>NC_136069.1:321748341-322348341 GCF_964261635.1 Lissotriton helveticus
CCCACTCAATTAATGAGTTCCAAAATCAGTTAAACATTAAATCATTTTATTGCAAAAAATTTAAATAAGTAGTACAGAGTCAATGTCATGATGGCTCCCAAATGCAAAGTTATACAGTGTATGTAAAAATCAGGAATAGTCTATATCCCAAATGAGCGCCAAAATCGCAAAAAAAATTGGACAGCAGCCCTAGTAAAACAGAAAAGACTTGTAAAATCTGTCTCACCCCCAGAATCAAGGGGTTCTTATACACAATACTTTCTTAGGAAATTAATAAAACTGCAAAATCATCATGGTGTGACCAAAGTATAACTTCTTTAGCAAATCAAAACACAAGAATCATACATGTGTTTAACTTAAAATATGTCCCATCCCAATTCTTACAAAATGAACACCCTATTTGCCAATGTCATTCGGAGATGTTCATACAAATATGAAACATTAAACAATAAGACTTTCTCTCAGTGAACGGACCCAATGAAGAAACAAATGAGATAGATACTTGTTGCAATCTTACATCCGCACTATACATAGCAAATTTATCCTGAGTGAACCTAGAGGCCAGAGGATGTAGCGATATGGCCTGAGCTGCCAATTTTGGAACTGGGGAACCATGGTCAAGTTTTGGTGTGGGTTCAGCATTCTGTGATTCTGAGCAATTTCCTAATATCCCCATGCCTTAAAAGACAAGTATTGGCAAAGAAAATAGGTCTAGCCTATGTGAGAGCTACTGGCTTTGCCAATGTGTTGTAGCCATGTTGTAAACCAGGGCGGCTGCTGTACAGCATGGCTAAAAGTTAGTTGAGTAGAGGACAGTGGCATAGACTAATAGAGTGGAGTGGAGTGGCATAGAGAGGAGTGAAGTGGCGCAGAGTGGCGTGGAATGGTGTATCATTTCTTGGTATGTCGCAGAGTGAAGTATTGTATTGTGGAGTGGGGTAGAGTGTCATGGAGCTGAGTAGAGTGTCGTGCAGTGGAGTAAAGTATCGTGGAGTAGCACAAAGTGGCATAGAGTGGAATGTTGTAGAGTGGAGTAGGGTGGCGTACAGTGGAGAGGAGTGCAGTATGCCAGGGAGTACATGCAGTATGACAGTTCCAGAAACTTGCCATGGCTACACCAGCCATAGTCATTGGTACCTCTAATAATTCCCTCTGGTATAAAATAGTCATCATTTTCCATTGACACACCCTATAAAACGAGTACAAGATCTCCCATGACAGGAATTACCTTAAATATCAGTTCCAACATTTTGCTATGGATCCACCCTATTATGCTAAGAATTAAATACATAATGTCGGGCCTTCAGCACCAGGTGTGGTGCCACGTGTTCTGTGTCCCTGCTGCTGGGTATGGCTGTGCTAGCAACTTTCTCAATTAGGCAGTTCAAGGCCCCACAACTAATGATGTTGTCTTTAAAAAACCATGCCAGGGCCAGCAGTTTGCTATAGGTAACACCTCTCATTCATATGCCATTAGTGCTTTTATTCATTAGGCAAGACCATCTTGCAGTATGTCCAAACAGCAGCACACTTGCAAGCATAACACACATACACTCACACAAACACATACACACACATTCTTTCACACAGTTTCACGCTCTTGCACTCTTTCGTACATTTGTACTCTGTCTCACAAACACAAGCACATACACACACACACATACATACACACACACACACACACACTGACACTCACACTCCCATTAGCCAATCTTCTCTTAATGTGTTAGAAAAGCTTGCCTTGCTTCTTCTGTCATACCTGTCTTGCCTTTTAGTGAAGTTAATAGAAACATTCTCTATGCACTATTCAAAAATAAAAAAAATATTGCCTTGTCAATGTTTGTGACAAGCTTGGTGTGTGAAAAGTGCACTTTCTTAATATAGCTGTATGAATCCAGTGTCTCTAACATTTAATATCACATCATCCATTTGATCTTATGAAATGCCTAACTTATTCTGCAACCATGGATTTTATCCAGTAGCAATTTGCATTTTGGGATTTTCAGACTCATGTGCAATGTAAAACAATAACCGGAACCACATGTCCCAGAATTAAGTATTGTGGTGAATGGAAAGCCAGGACTGGCTGAATGTGTTACACTATTCTAAATCCTACACCACCCACAGCCTCAGCCCAGTCTACTTCCTCGTGCCATACAACCTCCCACATCCTCCATCCACACTCCCTTCTTGCACCAGCCCCATTGTTGCAGATGGAATTAAGTAGACAGCTAGTACTACAGAAAGAACATGTATTTTTTGGGGGCCTTTGTAGACATAGGTGTATATTCAAGAGAGTTATGTAATTTGTATATGTGCTGCATAAGAGGTGTGCTCATGTATGTGCTCAGTGATGGTGAATCGTGTGAGTGAGTGTAGCATGAGTGGTGTGAGTGTAGGGTGAAAATGTGCTGATGTGAATGTTGCATGAGCTGCATGAATGCAATGAGAGAGAAGGGCCCATGTGAGTGCCCTTTAAGGAGTGCGTGCACAGTGAGAGGAGTGAGTACAGAGGGGTATAAATGCAGCATTAGTGGTGTACATGTGTGTGAGTGCAGGGTGAGCGGCAAGACTGAAGGGTGAGAGTGACTGGTGAGTGCATGGTGAGAGGAGATAGCGGAGGGCGGGTGATGTATCCCTGTGAGTTCTGGCAGACTATTGTACCTGTGTGTAGTGCAGGCTGAGAGTGAGAGAAGGAATTTCAGGGTGAGTGGTGTGACTTCAGGGAGAGGAATGTGCTTGTTTGTGTGGTGTGTGTGCAAAGTGAGTGGTATGCCCGAGTGAGTGTAGGGTGAGCTGTGTGAGTGATGGAAGTGCCTATGTGAGTGCACATGAGCGATGTGCTATTGTAAGAGTAGGGTAAGAGGAGTGTCTGCATGGTGAGTGATGTGACCATATGAGTTTGGGTGTGGGTGAAAGTGCAGAGTAGGAGACCTGGCTCTTCACCCAAGCTTACGGTTAGACCAGGACCATCCGTACCAGTAACACTTTCTGGAAAGTAACTCCTCCAGCGCCAAGAAACCGTTGATGAACGAGCGCTATAAGAGTTCCTATTAACATAACATAACAATGAATGCATGGTGAGTGATTTTCTAGTTTGAGTGAGCTTGTGAGAGTGACAGGTGAGTGAAATGTCATATGAGTGCAGGGTTATCAGTCTGCTCATGTGAATGCAGGTTGAGTGCAGGGTAATCAGCGTGAGTGCATGGTGAGTGCTGTGTGTGCAATGTGATCTCTGTGAGTGCTGGATGAGAATGTGCTGTGTGAGCGCAGGGTAAGAGGAGGATGAACGGTGCTGTGTGAGTACAGGGTAACAGTGTGAGTGCATGGTGTGCAGAGTGAGTGCAGAGTAATTGCTTTGAGTGCAGGATGAGTGCTAAAAGTGAAGAGTGAGAATGAGGTGTGTGTAGTCTAATGCAGAATGTATTCCCAGACACTTGAAGTAACTTAGCATGTTATTGAAGGATGGATAGTAGGGTCTCAGAAATAAGTTAAACTATTGCTATTATGGCATCACTCAGGGTTGGAGGGTGGAGGAAATAAGTAATTTCCTGATCCTGCAAAAAACGTTCAGTCCGATGATTGAGTTGCTGTTTGACTGGTTTTCTACCAGCACCACCAGTATTTTAATCTCCCAGCAGTTACAACAATAAGCAAAATCACGTAAAGCCAGTATTTCTAAGCCTTTATCTGTACATACTTCAACAGCAATTATGAATATAAAGCACTTTTAAATGTGTTCTAAAGCTGTACTAATGATCCATGAATAATACTTTAAGTAAACAATGACAGAAAAATAATTTTACAAATGAATACAGACCATTTTATTTGCAGCCCTATTTAGTATCACAGGTAGGCCTTTTGCAGACTCTTGGAACAACAACAAATGGCCAATATTTTGCTCTTGGAAAGGTGGCAACCGTACTTATGATATGTTTTTTCGCAGAATGCATTCTCCCACTGTGGCAGTAATAGTGAAATACAAATGTAAGGATTAGATGCCAGACACTGCCCAGCTATGCCCACAGTAGCTCAGGAACTGTGTATGTGTCCTGGAAGCTGCAGTAGCCTGGGATGAGAAAACACAGTGGGGGGAGACTGGAGAACACCTCTCCAATATCTCAAAGTGTATCTCTCTGTGGCAATAATTATCTTCTCATTATGCTTCCCTAATATAAAAACCTTTAATCAGGCACATGGTAGATTTAGTTCTTTAATGTATGTGCAAAAAATAGTTCAATAAAACAATGTAGAAGTGTTTTTTTTTTAAAGCAGAGTGCTATATGAAATCAGGTCAGAATGCGGAATTAACAAGTTGCTGGGAGAGGAAAGGAGAATGGGAGGAGGACAGGCAGGGAGTGTGCAACAGGCCGACTATCTGGAAGCTGCAGGGAGAGATGGGTGGGACATAGCATGTGAAAACATGAGCATTTGTGTGAAGTGCTCAAACGGAAAGAAAAAAGTTGCTTTTAACACAGGAGCAGTGGATGGATACAAGTACTTGGTCCATGCTCTGGGGAGGTCTAAACACAAGAAAATTGAATTCCACTGGCAGAGCGGCGGATGTTTAGTTCATCAGTATATACACGTTACAAGAGTAACGCGGAATTGCTAAAATTCCTCCTATTCTGCTGGCAGAATTTAAATCTGGGACTACTTGCCATAACAGTTTGGTCAGGAGCACTATTATGCATTAGGATGTTATTGGTTCCATAATGAGATAAGAGAGTCCACATCAAATTTGTTTGTAGGCTATCGTTCTTTAGTGCCACTTCAGTACCATGCTTTTTTAGTCTAAGCCAAAAAGCAGCTCACTCGCTTCCCCCATGGAAAATAATACAACTTCACTATTCCAAAATAACTTAATAATTTTTCTCTTTTGACTCATTTATTCCTTAATATAGAAAGACAAGGATATACTGAAGGCTTACTTGAAAGAGAATTGAAAAATGTGTTAATTGAACCCACTTGTTATCCAGCTATGGCACCTTTAGTTTACGTCCCCAAGAAAGATAAGGAGCTTCATCCTTGCATTGATTACAAATATTTATATCAAGTTATAATTATTAATATTTTGGACTTTGTCCAAGGAGTACAAGTCTTGACTGAGCTTGAAATGAGAGGCACCCATCATCTTTTGACCATTATAAAGAAGAGAACAAGCGAAAGATAGTTTGTGCATCCTGTTTAAAGATTTTGAACATCATGGAATGCCATTTGGGTTGTGTAATATCCCAACCATTTTCCAGCATTTTATGGATTCTAGAATTTCTGATATTTTGGATCAGTTTGTATTGAAGTATCAGGATGGGATGCTCCTGTTTTCTCAGACTCTGGATGAACATTAATAATACTTGAATCTTGTGCTAGCAGGACTTCAACCACATCAGTTGTTTTGTAAACTTGAATATTGTGAATTCAAGAAAGATGAGGCAAAGTGTCTTGGATTCACACTGAAAGCCTTTAGTATATCTGTGGATTCAAAGAGGTTTCAGACATTTTAGAATGGTATTCACCCATTAATATCAAAGAGACTCAAATTTTCCTTGGATTTGCAAATGTTTATCAGCAATTTATTAAAATCTTTGCATAAATATTTAGTTACATCAGAAATTATTTGAAAAGGGAAAACATGACAGAAAATGATGAAGAAGCTTTTAAAACAAATCACTTGAGAACACTTGAGAATTTTGCTCACACATCAAATCTATGCCATCCGTACATTTCTAAGAGGCCGTTTTGCTACAAAGGCAAGATAAAGATCAATTTGAACATCCTCTCCTTTACTTATACTCATGTTTTAACATAATTGTTCCACTCTTGAAATAGAACTTTCAGGAACGAAATGGCTTTTAGGAAATAGAAGCTTATTTAGATTTTCTATTTTAAAAAAGTTTGAAATTCACACTGATTGTCAAAATTTGAAGTGATTGAATATTCTTTAATGATGGAACATTCAACAAGCTAGAGGAACATATTTTTAATATGATTTCAAAATCAGTTATAATATGGGCTTCAAGGCAATTTTGACTGATACTTCATCCTTTTACCACCCTAAGAGTCACTTAATTATAACCAACCTGTAGTGCCCTCTGATACAATGTTTGGAATTCTTCATGTTTTCTAAGCATATTTTAAAATGCTCAAGGACAGATAGATGTGAAGGAATTAGAAGTCCCCCCTCCTAGTACTACTTTAGTTTGACAATATAATTTGTATTTCAGTCAACAATCCCTTTTGGTTCTGACTAAAACTATATTTGGGTGCCATGAAAAATATGTCACAATTCCGTAATATCTAATCATAGAGGAGTTAAGCTTACCTTGATTTTAGTTTTACAATCTGTGTGATGGATACTGTTCCTTCTGATGTCTAATAATATGTTCATGTTTGTCCTATTTGCACCCAACACATGTCAGTATACTCTAAGCCTTTTTGGTATTTACAACTCTTCTCAGTGGCCCCTAGTGTTGGATTAAAATCTCTAAAGGCTTTAAAATGGATCATCCACCTTCTAAAGAATGCCAAATTATAATGGTTAGTGTGGATACCTGTTCTAAAATGGCTAATGTTTCATCTTTGGACAGTTACACACAGCATAGTAAGTGCAGTTTTCAAGAAGTGATATGGTGTGTGTGTGGATTGGATATGTAGGATGTTCACATTGTGGATGATTGATTATGTGGTAGCTACTGATGCTGATTATCATATTCATTGTAGGAGGAAGTCTAAGACAATTGCATGAAAGTTTATCCCTGATGAAGTCCTCTTGAAGGGACAAAACACGTTGTTTGGGCTGAAATTCTGTATATGAAGAATAAAAGGTTTTTGAAGATTCAACATTATGTCTCTCGTGTATCAATGGACTGATTGAAGGATCTTCCATCTTGATAGATTGACTTGCATTAATTTGACGACTATGAGCCCCATTACGATGGCACACTATAATGGAAAATGGGACCGACCTCCAGAGGTGCGGTGGTCCCACGAGGCCACTTAGGATGCGCCCGGGTGCATTCTGGCCTTTAACATTGTGGACGGTGCTGCTGGGTGCAGCTCCGTCTGCAATGTTAGAAGTGCATGGCTTGCATTGCCATGCATAACGTGACAGGCACCGCGCAGTGCCTGCCACCTTGTGAATGGCAATGTAGAGGGTACAATAGCTAACCCCAAGTGTAGCCAACCACCCCCCCAGCCCCCAGGGGCCCGTGATGGGACCCAGGGGCCCCCAAAGCTATTTCGGCCGGCCTTTCCATGGCAGCATCGCCACTGTGCAAAGGCATTTAAATTTGAACATCTTAATATGGATGGCAGTGCCTGCTCGGCACGGCCGCCATATTATGCCCCAGATCCATACAACAGGCAATCGTAACAATTGCCTGCCGGCGGAAAAGCGTCGGACGGTCTTTCCGTCCGCCACGGTACCCCCCACCATACTAATATGGCGGGGGTAAATCAGGTAGAGATGGCCGACGGATCGCCACCGTCGGCCTGGCAGTGGCGATCCGCCGCCATCATAATAGGCCCCTATATGTTTTGATTACAAATGCCTTTCGTATGACATTTTGAAGCACTCCCTGTGTTAGTTAGAATTGGTTCAGCAGCATAGTCAATTTCTAAATGTCTTTTAGCAAATATTGTTTATCTTCATAGATCATCTCATCCCCTTATTTTTGATAGAGATACTTATTACATTTCTTGAGTTTTGAAGTCTCAATATATTCCTGCGGAATTTTAAGCCCTTTTTCTTCTGGTTATCATCCTTGGTCAAATGGCCAACCAGAGTGTAAGAATTATACTACAATAATGCAGCTCACATTGCTACAGGGACTCACCTTTGTATTGTATGCAAAGTTTTATTACAAGAGTAAATTATTATTCGCTAGAAATATTGAAAGAGATGACAGGCTTTACTAAAAGATGAAAACTAGGAAATCTGTCTTTTCCGACCTACAGTGTTTAGGGTTTATCTGTCTCTGGGTGAGGCTCACCTCATATATGTAAGAACTGCTACAAGAACTCGGAGCACCATTACAGAAATTAACAATGTTAGTTAAAGAATCTAAAAAAATATCAGGTTTTAGCTGGTGTTCAGATGAAGAAGAAACACATAAATAGCTTCAAAATATGATGCAATGGGTATGTGTGGTGAGTAATCACTCAGGAACTGATGCAGGAATGTTGTATCCTAGAGGGCCACTGTCCCTGCCCCAGTAATTATAATATATTTTTGAATGCTACATTTGTAATGCCCAATCTCAACTTTTTCTACCCTTCAACAAAGCATACCCCTCAGCAGTATTTGTTCAGATCTCAAATGCCTGGATGTATGTATTTCACCAGCTGCATATGTTTTCAACTCGTTGTAATGACCTGGGCAGCAATTCCAGACCTCTGACAGTTAGTATTTCACAGTGGGTACTGCAGGGCAGTGAGTACTGTTGAGCAGTACCCACTCTGAAATACTAACAATGTCAGTGTTACTTTGCCTCTAGCTTCCATTCTTCCATTCAGAGGGCTCAACAACAAGCAAGTAGGAGCCTGCATGGTCTTTTTACACAAGTAAGCAGTTTTTAAATTGGTAAGTCTTAAATGTTTAAACATTAAGGGGCCCATTAGGATAGCGGGGCGATCGCCCCCGCCAGGCCGGCGGTAGCCACCGCCGGCCTGGCGGGGACGATCCGACCGCCATCTGTGCCAGAATGACCTCCCCCATATTAGTATGGCTGGGGGTCCGGGGCGGACGGAAAGACCGTCCGCCGCTTTTCCGCCCCGGTCGCAGAAAGTGTTTATATGGTGGGGGTGTCTATCAGACACCACCAGCCGTATTAGGTTGGGCAATTTGCAATGCCGCCACGGAAAGGCATGCAGAGTCTGCTTTGGGGGCCCATTGCGGGCCCCAAAGGACTACGGAGGGTGGTGGGTGCACATAGGGGGTACCTATGGTACCTCCCAGCAGTTCCATGGACAACATGGCAGGCACCGTACGGTGCCTGCCATGTTGTACATGGAAGTGCACCGCATAACTTCCTGCCATTGTGGCGGACGGTGCTGGCCCGTCATCCTAATGGGGGCCTAAATTCGCACAAAACACCAGCCTCAAATGGGTATTTTCGGCAGTACTAAGGTCTCAATTTCCTGTATAGCTGCAAATGGAGCAACCTTATAATAAAGTTAGCATAAAACTAACTAACAAGGTAACGTACACCTTGCTCAAAGTGCTGAAATAGGTACAAACAATATTTTCAACCGTTTTAGCACTAGTACAGGTTTAAAATGAAGGTAAGTTGTACTTGCTCATCTTTTGCATTCATATTTATCAACAGACCTATGCTAAAAGTATAAATGTTTGTAAAACAATGTAAAATTATGCTTTTGAGTGTTATTCCCCCTTTTGTCTTCCAATTCAAAAGTACAGGTCAAATACTTAATGCAAAAACCTCACATTAAAATTACAATTTTTAATTGTAGAGGCAAGTTTCTGCAATGGACTCTAAAAGACCCTCCAAATTGGAGATGCTATGGTAGTGTTGGTGATCATTTATTAAAAAGAACACAGTATCAACTGTACCTCAGAGTTATATCACTTCATGGAGGCTGATTAACAATTTGCCTCCTTGAGTTAGAGGATCTCATAATTAATTTATGAATTTGAATATCTTGATAAAGTACACATTTTTTTACTTTATCCTACATTGAAACCTTTAGGCCGGTTCTTGATAAGATCCTATTGACAACATGACCCCCACACCTATGTAAAATAAACACCAAAAAGCATGTCCCAACGTTGGGTGAAAGGGAGTTCCAATCCAGAGTGTCTAGAAGGTAAAAGGCATGGAGCAAGGTGGTATAAAGGGTATTTGTTGTTGGTAGAGATTGTGAGTAATGGATTGTACGTTTTAGGTCTTAGCATGATGTGTACATGGGAGAGTTTTATGAGCAAAACCATATTTTGATTTGAATACAAGAATTAGTGGTTTTGCAACTACTCAATAACCAAATATTGCTTAGAAAATGCTCTACAATATTCTGATTTAACATTGCACCCTTGAAAATGTCAATATTTGTTTTCCGTGTAGTGGTCTATCAATTTGATCAGATTGTTGTTGGGCCTCCACAACTTAGCTACCACCCTCTTACCCATACTCATCTCCCCGTCCACTAATATATATGGGTTATCCTCTCTGAAATGTCAGTGGGGATGCCTGTAAATACCAATCAAAATAAGGATATTTTCACAATCATTTTAACTGACCAGATTTACCAGCTGGTAATTTCACCTCAGGTTGAATCTGATACAGTATCCTGGGATGCATTAATCACTCCTCATTCTTGAAAATTAATATGTACCCTAGACATTCATTAAGAGTGGCCCATTCATTTTTCACATATGTGGTAACTCCTTTAGCCACACATATTGGAATGGAGTTTTGTGTTTGTAGCACAACCCAGTTCACTAAGGCTGCTATAAAATTGCATTCCTAATTAGATTCCAGCAGGTAGAACCTGCTAGAATTTAAAGAGAGAAAGAAGCCCAGAAAATGCTTACATAAGTTGGTGCACTAAGCACAAAAACCTGTATTTTATGCCTCATTGTGGGTGTAAAACTCGTAGTAAGTGTTATTTAATCCACCTGACAATCAATATACCCCACAGAAGTAGTGGTATTTATCATGTGTGAAAAATATCACACCTAACACCTAGCCACTTGTAATAAAGGCCAAGTATTTACATTTTTTATATTATAGATATTTCAGATCCATTTGCAATCGATAGATTGCTGCACAAATCCAAGCAGACTTGGCCCTGCATTGCATTTGGCCTTCTTATTCTACTAAGGGTGTACAGACAGAATATCGAGTTCTGAATATCTAAGTGCCAGAATATCGAGTTGTTAATATCGAAGTGGCCTAATATCGACTGCAAGAATATCGTTGACTAGAATATCGACTTGAAGGTGAAAAATAATGTTTTTTGTACTATCGAAGTTAGTAACATTGTTTGTAAAAATATTGTTGTTAATAATATCGATATTTATATTAGTGTTGTCTTTTTGTATGTATGTTTAATGTATGTGATCTAATGTTTTTGAATAACTATAACTTCTTTTTATTGTATGTGTGAAATCTTTAGAAATGATAAATTTTATGTTAATGAAATTTTGCATATTGTAGTTCTGCAGTGAATTGTGTGTTTATAGGGGAATAGGGCGGGAAGTAATTTAATTATAATAAAGTAATTCATCATTTTTATTTATTAGTATTTATAATTAGGGCTCCCGGTTTTATGGTATTTATTTTTTTAACATTTCCGTCTGTATTTATCCATATTTATTTGTTGGTCATTTTATCTGTATTTATCCACATTTGTTTTTGTTGCAAGCGAAAGAAGACGCTGCAGCTAGTATTTTTCCACATTTATTTAAGTAGACCAGGCACGCTTGTGCTCGATTTTTACCGGTTTAGATATATTTATATATAGGCCAAATTAAATAAACCCGATACGATTGGTAATTTTCAAAAGAAAAGGCACTTGTGTAATTTTAGAGTCGCACTTGCAGGATCATGCATGTCCAGACTAGGCATGAGTGCAGTCAATGTTTGTTCACACCCACTTGGGTTGTTGGTGGCATTGTTCTGGATTCTTCTTTCACTGGAATGTTTATGGCTTTAGCATGTTTGGCTCGGCCACCACACAGCTGTTTCTGAAATTGAAGCCTATGGTAGGTGCTTTTTACATATTGGAAGCAAATGTCTTCCCTGTGCTCTTGGAAAAGATGTGTGAATTAGTGGTCTTGTTTGCATAGCTGTCTTCAAAGTCCTATTGTTACCCCTTCTTTAAAATATACATAGAACAAGCTTTGTATCCACCTACAAGTGTGTTTTTTTTCTCACCACATGCCATTGGCAGTTTTGTGCTTCATTGCACCTTCTAGAAAGTGCTTCCATCGGAATGCATGAGGAATCCTAAAAGTGTATTACTACTAAAAAGTAAACTAAAATCATTAGGGTCTGTCATATTAAGTTCTTTATCTCCTAAATTATATGCAGAAAGCCATCCTTAGTTTTTTCCAGTATGGGCAAAGCCGAGACTAGTTTTAATGTGCTTAACCGCTTCCGTGCGGCGCCGATTCCCCCCCTGTGCTGGACATTCCAGAACAGGGTGTGGTCGTGACGGAACCATTCCGTCATCAGCACAGCTCAGCCGTGACTGATGACGGAATGGTTCCGTCACAAGCATCGAAGGGGTTAATGCATTTGTATATGTTTGTGCCTGTATTTGCTCATAAAAGCCAGTCCTATTGGTGTTGCCAATGCTTGTTTTTGGTTGTTTCTGCCACACTTAAGTTTATAACCCCTCTGGTACTAGGATGGTGCTACAGCCGTCTTTACCCCTCCCCTGTGCTCCCCTCGTCCTCTTTTTCCCTCCCATAAAACAAAACAACAAAGGTTGCTGGGGCTGCAGCAGATGTCCTGGGGTGTTTTTACACTTTTTTTTTAAGTTTGTCTTTGTGAAAGTGCGCCTGCTACCTGTAGACGAGTTTTTGTGTGAGCCTCTTAAGGGAGAACTCTCAGTATGAAGCAGCTAGGCCTGGGTGGGCTGAATTTCCCTGGTTATTGTTACCTGCCTCGTAGTCTGTTTCCACGTTTTGGATTGAGGTTGTTTCCAGCTTTCAGTAGTGAGCTATTTATGAATGAATGCTAATAACAGAAGTAACCATGCATGCACAAAGCAACTTTCAGCCACATCATATTCAACAGTGCACCATCATTCAAAGTGGAAACATGCTTGGCACCAAGCCTGATGATCTGTGCTCTCAAGCAGGGGCACCGGTGCATTTGACTGATGACATACACATTTTATCATAATCCTTCTCTTTAGAAAAGCGTCTGAAAATGGTTCTTCCTTCTCTTTGCATACCTCATCGCTGCAGAACTTGGTATGGATCATCCATAACCAGTTAGAATTCAAGAGAGTGGTAAAGACATGGCTGTTCTCCAACAGATAATTCAATGATGGACAGGTGGGATGAAAGGATGAATGTATCTGCAAAGCCATACTCTATCTTACACTTCTCTGCAGGCGCGCAACGCCCAGGGGCTCAAAAGTCTTCAGTCCCCCCGCCCCCATAAGCCCTTCCCGCCCCCCCAGGTCGTGTGTGTTAGCCCCCTGAGACAGCTTTCCGGGCACACACACAGCCGCACCCCAGTGCTTCACAGGTCTTTAAAAGACCATTTACTTGTTAACGAGGCTTCACTCTGTCACCCCTTCTTAGAGCCCCTGCATCTTCTATCTGCCGATTGCTGGAAGAATTAGCCCCCCCACGAAATTTGTATTAGTCCACCTTCTGCCCCCTCTCCCCCCGCCCCCCCGAAATTTCACTATAGTTGCGCCTCTGCTTCTCTGTCACAAAGCATATGTAAAGCCACCACATGAACGATATGTCAGGATCGGAGTACCTGTCTTGGGCCAGTTCATGATTCACATACTACATTTTCTATCCTGCGTGCTCCATTTCTGCAGAACATTCTGCTATCTCGGATTTGTACTGACTTTCTGTGCAGGGGGGAAATGAGCAGCTAATGCCCTGCATAATCCTCTCGGTCTGCAGGTTTGTAGTTGCAATACTTACTTCCCTGTGCTTCCTTCTGCTGGGGGTGGAAAGACACAGCGCTCCAGGTGCACTTGTTCATCCCTCTCCAAAGCTGCAGTGTGACGGCAGCGATATCAGATTTCACCTGGCCATTTCTTTTGACAGTATTTTTCTGTTTCTACTTATAAATACAGACAAAGGAAAACAAGTTTTCTGTCTGTATTTACATGTAGAAATCCGTTTAAACGGAAAACCGGGAGCCTTATTTATAATTCATTTTTTTATCATTTAATTATTAAATGGTTATCAAAATTAATTAGTTGATAATTATGTTAATTGTGTTCTTTTTATTTTAGGAGTGGGCTGTGGGTTTACAGGGGAATAGGGTAGGAAGTAATTTAATTATAATGAAGTAATTAATATTTTTTATTTATTAGTATGTTTTATTAAATAATTATCATAATTAATTAATTATTTAATTGATAATTATGTTAATTGTGGTATTTTTTTAGGAGTGGGTGTGGGTCTATAGGGGAATAGGGTGGGAAGTAATTTATTTAAAAATCATTAATAATTAATTTTTCGCTTATAATATATGTATATTAAATATATTTATTTGTTTTTAAAATGTTTTTAAAAAATTATAGATTAATGTCTGTAGTTAATTTTAATTTCAAATTTGTTTTATTAAGTTCAAGAGCAAGAATAACAGGCACAGTAAGGCGGTAAGCATGCAGTAGGGTTATGTAGCGAGCGAGACAGACAGGCACGTCTTCTCTGAGAGGCCATTCAGAAGCATATAAATCACACCTACACAGTATGGCGATGCCGGCATATAGTTGAAGGTGCCATGTAAGAATTACAACCAAACAAAACCAAAGGAAGAACTCAACCCCCCACCCTCCACCCAACAGCCCCTCCATCCTCCCCCCTCCCCGACCAGTATGCCAGTAGTTCGGAGTCTCCCTGAGTGCACTCTCGGGCTGACAAGTAGCAAGGTGTTTAAGGTTGTGGCGGAGCCTGTGGTGGGTCTGTGAGCCGCAGAATGCGAAGGTATTTGGGGCAAGTGATTTCGTGAAATTCCCTGGATAAGAGGGACAGGAGCGGGTGCCAGGTCTTCTGGAAGGAGTCAGTCGATTGTGTGAGTGTGGCCTGGATGCGTTCCATGCCCAGTGTGAACCACAGTTTGTGTAACCAGCCAGTGTGGGTGGGTAATGTGGTGGAACCCCAGAGTGACAGAACGTGTTGCGACGCTGCTTGCATGGCGATTCCCATCTGTTTGCCTCGCAGTGACCTTAAGGGAAATGTGAGCGCATTGGGTAGCCCTAGGATAGTGTATGCAGGAAAGCGCGGGACTTCAGTTTCAAAGGTGGAATCAATATCATCCAGTACCGCTTTCCAGTACCCTTGCAGAGCGTCGCAGTCCCACAGGAGGTGGGTCAGAGTGCCCCTTGCGCCGCAGCCTCTCCAACACAGAGCGCTTCGGAGAGGATTGCCCTGATTGAGTCTCGCCGGAGTAAGGTGCCAATAGATGGCCAATTTTATCGCCGACTCCCTGGCCGCAGTGTTACGGGTGGTGTGTGCCGCTCTATAGAATACAAACCCCCATTCCATGGGCGAAAGTGTTCTTCCGAGCTCCGATTCCCAGCGCCCTTGCCCCGCCGTTTTAACTGGGCCGGCCACAGGTGATAACATTTTGTAAAGGTCCGATATCAGGTGCCTATCCGAGTCTTTCGTGATCAGCCATTTCTCAAACGGCGTCATTGGTCGAGCAACTAGGGGAGCGTGGTCTGGGTGCGTGAGCCAGTGGCGCAGCTGGAAGTATTGGAACATGTGAGGTTTAGTCACTCCGTAGCCTTGTGTGATGTCGGCAAGGGGGAGGAAGCCCTCTAGGTCAAAGAGATGACCGGCTGAGCGGCAATCTGTGCTCCGCCACTGCAGGAAGGCACGGGGATCGGTGCCCGGCGGGAAGTCCGGGTTATCAAAGAGCGGAGTGAGCGGGGAGGGGAAGGTCGTCAGGCCCCGCCTGACCGCCACCGTGTCCCACGTCCTCATGACGGTGCGAGTAACCGGGGAGCGGAGAAGGTATCGCGGTCTATGCTGGCGGGCAAGAAACGGTACCTTCCACAGCGACATCTGAGCCATCGCTCTGTCTTGAAAGAGCCATCTCTTTTCCGACTCTGGCCTGTACCATTCCACCAAATAGCGGAGCTGTGAGGCCTGAAAATATTGCTTGAGGTTAGGGATCCCGAGTCCCCCCTCGTCAATGCATCTGTGCGCCACCTGTTTGTGCAGTCGTGCGCGTTTCTTTTCCCAGATGAACTGGTGGAAGGCATTTTGCAAGTCAGCAATCGTACCTGGCGGCGGCGTGACCGGAAGGGTCTGGAAGATGTATAAGATCTTGGGCAAGGCTGACATTTTTACAGCCGCTATGCGGCCCAACAAGGAGAGGGGTTGCTTTGACCAGCGCGCGAGGTCGGCTCGAATTTGAGAGGTAAGTGTTTTATAGTTAAGGGTCACCGTTGAGTCCGTGGAAGCAGTGAGGGTAATCCCCAGGTATGGAAGCTGCGCGGAGGATTGCAAGTCGCAGCCAAAATCAGGTGGTGGGGTAATAGGGAGGGCGTTCTTGCCCAGGGGTAAGATCAAGGATTTCCCCCGGTTGATTTTGAAGCCCGAGACCGCTCCGAAGCTCTCCACTTCCTCCAGGAAAGCAGGTATAGAGCTGGACGGTCGGTCCAAAGCAGCGATGATATCATCGGCGTACAGTCCCACCACGTGGGGTTCATGGCCAAAGGAGATACCGCTAATGCGAGGGTTATCTCGGATTTTCTGCGTCAGGGGTTCCACGTACAGGGCGAACAGAAGGGGCGAGAGGGGGCACCCCTGACGTGTGCCTCGTTGAATTTCGAAGGGGTCCGATTTGAGGCCGCCCAGCCGGACCCGGGCCATAGGATGGTGATAGCAGCTCGCGATCCATGCTTGGAACCGGCCGCCCAGTTGGTATCGCTGTAGGACTTTTTGTAGGTAGGTCCAGTCGACACGGTCGAACGCTTTTTCCGCGTCGATGGCCAGAAGCACCGAGTCCGAGACCTGAAAGTGAGATTTATCCACGAGGTGCAGTAATCGTTTAGTGTTATCACTGCATTGTCGGTTCGGGACAAAGCCCGATTGATCCGGCTCGAGGATACCCGGAAGGCAGGGGCCCAAGCGGGCCGCCAGCACCCCAGTGAATAGCTTTAAATCCAAGTTGAGTAAGGAGATTGGACGGAACGCAGAGCAGTGCGTCGGGGATTTGCCCGGTTTGGGCAGCACCACTACGTCAGCTGCCAGCATGTCCGGCGGGATGGAGCTTGGGCCTTCGAAAGAATTAAACAATCTCGTGAGTACCGGAGCTAGTGCATGGCCGAAGAGCTTGTAGAAGCCCGAGGAAAAGCCATCAGGGCCCGGTGATTTGAGCGGGCGGAGGCGTGAGATGGCGGCCAGGACCTCATCAGGGCGGATGGGAGCATCTAAGGCCTCCACTGATGCTGGGCATAGTGGCGTGATTGCCGCCGATTGCAAGTATGCGTCAATGTCGGACGGCGAGACTCTATCTTCACTGTACAGAGAAGCGTAAAAGGAGCGGAAGGCGTTAGCTACCTGCGTGTCTTCAGTGAGCGCGGTACCGGAGTTGTCCAAGAGGGTAGTGATTTTTGAGCGGTGAGTTTTGGCTTTTAAGGCACTGGCAAGAAGGCGTCCGGTGCGATTACCTCCTACGTAGTACGTATGGCGGAGGCGAAGAGCGGCAAATTCTGCTCTGTCTGTATCGATGCCGGCTAGTTGGGCCCTGGCGGCTTTCAGTTGACGCCAGATCCTCGGGGCGCAGGTGCGGCTATGAACTCTTTCAAGTTCAGCTACTTGTGCTGAGAGTTCAGCTCTCTTTTCTTTGCGGACCTTGGCGTCAGCAGCCGCGATGGCGATCAGCTCCCCCCTGACTACTGCCTTCAAGGCGCCCCAGAGAGACGACACCGAAACTGCAGGGGTGTCATTGGTGGCGAGGTAGTCCGAGATGCATTTGTGAATTTGCCGAACAACAGCCGGCCTCTGCAATAGGGGTTCGTTGAGTCGCCAAGAGCCAGGAGCGCGTGGTACCATGGGTATACGGAGCGTCAGTTCCACCGCGTCGTGATCTGTAAGGGCCGCTGGGACAATGGAAACGTCGGCTACTTGAGGGAGCAGTTCCGAAGAGCCTAAGAAGTGATCTAGACGCGCGTATGTATGGTGTACATGGGAGTAGAAGGTGAAGCGCTCTGCGTTGGGGTGCGCCGCTCTCCAGAGATCAAGAATGCCCCTTTCTTGCAGCCAGGACCCACCCTCCTCCGAGAGAGCGCCAGTATCTCCATAGCGGTGCCCGGATCTGTCCTTGTTCGTGTCCATGACTATATTGAGGTCCCCCCCAATGAGCAGTTTAGAGGGAGGTGATTGTAGTGTCTCGGAGAGTGCAGTTTTTAGAAATGGTTCTTGACCCGTGTTGGGGGCATATATGGTGCCTATTGTCAGCGCGCTGTTCCCAATGAGGAAGGAGTAGGCCAGGAGGCGTCCCTTAATCTCCCCTACCTTGGTCCCCACCCGGCCTCTGAAATGTCGGGACACTAGGATGGCCACCCCAGCTTTCTTGGACGGAAGGGAGGAGAAGTACTGCTGAGGAAAAGCCCGGGAGCGCATTCTGTGCCAATCTTTGATCAGGAGGTGGGTTTCCTGCAGTAGGCAGACATCAGCCCCCGAGTTTTCGAGATATGAGATGACAGCCCTCCGCTTGATTGGATTGTTGAGTCCCTTTACATTGAGGGATAGTACTTTGAGTGTGTCAGTCATATTGTAAGAGTACAAAAAAACCTAAGCTGAGCATCGCGTATCGCCGCCGTGCACGACATGCCTTGGTCAACATCTGAATCCAGTAGGAGTCCCTTGGCATACTGGTCCCCACCCACTCCCCCTCCCTTACCCCACCCACAACTTCGTACCCCCCCATCGTCCCTCTCACCCCCCATCCCAAAAAAGCCTCCCTAACCCCAACAGGATGCGCCCCTCTAGGTACAACATAGCCTCCCTCCCCCCCGCTTTCCGTCCCTCCCTCCTCCCCGTAACAAACCCCAAAACTGGAACTAGTCAAAGTCTCGGGCCTAATTGTGTATGACACAGGTCCGTAGAAAGTCAATAGAAGGGGTACCATGGCAGTGGCCGAATTAGCGGCTCCCCGACCTGTCACCCCAGGTCATTATAGCGTGAGAGAAAACCCCCAAGAGTTCTTAAGCTTACAGATCTGTTGCGGTGTTGCCCGCCACTTCTTGCACCGCTGCCTCCCGCTCCTGAGCGACCGTGGCGGGGTCTGGCTTCGGGATGTTTCTCGGGGAGCGCCGTCTTCGCACTGTCTGCCAGCTGCCCCTCGGCCGCTGCGACGGGTCGTCCTGTGATCTACGTGGGGATGCATCTCTGGATTCAGACCCCTCCGGCATTTCAATGTTCAGTAGGGCACAGGTGTCGTGGAGCGACCTGAGTTGATGAAGCGAGCCGTTCCATTTAAAGATCAGGCGGAACGGATGGCCCCAGGAGTAGGGTGTTCCATTGTCTCTCAAGAAGTTTGTCGCTATCCGGAAGGATTTGCGCTTCAGCAGAGTGATGGGAGAAAGGTCCTGGAAAAGAGCCACGGGTTCGTTGCGGAATCGAATAGGCTGTGCCCTGCGGGCCTCCCGAAGAATGCGCTCCTTGAGGGGAAAGTCCGGGAGGAAAGCCAGAATATCCGGTGGAGGGGCCGGCTCTCGGCGCGCCAGGCCAACTCTGTGCGCCCTATCGATTCGTATCTCAAAGTCTTGAGGCTCGCCCAGAATCTCCCGGAACAGTGCTTGCAAATAGTCTATTAGATCATTTTTTACAGCTTTCAACGGGACTCCGCGGACCCGTATGTTGTTCCGCCGAGAGCGGTTCTCAAGGTCCTCAGAATGCGATTGTAAGTCTACCTGTTGGTCCTGTAGTCTAATGATCTCTTGCTGCAGCCTCTCCACCTCCATGCTGCGCGATTGGTCCGACTCCTCCACCGACGCCACCCGTTCACCCAGGCCGTCCAGGTCTCGGCGCAGTTCCCGCTGTTCCCCCGTCAGCTCTTGTTTCAGAGCTTGAAAGTCCTCCCTCAGGGTGTTGAAGAGGGAGGCCAGGAAGGCTTTGGTGATGGGGGCATTGTCCTCTTCCTGTCCCCGGGGGCTCCCCTGGGGCTTCGGGGAGGCCGCTGGTTGTGACTTCTCCACTTTCGGTGCAGATTTATTCAAGAGGTCCACGATGTTCCGATTCCCCTTCCGGCTGGAGTACGCCATGATGTCCAAGTCAGGATCTCGTAGATACGGACAGAGGGGGTGAGGGGCGCTCTTTTGGCGCGAGGTGCAGGGTTCGCGAGGCCCGGCAGCTACTCCGGTGGAGTCGGGAAGCAGCGCCTCGGCAGACCAGCTCCTAGAGCGTTGCAGTCGAGATGCAGGTTAGGCGTGTTTCCGTGGGAGGCGTTGACACCTCACAGGCGTGGGCAGGCCCCAAGCCGGGGAGTAGGGTAGCAGGCCGGCCATCCGCCGGGCCCCGGCGTCAGGGGCACAGTCCTCCACCACAGGGGCCTCCGGTGTGCTCTCTTCCAGAGCGCGTGCCGCGTGGCAGCGCAGGGGCGTCTTCAGGTCGGAGCTGGGGGACCACAGTGGCAGATCCCCCTTAATGGTCCCACGTGACTCCCATGCGGCTCCTGTTCCCCAGGGGGCCAAAGGCAGCGGGCCCCGCGGTGTGCTGAGCGAGGTCGCTCTTCTGTGTGACTAAGATAGGCCTCGCGCCGGGGCCTCTAGTATGGCGCTGTCCTCGCAGGCAAGCCAGTAGCGGCGGGCAGTGTTCCAGCTCCGGGGCGGGCCCCCTCCCGTCACAGAGCTCCAGGCGTGGGGCCGGAGCCAGATGCCGGTTGCGGGGCAGTCAGCAGGTGAAGCGCGGCCGGCCTGGTCGGACCCGACCCCCAGGGGGGGGTCCCTTCCGGTCGAAGCTGAGGCCCGAAGCCGGGGGCTGGATTTGCGGGTGCCCGCCGGACCTTCGTGCGGGTCCCGAGCGCGGGCCCCGAGTGCAGAGGGTGTCAGGTATTAGGTGCGCAGCCGCCGCCGGGGTCCAAGTGCCTCTCACCGTCTCCGGCTGGGTAGCGCCGCAGATCCACCGGTTGCTCCACCTTCTCCGGCCCTGCCGGGCAGCCTCAGCTCCGCGCCGCCATTGTGCCGGTCCCCTCAGCCTCAGCAGCCGTGGACGCGATGAAGTGTCTCCGCCGGTCCGGATTCTGGCCAGGGGGGTGCTGCGGCGGGGTGCCCCTCAGCGACACCCGTGTAAGCTGGGTTTTGGGGGGGTTTTCGCCGTTTACACCGTGCTCTGGGGCATTGGGCCGGGGAGCCTCACAAAGCACGTCCGTTCAGGCCGCCATGTTAGCCACGCCCCGTAGTTAATTTTTAGTACTTTTAAACAATAAAATATTTTTCAAGCTTTTGTCATTTTTTTATATTTTTATGTTTTTTTATTTTTTGTTATTAAACATTTTTGAATTGTAGTTGGTATTTTGTTTCTTTTTTATTTTCTTTTTAGTTTTTGGGCAATATTAATTTTAACCCTCTGCTATCCAACACTTTCCCTACTGTTGCACTCTCTGGAGTTGTAATAGTATTTTTTTCTCCTCCGCTATCCAATACTTTCCCTACTGTAGCACTCTATGGAGTGGGGATAGTACTTTTTACACCTACGCTATCCAGCACTTTTCCTACTGTTGCACTCTCTGGAGTGGGAAGAGGAATTTTTACACCTATGCTATCCAACACTTTCTCTAGTGTTGCACTCTCAGGAATGAGAATAGTAATTTTTCCCATCCGCTATCTAACACTTTCCCTACTGTTGCACTTGCTGGAGTGGGAATAGTAATTTTTACACCTACGCTATCCAACACTTTCTCTAGTGTTGCACTCTCAGGAATGAGAATAGTCATTTTTTCCCATCCGCTATCCAACACTTTCCCTACTGCTGCACTCACTGGAGTGGGAATAGTAATTTTTTCCCCTTTGCTATCCAACACTTTCCCTACGTTGCACTCACTGGAGAGGGAATAGTAATGTTTACCCCTACGCTATCCAACACTATCCCTACGAACGCACTCACTGGAGTGGGAATAGTAATTTTTACCTCTGCACTATCCAACAATTTCCCTACTGTTGCTATATTTGCAGAGGCAATTGTCAATATTTACCCTTATGCAATTCAATAATTTTCCTACTGTTGCACTCAATGGAGTGCAAAATGTAAGTTTAAAAATGTATAAATATTTGAGTATTTTATTTTTTAATATAATTGTTTTATTATGATATTTAATGTTGTAGGTGTATATATATATATATATATATATATATATATATATATATATATATATATTCACTGAAAAAAACATAGGTTTCAGGCCTTATATAGTTAGGAATTAGCATTTAAAAAACCATTGAAATTGCTCCTATATAGTTAGTTGGACTAACTATATTTCGCGCACCCGCAATCCACTGCTGATGATGTCACATATTACATCATTCATGACATGGTCAGTGACATCACTGATGACATCTCAAATGACATCACTGATGACATCTCAAATGACATCACTGATGACATCACTGATGACATCTCAATTGACATCACTGATGACATCATCCAGTGACTGTGTGTTTCTGTAAAGTTTAAATATGTTTTACATATTGAAGAATGAGTGGATGTATAAGTGTCTGGATGAAGGATTTAGTAGGTGTGTGACTGACTGTATGAGTGAGTGATTAAATGTGTCTTACTGAATGCATGGGTTAGTGACTAAACTGTCTGAATGTGTGCATCAGTATGTCTGTTGTTGTGTAAGATGCTGTATGTGTTGATCAGTAGCTATATGAGTGGCTATATGGGTTATTGATTGGTTGCCCAAGTATTTGTATGTGAGACTGAGTGTGTGTGTGGGTGACTGGGAGGTGTGTGACTGTACATAGATGTGCGAGCTGTTGAATCACTAGGTGTGTGGGTTCAAGAGTGCATATGGAAACAGCTGTATGGGCGGTTGACTGTGTGCATTGGTGTGTTGGTGAGTGAATGTATGTCTGAGTGCTACATGACCAAGTAAGTACATATGTAAAACACAGTGCATGTGAGAGTTGGTATATATAAATGACTATACATGAGAGCCAGTGATTGTGCAAGTGGCTGTATGGATCAATGTGTACTTGTATCAGTGATTGTTTAGGGGAGTAAGTATGTGTTAATATATGTTTGAATAAGTAAGGTGTTGTGTGTATAACTGTATAGATGAGGAAATGGGAGTGTGATTGATTCTTTGCATGACTGACTAGGTGTGTGAGAAACTCCATGGAAGAGTGGCAGTGTGTGAGTGTCTGTATAGGTGTATGAGTGCATATGATAGTGTTGTATTGATGAGTGACTGTATGTATGAGTGATTGTATGGGTGAATGAGAGGATGTGTGGGTAGACCTAGGAATCAGTGAGTGTTTATGTAGTAACTGGTATTGGTGTGTCAATGGTTTCAAGAATGGTAGTTTGTATTTAACACTGGGTGTATCAAAGGTTAGATTAGAGTGTGAGGAGGTATATGTATTATCACATAAATGATGTCATCAGTGATGTCAATTGAGATGTCATCAGTGATGTCATTTGAGATGCCGTGGATTGCGGGTGCGCGAAATATAGTTAGTCCAACTAACTATGTAGGAGCAATTTCAATGGTTTTTTAAATGCTAATTCCTAACTATATTAGGCCTGAAACCTATGGTTTTTTCAGTGAATTTCAAAGGTTTTTTATATGCTAATTCCTAACTATATAAGGCCTGAAACCTATGTTTTTTCAGTGAATTCGCAAGTTTTTTTAAATGCTAATTCTATTAGCGGATAACGTTTAAATATGTTAATATCCTTGTGGGACCACCTGAGCAGCCCTAGCGGGTCAGATTGTTTCTACCCTGTCCCCTTTTTGCATTCTACACGTTTGTTTTTCTGCTTCTTTTGTGCCTCGGTCTACCTAGCATAAGATGAATGCCAACACTTCCTGGTTAGAAGTGTTGACAGCCAATGAGCATGCTGCTTTCCATGCGCCCTGATGAGATTCCAGGAAATCACTCACTGGAATCGAAACGCATCGGCCAGTTAGAAAGGATTTATTGTGATCCATTTCCTTATACCAGCATTTTGCTGGCGGCAAAAAACGTACAAATTAACTTTGCTTCTTTTCTATCTTTCTTTCTTTTTTCATTATTCTTTGTGCCTTAATCGCCTCTCACGGTGGTAAATGTATCGTTGTATGTTGCACATGTTTGAAATGTTCTGTTTGTTTTAGAATCATCACTTATTTTGTTTTTGACTGTTTTTTCAAGCAAAACTAGTACTATATTTGTATAGTGTAAGAGCATAATATTCATGGTGTGAATATGTTACGCAGTAACGTGTCTTTATATGTGTTTAATCCGTCTTTTTGAACTTTGATTAATTGAAAAGTCAATCCGGTAAAAATAAAAATACCTTGTTGAATACGACTGGTAGCGTGTTCAGCTTTCCTCAATTGTGGATATAAATGTAGGTGACGAGGCAATTCTTGGTATGGTTGCTTTCCTGTGAAAGGCATGCTGATTGGCTGCCACTGTCTGTCAACACTCCAAACCAGGAAGTGTTGGCAGCCATCTTGTGCCTCTGATGAACCAAGGCACAAGAAAGCAGTGAAACAAAGGTGCAAAACACACAAAAGGGGCAGGGTACAAGCACCCTGACCCCCTAGGCCTGCTCAGGGGGTCCCACAAGGACCCCCCAGGACCAAAAATAAAATGTTTTTTTGCTTTTCCCCGTGGAACGCACCCAGCGCTTACACCGCGAAAATTCCAATTAAATAAAATAGTTTTTTTGCCCTTCAGGGCCCTTCTAGGCCCCCCTCAGAAAACCTAGGGGGTCAGGGGGTATCTACCCTGCCCCATTTTAATCATTTCCCCCTTTATTTTGTCACCTCTTCTGTCTCGATTCTACAGAGACACAAGATGGCGGACTCTCCAGACTGTTTAGAATGTTGACAGACACCCAGGAGCCAATCAGCTTTCCGCTCGCACACTCCCGTGGCGCACCGGGTGCGCTCCCGGGTACGCATACCTGTAAGCGCTTGAAGCGCGCATATAGATATATACTTTTTTTAAAGTTAATTTTCGTAAAAACCACTGGAGCAATTTTCACCAAATATAGAAAAGGTACTTCTGCGTACCAGTCCCTACAATTTT
Organism: Lissotriton helveticus; assembly: GCF_964261635.1. NCBI lineage: Eukaryota > Metazoa > Chordata > Amphibia > Caudata > Salamandridae > Lissotriton > Lissotriton helveticus. The sequence goes on from NC_136069.1 coordinate 321,773,260, forward strand.
GCAAAGTGTGGTGTAATTCCATTCAGCGGTTCGGGCTGTAGCCTTGTCTATTCGTCCTATGGAAATTAACATAGGGAAAACACGTTTTGGGACCCCCTTTTTTCTCGGCCCCCGCATGACGCATATATATATAATCCAAACAAAGTTGCCTACTGTAGGAAACGACCACCATCAGGTAAAGTTTCACCACAATTTTATTGAAGGAAGCAGAGCGGAGAGACAGTCAATCCCGCTTGCCATCGACCAGCCATCCCGACGCGTTTCATGGTTTATCACTTTTCCAGGGGTTTGCTGCTTGAACAAGGAATGAGCGGCAATGTTCGCGGCACCAAATATATTTTCATACCTACGCCTCTGAGGGCGTGGCCACCCCAGTGGCCTCTGGTACTCGTAGTGCTTTGATATTTCTCAAGTGAGCTGCTGTTCAGTCCTGCTCACATAAATAAAATAAAATCCAAGTGGATAGCGGTGCTCAACTGTCTTAAACCGCACCAACGGCTTACACCTCCAATACGGCTCCCGACGTCCTTCTTGGCCAGGCCGGTGGCGTACCCATAGGACTGCTGGGACAGCAGCCGGTCACTTTCCCGCGGCTCAGGCAAGCCACTAAACACCATACAAACAAAGTTGCCTGCTGTAGGAAAGGACCACCATCAGGTAAGGTTTCACAACAATTTTATTGGAGGAAGCAGTGCGGAGAGACAGTCAATCCCGCTTGCCATCGACCAGCCATCCAGAAGTGTTTCATGTTTTATCACTTCTTCAGGGGTTTGCTGCTTGAACACGGAATGAGTGGCAATGTTCGTGGCACCAAATATATTTTCATACCTACGCCTCTGAGGGCGTGGCCACCCCAGTGGCCTCTGGTACTCGTAGTGCTTTGATATTTCTCAAGTGAGCTGCCGTTCAGTCCTGCTCACATAAATAAAATAAAATCCAAGTGGATAGCGGTGCTCAACTGTCTTAAACCGCACCAACGGCTTACACCTCCAATACGGCTCCCGACGTCCTTCTTGGCCACGCCGGTGGCGTACCCACAGGACTGCTGGAACAGCAGCTGGTCACTTTCCCACAGCTCAGGCAAGCCGCCAAACACCATCCAAACAAAGTTGCCTGCTGTAGGAAAGGACCACCATCAGATAAGGTTTCACCACAATTTTATTGAAGGAAGCGGTGCGGAGAGACAGTCAATCCCGCTTGCCATCGACCAGCCATCCCGACGCGTTTCATGTTTTATCACTACTTCAGGGGTTTGCTGCTTGAACACGGAATGAGCGACAATGTTCGCGGCACCAAATATATTTTCATAACTCCGCCTCTGAGGGCACTGCTGATACCTTCCTGCTGTATTGAATGCCACAGCCCTTGAGGAAGTGCTCTCCGAGCATGAAATGCGTCGGGCAGGATTCTTCGCCATTACCCTGTTGGCTTTCAGCTGTCATCCACGCGGCACCTTCAAAATAAAGATTGTTTCAGCTAAAACTTACCTGCTGTGGGCTCCTTCCATCACAGGCAACTTTGTGCGTTGGGATAGTAGCGGCAGCGCCTGAGACGCGGATTGAGCCCCTCTGTCTCCACAGTCCTGCCTCTCTGTCAACCGGCATGGAGGCTTAAGGAACAGGAGCTGATTTTTGTAGGATTATGATGCTGTTGTTGAAAATGGCAATGTATATGTACATAAGCGGCGTTCATTTGTGTTCACTGTACTCCTTGTTGTAAGCAGAACGGATATCGCTAAACACTGACTGTGTTATCCCGCCAGCATAGACCCATGCACACACGTACACGACAGCCATTTTAGGCACCATGGCCTCTCTGCCCGTTTGTTAAACCCCCGGCACCCCTCCCCGCGCGCATTGCTCATGCATCGGCCATAAGACCCTCTCCCTCTGCGTGACCCTGCGCTAGAAGTAGCACTCCTGCTTGACCCACACCCCCCCATTTCCTCCCAAGAACACCCTTCCCCTCAGCTGACAACCCCCCCCCCGGCTGCACTTGGCCTCTCGACCTGGTCCCAAGTCCTAAGACCAAGCCTTGTGGATGTACATCCCCCTTTTCCCTGCCCAGCATAACAAAACCGTGATACACCAACCGAAGTGCCCGATCTTATCGCCTGCCCAACCTTTGACCTGATCATCCCCTCCTGCCCTCGTGTCCGGTAGGAATGTGCGGCTGAGAGATCACAATCTCTTGTTACATTCAGGAGGGGAGGATGACATCTGACCGACTGGTATGGGAATAGGCCTGAAGCTAGGATTCCAAGCATGTCTTTTTTCCTACTTCAAAGTGTCTTTATTGTAATAAGGAATGTTTGTGCATCATGGACATGTGTATAAAAGACGAAGCCTGTGAGATGGTGGTGTGTTGGGTAGGAAGGGGAGAGCACACCCTGTAGACACCATGCGGGTACCCGAAATGACAGGCTCTCCTCATGAGAAATAAAACTCTTCTTGTTTTCCTGCTTCCAGCGCCCGTCTCTTTATTTGGTAATTGTTCAAGATGGGAACTAAGAGGCGTCCTGCGCCAGCAGCCTGGGCATCAGGTGCGTTATGGGCTGACTTTTCCACAATTGGCGTCCCAACGCGGGGTCCATCAGCGACATAAGGTCCGGTAAGAGAGGTCCAGACGATGGGGTGAACATCTAAAACGATTGGAGTATACCTGCCTTGAGAGGGCCCTCGTCCGGCTGCCGATCGAATGAACTTCACCGATTCCAAACGGACCTCTCTCAAGTGACCTACTGTCCTGACTGGAATCCCACAGGAATGCTGCGGTAAAAACATGGAGAAAGAGAATGATTGGGCGCTGGAAAAGGGAAGGCGAAGAATTGCCCACACGGTCCGGTCCGGGTAAGATTAAGTAGGACGTCTTTACGTCCGATTGGTAGGATGGCTTTATCCATCTGATTGATTGATTGATTGTACTTGAAGTATTGGTTCTCTTTGAGACATTTTCTATTTGCAAACAGCGATGAATAGGAACGTTCCTCTCTCTTTGCAAATAGTTAAGGATAGGTAATGCAGACGTTTGTCCCCTATTGTAATCCGTCATGCCTATTTTTCTCCCCACTGATTGTTTGTTATCGATTTTTTTTTTTTTCCGATTATTGCTCTTTTGAGATATTCCCTGTCTACAAACAGGGAAGAATAGAAATATTCTGCCCCCTTTGCAGATAGTGAAGGATAGGTAATGCAGATTTTTGTCTCCGTTGTAATCCGTCATGCCTGTTTTTCTCCCCATTGATTGATTGATTGTCTGGACATTTATTGTTCAAGGAATAGTTCTTTTAAGGTATCCTCTGTTTGCAAATAACGTAGAAAAGAAATATTCTGTCTAATCTTTACAAGTAGTGAAGGGTAGGTAATGCGGACCTTTGTCCCCCGTTGTAATCTCCCGGGCCTATCTACTCCCCACTGATTGGTAAACTAGTTCCACCCGGACCATTTATTAGAGGTAGGTCATCTGGCTTGATCAGAGGGCACCCCTAATAAAAAGGACATATGTAATAATAATGAAGTAATCATCGTATCCTGTTAACAGAAACTTTTAGCATGAAACACGCTAGGAAGAAAAGGGAAGAAAGAAATAGGAAAGCAAAATCAGTAGGCCACTGACGAGTTTTTTGATTTCGCTACAAATAAGAAAACGTTAGAAATAGCTCACGACAAAACACATGATTTCGCTACAAATAAGAAACGTTAAGAAACAAGTCCGTAATAAGAAACATGAAAATGGTGAGAGAAGCCAAGCTTGACATCACGGCAGCCACGAGGCAACCAGGCTTCGCCACCCCTCACTACTCCAAAACCTGTCTGTCCCACCGCCTGCCACGCCCCAATAACGGTAACATGAGACAGATACAAGTCAACAGATACCTACCCCCATTCTGGAAACTCCCAAAGTGCAACAGGTTCGCGGCTACGCCCATCCGGAAGACGAGATCTTCGGCACGTGTAGGGCGGGTTCTGCTGCCAGCCGTCGGCCAGAGGTCGTCGAGTAAGGTGGGCCAAAAGAGGAGCCGAGGCCGACGGGATCCAGGCGTCCCCTCTTCTTTCTTCAATAATGGCTGCGACAACATGGGGGGGGATGTCTTGCTCATGCCACCGACCCCCCCCTTCGCATCTCCTGGTCCAGCCACGGCTTGGTATGAGCTCCTTGTTCGGCCCTGAAGCGGCGCCTTACAGGCCACCGGGGGGGGGATGTCTTGCCTATGCCTCCGACCCCCCCCTCTCATCGCCTGGTCCGGCCATCATGAATATTAGCGCCGAGAAAAACTGCGTGGGGTGCGCTGGGAGGGAGAGGCGGCGCGAACGAGCCTCTCCCACCTCCCCAGGTGGAGGCCCCCAGTGGCACCCCCAACGCTCCACTCACTCGACGAGGGTTCGCCCACTCGTAAAATGGCGGTCGATCCTGCTGGAGCGGGCCCGGCGTGAAGAGATGGCCCGGTTGCTTGTTGAATAAGAAATGAGTCCCACCATCATAAGTGTTCTCCTCGACTTTGAAGATTCTATAAGAGCCACGGGGGCCCACGACCCCCGCGGACACCCCCGATGGGGAATGACTGCCATGATTTTCCGTGGAACGATGAAGATGTGGCCGCGAGACGTCGGCGCTCCCATGCTGACGCCAGCCTCAGTTTGAATGACTAAAATCCTGCAGATTACAGTTCGGATCAGTTCCGGTGAAAACCCAGTATGACCCGGTAGGAAACAATTGTTGCCTCCCTCCCCCTTTTTGACTGATGGTTCATGCTGCCGATCCTTTCTGTTACCCTTTAACGGAACTTTTGGACTGCCGAAAGAGGCTCTGGGCCAACCACGAGTTGGTGGAGATTTTGACTTTGCCTGGATCTGCCTGGCTGCTCCCAAAATGGCGCTGGTACAAATGAAACTTTCAACTCCTTGTTGTACCCCGATTGCTCAGCCTTGGTGTCATGAAATATGTATGCAGTTTTTAAACACAATGAATTGAAGTGAGATGGGTACTGATTGAACATTCGGACAATGAATTGTTGTTGAGTTGTGGCGCACCATGATTATTGAAAGTTCAAATTTCAACACTTATGATACTCGCTCACACTAAAATTCCGATATGATTTTATTGCACTTGTTGCACTTTTTATTATGAAATCAACGACCACCGACTCCATTAGGTTTTCCACTAATAAGTATCCCCACGTGTACAGTTCTGGCCGGCCCACTGGGTTGTAGGCCCGTATTTATGCACTGACATTTTTTTATTAAAGATCTTTGGAAAAAGCAAACGTAGTTGTCACGCGTAAATTGGTAAGTTTCGAATAAATGACCACTATTTCCGATATAACTAGATTACAGGTGAAATGGCTCAGCTCGACTAGTTAAGGGTTAAAAAGTAAAGTACGCAGAAATATTACAAATATGAATGGTCCAGGTTTTTGTTGTATGTGTTCCCTCATTTTTTTGCAAGCCTAAAGCAACTGCTAAAAGATCCTGGTATTCAGCCTATACTTTATACGCTACCTGTGTCAGGAAAGTTGTTTTAAAAATGCCCCTAAGTCGCCCCGAAGGAGTGCCACCTGACCCCCCCGTACGAACGACAACGAGACCGTACGGCTGTAGGTTATCACTTTTACTCAAAGGAGAGCACGAGCTCGCCCCCCCCCACGTTGCACTGACTGCCCCTTTGTTCTGACCCCCCCCCTGCGCACGATCCATAATACCACGCTTGGGCGACCTATGCTACCCACAGGCTTCCGATAATCATCCCTCCCACACTTAATGGTCCACCTGGGCTTAAACGCCAAATTGGCAGGGACTGCGTCCAGTGGAGATAGCTCGAGTATGTAGTAAGTAAAAGCCTTTTCGAGTTTATGCGTGCTGATGTTTTTTTAAAATGCTGCCCCTGCCCCCCTTCTTTTTCCCTCTTTCTGCAGGTCACATCGGAACGTTGAGTAAGGTACGAAAAAGAAGATGGTGATCTAGCGGACAAAAATGGGAAAAAGGGGTTCGATTATGATACATACACACGACAAGCGAACAGTGGCTATTTTTCTCCCTGAACTTAGCACTTGGGAGGACAGCCTGAAGCGGAAACTACAAAATATGACTTCGCTTGGCACCCCGAATAATACAACCAAAAATGACGTGCACTAATGAATAAGCATCCTACAATTAACTAAATAGGAAAAGTTTAAAGAATATTCTGAGGTGAGGTTTACCCAAGTACCCTCCGCTTGGAGGACTAGGAATGTTGCCAGTGTTTAAAATCTACTACCTCCTTTCGCACCCTCATAGACATGAAACTTAAAGCTGCCCCATTGTTCTCACAACTGACACCCACTGTTGCCTCAGCCTGGAAACACATTAGCCTGACCAGGTTAGTTCTTGACCAATTGCCAAAAGGCGTAAGTGTGTACAACAAAAACCACCAGTAAAGGCAGCCGACGATAAAAGAGAAGAAAAAGGTAAAAAGAGCTTAGGACGCTAAGGATGCGCAGCATACAGGAAGAGATCATTATGGCCAATAACTGTTATATGTTTTGTCTTGGATTTTTGTAAATAATACATGTACTGTCTCCCCCGCCTGAGTTTGTGTGTACGTAATGTATGGATCTACGTCGTCCCTCTGCCTGTGTTTCCGTATTACTTGACCCCTGCTGTCCTGTGTTACGTGCGCACTGAATGACCCATTATTGTACACGTTTCTCTCTCTCTCCATGTCATACGTGTACCGAATGGTTCTTAGAGTACGGACGACTCTCTCTCTCTCTCTCTCTCTCTCTCTCTCTCTCTCTCTCTCTCTCTCTCTCTCTCTCTCTCTCTCTCTCTCTTTCTCTCTCTCTGAGGATCCCACTGTTCCCTCCTCCCGTGTATGATAACGTTGTGCCCCCGGCACAAACCTAATTGGGTCTCTTCGAACACAAAGGTGTTCGGCAAAATTGACAGAAACTAAAACGATTGTAACTTGCCATATTACTACCTCTCCTTTCTGCAAAACGATTGAACCCGAGTTGGTAATGAAGGAAAGGACAGGTAAGACGACTGATGTCCCCTAATCTGGCCCTCTTATAGGGGGACTATAACGTCAATGGTCTTCTGTTTGTCAGTTCGTCAGAAATGCTATTCCCAATGCCCAGACTACCCCAACTCCCTGTCCAAAGCGTCTTCGCTTCTCCCGATTGACCCCAACTCCCTGTCCAAAGCGTCCTCGCTTCTCCCGATTGACCCCAGCTCCCTGTCCAAAGCGTCCTCGCTTCTCCCGATTGACCCCAGCCCCATATCAGCTATCCCCGAAGCGTAATTGATGACCTTGATTAACCGTCGCTCCCCAACTAAAGCATGTTTAACCTCTGCCCCCCTCTCATGATGATAACCCCCCTGTTTGCAAGAGTTAGCCGACCTCGAAGGGAAATGTAAGATTGTCAGTACTTGGGTTAAAAAGAAAAAGGGCGAGTCTCTACCTAAGGACTCCATTTCGAGTTTGATAGAATACACTGTCAATAGGAGTCCGATTTCTCTCCACGTACGCCACGAATGAACGCCAAATAGGCTTATGAATACAGTGGAAGTGCCCTCCTACATTCCACAAAAGATGACTTCTGACTGTGACCGATGAACCTATCCCCCACCTACTTAGGATTGGGGACGGAATTGAGATGTATAAATGTCTTCTCCTGCCAGTTTTTCTAAAACTTGTTTTGTACCCATTCAAAGATACAATCACCGGAGGAGAGGAGCTGGATGTGACGCACAGCCTGGCCACAGGTCATGAAGCACGTGTGACCGCAACCAAAGGTGGAGTCGCAGAGCAACGAGACGCAGGACGAGGCACCACTCTCAAGCTCGGCAGATGAAGGAATAAAGGGCTGCCTTGAAGCCCTTGATTTGCTGACCCACTCGTGCCTGAAGTCCCCGTCCCTTTTGAGCCCGACTGATGGGCCTGCCTGCTCGTCATCCTTTGCTCCTTTGGTCCCTTGGTGTGTTCAAAGATCTGATCCCACTCCGCCCTCTCTTACCTCGATTATTCAACAACATCACCCTTTTCGCATAACTTTTGACTCAGAAAAGAAGAGCAGCGTTTAGATAGAATAAGGTTTTGCCATGAAAGAAGAAAGACACGCAGGTGCCCAGCATGAGGCACCCCTAAGAAAATCAGTTAGGAAACAGGACTGTGATCCAACAGCAGAGGACTGATCGCACCCTGCAACGCGTAAGGATGAATCCGAGCTGGACCTATAGCTCCACCGCCGGTGCTCAACAGCGCCAACAAAAGAAGACGGACTCTGTTAAAAGGACATTGTGACGAAGACCCCCCCTTTCCGAACTTTCTACTCACCCCCTTGACTTATTGCTTGTATCGAACTGAATTCCTCCATCAACCATTTTGTATTGCTTTCAAAAATGTTTCATCGGTCACTCATGTATTTAGTTGTCCAAAAGTCTCTTATAGCACTGATAAGACCCGAAGGTATCAGAGTACTTTTACTGTATGTTGATGTCACCGGAGAGAAAGTCTGAACTTGATTCTATAATGTTTCGGAACATTTTTCTTGATTGACTCCGACTAAGTATTATGCCGATCTCTAGACTTGTATGAATAACCCAACAAATGTAAAATCATATATACCGCATTCCGCCTTTCGTATCGACTGTATAGAACTGAACTAGCTTATGTAAAAAAGCGGCGACTGTTGAAAATGGCAATGTATATGTACATAAGCGGCGTTCATTTGTGTTCACTGTACTCCTTGTTGTAAGCAGAACGGATATCGCTAAACACTGACTGTGTTATCCCGCCAGCATAGACCCATGCACACACATACACGACAGCCATTTTAGGCACCATGGCCTCTCTGCCCGTTTGTTAAACCCCCGGCACCCCTCCCCGCGCGCATTGCTCATGCATCGGCCATAAGACCCTCTCCCTCTGCGTGACCCTGCGCTAGAAGTAGCACTCCTGCTTGACCCACACCCCCCCATTTCCTCCCAAGAACACCCTTCCCCTCAGCTGACAACCCCCCCCCGGCTGCACTTGGCCTCTCGACCTGGTCCCAAGTCCTAAGACCAAGCCTCGTGGATGTACATCCCCCTTTTCCCTGCCCAGCATAACAATACCGTGATACACCAACCGAAGTGCCCGATCTTATCGCCTGCCCAACCTTTGACCTGATCATTCCCTCCTGCCCTCGTGTCCGGTAGGAATGTCCGGCTGAGAGATCACAATCTCTTGTTACATTCAGGAGGGGAGGATGACATCTGACCGACTGGTATGGGAATAGGCCTGAAGCTAGGATTCCAAGCATGTCTTTTTTCCTACTTCAAAGTGTCTTTATTGTAATAAGGAATGTTTGTGCATCATGGACATGTGTATAAAAGACGAAGCCTGTGAGATGGTGGTGTGTTGGGTAGGAAGGGGAGAGCACACCCTGTAGACACCATGCGGGTACCCGAAATGACAGGCTCTCCTCATGAGAAATAAAACTCTATTCTTGTTTTCCTGCTTCCAGCGCCCGTCTCTTTATTTGGTAATTGTTCAAGATGGGAACTAAGAGGCGTCCTGCGCCAGCAGCCTGGGCATCAGGTGCGTTATGGGCTGACTTTTCCACACTGTGTGATGTACAACTGGGGTGCCACAACCCACTTGCTTGGTTTTTTATGCACTACATTAGACTGCGAGCAGGCACGGCAACCCACTTGGGAATAACACAGCACCTCAAGTTCCAGAAGCCGCGGGTGTGGCCACGCCCACCTGGGCGGGGGACTAGGATTTAACGAGGGAAAGTGAACATTGCTGATACCTTCCAGCTGTATTGAATGCCACAGCCCTTGAGGAAGTGCTCTCTGAGCACGAAACGCATCGGGCAGGATTCTTCGCCATTACCTTGTTGGCTTCCAGCTGTCATCCACGCGGCACCTTCAAAATAAAGATTGTTTCAGCTAAAACTTACCTGCTGTGGGCTCCTTCCATCACAGGCAACTTTGTGGGTTGGGATAGTAGCGGCACCGCCTGAGCCGCGGATTGAGCCTCGCTGTCTTCACAGTCCTGCCTCTCTGTCAACCGGCATGGAGGCTTAAGGAACAGGAGCTGATTTTTGTAGGATTATGATGCTGTGTGATGTACAACTGGGGCGCCACAACCCTCTTGGTTTTTTATTCACTACATTGGACTGCGAGCAGGCACGGCAACCCACTTGGGAATAAGACAGCACCTCAAGTTCCAGAAAGCCGCGGGTGTGGCCACACCCACCTGGGCGGGGGACTAGGGTTTAACGAGGGAACGTGAACATTGCTGATACCTTCCCGCTGTATTGAATGCCGCAGCCCTTGAGGATGTGCTCTCCGAGCACGAAACGCGTCGGGCAGGACTCTTCGCCATTACCCTGTTGGCTTCCAGCTGTCATCCACGCGGCACCTTCAAAATAAAGATTGTTTCAGCTAAAACTTACCTGCTGTGGGCTCCTTCCATCACAGGCAACTTTGTGCGTTGGGATAGTAGCGGCACCGCCTGAGCGCGGATTGAGCCCCGCTGTCTTCACAGTCCTGCCTCTCTGTCAATCGGCATGGAGGCTTAAGGAACAGGAGCTGATTTTTGTAGGATTATGATGCTGTGTGATGTACAACTGGGGCGCCACAACCCACTTGGTTTTTTATTCAGTACATTAGACTGCGAGCAGGCACAGCAACCCACTTGGGATTAACACAGCACCTCAAGTTCCAGAAAGCCGCGGGTGTGGCCACGCCCACCTGGGCGGGGGACTAGGATTTAACGAGGGAACATGAACATTGCTGTTACCTTCCCGCTGTATTGAATGCCACAGCCCTTGAGGAAATGCTCTCCGAGCATGAAACGCGTCGGGCAGGATTCTTCGCCATTTCCCTCTTGGCTTCCAGCTGTCATCCACGCGGCACCTTCAAAATAAAGAGTGTTTCAGCTAAAATGTACCTGCTGTGGGCTCCTTCCATCACAGGCAACTTTGTGTGTTGGGATATATATATATATATATATATTACCTACTGGCAGTCGCCAGTAGGTATATATAGTTAGGATTTTTTCTCTATGGGATTTTTGAAAATTCTATGTCTAATAACTTTGGCGTTTGTGGACGGAATTGGCTGAAATTTTCAGGAAAATGGCACATTTTGTTTCTGAGCAGCCCTTGAAAATTTGGGGGGGGGTTCGTCAAGGGGGGGCCGAGAAAAAAGGGGGGTCCCAAAACGTGTTTTTAACATTGAGTTTTCCATAGGGCGGTTGGCCTCACTTTTAGCCCGAACGGCTGAATGGATTTGCACGAAACTTGGCAAAATTGTAGGGACTGGTAGCCCGATGTGCCTTTTGTAGGTCTCAATATATGTGCTCCAGTGGATTTTGAGAAATTAACGTTTAAAAAAAGATATATATCTGTAACAGCGGACCTGGCAGCGTCCCAGGACGCGTACTTTACGCGCAACGGAGCTTTGTGAAGCGAAGCTGATTGGTTCTCCGGCGTCTGTCAACATTCCAAAAAGTCCGTAGCGGCCGCCATCTTGTCTCTCGGTAGGATCGAGAGACAAGAGGAGGTCAAAAAAAAGGGGGAAATAACTATAAGGGGGCATAGTAGATCCTCGCTGACCCCCTAGGTTTGATGTGGAGGTTTTAAAAGGGCCCCGCGGGGCAAAAAAAAAAAATAATAATAATAATCGAACGGCTGAATGGATTTGCACGAAACTTGGCAAAATATTAGGGACTGGTAGCCCGATGTGCCTTTGCTAGGTCTCAATATATGTGCTCCAGTGGATTTTGAGAAATTAACGTTCAAAAAAAGATATATATCTGTAACAGCGCTCCGCTTCGCGTAACGGAGGTTTGCGAAGCTGATTGGTCATTCTGTCACTGGGCTATAGTTGGGCTACATCTGGCTGATATTTGGGCTACATTTGTTTTTTTGTGTGTCTGGCGGCCATCTTTGGGCTACATTGGGCTACATTGGGCTTCATTGGGCTACATTGGGCTACATTTGGGCTCCAACATATATATAGGCCAATGTAGCCCAATATATATTTTTCAAAGTTAATTTTCGTAAAAACCACTGGAGCATATATCTTGAGACATAGCAAAGGCACATCGGGCTACCAGTCCCTACAATTTTGCCAAGTTTCGTGGAAATCCATTCAGCCGTTCGAGCTAAAAGTGAGTCCAACCGCCCTATGGAAATGAAGGAAATGAATGGGTAATTTGTAATTAGCAAATAGCTAATCGCAAACTAGGAATGGTAAAGAATCGCTATTTATTCCTTAAAGTTCGCTATTTAGGAAATGCAAAAAACTTTGATGATACATATGGCGGTTCATCTCTAACAAGATAAGAAGCATAGGGATACATTTATGATGACTGGCGCATCACCAGGGATGTGTTAGTCATTCTGTGCCGCTGTTCCGTCACCTATGGTGTGCTGCATTTACAATGCGGCGCATCATGGGGCAAAAATAGCACAGATGCGTGATGTATCTGTGCCGTAAAGGTGGCGCATTGCTGGAGTTGTATCGCAAGTGTGATGAAGCTCCAGCAAGGGTCGGGGGTGCCCCTGTCGCAGGGTTTCTGTTCTCACACAGAACTGTGGACAGAGGATTGGAACCTCGGCGAATTAGGGTGTCCCAAAACTCACGTTAGTAATCAAAAACTCCTTAGCAAGCTAGGTACAGTGTCACATTGGATATAACAAACTCTCAATGTTTAGACAATCCAGAATATGAACTTATAGTACCTCAGGATACGTGGAACTCATGAACAGTCGGTCGTTATATATTTCTTAGAAACCAGAACATGGAGTTAAGAAGAACACATGTGTATTTGAAATGTTTATTTACTAATGCCGTCTTCTCAGGCGTAGTACCTTAGATAATACAAGTACACATATTATCAGTAGCAAAATTACCAGCATAGTTACTAGTACATAAAAAGCGAATGGTGATAGTATGTTAACATGCTGTAAATGAATAAGAGTTAGCAACACTTATAAGCAGCCGCGGGCCGTGGAGGGAGTTACGGTGAGGCAGGGAGGCGGGGAGGGGGAGAAGCAGGGTGGAGAATACAAGTACACATATTATCAGTAGCAAAATTACCAGCATAGTTACTAGTACATAAAAAGCGAATGGTGACAGTATGTTAACATGCTGTAAATGAATAAGAGTTAGCAACACTTATAAGCAGCCGCGGGCCGTGGAGGGAGTTACGGTGGGGCAGGGAGGCGGGGAGGGGGAGGGGCAAGGTAGAGAGGGCTCCACCCTGCTTCTCCCCCTCCCCGCCTCCCTGCCTCACCGTAACTCCCTCCACGGCCCGCGGCTGCTTATATCTCACCCTCCCTAATACACATATTATATTATTTGCTAAGAAGGTCTCTTTGTGTTGGTTTAGGGCGTCCCATACTTTAGTGTCTTAGATTTGAAGGAATCACATCAGCATACACCAGCTCTCTCTTCATGTGAACCGCATCAACTGTTGTGTATGTGTGTTCGGCAAAGCAATATAAAACCCGCCTCATGCCCAGAATTGGCAGAAGTTGCACTTATGTTATGAGTATGAAGTCGTGGAGATCAGACCTCATAACAATTCTGTATCGTGTTGTTCTTGAAACTTTAGCACTCGCTGTACAGATATAGTTTAACAAGCAAAGCAGATAGTAGAGCAATAACATATTATTCTCATGTAAACCACGATGAACTACTAGGTGGAAAGCTAAAGCAACAACTAAGTGTCGTGTGCAGAAGTTGCAAAAAAGGAAAAATGGCGTTTAAACCGGTAATGAGCCCATGCTAACTTAACACGGTGTAAAGATATCCAGGACCTAGATGACACCTCCCCATGATCCGGAAACGAACTGAATAAGATAATAGAAGTGCCATCTCATGAGAGCAGATTGCAAGTTTATATGTGGACGGTCCGCAAGGTAAAGCATTAAAAACTAGGAAAATTTAATGCTAAAGAAAAATATAACAGCCAAGTACTTTATCGAGTCTTAAGCCAATAGGCAAGGTAAATAATAAAAACTTGACAAATAAGTCAATGAATTGTCAATGAAATGCTAGTACTCAGCATATCAAACATGAAAAAGGTCTATGACATAACTGTGTATGCAAAATAAGCTGCAACAGCCTCCAATAGGAAGTCACCGTCTTCATCCGAAAACAGTTCAGCCATCCAATTTAAAAGCGGAAAAGAACATACGTGCTCTCCCAGCACCGGATCCTCTATCACCATCAGAGGACAGCTCGGTGGGTTTTCAAGAAAGCTCTGTTCCAAGAAAGACTGTGCTGCCGCCAGTAAATTCCAGGGACCAAGTAGTCCATGCATCAATGCCACAGCCATAATCCTTTCGCCAGGACAAACCAACTCGTGAGTAATGATAGGAGTCATCAGCTGATTAAAGTCGACGTCAGGAGAAACCGGTCCGCAGAGACACAAATCAATGGCCCAATCGAAATCACAGGTCAGGCAGTGAAATACAGGCTGGACACAGGTGAAGTAGGAGAATCGAAAAGATAATCCATATGCCGTGCTTAATATCGCCAACGGCATTGTGCCATAATATTCTAGCATGCGATTGCGGAACAGTGTCAGCAGCTGCAGGGTGGGAGGTTGCATAGGAGGGACATCCATATTTAAAAATGTAAAAAAGCACAAGAGCGTCCGCTGGTAATGCAAGTAAAAATGCCAATCCACGAACCAGAGTGGAGAAAATAGAATGAAAGGAAGCAGGGATGACTCCAAAGATTTTCTCAAATGAAGTCACGAGACCACTGGTAACAACTTTAAAAAAGTGCGCCAGGGTCTTTGTGGAGGATGCGTTAAAGATAGTCGGAACCATCTTGCTGAAATTGAAAGGCAAATCTGAATTGAAAAGGGTCTGCACCTCTGTACGGGTGTTCGCTATGTCAAGCACGAAAGTTTCACGGGCCGAACTCAAGGCCACCTCTCTCTGAGACAAAAGAGCTCTTATTCTTGCCATGCCGTTGAAATCTGTCCCAAGGTTGGTATTTGTGGCCAGATTGAAAACTCCCTATGTTCATGTGTGGGAGGAAATAGAACATTTCTGCAGCAAATAACCCGTTCACTTACTGTTACGATAAAAGGAATACTTTTAATTAACTCAGAACAATCTTCATTATTGAGCATCAAATAACTACCATTTTCCAGCAACTTGAACGTGGGGATGATAGCAGGAACTGGCGTGCCGTGCAACACGCAAGCCATATTTGGTCGGTGTTTGTTGCATGAACCGTGTAACTGTATGTGCCTACACATTAGTGAATGATCTGGCGTCTCAGTGCATTCCTCTCCATTCAGATAAACTTCTTGATCATCTTTGAAACATCTGTATGTGTATGGAAGCGACCAGACCTCATGAAGAAAAGCACTACCTAAAGGTTCATAACGACCTATTGGTATATATTTCATACAATTTGAAAACTTATATAAAGCAAAAGGCAGCGTTATTAAACCGTGGATAAGGCACGTTGCCAAAAAACCCGCAATCCTCTGCTGATGATGTCACTGAGCATGTCATGAATGATGTAATATGTGACATCATCAGCAGTGGATTACGGGTAATAGTATCTCTAGTTTACTCCCCTATAGCTGTCTTTCTTTTAACATAAGTGTTTGTTTCCTTCCCTTATACTTACTGTTTTTGGTTCGCTTCTGGTTCGCGTACCGGCGAGCGAACTGGGAAGCGAACTAAGAGAAATAGAGGTTGGCACAGTTCCAAATATTGTACCAATTTTTTAATAACGGGGAGGTAGTTCTGAAAAGAACTTTTTTTTTATTGTTTTTGTTGTTTTATATTTTTTTTATTTTTTTTCGGAACATTTTTTTACTTTTTTTGAATTTTTCTGAACAGTTTTATATTTTTTTGGGTTTTTCTTGGAGGGGGCAATGAAAACGATTCATTGTAAAGGGCTCAACAGGAGCAACAAAACAAAAAAAGAAGTATTTATTATTTTGGGCGTTTCGTACAAACTTGCATATGATAGTCAATAGCTCTGTTGATCAGAGTGATGCTTTTTTCTCCGTAGGAAATGAATCCATCGCAAAATACGCAGATGTGTTTTACTTCACCAAATTTCATTTGTATATTTGGCACCATCTCCCTGCCCTCTGGTCCCGTTACTTCCGGTACAACAGATCTTCTGGCCATAATAGGGAGATTATCTAGGTCGTTCCGAAACTGTGCAGCACTGTAGTTGTTAGGATGCCACCTAGTCATATGGCGATGCATTGTGTAGTTTCCGAAACTGTATTTTTTCTCGGTTCCTCTGGACAGTCTATCTTGACATATAAGGCAAGTTACGTATCTTGCATTTACTTTTTTCTGACCTTTGGGAATTTTAAAAAATTGCCAAATGAAGTTTTCTTTCCGGTGAGACGTCCTGGGCTGCTCAGGCAAAAACTGCCTCTCTTCGTGCTCGTCGTCCTGTTCCTCTTCTTCTTCTTCTTGTTGAATTATAACTTGAGCAGGTGGTCCACTCTTCCTTGGATGTGGTGGAGGTGGTGGGGAAGCACCAGCTGAAGCTACTAAAGAAGCCATTGCTCAGTGATCACAAAGGGTCTTTCTCTCACAATGATGAAAGTCAGAGTGAGGAAAGAAGGAGGGATTTTCATCATTTGGGAAAAACAAGAGTTCTCAACCAATCAAAAGTGTTCATTTTAGATTATATGACCTAGTCTTACATCATTAGGAAACCAAAAGTGAAATGAACCAATGAAAAGTGTTATTACCAAGTCACATGACTTGCTGTGTTTACGTTAAGCGCTTTGCAGGGCCTCCCGGTTTGCTTCCAGAAACCTGCGCTTTGCGACTCGCTTCGCGTACCAGTTCGCTAACGTAGCACGTCATATGACGTATCACGCGACAACGTGAAACGTCATGCGGACGGGAGGCGTCACGATGTTGTTTTCTAACGCGGCACTTGCGGTAAAGAAACGTTTACCGGCTCGCGGTCTATTTCGCGGCATCAAGGTCAGCTAACGGGAAGCTTCCCGATTCGCGAAGCGGGAACGAAGAAAAAAAAATATTTAAAAAAAAAAATCTTCATAAACATATAAAATATATTTTGGGATTTAAAGAAGAATACATTTTACAGCTACAGATATTAGCTGTTAAAAAACCAATGAAATTCACAGAAAAAACCATAGGTTATAGACCATATATAGTTAGGAATTAGCATTTACAAAACCTTGAAAATTCACTGAAAAAACCATAGGTTATAGACCATATATAGTTAGGAATTAGCATTTAGAAAACCTTATTTTACTCACACAAAACTATTGAAATTCCATATATAGTTAGTTGCACTAACTATATATCGCGCACCCGCAATCCACTGCTGATGATGATGTCATCAGTGACGTCACTGACCATGTCATGAATGATGTAATATGTGACATCATCAGCAGTGGATTGCGGGTGCGCGATATATAGTTAGTGCAACTAACTATATATGGAATTTCAATGGTTTTGTGTGAGTAAAATAAGGTTTTCTAAATGCTAATTCCTAACTATATTTGGTCTATAACCTATGTTTTTTTCAGTGAATATATATATATATATATATATATATATATATATATATGAGAAAAATAAAGGCTTCTTCTGGAGCACTTGGAACCCGTGGAAGGTGGCGCAAATACCGGCGAAGCAGTCCGGTGGATTAATATAATTAGAGTCTTTCACAAAGTGAATTGCATGCGCTCTCAGACAAGAAGGCAAGAAGAGGGTCAAAGTAGTTGGTAATGCAGTTTAATGCACAACGCGTTTCAGCAAAGAAAGCCTTGTTCACGTGAACAAGGCTTTCTTTGCTGAAACGCGTTGTGCATTAAACTGCATTACCAACTACTTTGACCCTCTTCTTGCCTTCTTGTCTGAGAGCGCATGCAATTCACTTTGTGAAAGACTCTAATTATATATATATATATATATATATATATATATATGTTATTGTTTATATATTTACAATATTTGAAAAGTTATTAGTTTATTAATTGTGTTATTATTTTAAAGTAAATATACATGTATATATTACATTTTATATATGTACATTTATTTTAATTTAATTTTCTTATTTTTTTTCAATGTATATGATATTTAAGTAATTTATATTTAGTTAATTTTGTAATATAATTGTTTTAACTTTTTTATATATATAAAAAACGATATTTTGGACATCGATAATTTTTTACATCTATATTTTTTTCCGATATTTTTGTTATTTACATTTGAAATATAGCATGTCAATATTTTGACTATCAATATTTTGACATCGATATTTTTTTACTTCGATATTCCATCAGTGATTCTCTAGTAAGATAACCAACTGCAAACTAATGGGGTCATTAGGATGGCGGGCGGACAGACCGCCCGCCATTGGTGCGGGGGTCCCGTTGGTGACATTAGGATGCGCCCGCCACACTGGCGGGCGCATTCTGCATCTTTACATTGCGGCGGGCGGTGGTCTCAGCACCGCCTGCCGCAATGCCAAGAAGACATGTTGTGAACTTCCATGCACAACGTGGCAGGCACAGCGCGGTGCCTCCCATGTTGTGCATGGTCTGCAAGGGGGTACCATAGGTACCCCCTATGTGCACCCCCCACCCCCCAGAATCCCTGGGGGACCGCTACGGGCCCCCAATTCTGTGAACCGCCTGCCTTTCCCCTCAGACATGCTAATATGGATGGCGGTGTCTCCCAGACACCTCCACCATGTTAGCAGCTTTTCCCCCGGTCGACTCTTCGACAGGGCGGAAAATCGGCGGACTGTCTTTCCGTCCGCTGGTGTCCCCCCCCGCCATGGTACTGTGGCAGGGGAAATTTCAATGCAGGCAGTCCGCCCACCATCCTAATGACCCCCTAAGCGTCTCTGTGATTACCTTTACAACTCTCGGTCAACAGAAATTGCTGTGAGTATTTCAAAATGTTACTTTCGATTCTGGGAATGTTAGTGAAACATTTTAAAATATGGATTGTATCTCATGCGCCATCATAATAATGTAATCAGGTATGGAAAATGTACTCAACTAATTGAATCCAGAGTTATTTTGATTTCCTGGGTTAGGTGTGTCGCTGTTAATTTTGCAGATACTTTTTCACCCAAATATTCTAAGTAGTATTAAAATATAGTTGTGATGTTTTGCGACTCTGCTGGCCTGGGGGCCATATACAAGCTATTCTGGAATTCGGCAGGCGTGTATGACTGCATCAGCCTCTGATCCAAGATGGCTGACGGATCAAGCAGCGTCATCACCATGATGTGGCCTGCATACACCTGATAATGATGTGCTGGGAAGAAATAATTATTTTTGGCAGTGACAGTGAAGTTCCCTGCGCACGTCAGACAAGCTCTTCTTCATAACAGCATTCTGTGCATGCAGAAGTATATTTGAAAATGAATGTTTTGCATAATGCTGTGAAACGGGCATGTTTATTAATACGGCAACGACGTTTTTGTATTTCTTTCTCAAGGTGACTAAGAAGTCTTGTTTAAGACATGAACGTTTTTGATGCAAAGCCCATAATGAAATAACTTTATTATCTTGTTCAAACTTAACTTTAGAGTTTGATATTTGATATTTATTGTACAGAAGCAGACTTCCACAAGAAAATCTGAAACTTGCCAGCCAATGGTCATGATCAGGTCGGGTGGTTACATTACAGTCGCCACTGTGTAGTTATGACCCAGCTGCAGTTTCCATTTAAAAGGCACTTTTTCATTTTCCTATAATTTTTGCCAACTTAAACGGATATGTACAGAATTCTTCACTCCTTTAGCATAGCAAGCTAAGGTACAACATGCCAAGTGTAATGCAGATCCATGCAGGAAAAAAATTATTTAAGGGGCGGCTGTCAAAAAATGTCTTTTCCCATGTTAGCTCCCTTAGAAATTTTAGCTTGAAGCTAGAACAAAATCCCATTAGTGCATTTGCCCTGGACTTGGCTTGAAAGTAGAATTTTACTCAGAAAGTGTGCATTTGTCAGTTTGATGTAAACACGTGTTGGGATGTAACAATGTCTCTTTAATGCTGTTGCACGAGCGCGCTCGTGATGTATGCAGTGCTGGTAGTTGTGGAACTCCTGGGACGGCAGTTGCTGCCGGGAGAGCTAGTGTCTGGACGTGATTAAAGGAAGTCCACTTCAACCCTGTGTGGCCTGTCTTCCTTTCACTGGCGACGATGTCCAGCGCTTTGCTAATTCCCAATCTTGCTGTGTGATCGCTGAACGAGCCCGTTTTCATCTGAAGCCTTGCAAACTCTGAAAGAAAAGGAAATTAAAGAGGAGCGGCTTCCACACGGCAACAAGCACCTTGGATTGTGAGTGATTTAAAGACTTAAACTAATTCCTGCTTCCTGCTGCCCTGATTAATTATCGCTAGCGCGAACCTTGAACCCTAAATATTTTAAAAGTAAGCAGACGCGCCTACTCTTCCTCGAGCTAAACGCGCGACCTCGTTTCCTTTCAATTCAAATGCGCGTTAGCACCCACGCTCCTGCATATTCATTGTGACGCGCGCTGTCACTGAAATCCTCTACACACACGCGCTGTCACTGGAATTCTCATGCTGATTGTTCCTGAGTGCATTATGACGTCTTCACCTCCATCCTGGGCAAATTCAGAATTGTGGGCATTATGACTTAACAAAGCACAGCTAAGGAATTGTAATTTACCAAAGGCTACAAAACAATAATAAACTATTGAAACAGGTGAATATTTAAAGGGCACATTATTTAAACAAAGAAATTTTAAGGTCTAAAATTTTTTCAATAAGAATTTAGTGGCAGCAACTCCCCACGCAAATGGAAAAGGTAGCCTCGCCACCTCCCTTTTTACAGTCTCCAGGGCCTCCTCCTATGCCCTGGAAGCAATGGAAATCTACATTCGACGCCTATATTGAAGCCATTGATGGCGATGTTTTCACTTCTAAAAAAAAGAAAGCGCTATTAGTATACAATTTGGGACCCGAAGGAAGGTCCATTCTGGAAACCTTACCCCTTGAAGAAGTGAGGATATCGATTTCAAGCGATGATGGTGATGCACAAGTTTTAGATGAGTATGCTTCTCTTGTCAAAACTCTCGACAAAAGATTTAGTCCCAAACGCAATACCGTTTTGGAACGTCACAAAATTTTGCAACGTGCGCAGATGCCTGGAGAGTCCATCGATGATTTTGTTGCTGCTTTGAGAATTTTGCCAGTCAATTGTAACTACAGAGAGTTTAGGGACGAAATTATCAGAGATCAACTCATCGAACGCACTAATGACAAGAAGGTGCGTGAAAAACTTTTATCTTCTGGTGACCCTGATTTGGAGACTGCGTTGACTTTAGCCAAATCTGTTGAACATTCTCAGTTCTGCTTAAAAGAGATGAGTAGCCCTGCGTCAACTGTTGTGACTCCAGCTGAACTTTCTGACGTCAATGTCATCACCACCAAAGCAGCAATGAAAACTTCTGAATGCAAGACATCAAAATACAATACCTTTCATTCTCCTGTGCCTACCAACAGGCCCAAGAATGATGTACAAGGATTGTCTTGCTATCGCTGTGGTAGTAGATCTCACTTAGGAAACTTTAAATTTTGCTTTGCAATTAACCAATCTTGTTTCAAGTGTGGCAAAAAGGGTCACCTGGCACGTTTGTGCAAGGCCACGAGTGTGCAGAAAGGATCTTCACACGTGGTGAAAAGCATAGACGAACACCTGTATGTTGATGATGAAGATGAGCGTTATGAATTATTAATGTTGTCTTCTTCCCCCATAGATGCTAATGGAGTTGTTGAAATAGCATCTATTGATGGATCTCGAAGAAGAAAATCCCCGATTTGTTCCATTAGTGTGAATGGTGTATGTATCAAATTTTTAGCGGATTCAGGTTCTCCTTTTTCCATTGTAAATGTTAAAGATTTAGACATGTTAGGAAATATTCCTTTGTCTCAGTCCTTCATCAAAATGTTTGCTTATGGAGGCAAAAGGGTGGAAGTACTAGGAGAATTTAAAAGTGAACTCGAGTTTAAGGGTGACGTTACATCTTCCATTATCTATGTTGTCAAAGACGGCACCAATTTATTAGGCTGGCATGAACAAGGTGAACTTAGTATGATCCTTGATCCTAACCATGAAGATATGGTTTTATCTAGACGCGAGGCTAAGCAATATTATGCTTCCTTACCTGATATGGACCTTGTGCATTCCCTGAGTGTTTCCTACAATGGCGAATGGGTGCAAGAATTTCCGGAAGTTTTTTGCGACAAATTGGGTAAACTCAAGGGTTTCCAGCATCAAATTATTTTGAAAGAGGGAGCTAAAGCAGTAGCACACAAGGTTCGCAAAGTACCACTGAGTATGCGAGATGAATTAAAGAACGAGCTAGAGAGATTGTGTCTTTTGGGTGTGATTGAACCGATTGAGGCATCAGAATGGTTGTCTCCTGTAGTTTTAGCGCGTAAGGCTGACAAGTCCCTTAGGATGTGTGTGGATTTGCGAGAGTTAAATGCTTGTATTTGGGTTGATAGGCAACCATTACCTAACATAAATGAGATGCTATCCACATTGGAAGGTGCCAGGTATTTTACCACCCTGGACATATTTTCAGCATATCACCAAGTGGTGTTAAGCAAGGATTCAAGACATCTTACGTCTTTTGTGACTCCAGAGGGTGCATTTCGTTATTTGAGAATGCCGTTCGGACTGGCGTCTGCTTCCGCAGTTTTTCAACGCCTTATGGGTAATCTTTTCAAAAACACTGCGGGAGTCGTCTTCTTTCAGGATGACATTCTCATTTATGGAAAGTCCATAGATGAACATAACAGCAGAGTGAGAACAGTTTTAGAAATTTTAAGAAAATTTGGTTTAACGTTAAGAAAAGATAAGTGCAAATTTCTCAAGGATAGTGTGGATTATTTGGGTCACCACATCTCAGCTAAGGGTGTAGAACCCAAAATGAAATTGTTAAACGCCATTCAAAATGCACCAGAACCATCGAACAAGGATCCGTTGCGTTCCTTTTTGGGACTAGTTGAATATTACGCCAAATTTGTTCGTAATTTTTCTGACAGAACTGTGTCTTTAAGAAATTTGCTGAAGAAAAATGTCAGGTATGATTGGTCACAAGAATGTGCTAATGATTTTTCATTACTGAAAAATGCTATTGTCCAAGCACGTCCTCTCAAATTATTCAATATAAATGACCAATGTATTGTAATTACCGATGCCAGTAATGTGGGTCTTGGGGCGGTATTGTCTCAGAAAAGGTTGGATGGTAATGTAGAAGTTATTGCTTTTGCTTCCAGAACTCTGCGTGGCGCAGAAAGCACATATTCAACCATTGAAAAAGAGGCGTTGGCCTTATGGTGGGGTGTACAACATTTCAGAAATTTTCTTTGGGGAAATCACATCATACTCAAGACTGACCACAAGCCTCTTGTTGATCTTTTCACTACAAAAGGTGGCGGGAGGGCTTCTCCTCGCATTGCTAAATGGCAATACAGACTTAGTGAATTTGATTATCATTTAGAATATGTCCCGGGAATAAGGAACAATGTGGCTGACTGTTTGTCCAGGTTGCCTCTCCCTCATGATAATTTGGAGCAGGATGGCGAGGATTTAGAAATGGTGTGTGCGGTGAGTTCTATATCTGATACTGGTATTACACTGTCAGAAACTGATTGGAAATTGGCAGTATCCGAAGATACGAATTTGTGCCATGTAATGGACTACTTAATCAATGGTTGGCCTGATGACAAGTCCTTGCCTTCAGATTTAATACCTTTCAGGAGGGTTTGTGATGAACTATCCTTAATAGATGGTGTTTTACGTAGGGGTGGTTTATTAGTGGTTCCGGATGCTCTTTGTAAAAAAGTTTTGGATTTGGCTCATGTTGGCCATTTGGGCATTCGTGCAATGAAAAGAAGGGTTCGTGAAGATTTTTGGTGGCCTGGAGTGGACAAAGCAATCGAGCACTGTGTTCGTGATTGTAGTGCTTGTGTTCTTAGTGACAAGTCCCAAGTTACCAGTCCTTCTCCTGTGACTCCGATACAAATTAAGGAATTACCTTGGCATAAGTTGGCGTTTGATGTGGCTGGTCCATTCTATAATCTAGGAGCAACTCCGAAATATGCACTAGTTTTGATTGATTACATGTCCAAGTGGCCAGAGATTAAATTTGTTGAGTGCATGAATTCTGCTACTGTTATTAATTTCTTCAAAGACATTTTTTTGCGGGAAGGTTGGCCAGAAGAATTAGTGTCCGATAATGGCACTCAATTGGTGTCGAGCGAAATGGAAAGTTTCTTTAAGTTCCATGGGATCAAGCACATTCTCACCTCTTTGTATCATCCTTCAAGTAATGGATTAGTGGAACGGTTAAACCGCGTAATCAAAGATCAGTTACAATTAGCCAACATCAATGGTTTGAATTGGAGAAAAGTAATTTCTGACATGTTGTGGGCGTTGAGAGTTACCCCTAATGCTAGCACTGGTGTCTCACCTTTTACCTTACTCAGAGGTAGAGTAGCAGGTTCGGAATTGAACAAGGATTGGATGTCAAGGAAAGATGTTGATGTAGTCAAACTAGGCAGGGTGGCGGATGTTAGAGCATGTACTCAAGCTAAGTATGCTCAGAGTAGTTTTAGGTCATCTCCAGTGCGAGCGGGAGACTGGGTGAGGATCAGGAAACCTGTACTTTTGCGTAAAGGTTTGGCTCGTTTTTCCCCTCCTGTCCTTGTCAAGGAAGTTAAGGACCATGTAGTAATTCTGGAAAATGGTAAAATTTGGAACAAATCTAGTGTTTCTATTGTTCCTAAGAGCAAAGTGGAGTTTGTTAAGAGCAAATTTGGTTCAAAGCCTAGTGATTTGTCCATCTCTGACTCAAATTTATCATCTCCTAGTACCAGTCTTCGAGTTTTGCCTGTCTCTAACTCTAAGACTGAGCCAAATGGCACAATGGCTAAAAGATGTTCTACCAGGTGCAAAGTAGTTCCTGGTAAATTTCGGGATTTTATCACTTACTAGACAATCATTAGTCTTACGCTTTAATTCTGTCATGTAGCTGTTTCTGTAAAGATATTAATCAAACATGTATTTTATTTGTTTTAGGGAGGGGGAGGGTTTGTGTGATCATTCATTTTATTTATTGTAATCAATTGAGGGAAGGGGGATGTGTTGGGATGTAACAATGTCTCTTTAATGCTGTTGCACGAGCGCGCTCGTGATGTATGCAGTGCTGGTAGTTGTGGAACTCCTGGGACGGCAGTTGCTGCCGGGAGAGCTAGTGTCTGGACGTGATTAAAGGAAGTCCACTTCAACCCTGTGTGGCCTGTCTTCCTTTCAACACGTTTGTTACATTTTGAGATATAAGCATTTGAAAAAGATTTTGGTTGGGTTTGAAAGGGTTAACACTTGTATATATCAGTCGTTTAAAATAATTTCTTTCAAAATTTCTGTCAATCCCATTCATTTTTTTGACAAAGGTGATTGGCTGATGAAAGGGATTAATTTTTTCTGACATCTTAAAATGTGTGATTTCTGTACAAGATTGTGATTTTGTGCTGTGGGAAAAATAAACTTCCTCAGCAAGGGAGGGAGGCACAATGAGATATGTCTAGCCCTAGATAAGGGATAGAGTTCCTTCACAGGCATGTAAAATGGTAAAATGGTAACAAACAAACAAAAAAAGGAACAAACAGATTTTCATGAAAATCACAATCATGCAGTTGCCATATTGTATCCGTAGAAAAGCACCTTTTGTCAATAAATCATTCTTTTCACAAGAAAAGGCAATGGATGAGAAAATACCCCAGTTCGATGCACAGAAAGGTGCTGAAAGTCTGATCCTGCAGGGAACCTCCACTGCACACATTTGAAGACTTTGAGCAGTGTGGGTTGCCTGCCTGCAACAGATTGGGTGCAGGGCCTGGCACGGAAAGGCCCGGTGGCCTACCATTACTGCTTATGGACAAATGCCCATGCACTGCACTGAATGGCTACATTGCAAGTGAATGAAGTGTTTCATTAAAGAAAAGAAAAATTTACTGGAAAAAAACACAATGTTAAAGGTTTGTTCTGTTTCCGCAAATTGAAACACTGAAACTTCTTGAAATCAACCAATTATGGTATGAAATGCACACCCTAACTCAAGACACTTTTCAAGCTCAATACAGCAGATGGCCACTGGTAAAGGAAAAAAAAGCTTACTACCAAAAGTAATAGAAATGGTGGGCATCATGAATTATGGTGTGTATTGCAAGCCATAACTGGCAAATTTCAGCCGAGCTTGCATTCACTGAACCTTAAATGAGGTCCATTGGATGGGAATTCCAGTGATTGTGTACCAGAAGGTCAAAGGATTGGAATTGGAACATAGCACATGGTGGCTTTTGATTTGCAAAGAGGATTTAGTGGGGGAACATTAGCTGCATGCAGGAAGATAGAGGATACGTTTTTGGAATATATCTGTGAGGTCCATGCACAGCTTTGAAAACTTAAGTCAGAAAATTGAGTAGAGCCCTGTTTTTGGCAGAGAACCAACTGATATGGAGGCACTAGTGGAGGCTGTTGTTAGCTGAGGAGGTGCAAAAGAATACAGGTGGTAAAGATGGCAATTTTGCCTCTAGGGACTAAGAAGCTAAATGTTAATCCATGTAGGACATTCAGGAGTGGGATATTGAATAGTCAAAAAGGTATGTAGGAAATATTCTAATTCTGTTCTGCTGAGATGCCAAGAATTTCTAAAGCTGTCAACAGTGTTGGGTGGTCTATTCTCTGAAAATGCTACAGAGAGGTCAAGTAATATAAGAAAGAGAGTTTAGGTGGGGAGAGTTGATGAAGTTGGAGGTGGACCTGAGGATAGTTTCCACTGAATTAAATGCACAGAAGTGGGGTTGTTGAGGGTTTTTAGGGTGCTGTGTATGGAAAAAGGCTAGAGAGACGATCAAACACAAAAGAGTTCAAAAGTATAAGAAAAAAACATAAGTTATGAAACAGGATGAGAACGGTGGATGAAGGATCAGAGGTGTGTATTTTTAAGTAGTGATAAATTGGAAATCATATTGAAGCTTTTCAGGTAGATAGCTGCCTGGGGTATATTAAACAAAAAAATTGTCACACGTACAGTCTTCTGGTACACATTATTCTTCACAGGGCTTAAAGAAGCGTTCTGTAGTATGTCTGGCACAGAGGCAGGAAGGAAGATACATTGTACTCAACTTTTATGTGAGTGTACTTTAAGGGAGTGATATATTAAGCAGGGTCAAATTATGAAAGGTCCTTATCTGAGCTCTATCATAGAATTCTTATTTGTTTGTGGACATTGGATGGCTAACCTTTCTCAAAGCACCAGTATTCAAAATGTCCAATACCGTTCCCCAAGACAATGCCTTTCCCCCTTGCATGTCACATAACATAGAATAGTCCAGATACTGTGGGGCAGATTCATAGACCTAATGTGAGACAAAATCCTAAACTTACTACTTTTGATATTCACATAAGGCATTTAGTAGTAGTAAAGTTAGGATTCCTAACTTTACTACTACTAAACTGAGATAAAATCCTAACTTTACGACTTTCGATATTCACAAAAGGGATTTAATAGTAGTAAAGTTAGGAATCCTAACTTTACTACTATTAAATACCTGTTGTGAATACTGAAAGTTGTAAAGTTAGGATTTTGTCTCAGAATACTTTTGTGAATCGGGCCTGTGTGATTGTGTACCCAATTGTCAAAATCAGCATGCTTTGAAATTTAACGGTAAATCTGAACAAGAATAGTTCTGAAAGTGTAAAAATAACTCTCTCGTTTTCACCTGCGCTGAGAGAGCAACAACCGGGAATGTGTGCTTGTTGCAAAGTCATCCTGTGCCCTAGGCACCCCCCACCATTTTGCTGACTGGTACTGGTGGTAACTGACTCCGAATGACCCTGGACTCTGCCTAACCAGGTCCAGGGCCAGTGCTATGCTGAAAGACACTTAGAATACAGTGAAAACACCTACATACCCTAGGGTACACCATGGGTTGGGGTATCCCTGTGATTGCCATGACCTACCCTATAAGGGCCTAGGACATTATTGGGCAGGGGGTTGAAACTACCTCTAAGTCTCTAGCATATAATAGGGCGTGACAGTTTAGAGGCCAGAAGCCTTTTCTGAATTTGCATTTGTGCACTGCTGAGTGTAAGGTCGGTTTAAAAACAACCCTGTGTTACAGGACTGCTTTTAAAAAGTAAACTGTGCCTAAACTCGACTTTGGTGCTTGGGGCACTTAAAACGGATAGCCTACAATGTTTGGGCATATTAGGTACCCACAGGTTCACCCCTAGGTGTCCCAGGGGTGGGGGGTCAGGTATTTATAAGGCAGACCCTTATAAAATGAGTTTTCTATGCCCTGGGTTAAGTGAAGTTGCTCATTTCACTCCCCACATTGTAATAAAGTGCTGTACAAAATCAACTGTGGTGCTAGGGGCACTGTGGAGGGAGGATCTGCAATATTTCAACATATTCAGAATCCCTACAGACTCCCGTAGGTGGTACAGGGGTGGGGGGTCCTGAAGATATAAGCAGAGCACTTATACAATATGTTTTTGTAAGCCCTGGTGCTGGAAAAATTGCCCAAGTTATTTTTCCCATTGCAAATCCCCTGCCACATAGGTTAACATTGCAAGAAGTTATTAACTACTAACTCTTGATAGGAGAAGTCTAAAAATACCATTCAAAGACCTCCCAGAAAGGATACATAAACTCAACAATATGAATAGATATAAGACTTTCTTGTCTGTAAGTTCAGATTCAGCCTTAATGTGGTCTGCCTTGATTGGTCAGAGTTAAGTGGAGTAGCCAAGCTTCTTTGAAGAGGTGATAAAGAGCCCCTGGAGTTGACCAGCTCTGCTGGGAGGGCAGTGAAAAGGGGAAGACACCAGTGTCATTTACAACTCTACTCGTTTGATACC
The DNA here is from genome assembly GCF_964261635.1 of Lissotriton helveticus. NCBI lineage: Eukaryota > Metazoa > Chordata > Amphibia > Caudata > Salamandridae > Lissotriton > Lissotriton helveticus. Next base: position 321,802,195 of record NC_136069.1, read on the forward strand.
AGTCTGAAGCTAGGCTTAAGGAATGAATGAGCAGATGTGTATGGAGGCCTACTGGTAGTTGCAGTTCGAAATTCCCCTTCAGTGGGCTCCGTCTCGATGTAGTTGATAACTCCTGCTTAATTCAACTACCAGTATACCTCTCTGGAGGGAGCATACAAAAATGGAAAGTGACTGTTGTGGTTTTTTCCGTCAGCTGTAACCTGCCCCTAGAAGAAGAAGCATGTCGCTTAGAAACGCGTTGGGGATTATATTAATTCCAGCATTGATGTGCAGCTGCATGGAATAAAAGTTTCTGTGAACATTTTGCACGGAGTGACGTCTTTGTGTTCAGAGGCACTTTTGGATAATAAATATGCGGCGGCCTCAGCCGCAAGAGATGCACCGCCCTAACCAAAAGGCACAGGGTCTGCTTGACGGCGAACTCGTCGTTCTAAACAGCAGCATGTGAGATCCTCTGAATGGGCAGCTGCCCCATGATGTCTGGGGCCCACCGGAGGGCTGAATAACTTTTTGGTAAAGAATTAAGCAGGAGTTATCGACTACATCGAGACGGACCCCACTGGAGAGGAATTTCGAACAGCAACTACCAGTATGCCTCACTGGAGGGAGCATACAAAAATGGAAAGTGACAGTTGCGTTTTTTTCCGTCAGCTGTAGCCTGCCCCTTGAAGAAGAAGCATGTCGTTTGGAAACGCGTCGGGGAATATATTAATTCCAGCATTGATGTGCAGCTGCATGGAATAAAAGGTTCTGTGAACATTTTGCACGGAGTGGCGTCTTTGTGTTCAGAGGCACTTTTGGATAATATATATATATATATATATATATATATATATATATATATATATATATATATACACACATGTATGCATATATATCCCTATATATATATATGCATATATATATATATATATATATATATATATATATATATGACAAAGAAGAGACCAGACTTGGGAGGCCACGCACTTGGTAGGGCTCTTTACTCCAATAAGGCAACAAAGCTCGAACACTGTAAAAGCACAAATGTTTATCATGCCGGTGAGTTTCTCCTTACGCGTTTCGGGCGTCCCTGCGCCCTTGATCACAGGACTCTGGCAAAGTGGAGGGCAGAATGCCGTTCCTCCAGCTAATAAATTTTCTACCCCGCCCGGGGGCGTGGCTGCAGTTTGCATGCTGGTAGTTGGAGTTCTACTGGTAGTATAGTACTTGCATAAAAACGGCTGCTTGCTCCACAGTAAAACAGTATATTCACCTTGGTAGGTATTTGTTAATTCTGCAGTTGTGGCAATGTTCGTAATCCCGGAGGCAAGAGGGATCCAGCCAAGCTCCATGCTGCGCTGTAAGGTGAGGCGCTGGACACCGCTGTGTGCGCGGGGGGGCCTCCCGCGACCCTGGCAGGCCGCAATTCAATATGACAAAGAAGAGACCAGACTTGGGAGGCCACGCACTTGGTAGGGCTCTTTACTCCAATAAGGCAACAAAGCTCGAACACTGTAAAAGCACAAATGTTTATCATGCCGGTGAGTTTCTCCTTACGCGTTTCGGGCGTCCCTGCGCCCTTGATCACAGGACTCTGGCAAAGTGGAGGGCAGAATGCCGTTCCTCCAGCTAATAAATTTTCTACCCCGCCCGGGGGCGTGGCTGCAGTTTGCATGCTGGTAGTTGGAGTTCTACTGGTAGTATAGTACTTGCATAAAAAGGGCTGCTTGCTCCACAGTAAAACAGTATATTCACCTTGGTAGGTATTTGTTAATTCTGCAGTTGTGGCAATGTTCGTAATCCCGGAGGCAAGAGGGATCCAGCCAAGCTCCATGCTGCGCTGTAAGGTGAGGCGCTGGACACCGCTGTGTGCGCGGGGGGGCCTCCCGCGACCCTGGCAGGCCGCAATTCAATATGACAAAGAAGAGACCAGACTTGGGAGGCCACGCACTTGGTAGGGCTCTTTACTCCAATAAGGCAACAAAGCTCGAACACTGTAAAAGCACAAATGTTTATCATGCCGGTGAGTTTCTCCTTACGCGTTTCGGGCGTCCCTGCGCCCTTGATCACAGGACTCTGGCAAAGTGGAGGGCAGAATGCCGTTGCTCCAGCTAATAAATTTTCTACCCCGCCCGGGGGCGTGGCTGCAGTTTGCATGCTGGTAGTTGGAGTTCTACTGGTAGTATAGTACTTGCATAAAAACGGCTGCTTGCTCCACAGTAAAACAGTATATTCACCTTGGTAGGTATTTGTTAATTCTGCAGTTGTGGCAATGTTCGTAATCCCGGAGGCAAGAGGGATCCAGCCAAGCTCCATGCTGCGCTGTAAGGTGAGGCGCTGGACACCGCTGTGTGTGCGGGGGGGCCTCCCGCGACCCTGGCAGGCCGCAATTCAATATGACAAAGAAGAGACCAGACTTGGGAGGCCACGCACTTGGTAGGGCTCTTTACTCCAATAAGGCAACAAAGCTCGAACACTGTAAAAGCACAAATGTTTATCATGCCGGTGAGTTTCTCCTTACGCGTTTCGGGCGTCCCTGCGCCCTTGATCACAGGACTCTGGCAAAGTGGAGGGCAGAATGCCGTTCCTCCAGCTAATAAATTTTCTACCCCGCCCGGGGGCGTGGCTGCAGTTTGCATGCTGGTAGTTGGAGTTCTACTGGTAGTATAGTACTTGCATAAAAACGGCTGCTTGCTCCACAGTAAAACAGTATATTCACCTTGGTAGGTATTTGTTAATTCTGCAGTTGTGGCAATGTTCGTAATCCCGGAGGCAAGAGGGATCCAGCCAAGCTCCATGCTGCGCTGTAAGGTGAGGCGCTGGACACCGCTGTGTGCGCGGGGGGGCCTCCCGTGACCCTGGCAGGCCGCAATTCAATATGACAAAGAAGAGACCAGACTTGGGAGGCCACGCACTTGGTAGGGCTCTTTACTCCAATAAGGCAACAAAGCTCGAACACTGTAAAAGCACAAATGTTTATCATGCCGGTGAGTTTCTCCTTACGCGTTTCGGGCGTCCCTGCGCCCTTGATCACAGGACTCTGGCAAAGTGGAGGGCAGAATGCCGTTCCTCCAGCTAATAAATTTTCTACCCCGCCCGGGGGCGTGGCTGCAGTTTGCATGCTGGTAGTTGGAGTTCTACTGGTAGTATAGTACTTGCATAAAAACGGCTGCTTGCTCCACAGTAAAACAGTATATTCACCTTGGTAGGTATTTGTTAATTCTGCAGTTGTGGCAATGTTCGTAATCCCGGAGGCAAGAGGGATCCAGCCAAGCTCCATGCTGCGCTGTAAGGTGAGGCGCTGGACACCGCTGTGTGCGCGGGGGGGCCTCCCGCGACCCTGGCAGGCCGCAATTCAATATGACAAAGAAGAGACCAGACTTGGGAGGCCACGCACTTGGTAGGGCTCTTTACTCCAATAAGGCAACAAAGCTCGAACACTGTAAAAGCACAAATGTTTATCATGCCGGTGAGTTTCTCCTTACGCGTTTCGGGCGTCCCTGCGCCCTTGATCACAGGACTCTGGCAAAGTGGAGGGCAGAATGCCGTTCCTCCAGCTAATACATTTTCTACCCCGCCCGGGGGCGTGGCTGCAGTTTGCATGCTGGTAGTTGGAGTTCTACTGGTAGTATAGTACTTGCATAAAAACGGCTGCTTGCTCCACAGTAAAACAGTATATTCACCTTGGTAGGTATTTGTTAATTCTGCAGTTGTGGCAATGTTCGTAATCCCGGAGGCAAGAGGGATCCAGCCAAGCTCCATGCTGCGCTGTAAGGTGAGGCGCTGGACACCGCTGTGTGCGCGGGGGGGCCTCCCGCGACCCTGGCAGGCCGCAATTCAATATGACAAAGAAGAGACCAGACTTGGGAGGCCACGCACTTGGTAGGGCTCTTTACTCCAATAAGGCAACAAAGCTCGAACACTGTAAAAGCACAAATGTTTATCATGCCGGTGAGTTTCTCCTTACGCGTTTCGGGCGTCCCTGCGCCCTTGATCACAGGACTCTGGCAAAGTGGAGGGCAGAATGCCGTTCCTCCAGCTAATAAATTTTCTACCCCGCCCGGGGGCGTGGCTGCAGTTTGCATGCTGGTAGTTGGAGTTCTACTGGTAGTATAGCACTTGCATAAAAACGGCTGCTTGCTCCACAGTAAAACAGTATATTCACCTTGGTAGGTATTGGTTAATTCTGCAGTTGTGGCAATGTTCGTAATCCCGGAGGCAAGAGGGATCCAGCCAAGCTCCATGCTGCGCTGTAAGGTGAGGCGCTGGACACCGCTGTGTGCGCGGGGGGGCCTCCCGCGACCCTGGCAGGCCGCAATTCAATATGACAAAGAAGAGACCAGACTTGGGAGGCCACGCACTTGGTAGGGCTCTTTACTCCAATAAGGCAACAAAGCTCGAACACTGTAAAAGCACAAATGTTTATCATGCCGGTGAGTTTCTCCTTACGCGTTTCGGGCGTCCCTGCGCCCTTGATCACAGGACTCTGGCAAAGTGGAGGGCAGAATGCCGTTCCTCCAGCTAATACATTTTCTACCCCGCCCGGGGGCGTGGCTGCAGTTTGCATGCTGGTAGTTGGAGTTCTACTGGTAGTATAGTACTTGCATAAAAACGGCTGCTTGCTCCACAGTAAAACAGTATATTCACCTTGGTAGGTATTTGTTAATTCTGCAGTTGTGGCAATGTTCGTAATCCCGGAGGCAAGAGGGATCCAGCCAAGCTCCATGAAACCCACTGTGGTATTGAATTTGATGGAGTGACGGCGGCCACAGGTACATACCTTGTCAATAGACTTCATATCCCAGCATGCACTAAGCTGACACGCCCAGCTGGGCGGGACTATTTAGGGATGTTTGAAGGCGTATTGCTGCTCACACCCATCGGCCAACACCTGTGAACAAGGGCGCATGGACGCTTGAAACGCGTTAGGAAATGCTGGCTTATTAATCTCTGAACTTGAAGTGAGTGACAGCGGGACTGCCTGGCATGAAATGAACATTAACACTTGGCGTAGGGCTCTCCAAGTCTGGTGCTTCTTCGTTTGTCATATAATTGCGGCCTGCCGGGGTCGCGGAGGTGCCCCACCGCTGACTAGCGGGTCCAGCGTGGTGATTACAGACGCAGATGGAGCCTTGTGTTTTCCTGCCGAAGGGATAATCACAGCCCTGCAGCCACTCGTAACAGGTACAGAAACCCACTGTGGTATTGAATTTGATGGAGTGACGGCGGCCACAGGTACATACCTTGTCAATAGACTTCATATCCCAGCATGCACTAAGCTGACACGCCCAGCTGGGCGGGACTATTTAGGGATGTTTGAAGGCGTATTGCTGCTCACACCCATCGGCCAACACCTGTGAACAAGGGCGCATGGACGCTTGAAACGCGTTAGGAAATGCTGGCTTATTAATCTCTGAACTTGAAGTGAGTGACAGCGGGACTGCCTGGCATGAAATGAACATTAACACTTGGCGTAGGGCTCTCCAAGTCTGGTGCTTCTTCGTTTGTCATATAATTGCGGCCTGCCGGGGTCGCGGAGGTGCCCCACCGCTGACTAGCGGGTCCAGCGTGGTGATTACAGACGCAGATGGAGCCTTGTGTTTTCCTGCCGAAGGGATAATCACAGCCCTGCAGCCACTCGTAACAGGTACAGAAACCCACTGTGGTATTGAATTTGATGGAGTGACGGCGGCCACAGGTACATACCTTGTCAATAGACTTCATATCCCAGCATGCACTAAGCTGACACGCCCAGCTGGGCGGGACTATTTAGGGATGTTTGAAGGCGTATTGCTGCTCACACCCATCGGCCAACACCTGTGAACAAGGGCGCATGGACGCTTGAAACGCGTTAGGAAATGCTGGCTTATTAATCTCTGAACTTGAAGTGAGTGACAGCGGGACTGCCTGGCATGAAATGAACATTAACACTTGGCGTAGGGCTCTCCAAGTCTGGTGCTTCTTCGTTTGTCATATAATTGCGGCCTGCCGGGGTCGCGGAGGTGCCCCACCGCTGACTAGCGGGTCCAGCGTGGTGATTACAGACGCAGATGGAGCCTTGTGTTTTCCTGCCGAAGGGATAATCACAGCCATGCAGCCACTCGTAACAGGTACAGAAACCCACTGTGGTATTGAATTTGATGGAGTGACGGCGGCCACAGGTACATACCTTGTCAATAGACTTCATATCCCAGCATGCACTAAGCTGACACGCCCAGCTGGGCGGGACTATTTAGGGATGTTTGAAGGCGTATTGCTGCTCACACCCATCGGCCAACACCTGTGAACAAGGGCGCATGGACGCTTGAAACGCGTTAGGAAATGCTGGCTTATTAATCTCTGAACTTGAAGTGAGTGACAGCGGGACTGCCTGGCATGAAATGAACATTAACACTTGGCGTAGGGCTCTCCAAGTCTGGTGCTTCTTCGTTTGTCATATAATTGCGGCCTGCCGGGGTCGCGGAGGTGCCCCACCGCTGACTAGCGGGTCCAGCGTGGTGATTACAGACGCAGATGGAGCCTTGTGTTTTCCTGCCGAAGGGATAATCACAGCCCTGCAGCCACTCGTAACAGGTACAGAAACCCACTGTGGTATTGAATTTGATGGAGTGACGGCGGCCACAGGTACATACCTTGTCAATAGACTTCATATCCCAGCATGCACTAAGCTGACACGCCCAGCTGGGCGGGACTATTTAGGGATGTTTGAAGGCGTATTGCTGCTCACACCCATCGGCCAACACCTGTGAACAAGGGCGCATGGACGCTTGAAACGCGTTAGGAAATGCTGGCTTATTAATCTCTGAACTTGAAGTGAGTGACAGCGGGACTGCCTGGCATGAAATGAACATTAACACTTGGCGTAGGGCTCTCCAAGTCTGGTGCTTCTTCGTTTGTCATATAATTGCGGCCTGCCGGGGTCGCGGAGGTGCCCCACCGCTGACTAGCGGGTCCAGCGTGGTGATTACAGACGCAGATGGAGCCTTGTGTTTTCCTGCCGAAGGGATAATCACAGCCCTGCAGCCACTCGTAACAGGTACAGAAACCCACTGTGGTATTGAATTTGATGGAGTGACGGCGGCCACAGGTACATACCTTGTCAATAGACTTCATATCCCAGCATGCACTAAGCTGACACGCCCAGCTGGGCGGGACTATTTAGGGATGTTTGAAGGCGTATTGCTGCTCACACCCATCGGCCAACACCTGTGAACAAGGGCGCATGGACGCTTGAAACGCGTTAGGAAATGCTGGCTTATTAATCTCTGAACTTGAAGTGAGTGACAGCGGGACTGCCTGGCATGAAATGAACATTAACACTTGGCGTAGGGCTCTCCAAGTCTGGTGCTTCTTCGTTTGTCATATAATTGCGGCCTGCCGGGGTCGCGGAGGTGCCCCACCGCTGACTAGCGGGTCCAGCGTGGTGATTACAGACGCAGATGGAGCCTTGTGTTTTCCTGCCGAAGGGATAATCACAGCCCTGCAGCCACTCGTAACAGGTACAGAAACCCACTGTGGTATTGAATTTGATGGAGTGACGGCGGCCACAGGTACATACCTTGTCAATAGACTTCATATCCCAGCATGCACTAAGCTGACACGCCCAGCTGGGCGGGACTATTTAGGGATGTTTGAAGGCGTATTGCTGCTCACACCCATCGGCCAACACCTGTGAACAAGGGCGCATGGACGCTTGAAACGCGTTAGGAAATGCTGGCTTATTAATCTCTGAACTTGAAGTGAGTGACAGCGGGACTGCCTGGCATGAAATGAACATTAACACTTGGCGTAGGGCTCTCCAAGTCTGGTGCTTCTTCGTTTGTCATATAATTGCGGCCTGCCGGGGTCGCGGAGGTGCCCCACCGCTGACTAGCGGGTCCAGCGTGGTGATTACAGACGCAGATGGAGCCTTGTGTTTTCCTGCCGAAGGGATAATCACAGCCCTGCAGCCACTCGTAACAGGTACAGAAACCCACTGTGGTATTGAATTTGATGGAGTGACGGCGGCCACAGGTACATACCTTGTCAATAGACTTCATATCCCAGCATGCACTAAGCTGACACGCCCAGCTGGGCGGGACTATTTAGGGATGTTTGAAGGCGTATTGCTGCTCACACCCATCGGCCAACACCTGTGAACAAGGGCGCATGGACGCTTGAAACGCGTTAGGAAATGCTGGCTTATTAATCTCTGAACTTGAAGTGAGTGACAGCGGGACTGCCTGGCATGAAATGAACATTAACACTTGGCGTAGGGCTCTCCAAGTCTGGTGCTTCTTCGTTTGTCATATAATTGCGGCCTGCCGGGGTCGCGGAGGTGCCCCACCGCTGACTAGCGGGTCCAGCGTGGTGATTACAGACGCAGATGGAGCCTTGTGTTTTCCTGCCGAAGGGATAATCACAGCCCTGCAGCCACTCGTAACAGGTACAGAAACCCACTGTGGTATTGAATTTGATGGAGTGACGGCGGCCACAGGTACATACCTTGTCAATAGACTTCATATCCCAGCATGCACTAAGCTGACACGCCCAGCTGGGCGGGACTATTTAGGGATGTTTGAAGGCGTATTGCTGCTCACACCCATCGGCCAACACCTGTGAACAAGGGCGCATGGACGCTTGAAACGCGTTAGGAAATGCTGGCTTATTAATCTCTGAACTTGAAGTGAGTGACAGCGGGACTGCCTGGCATGAAATGAACATTAACACTTGGCGTAGGGCTCTCCAAGTCTGGTGCTTCTTCGTTTGTCATATAATTGCGGCCTGCCGGGGTCGCGGAGGTGCCCCACCGCTGACTAGCGGGTCCAGCGTGGTGATTACAGACGCAGATGGAGCCTTGTGTTTTCCTGCCGAAGGGATAATCACAGCCCTGCAGCCACTCGTAACAGGTACAGAAACCCACTGTGGTATTGAATTTGATGGAGTGACGGCGGCCACAGGTACATACCTTGTCAATAGACTTCATATCCCAGCATGCACTAAGCTGACACGCCCAGCTGGGCGGGACTATTTAGGGATGTTTGAAGGCGTATTGCTGCTCACACCCATCGGCCAACACCTGTGAACAAGGGCGCATGGACGCTTGAAACGCGTTAGGAAATGCTGGCTTATTAATCTCTGAACTTGAAGTGAGTGACAGCGGGACTGCCTGGCATGAAATGAACATTAACACTTGGCGTAGGGCTCTCCAAGTCTGGTGCTTCTTCGTTTGTCATATAATTGCGGCCTGCCGGGGTCGCGGAGGTGCCCCACCGCTGACTAGCGGGTCCAGCGTGGTGATTACAGACGCAGATGGAGCCTTGTGTTTTCCTGCCGAAGGGATAATCACAGCCCTGCAGCCACTCGTAACAGGTACAGAAACCCACTGTGGTATTGAATTTGATGGAGTGACGGCGGCCACAGGTACATACCTTGTCAATAGACTTCATATCCCAGCATGCACTAAGCTGACACGCCCAGCTGGGCGGGACTATTTAGGGATGTTTGAAGGCGTATTGCTGCTCACACCCATCGGCCAACACCTGTGAACAAGGGCGCATGGACGCTTGAAACGCGTTAGGAAATGCTGGCTTATTAATCTCTGAACTTGAAGTGAGTGACAGCGGGACTGCCTGGCATGAAATGAACATTAACACTTGGCGTAGGGCTCTCCAAGTCTGGTGCTTCTTCGTTTGTCATATAATTGCGGCCTGCCGGGGTCGCGGAGGTGCCCCACCGCTGACTAGCGGGTCCAGCGTGGTGATTACAGACGCAGATGGAGCCTTGTGTTTTCCTGCCGAAGGGATAATCACAGCCCTGCAGCCACTCGTAACAGGTACAGAAACCCACTGTGGTATTGAATTTGATGGAGTGACGGCGGCCACAGGTACATACCTTGTCAATAGACTTCATATCCCAGCATGCACTAAGCTGACACGCCCAGCTGGGCGGGACTATTTAGGGATGTTTGAAGGCGTATTGCTGCTCACACCCATCGGCCAACACCTGTGAACAAGGGCGCATGGACGCTTGAAACGCGTTAGGAAATGCTGGCTTATTAATCTCTGAACTTGAAGTGAGTGACAGCGGGACTGCCTGGCATGAAATGAACATTAACACTTGGCGTAGGGCTCTCCAAGTCTGGTGCTTCTTCGTTTGTCATATAATTGCGGCCTGCCGGGGTCGCGGAGGTGCCCCACCGCTGACTAGCGGGTCCAGCGTGGTGATTACAGACGCAGATGGAGCCTTGTGTTTTCCTGCCGAAGGGATAATCACAGCCCTGCAGCCACTCGTAACAGGTACAGAAACCCACTGTGGTATTGAATTTGATGGAGTGACGGCGGCCACAGGTACATACCTTGTCAATAGACTTCATATCCCAGCATGCACTAAGCTGACACGCCCAGCTGGGCGGGACTATTTAGGGATGTTTGAAGGCGTATTGCTGCTCACACCCATCGGCCAACACCTGTGAACAAGGGCGCATGGACGCTTGAAACGCGTTAGGAAATGCTGGCTTATTAATCTCTGAACTTGAAGTGAGTGACAGCGGGACTGCCTGGCATGAAATGAACATTAACACTTGGCGTTGGGCTCTCCAAGTCTGGTGCTTCTTCGTTTGTCATATAATTGCGGCCTGCCGGGGTCGCGGAGGTGCCCCACCGCTGACTAGCGGGTCCAGCGTGGTGATTACAGACGCAGATGGAGCCTTGTGTTTTCCTGCCGAAGGGATAATCACAGCCCTGCAGCCACTCGTAACAGGTACAGAAACCCACTGTGGTATTGAATTTGATGGAGTGACGGCGGCCACAGGTACATACCTTGTCAATAGACTTCATATCCCAGCATGCACTAAGCTGACACGCCCAGCTGGGCGGGACTATTTAGGGATGTTTGAAGGCGTATTGCTGCTCACACCCATCGGCCAACACCTGTGAACAAGGGCGCATGGACGCTTGAAACGCGTTAGGAAATGCTGGCTTATTAATCTCTGAACTTGAAGTGAGTGACAGCGGGACTGCCTGGCATGAAATGAACATTAACACTTGGCGTAGGGCTCTCCAAGTCTGGTGCTTCTTCGTTTGTCATATAATTGCGGCCTGCCGGGGTCGCGGAGGTGCCCCACCGCTGACTAGCGGGTCCAGCGTGGTGATTACAGACGCAGATGGAGCCTTGTGTTTTCCTGCCGAAGGGATAATCACAGCCCTGCAGCCACTCGTAACAGGTACAGAAACCCACTGTGGTATTGAATTTGATGGAGTGACGGCGGCCACAGGTACATACCTTGTCAATAGACTTCATATCCCAGCATGCACTAAGCTGACACGCCCAGCTGGGCGGGACTATTTAGGGATGTTTGAAGGCGTATTGCTGCTCACACCCATCGGCCAACACCTGTGAACAAGGGCGCATGGACGCTTGAAACGCGTTAGGAAATGCTGGCTTATTAATCTCTGAACTTGAAGTGAGTGACAGCGGGACTGCCTGGCATGAAATGAACATTAACACTTGGCGTAGGGCTCTCCAAGTCTGGTGCTTCTTCGTTTGTCATATAATTGCGGCCTGCCGGGGTTGCGGAGGTGCCCCACCGCTGACTAGCGGGTCCAGCGTGGTGATTACAGACGCAGATGGAGCCTTGTGTTTTCCTGCCGAAGGGATAATCACAGCCCTGCAGCCACTCGTAACAGGTACAGAAACCCACTGTGGTATTGAATTTGATGGAGTGACGGCGGCCACAGGTACATACCTTGTCAATAGACTTCATATCCCAGCATGCACTAAGCTGACACGCCCAGCTGGGCGGGACTATTTAGGGATGTTTGAAGGCGTATTGCTGCTCACACCCATCGGCCAACACCTGTGAACAAGGGCGCATGGACGCTTGAAACGCGTTAGGAAATGCTGGCTTATTAATCTCTGAACTTGAAGTGAGTGACAGCGGGACTGCCTGGCATGAAATGAACATTAACACTTGGCGTAGGGCTCTCCAAGTCTGGTGCTTCTTCGTTTTTCATATAATTGCGGCCTGCCGGGGTCGCGGAGGTGCCCCACCGCTGACTAGCGGGTCCAGCGTGGTGATTACAGACGCAGATGGAGCCTTGTGTTTTCCTGCCGAAGGGATAATCACAGCCCTGCAGCCACTCGTAACAGGTACAGAAACCCACTGTGGTATTGAATTTGATGGAGTGACGGCGGCCACAGGTACATACCTTGTCAATAGACTTCATATCCCAGCATGCACTAAGCTGACACGCCCAGCTGGGCGGGACTATTTAGGGATGTTTGAAGGCGTATTGCTGCTCACACCCATCGGCCAACACCTGTGAACAAGGGCGCATGGACGCTTGAAACGCGTTAGGAAATGCTGGCTTATTAATCTCTGAACTTGAAGTGAGTGACAGCGGGACTGCCTGGCATGAAATGAACATTAACACTTGGCGTAGGGCTCTCCAAGTCTGGTGCTTCTTCGTTTGTCATATAATTGCGGCCTGCCGGGGTCGCGGAGGTGCCCCACCGCTGACTAGCGGGTCCAGCGTGGTGATTACAGACGCAGATGGAGCCTTGTGTTTTCCTGCCGAAGGGATAATCACAGCCCTGCAGCCACTCGTAACAGGTACAGAAACCCACTGTGGTATTGAATTTGATGGAGTGACGGCGGCCACAGGTACATACCTTGTCAATAGACTTCATATCCCAGCATGCACTAAGCTGACACGCCCAGCTGGGCGGGACTATTTAGGGATGTTTGAAGGCGTATTGCTGCTCACACCCATCGGCCAACACCTGTGAACAAGGGCGCATGGACGCTTGAAACGCGTTAGGAAATGCTGGCTTATTAATCTCTGAACTTGAAGTGAGTGACAGCGGGACTGCCTGGCATGAAATGAACATTAACACTTGGCGTAGGGCTCTCCAAGTCTGGTGCTTCTTCGTTTGTCATATAATTGCGGCCTGCCGGGGTCGCGGAGGTGCCCCACCGCTGACTAGCGGGTCCAGCGTGGTGATTACAGACGCAGATGGAGCCTTGTGTTTTCCTGCCGAAAGGATAATCACAGCCCTGCAGCCACTCGTAACAGGTACAGAAACCCACTGTGGTATTGAATTTGATGGAGTGACGGCGGCCACAGGTACATACCTTGTCAATAGACTTCATATCCCAGCATGCACTAAGCTGACACGCCCAGCTGGGCGGGACTATTTAGGGATGTTTGAAGGCGTATTGCTGCTCACACCCATCGGCCAACACCTGTGAACAAGGGCGCATGGACGCTTGAAACGCGTTAGGAAATGCTGGCTTATTAATCTCTGAACTTGAAGTGAGTGACAGCGGGACTGCCTGGCATGAAATGAACATTAACACTTGGCGTAGGGCTCTCCAAGTCTGGTGCTTCTTCGTTTGTCATATAATTGCGGCCTGCCGGGGTCGCGGAGGTGCCCCACCGCTGACTAGCGGGTCCAGCGTGGTGATTACAGACGCAGATGGAGCCTTGTGTTTTCCTGCCGAAGGGATAATCACAGCCCTGCAGCCACTCGTAACAGGTACAGAAACCCACTGTGGTATTGAATTTGATGGAGTGACGGCGGCCACAGGTACATACCTTGTCAATAGACTTCATATCCCAGCATGCACTAAGCTGACACGCCCAGCTGGGCGGGACTATTTAGGGATGTTTGAAGGCGTATTGCTGCTCACACCCATCGGCCAACACCTGTGAACAAGGGCGCATGGACGCTTGAAACGCGTTAGGAAATGCTGGCTTATTAATCTCTGAACTTGAAGTGAGTGACAGCGGGACTGCCTGGCATGAAATGAACATTAACACTTGGCGTAGGGCTCTCCAAGTCTGGTGCTTCTTCGTTTGTCATATAATTGCGGCCTGCCGGGGTCGCGGAGGTGCCCCACCGCTGACTAGCGGGTCCAGCGTGGTGATTACAGACGCAGATGGAGCCTTGTGTTTTCCTGCCGAAGGGATAATCACAGCCCTGCAGCCACTCGTAACAGGTACAGAAACCCACTGTGGTATTGAATTTGATGGAGTGACGGCGGCCACAGGTACATACCTTGTCAATAGACTTCATATCCCAGCATGCACTAAGCTGACACGCCCAGCTGGGCGGGACTATTTAGGGATGTTTGAAGGCGTATTGCTGCTCACACCCATCGGCCAACACCTGTGAACAAGGGCGCATGGACGCTTGAAACGCGTTAGGAAATGCTGGCTTATTAATCTCTGAACTTGAAGTGAGTGACAGCGGGACTGCCTGGCATGAAATGAACATTAACACTTGGCGTAGGGCTCTCCAAGTCTGGTGCTTCTTCGTTTGTCATATATATATATATATATATAAATAAATAAAGATATATATATATATATATATATAGTTGGTATTTATAAAAATAATTTTTACAATTTTTTAACATTTGTTAAAAAGTAGACTGTAATTTACAATATTATCATGCCTTCTAATTACATTTGCTCCCTAAAGATGTAAAATACAACTTTTATTTTATTGTGTTTAAATAATAATATTTCTAAATTAAATTAATATATTTAAATTATTTAATAATTTACTAACAATTATTTTAAAGCAGAATGTGCTCCAACATTTTATTGTTTTGTTCTAATGTAAAAATAACTTTTTTAATTGATGTAAAAATGAAGAAACTTTAACTTATTTCCATGTGCTTTCCCATTGGGAGATCTCTACAGCCTTGGCGGAGATCTCCAGCATTGTGGCTGAGATCTCCATCTACATGTGGAATGCTACAACTAGTAACTTTACACACATACCGTTGGCCCAACAAATGGTGAAAAGCAAAAAAGTAGTAAATTTACTCCACATGTAGATTTTCTCACAGACAAATTTTCCTTTGTTAATAGGCCCCTCAAATTGTCAATAATATCATCTTATTGAGGTTCATTCATGAAGATCTTTGTTATCCAGGCAGTCGGTTATGTTATTGTCTTTCTGCCTTTTTTTAGGGGTGGGCGGCAAATTCCGTCCCGCTCGTGGAACTTGGGAAATTTTGGTATTTCCGCGTTCCCGCGGAATGCGAAAGTGTCAAAACTTCCGCGATCCGCGGAGGAACGGAATTCGGGGGGCATGAGGTATTTTTAAACCTCGCAGGATGCACTTGCAGGAGCCCAAGTGTCCACTTCTCTGCCTCCCTCCCTCCATCCATCCCTCCCTCCCTCTCTCTCTTTCTTTCTGTCCGTCTCTACCTCGATCTCGATCCTACTGACTTGCTGGCAAACTTCCTCCATTTGTTCCTCACTGAAATGGATCCAAAATCGAATGAAACTCTGTTGCTGGAAAAGCAGTCTATTTCTTTCATTTTTCTCTTTCAAAGTGCAGCGTCTGGATGAAGAAGGGCGAAAAAAAAAGTTTAAGAAATGAGAAACATAAATAAATAAATGAAAGCACTTCACATAAATAAATAAATGAACGCACTTCACGTTGGCCGCAAAGTGGCAATTAAATAAAATAAATAAATAAATAAAGCAAGACACAGTGACCAGGTTGGTTTTATTCTCATGCAAACAGAGTAGCGCCACTTTACAGGCGATACTTTTGCGTACTCGCAGGGATTTCTTACCGTTTCGCAGGATTTTGCGAAATGCAACTTTGCGAATTCCGCCCACCCCTGCTTTTTTTCTCCTGAACTCTGCTCTGTATCAAACATTTTGTTTCCCAGCAAATAATTTTTTCTCTCCAGAATTATTCATTGATTGGTCTAGAAAGGAACATTTATAATGGCCAAGGTATTTAACTTCTCTAGTAATCAATTGATTGTGACTGTATCTGAATGTTCACTGTGATCTGCTCTATAATTGTCTCAGACGTTTATCAAAATGAGCTCTCAGATTGCCCCTATTTTTACCCTCTTCTGCAGGAGATATTTATCCTCTAAAGTTTTTTGCAGTTTTACTTAGTGTGAATTCAACCCAAAAGCATTAGAGTACTTCACATGAGCACCAGTTACATTATACAAAGTCACATTCATTTATTTTAGGCATGGGGAGAGTAGGGGGCCGATTTCAATGGCGGTCGGAAAGCCTCCAACCAACAGTCAGAAGCTTTCTGAAAGTGTGGGAGCCCTTCTGACTGACTTGGCTCGGTTACGATGTTCGCGGACGGAACATCATTCCGACTCGGTTCCCACTGTCTCTCTGAGTATTCCTGTCTGTCAAAACCGCACAGTAACCCCCTATGAACAAAGTTTCAGCCATCGGGATTATGATGTCAGATTCTGACAGCCTCTCCGTGCCGGCCTTTCCGACACGGAAAGGCTGTCAGATAGTGACTTGGGGCCCCTAGCAGGGCCCTCTTGCCCACACAGCCTTTGGTTGGCGGCTGAGGAGGTACCTTATGCAGGCCCCATGGGATGCCTGCGACAGGGTGCAGGTTTTTACACACACACCCATTTCCCCATAGGAGCATGTGTTATGGGCAATTTACGGCCAAAACACAAGCTCCCATAGGGAGCAAAGGGAATCCGACCGAACAGTGTTCGGTCGCATCGTAATACGGCAGTCAGAACCGCTGACCGCCTGTCGGTCGGCCCTGAGTCCGAAACAGTGTCGGTTGGAGGGTTTCTGACTGACATCGTATTGAGCTCCTAAGTGATATGTCCAGAATTACAGGATGTTGAGCTGACGCCGAGACGCAAACTTCGAACCTAGTGGCCCAGATCTCCAGTTCCAAAGTGGGCAGCTCTTACTCTAATACCGCAGAGGTGGGTGATAAGGGGCATTTACCAAAAAGAGGGTATATTGTAACTGCCATGTTATGAGTGAATTGAAAATGAGACATAGGCAACTTCTTTCACAGATGTCCAACATCTACTCAACTGTCAATAAGGAAAATGGAAAATGGAACATGTCACGAATCCTGAAGTAAAGGAGGGACAAATGGTTGCTTTGATTCTTCTTTAGGTCCTGCAATGCCCTATTGTGGAAAGTAATTGGTCTATCACACTTTAACTTCTTTTCTGTGCACTCACAACACATACTGCAGTGTGTGGGTTCAGATACACCATTATGTGCTTTAGCCTTCCTACCAGGTGAACATTAGCCAACAGAGGAAAGCCTGATAGCATGGGAAAGCAAATGTATTTCTACACCCCCAGCTTATCAACAATGGGTCCAACTCAGTTAAGTGCTATATTATTAGTTGTAAGATTGAATAGACAGACATAAAATCAGCATTACAGTGTTGGAATTTCGTGTTGTTCACTGGCACACTTTGCACCACATCTATTGCTCTTCTCTCTATTGTTTAGAATTACCTTGTATTGATCGATACTTCATAACTTTATACTTAGAAAATTATGAAGGGGTTCTGCCCAAATCACCCTCCCATACCTTGGCAAGGAACATCAAAAAGATGAGGAAGTAGAATCAAAGGTACTGAGGAATCAATTAAGCATATATTTTCACAACAAGATATATTTAATTATCCTGTTATTTACAGTTATTCGCAATGGCATCAAATGATACAATTTCATAAGGACAGATATACGAGTCACAAGACAAGGTGGCACAAAACAACCTAGTAATCAAAACAAAAACCTATATACAAAAACCTACATATACAATATATACACTATGGGGTCGATTCCGATCCGGTAAAAAGCGCTCCGAATTGTCGTATGGTGCGTTTTTCCCCCATACGAATTGTACCTATAAACGTCCCGTACGCACGACGAAGTACGATTCGTACCAGGAGCCGTACTCCGTACGAGTCGTACAAGACACCGTATGACTCTAATCTCCGTACGATTCTCCCTCGGAACCCGCTGTACGCGACATCTGTACGGTTCGCGGCTGGTTTTTACGACCCAGCAAGTACGATACGTGTCGGGTACGCACCGTACGACCCTTTTTCTACGGGAGCTGAAAACAGCCGTAAAAGCAGAGTTCGTGCCGAAACAGGTACGGAACGCCCCCCCCGGGTATGGTGCATACCCCCCATGATCGCAGGGGTATGCACCGTACCCCTGCGATCATGGGGTGTACGAGCCGTACCCCATTGTACGATCGGTGTACGAGCCATACCCCCATTGCACGATCGGTGTACGAGCCGTACCCCCATTGTACGATTGGTGTACAAGCCGTACCCCCATTGTACGATCGGTGTACCAGCCGTACCCCCATAGTACGATCGGTGTACGAGCCGTACCGCCATTGTACGATCAGTGTACGAGCCGTACCCCCATTGTACGATGTACAACATCAAAAACGGACTAATCGCCTATGCAGTCAAACGACTCCATGGCCCTACAAGCGGGCGACAAAGAAAAAGACTCCAACTATCGAAGTTCCTAGTCGCTCCGGCAACATGAAACACTACTGCGCTTAAAACAAGCAGACAGCGAACAGGTTGCCTAGACTATAACTGCATCGCCCTCAATTCAGAGACCAGAGCGCAGAGGATCTGTAAGTAATATCCGAAAAAGAGGTACTCAAATATTCAATGTTGCACTATAATAAAGCGCAAAGGAGAACAAACAACAACCACAATGCTAGTTTCAAAGGAAGGGACCAAACCTGGCATATATACGAACCCTCTGCTAACGGGACCCACATCTTACGATTTCAACAATATAAAGTATTAAAGGAAAGGACCTTTAGAGGAAAAAACAGCACAGAAAAAGGAAAGAAATCTACAAATGATCCCATCACCACTACAGTGGGAAATCAATATTTACTTGTTTTTACATAGTGCTTCATACTATACTCCTGATGTTATTAGGCACTGAAAATAATAGTTGTTACAGTTACCAAATGCACTGTTACTCAATCTAATGACCTTAAAAAGATGGAATACTGTGTTGTACTATTTTTCAAATGTGTGACCTTGAGGTATTGACATCAAGGCTTACTTCCATGAGCCACATTACCCCCATCAGTGGATGGATTTGGACGTGTATTAAAGACTGCTATAATCTGCAGACGTACACCTGATGATGTACAAATCATGCAAGAAAAGCAAAGTTAGCATTTACCCATCCTCACTGTGCAAACAGCTATTTGCCAATACCAATGTTTCAATAGAACTGTAGAAGAATAGCAAAGTATTTGATACTTTTGGTTGAGTGTGATTGTCAAACAGTTGTTTCTTCAATAGATCTAGACAGTACTGTGTTTTAAACTGTAGCTGACAGAACAGGAAATATCATAATAAAAAATCATCTGGTTGGTGGAAGAAGCAATAAATTATAAGTTACTGGATTCTCTACTGGTAGAGATTCCTCTAGTCATACTATCCGTATGACTGAGACAATTCTGCTGCAGGTTCCTCCGCTTGCAGAGAATCTTACTTTGATGGAGACTCCTTATACATAGGATTCACCAATCCTTACACATTGCCACGCAGCTATAATCAGACACATAGTTTTCTCAGCTAAGCCTGGCGACTGGCATATCCCTCCTACTATTTTTAGTTTGTTTGTTTGAAGGTGTTCCTACAACAATATGAAATAATTCACAAATGTTTAGCTCAATTGTACCCTCAAATAATATTGTTTTAATACAACTATATGGGCAAATGTAAGTTGCATTAAGAAGGGTGTATTTTTAGATCTTGTTTGACAGCACAGCTGTCACCTAACCTGAAGGGACAAAAAAGCTTTGATAAGCACTACTGAGAGAGGGATCGGACGCCACTTGCATGTTGATCTTCCCCCTTTCTGGATTGCCAACCATGAGAGAGAGGGGCTTTAGATTGGGCATCTGCAGACAAAAGCAATTGAAAGTGTTTTTAGTAGCAATAGGAAAGGGTTTTTCATTATGAACTCCATTGTAAACACCATAGAAGAGGCTTTACATTTTTAACTATTTTAGAAATGCAATATAAAGTGATGTTACATGTGGACTAATTGATAACAGTAATAGCAAGGGATTTAAGCATTGTAATATTCTACCAAAGGCAATAAGAAGGGTGTTTACATTGTGGATGCCATGGCAAACAACAGAGGAATGGACTTGACAATTTGGCTCCAAGACAAATACAATAGGTAGGGGTTTTAAATTGTGAACTCCCTATCAAACGCATAAGGAAGTGGTTTAGTGCATTTATCCTTTTTGGTCCAGGCCACAGAATATGCTTGGTATCCTCGTAGGAGAGCAGGTGCTTATATTAATGTATACTTTGAGCCTTCCTTAGTTGTTTAATGGGTCTTTGTATGCATGGACCACATGTTCATTTTCAAGTTAAAGCAAACATGCTTTCTTGATTGATTATTAAATGTGGCGACAAAGATTTTACAGTGAAAGACTTGATAAAATGTGTAGACTGAAACATTTTCATTGAGAAAAACCTCATGTTCTCCAATAGGCCCATAAAGGAGCCTTGGTATTTTTTATGATAAAAGCCAACTGATGCGCTAATTATCACATGGAACCTCACAAATAAAGTGAGCAGACTACATTTGCAGGTCTAGTTAGTCTCGCTGATATTTCTTTAGGGTTTGTGACTTGCACCTTAAGTAATCTGCAAGGCCTTTGTATGAGGTGTTCTGTTTTGTAATTTCACCTAAAATCTTACTCATATTTGTGATATTGATTGTAGTATTTAGTTCCAAGTGCATTAACTCCTTGGGAGCTTCGTAAACATACCTCCCCAGTGCTGCGCTGTCCATTATCCGGTGCTGAACTGGACGTCCAGCGGTCGCACGCAGCACTGGGGAGGTAGTGCCCGTGACGACCGTTGGCCGACGGCAGCACTTAAGGGGTTAACAAATGTTTCCATTTTGAAGAAAAGTTACCGACTTGACATTGAATTATTCAGTGTTAATACTGTGTGTTGCTGCATTCTGATTTTTTAGCCCAAGGCAACTTCTTGGGTCTGGCGCGGATTACTCTGGCTAGTTACCCTTGGAGAGAATGGTTAAAATAGCCCCTAGGTTCCCAGTTTGAGGAGGTCTAGGCTAAAGAGGCCACTAGATGCTAGAGATGAAAAACCCCTATTGACACAATTGGGGCTTGTATCTCCTGACTGTCCTGAAGGTGTGTGGACAAAATATCGAAAACAGAAATATCGTGGGACAGAATATTGTGTCAAAATATCGAGTACAAGAATATCGTGAAGGTCATATCTTATGGGTAAGTAAAGTTTGATTATATATAACTCCACATATATGTACTTTGATGAGATATACATCTTCAAGGTACGTAGGTCTGAAGTTAAGAATAGTACATGTATACATATCTATTTGCACTTACCAACTCGATATTCTTGTCCTCAATATTTTTGACATGATATTCTGTCCACACTTATTTTATTTATTTATTTATTTATTGTTTTCTATAGCGCGAACATGACCCTGCGTAGGGTATCATAGCGCTTTATAGATGCATTTCAACAAACAAAACCCTATTAGTTACCAAGTCATTAGTGATTTACCATGACTAGATCAAAACATTAAGCTTCAAGGAAAACATATAAACATATATATAAATCAACAGTTAAGTTACCATGAATAGATTAAAACATTAAGCTACATGGAGAACATATATACAGGCCCATATATGGTTAAAGAGCGGCTAGCGGAAGCAGGGAAACAGTCATGAGAAGTTTATAGCCAGTAGTTCTACTATATGGACTTATGGGAGAAATTACCTCATATAGAACGATTTTGCTTCTTTTTTGAATGCTGCGATGGATGGAATTCTTCTAATGTCTGCGTGGCTCCGGGAGAACCGGCACCCTCCTGATAGCGTGAGTTTCTGTGCTAAGTAAACTGGTGTTTTGTGGTGTAACGTTTTGTGAGTGATGCATGCCAACCTGATTTGAATTGTGTGTTCGATATTCCATCAGTGAACCGTCTTGTAACTCCTCAACCAGATTTCTCAAACATGATATGAATGAGCTCTGATAAATAGAGGAGAATGGGGTTTTACAATGCAAACCCCTTGCCAGCCACCATAGGAAGGGATTTTACATTGTGAACCCTCTGACTAATGCAGCAGAATGTGGTTTTGTGTTGTGAACTCTAAATGAGCAGGTGTTATACGTTGTGAACAGCATGATAAATAGCACTAGAAGGGGCTTTACATTTTGATCTATGTGACTAATACATTAGTAAGGGCTTTAATACAGTTGTCACATTTTATGTCTGGCCACAGTAAATAATTGTTGTTTTCTAAGGGAGACTTTTTGTACATGTCAGTGCCTACACTAGGACTGCCTAAAATGTTTGATGGGTCTCTATAGGTTTGTGTTCATATTAATACCATTATTTTAGGGTCCATTTACTTAATTTATTGATTTTTAAATGTGGTGAGAAAGAAAATATGCCTCTCATTTTACATTGTGAACTACATGATAAAGCCTGTAGGCTTAATGTTTTTGATTGTGAAAAGCCTCAAGTTTTCCAATGGGCCGGATAGGACCATTGTTCGTTTTTATGATTAGATCCTGCTGGTGCACTAGTTGTCAGATAGAACTCTCAGATAATGGTAGAACACTAGA
This sequence comes from Lissotriton helveticus, assembly GCF_964261635.1. Classification (NCBI taxonomy): domain Eukaryota; kingdom Metazoa; phylum Chordata; class Amphibia; order Caudata; family Salamandridae; genus Lissotriton; species Lissotriton helveticus. The sequence goes on from NC_136069.1 coordinate 321,824,632, forward strand.
TTTACAGGGTTAGTTGCATGCTGAATAATGTGCAAGGCCTCTGAAGGAGTGGCTTTAATTTACAATTTCTCGTGAAATATTGTAAATATTTCACATTTTGTTTATAGTATTCAGTTGTGTGTGCATTAAAGAACTTTTTAGTTTTAAAGACAAAGTCATGGCTGAACACTGATTTGTTGAGTGCTAGCATTGTGCTTTGCTGTGTTCTGTGTTTCTAGTCCAAAACCCCTCCCTGAGTAAGCCATGGATTTCTTTGCCTAGCTACCCTTAGAGATAAGTGTTAAAAAGAGGACTTGGTCCACAGTTTTAGAGGGTGGGGTGCGAAGGCTCCAATTCACCCAGGTGAAAGACCCCTACTGACAAAATTGAGACTCGTAACTTCTGGCTACCTAACGACCTCCTGAAACAGGTTTCTAGAATACAATAGGAAGGAGCTATATATTGTGAACTCTCTGACAAATACCAAAGGAAAGGGTTTACATTGAGAACTCCTTGCCAAACACAAACAGGAGGGGCATTACATCATGAATCCTCCAGCAAACAGTGGATTTTTCATTTGGAGCTCTCTGACAAATGCAATAGGAAGGGGTTGAATAGGAGGACCCTTTTGCTTCTGTACGCAGTAAATGCTTGGTGTCTCCAGAGGGTGACCTTTCGGACTATTCACTAACTTCATTTTGTAGTACGTTCAGGAGTAGTACAGTAGAACTAATCACATACTACAACACTGTATTCACCAAACTGTGTGTGGAGATCTCTGCACCTACCTTTTAGTAGTAAATGTGGCCGGACAAGAGGGAGTGGCTGGAAAATGGGAAATGATTACTATTAAATGGTAGGTGTTTGGGGAGAGTTAAAGCCGGGTGTAAGCCAATTTCTATTAACAGACTGCACTTATATAGTTACTGTGGCCACAACAGACCTGAAACAGTTGTTAATGAACTCCAGCTCAGACCTGGAGGAGATCCAGCCCACAAATGGCCAACCACTGGTACTGCAACACCCTTCTAAAGAAAATATTATGGTATATAATGTTAAAATAAATTGGTTATTTTTACTTTTTATAGAGAAGCATAAACTTACTTTAATGTAAAAAAGTATTTTAAAAAAATGATTTCATTATAAAATATTTCAATTACCTTTTTGATATGAAAGGAGTGAATTTCAATTAACTATATACATTAATACGAGTAACTTGTATTAAATAATAAATAAATAAAGGCATTTTACTTTAGGTGGATTTTTTTATGAAAAATCATTTATTATAATATAATATATTCAAAATAATGACATTAATTAAATATTTAATTCATGTTTTATTATTCTACATTTAAGATAAATGCATAGCATTAATTTAGAATAACATTTGTCATAAAAAAGTTAACTTTTTTAAAAGTTAATACATTTTCTTTATTTTTTCCCTATACTTTACCTTGGAGACATTTCCGCCCCGGTGGTGGAGACCTCCATCTACATCTGAAAAGTTACTGGGAGCAACTTTACAATTGTATATTGGACTCCATCCCCTGAATTCAAGAGGTGTGGCATGTAGTAACTTTACACTTTGAAATGATGAATAGCCAAAAATAATAGTTACTACAAAGTATAAGAGCAAATTTACACATGTAGAGTTACTTAATTATAAATTTACCTTTATGAAGAGACAGCGTTATTTGTCCACTGTGTTTGTTTTTCAGGGTAGCTTATTTGCATCATACTTAATCTGCAAGGCCCTGATAGGATGGGACACAATATTTAATTCCTCCTGAAAACGTGTAAACATTTATCATTTTGAGTATAGTATTTGCGTATGTGTGCATTAAAGTACTTTTACCTTTTGTAGAAAAAGCTCTTGATAGACATTGATTTATTGATTATTAATGTTGTGAGTTGCTGTGCTCTAACTTTCTGGAACTCCCTGAGTCAGCCTTGAACTTCTACTCCCTGACAATCTAGTTTTCCTTTATAAACCCTTTAACAAATTCACTATGAAGAAGTTTACTTTGTGAACCCTCTGAGAAATGCAAGAGGAAGCAGTTTTACATTGAAAACTCAGTGACAATTTCAATGACAATGTCCCTTTAAGTACAACAAAGGGAAGAGCCCTACATTGTTCATCAGTAAGATCTTCTGACACAAATCCCTATTTCAGGGGGTGCTAGAGAGGTCGCGATTTCATTGGGTACATTTGCAATTTTATGTTTAGTATTTGTGTGTGAATCAAAACTTTTTCTTTTTTTCAAGTTAAAAAATGGTACATTGATTATTTAAGAATTATTGGCATTAGTGGAGTTGTTTAACTTTTATTTAACCCCTGTAATTACTTTAATTTATTATTTTGATTAAAGTTTTTAAGTAGAGTGTTGAGATTCAGTTCTTCATATAACAACGTTGTAGTATCTCTCACATTGCTCTTGCTGCTTTAGTAACATGTTTGATGGCCTAGAACCTTTTTTTATTTGAATGCTAGTAAAACAGAGGTATTGGTTCTAAAGAATCACCCTTAGAGCTCGACCTCTTTTTAATGGTCACCGGTTCTTGGCCCATTCCCAGCCACTGCTACTATGACAAAAAAAGTGGTGTTTCTCTCAATGCTGATCTTATCGTCAGTGTGTATATCAACAAGATTACTACTACATGTTAATGCCTCTTGAAGAGTGTAGTAATCTTCAATATCTGCTTAGAAATGTAGAGCGTTCAACACCCTGCATTCTACCTTTCTATGTATGTTCTGTTCGTTCTACCTGCTGGCAGTTGCTGTTGACTGGCCAGAGGGACAGCTGCGATTTCTACTCTGCTCTTACTAATAAATCCACCTATAAATATTATAACGGTGTGGACCTACCTACAACATTTTATGGCGACGATCTGGCCGAGTCATCTGGAGAGAGTAGCATAGCTGATGAATTCCGGCGTGCCTTCTTAAAATTTTTTTTTTTTAAAACGAAGTGTTGCAGCGAAATTGTGGCCGAAAGAAGGATTTGCGCGCAAAGGGATTTATTTCCCAACTAATGATCGAGCTGTTGGAACAACTGTGAGTAAACACACAGTAAATTAATTTTAATATATTGGCGGTGACAGTTGGAAGGAGCGCGAGAGGAGGCAAGCAATGACGTGCAGACATCGCGAGTCAGTGTGCGCGAGCAAAAGCAAGCAGTGACGTGCAGGCATCACGAGTCAGTGTGCTCAATTGCCAATAGAAAACTGCAAGAGTCACGCAGAGCACGCTTAGAAAACAAGCACTATTGTTTTTCAAAACAAGCGTGAAGACGACGCGACGGCCATTTTATGAATGAAATAGACACTCGAGTAATTCAGTATATCGTGTCACATCTAGATGTCAACACGGAGGTGTTAATTTACATTTAACCTTCATGTAGCAGATCTCGTAAAGCAAAGAGCGAAACTTAAGAGATATTTAAATAGAAATAATATTCAAATAGAATTTTAAAAAAATAATAATTTGTTGTTGTTTTCAACGAAGGATTTTAATTGATTATAAAGAAAAGTTTAGCCCTAACAACATCATCACCTCTGTGGACATTGAAAAGAGACTGGTGAGTCCATAAAAATATTTTCTTTTCTTCTTTCTATTTTAACAACATAATTCAAGTACAATGGCCAACCAGGGTACAATAGTGACACCTCCAGTATTTTTATCTTCACCAGGACCACTCTCTGTGGAGTGGGAAGATTGGCTACCAATGTTCGAGAACTATATAGATGCCAAAGATGGTTCAAAATTTAACGCTGCTAGAAAAAAGCTTTACTGTTGAACAATCTAGGAAAAGAAGGTCAACGTATTTTCAAATATTTGCCTTTAGCAACTTTACCCAATGGCAATGCAATTGAAGATGTGTATGAGGAGTCAAAAAAAAGGTTCGAGACCAGATTTGCGAAAGAGATCAATATTGTAATGAATATGAATAGGTACCAATTTTACACTCATAGACAGTCTGAAAACCAATCTGTCGATGAATTTATTTCTAAACTGAGAGAATTATCACTCAAATGCAAGTTCGGAGCTATGACGGATGAGTTAGTTCGCGATCAACTCATAGTACAGTGTAGATGCAAGAAGACTCAGGAAAGACTTTGGGCAGCCAAAAACCGTAGTTTGAAGGACGCTATCGAGATAGCCAAGGTGATGGAACATTCACAATTTTGTATGCGTGAAATGAACAAAAAAGGAGAAGTCAACTCTGCCATTTCTTGTGTTTCAGTGGAAGACTCAGACATTGCGGCAATTTCAAAGGGGACAAAATTTTCACAGAGAGGCAGACAACAATTTAGATCTTGTTATAGGTGTGGTAGCACATATCATAATGCTGACAATAGGAGATGTTCTGCCGTTGATAAGAATTGCTTAAAATGTGGAAGAAGAGGTCATTTCTCTAATATGTGTAGAAAATCATTCAAGCAGAGAGTTGCCATAATAGAAGATGTTAACACTTCTACTCCTCAGAATGTGAACACATGTGATACTAACAATGTGGTTTCTTTACAGGCGGACAGAATTCTTTGTGTTGAAGATCCTAATGACCAAAAAGGGAGAAAAAACAGACCCAAAGCAGAATTTGAAATTAATGGTGTGAATGTGCACTTAATGGTAGACTGTGGGTCTATGTACACTATAATTCCAAAGTACATGTATGATAAATTGTGGCCTAATCATATATTAGAGCCTAAAGATATCAGTCCAGGAGGATATCAGGGCGAGAGTATAGACATCATAGGGTACATGAAGTCAAGCATCATATTCAAAGGTAGACTAACGGATGGTAAAGTTTACATAGCTAAAGATGGACCTCCTATCCTAGGATGGATGCATCAGTTTGATCTTTCAATAATCATAAATCCGAGAGCTCCAACACAAGTTTTAGTTGTTAAAAATCCAACAATAGAAGACATTTTAGAGGAGGCTAAAGAGGTATTCAAAGAAGAATTGGGTTGTTTAAAGGGCTATATACACAAAATAATCCTTAAGCCCAACTCGATTCCGGTGCAACATAAAGTACGCAGAACACCTTTAGTAGCTAGAGAAGCCATCAAGGGTATGCTTCAGGACATGCTTGATTCTGGGGTTATTGAGGTTGCAGAAAGTTCACCATGGGTTTCACCTGTAGTTATCACAGAGAAATCGGATGGCAAATTTAGGTTCTGCATCGACCTCAGATCTCTCAATCAGAGTGTTGTCGTGGATATTTTTCCGCTACCTAATATTAATGAACTAATTTTGGCATTAAGTGGGGGTAAGTTTTTTTCAAAACTTGATTTGAAAAACGCCTATCATCAGATCAGGCTACATGAGGATTCGAGACCACTAACATCCTTCATTACTACAGAAGGTATTTTTAGATGCATCAGGATGCCTTTTGGTTTATGCTCAGCAGCGAGCATCTTCCAGAGAATGATGAATGTGTTGTTTAAAGGAATGAAAAACATTATATTTTTCCAAGATGACATTTTAGTGTTTGGAGACTCAGTAGAACAACATAACCACACTCTTCGAGAAGCGTTGTTTAAGATTAGAGAGTCTGGTCTTACTCTAAGACGTGAGAAATGTAAGTTTCTTGTGGATAAAGTAGATTACTTAGGTTATGAGATCTCTGCTTTAGGGATAAAACCAAAATGTGATTTGTTGAATGCCATTCGCCTAGCACCTGTTCCTTCAGATAAAGACAAGTTACGTTCGTTCTTAGGCTTGATCGAATATTATTCGAAGTTTATTAGAGACTTCTCAACGAAAACAACAGAACTGAGATCGCTTTTAAAGAAAGGTGTAGGTTATGTGTGGGGTGAAACTCAACAAATATTTTTCGATAATATCAAAACAGATATTTGTGGGGCAGATGTTCTAACGCCTTTTGATACCAAATTACGGTCTGTTCTTACTGTTGATGCAAGTGCAACAGGATTGGGGGCCGTACTAGCACAGATACACAATGGGAAGGAAAAGACCGTAGCATTTGCATCCAGAACACTGACAGTCTGTGAAAAAAATTATTCAGTGATAGAACGTGAGACTCTAGCGGCTGCTTGGGCATGTGAATACTTTAGGATCTACTTATGGGGATCCAAATTCAAATTGAAAACAGACCACAAACCACTTATCTGTGTATTGTTACCAGGAGGAGATACCAAGTGCTCAGCAAGGTTGATGAGTTTAGCGTCACGCTTACAGGAATTTTGTTATGATCTAGAATATATCCAAGGTTGGAGGAACAATCAGGCAGACTGCTTGTCAAGGTTGTCACTTGAATGGGACACAGTAGACAGAGAAGCTGTGATTAAGAAAGAGAATGAAGGTGCAGTTGCTGTGATACAAGATGTCTTGAATGTGTGTGAACCACAAGCACTGACCAAGGATGAATGGGTTGATGCAATGATAAAAGATAGTTCAATGTCTGAACTTAAGAAATTGATACAACAGGGATGCAAGAGAGAGAGCACTGTTCCTATTTCTGTTAGGCCATTTGTAAAATTAGTAGACAAGCTCTCTGTTTGTGGAGATATGTTGATTATGAGAGGAGATCTAATCATTCCTCCGATTTCACTAAGACAAAGATTGATGATGATAGCGCATGAGGGGCATTTGGGGCAAACTAGAACAAAAAAAAGACTTAGAATGAATTGGTGGTGGCCAGGGATGGATTCTGACACTGATGCTTGGGTCACTAAATGTACACTTTGCAAGGAAAGTGACAAACGATTAAAGGTCAGTAGTCAGGCCACTCATGGTCATATTACTGATCCTGGGTTGCCTTGGCACACGGTGTGCATGGATTTCATAGGTCCCATGAATAGCCTCAGGGAGGACTTGCGTTTTGGTGTAGTTATGGTAGATGTACATTCAAAGTGGTTAATAGTAAAATTCACAAAGGACATCACTACATTGTCTACGATAAATGTTATGAAGAACATTTGGCATGAGGAAGGTATACCATCCGTACTATTGACAGACAATGGTACCCAGTTAACATCAGCAGAGATGAAAGAATTTTTGTCCACGTGTGGCATTAGGCATAGTAGGACTTCGCTATATAACCCTCAAGGGAATGGCATAGTTGAGAGGGCTAATCGTTTAATCAAGGGTGTCATCCAAATGGCAGTTTCCAATGGAAAAGATGTTACCTCCCTAGTTTCAGAAATGTTGTGGGCCTATTGCTCGAGTGTACATAATGCCACTAATAAAACACCTTTTGAGATTATGCGTGGGAGAGTAGCGAACACGAAGCTTGTTCCCACTTGGTTGAAAGATTTGTTGACTAAGGACACAGATAAGGTCTTGCCAAAAGTTAATTCTCTACAAAGCAATGCAAGTGTCAATGGGAGGCTTAGAAGGAGAATTTGTGTAGGCGATTGGGTGAAGATACGTTCTGGCAGACTGGGAAGTTCATGGAGGAAGTATATAGGACCATTCAAAGTGAAGTCCATACTACCCTATGGAGTGATTCTAGAAAACGGTGACAGGTGTAATTTCAGGAAGGTAGCACTATATCAGAAGGGTTACATAGATGCAGATGATGAAGTCAAAGTTAATAGTCATGAGAATGTTTTAGATAACACATTTCTAGGCATGACTGATAATTATTTGACTTCTCAGAGCAATCGTGCTTCGTACAGTGTTGTACATGAAGGAGGTGATGCCCCTGTTCCTTCTCTTATTCCACCAAGCTCTTTGGACGTTATTCAACCTACACGGGAATCAAGAATGCTTAGAAATCGATGTCCACCAGGTTATCTAAAAGATTATGATTGCAAGTAATCTAAGCTTAATAATAGATACATGCCTCATTGTTGTAAAAATTTTATTTATTATATGATACTCTTCTCTTACTCATTTACATGTACAACTTTTTAATTGTTTCTAGGAATTTTGAGATGAATTGTTTATTTATACTTTAAAGTTTTAATTGTTTAAGGAAAGAGGATATGTAGTAATCTTCAATGTCTGCTTAGAAATGTAGAGCGTTCAACACCTTGCATTCTACCTTTCTATGTATGTTCTGTTCGTTCTACCTGCTGGCAGTTGCTGTTGACTGGCCAGAGGGACAGCTGCGATTTCTACTCTGCTCTTACTAATAAATCCACCTATAAATATTATAACGGTGTGGACCTACTTACAACAAAGAGCTTAAGGAAAATGTTTCCTTGCCTCTGAGGTGAAGATGAAAGTTGCTGATTCAGGCAACTATTTCATCCAATTTGGATTATAGGAATGCTATCTATCTTGGTTTACCTAAATATCATATCTGTGACCTTCACAGTGCCTGAGAGAGAGCAGGGTCTACACTTTAAAGGCAGAGTTATTGGTATTGTCAATGCTTGTTTTAAAATATGTAATTAAAACAGCTCCCTATTCTGTATTCAGAAGTATTCAGATGAATGTGCTTCACAGCACAGAAAATAAAACTCATGAATTAAATTCATTAGCAAAGAAACAGCCTCACTGGCATTAGCATATGAGACAATAGATCCTAGCATTAATTAAACACGCTCATTGCTTTCAAGCGAAAAAGACATAACGTGACCTTCAGAGATTTAATTTAATAGAGTTGCGTTTCAAACTGTATGTACATATCCTTTATTTTAAAAACATTAGAATTTGGCTGCGTTCACCAAATCGGTTTTGTTTAGCTGCTAGGCTTCCAAACAAAGGTCGCCCATAAAAGCATAATTTAGGAAACTATTAGGAAACTAGATGTTAAAGGAAGATGTTTGTCTTTGTTTGTGGGTATGTGCGTGTGCTAAACATACATGCATTCGGCAAGGCAAAAAGGTCTCACCTTTTAAATTTGGCCTTGGCGAAATTTTGATTGCACTGGCGTAATTTGTGTCATAGTGGTAATTTTATGTGATGCTTGTTTTGCAAAACTCCCAAAATTATGCTGTGACGTAACATCATACAATTACGTTGCCATTCACGGCAAAAATAATAGTAGGGGTACAACACAAACAGCTAGAACTTGAGCAGCTATTCATGGCAATTTAGTTTTCAGAGTAAAATATAGCACTAAATCACAGATTTCATTTCGTGTAATTAAGTTGTTTCATGTAATTTCCAAGAGCATTTCCGTTTCACAGTGTTCTGATTCAATGACTTGTCTTCTTCTACTTCCTATATGATGTGACATTATTATTATTTTACTTGTATCACTCTGTTGGAGTGCATGTGTTTCCTTGCTCTCTCACCCTATTGTTCTGGTTTTTCTTTCTCTGACACCCCTCTTTTCATTCTCCTTCCTCCTCCCCAATGCTCCCCAATCCCCTCCCAACAACTTCCTTGTAGCACTACTGTGTTATACAAAAGTTTGTAACTTTTTTATGAGGACCTGGCAGCTGCAAAATGCTGCTGGATTGCTTACATCCATTTCATCCATTTTTGGGTTGCGCACTCTCATTTTTCTTTACTTCTGTTGTTTAAAACAATGTTACCATTCTAACACGGTTGCATCTCGATGCATGCATGTACATCAGGGCCATCTTGGAATCGATTTTTAAGCTTGCCATCCATGCCTGTGCATACATTTTGTTGCATGAGCAAGTATGCAAAGGGCAAAAAGCCTTAGCAATGTGCACTGTAAGAACCCATTTCTAAATCAAATAAAAACCAGGAACCCAAAATGCTGCCGCAGATACCACGTTGAGTCACTCAAACCTAAAACCTAATTGATCACATAACTCTCAAATAAATAACATAGACTAAAATTAATGCATGCTATGTTCAATGTTATGATATTTGCCTTAAACCCATGGAGCAACCTCAAATGTATTTATTAACAGTGCAAGCTAAGGGCCGGATTTAGACTATATTGGATGTGATAGATATCCTGTCTGCCATATTACAAGTGCACGATATCCTATGGAATTTGTAGTAAGGTGGACAAGATATCTATCACCGTTGTGACAGAGAATCCCATCCACTAAAGAGTAAGTGCTTGAGTAAGAGTTTGGTGGACCCTCGGACCACCAAACCGATGGTGGAGGTGCGGAGCGCACCAGTGGTCCTACAGCTGTATTACAACTAAAGTGACTGGACCATTTTGGGACCTCTGCAACCGCCAGGAATCCACGATTCCTGGCGTTGGTGCTGCGGTATTGAAGCCGCAATATGATTGGTGGTGCAATTCTGGCACCGCCAAGCATATTATTAGTTTTGTCTCCCGCCACAGTTTTCATGGTGATGATGCCGCCATGAGTACTGTTGCGGTTAGGAAACAAATGGGGCCCCTGCTGTCTCAGGGTCAAGAGGTGCCTGCAGGGGGGGGCACATGTTGTGGCCCCCTGTGTGCAGTCACCTGCTTTCCATCCTGGCATGGACTTCACAGTCCATGCCGTGCAGGACTGGGCTTTGGCATTCCCATTGTGATGCCTTTTTAATAGGAATGACAAAGAGCCACCCCGCCATACCACAAGATAACTCGTAATCTGGCGGGTTGCCGGTGGTCGAGTTTAATGGCATGGCTGCCCGCTCCAGGAGCACCAAACTCAAAATCAGGCCCTAAATCTCATTATGGATGAAACCAATTAAAAGTATGAAATATCCTGCAATTGGTGACAACATAATGAAGTTCAGAAAAATAAAAATACATTTGATACTGTGGTCCAGTACTCAAAAAGAAATTATGCAGACATGAGTTTGGCTGCTGTGCAACCACGGATCCAGAATTAGGTTTAGTGGTATGTGCTATGTCATACATCATATACAATATTAAGTATTTTGTGGGACCATTGTAAACAACTTATAGCAGATAATACAACATTTGGATTTTGGCTTGTCATTTAAATTCTTTTTTTAAATATTTTACATTTATAGCCCAAGATCTGACTAATGTATTTGTGTTAGTGCTCCGCTTAACTCACTTCTCCTGAAATAAAATGAGCAGGGAAGGCGACCTTTGCATTAGTAAGAGTGGCTCATTGTGGTGCCATTGGAAGAAAGCTCATAAAATAATGACAAACCATCATGGATGTCATTTAGGGGATCCAGGGGTCTGCAATCCCTGGCTTGCCTTTTGCGACCCCTGATATCAGAGGTAGCAAAATCTGTGCCAAGAACCCAGGGGCATGGGAGCTCTGCCCTCCCTTGATTTCTGCCCATTTCTGATCAGACTAGTCATAAATATCAGTCTATTATTTACTATTAGTATAATAAAAAATGGAGCACAATTATCTAGAATGGAAAATTGCTGGCAACTGAGGTAAATACAAATTATTTTCATGTATGTTGTGTTTGTGCTTGCGGGTGAGAATATGTTCGTGAGAGAGAGCTTGTGTATCTGTGATCATGTGTGTCTGCTTGCATATGTATGCTTATGTGCATGACTGAACAGGTAGTGAGTGGGAGTTAGTGAGGTGAGAGTAAGTGAATAAGAGTAAGGCAGACTGAGTGAGAATGAGTAAGATAGAGTAAGAGTGGCTGCAAATGAGTGAGATTGAATGAGTAAGAATGAGTGTGAGGAAGTATTAGAAAGTGCGAGTGAGAATGAGTTTGAGTGAAAATAAGTGAGTGACAGTGAGTGCACATAACTGAGAATGCGTGAGTGAGAGTAAAAATCATCTTCTCTTAAGGCAGGTGTTCGATAACTGGTCCTTCATCCCCACTACATTTCTGAGTAAGTGAACTTGTTCCATTTTCTTGATGAAAATAATCCAGAAGCATCTGTAAATTAAGTGACAGAGAGCAACCACTGTGTGACTGCTACCCACATTGACTTGGGACTGTGCTCTCCCAGAGCATTTCCCTTTCCTTCACACCTCGTCCATGTGGGTGGCCACCAGCCAGATGTGAGGAGGGTGAGACTTCTTTAGGTACAGCATATGTACAGTTACCACTTGAGAGAAGCTTACTTCTCAGATAAAAAGGAAGGCAGAATCTAAATCTAAATCTGGTATTAGTACAGCGCAAACTACTTACACCTAAGGGTCTCAAGGCGCTAGGGCCATCGGGAAGATTAAGTGAGCTATTGCCCAGAGCTGAGCTGCCACCGGCGATCGAACCATTAGCCCTGCGCTCCGGAGTCAGACACCCTGACCACTGCGCCACACCTCTTCACCTCTGCCACACAGAAGGTAACTTTGTTTAGCTCTCCAGCTCTCTGCCCTATGATGAATAACCTCACTAGGCCAAGCAGGCCCCTGAAGCTTGTCCAGATAAGAATATATATATACACATCAGGACCTAGTCATGTTCTTGAAAATGTATCTACTGTGATGAGATACTGAAACAAACATTTGTCCTAGAACCTCACTCTGTATCTACGCTTAAGAAACTTTGATCAAAGATGGATATTTTCTTTCTCTTTTTTGCTCCTTTAGCATTTTAATATTAATGTCATGCTACTTCTACAATTCTCTTAATCTGGCTGATACTTTCTTTTTCTCTTAACTATTTTGAACTGTGTTTCTTGCGAGCCAGATCCTCTTTTAAAGGATTAGGTTTGAAACTCTGTCATGGTACAACAAGGCAACCAAGAGTACCTTTGTGAGAATTCGGCTCAATTTCAGTTTTTTTATTCGGTGACTTTCAGTGATATGAACATTTAGAATAGTGCATAGAAGAATCTCCTTTCTCTTCCTCATCTATGCCTAGTGAATTACTCATGATTGAAATCAAACAATCTAACAGTCATGTTTCTAGCCGTGTAGATATTGTCTGCCACCAAATATATAGCTTAACAAAACCAGGCTTTAGTATACATGTTTATATAGCCCACAAAGAATACACATAAAAATATTTGAGAGATATGTCAGGTGAACAGTATGTGGAGTGAGGATCACGTGGGCTGAACAGGAATCAGTATCAACTATGCTCACTCAGAGATAAGGCTATGGTAATGTTTCATAAAGGATACAACCCTCCTGAGGCACAGCCGGGAGATAGATCGTATAATAATTATTTTAGCCATTGTGTAATTTACTTGTGTTTTTAAAAACTCGCCTGGCTCTTGGGCATCCACAACTATAGCTGCACCTTAATTAGCTTCCCGTGTAGCGGATTTATCGCTGCCGCGGCTTACCTACTTGCTTCTGACGACATTGACGGGGACTCCCAAGGCCACGCCCACTACGGTCGGCCACGCCCCCCCACCTACGCCTCATTCTCCCATAAGACATGTGTCACCGGACGCGCGGCGGACGAGCGCAGCGGGCGCGCCGTTTGTGCGCCGAAGGCGCGTCTAGGGCAAGCCCGTCTGCGCCCGTCCGCGCTGGATCCGCGCCTAGTGCCGGAAATCCTGCCCGTCTTTCAGACCTACAATATTCTAAATACGACCTATGTAGGCTTAATCAACGCTGCTGTGACCACCCGAGTAAAACTGATTTCAGGAACACTGACATTATCTCCACTTGTCCCTCCTGTGGTTTTCAAGTACCATTAATCCCATTGACTATTACACCCAACCCGTCCAACTCACCCTCTAATAAAAAAGCGCGGCCTGTCGTTACTAACCAACCACAGGCTACCACCTCGGATAACTGTTCTCACACAGTGTCACATAGGAATAAATCTCTCAAATGCATATTACTTAATGTAAGGTCTATGCCTAAGCACAAACACGAGATCGAAGCTTTACTCGTCGATCACAGTGCTGATCTCATGTTCCTCACAGAAACCTGGGCATCTCAGACTGCCGGCCCTGACTGGAACACTGCATTGCCCGTAGGCTATTCTGTCGAATGCATGAATCGAATAGGATCTATAGGTGGAGGAATCGCGATAATCTACAGATCACACCTCAAAATAATCACCTGCCCTCAATTAGACTTAGAGGCTGAAGCTATGACCTTTAAGATCAAAGAAAATAATCACTTGATTTTTGAGGGACTGTTAGTGTACCGCCCCCCTGGCCCCAGAGATCCCTTCACCAAAGCTTTACACACTTTCCTAGAAACCACGTTCGACGCAGTCACCTATACGATCCTAGGTGATTTTAACTATCACCTAGAGCTAAATAACGATTCGGACTCTGCTACTCTTCTTGACAACTTTCTCAGCTTCAACATGAAGCAAATGATTGACAAACCCACCCACTCAGCAAGACATACCCTCGATGGGATCTTTTCCAACAGTTACTCCATTAAAATCATATCTATCACCCCTATACCTTGGTCGGATCATAATGCCATCTTCTTTAACTTACAAATAAAAAATCCCATAAATCAGCGCACCTCCTGAAACATCCCGTCCTTGGAAAAAAATTGAATCCAACCTACTCGCTGAGACGATGGATAGAAATCCCCCTGACTTTGAATGTGGCAACACCGAAGATTGGACCTCCAACTTCAACAAATGGATCACCGAGGCAGTCAATGAGCTGGCCCCAATCGAATCAAAGAAACCCAGAAAACGGCTCGTTACCGCCCAATGGTATACGGCCGAGGTAAAAACAGTCAAGATTAAGTGCAGACGCGCAGAGCGAACCTGGCGCTCCGACTACACTCACGAAAAAAAATTGAAATACTTAAAAACTCTACAGGAGTATAAAATTACTATAGTCCAAGCAAAATCCGCCTATTTTACAGAAAAAATTCCAAATTCTACAAACTCCTCCTGGGAACTTTTCAAAACTGTTGCCCACTTAACAAAAACTCCTCAAGACACAGTATTTAGTCCTGATCAGAGTTTTGTTGACGGAATGGCCACCTTCTTCCAGAAGAAAGTACAAACGGTATATGACGACCTTAGCGCCATGGTATCCGTCACACCCTCTAACGAAGGTGGACATACCGATATAACCCCCCCCCTGCTTCTCTAGCTTCCTTGCACTCGAGAAACAGCAAGTGTATGATTTAATTACCCAGATGAAATCTGGCTCTCCAATGGACCCATGTCCCCCTTACGTGCTGCATCAAATCCCTGAGACCATCGCTAACACCCTGACTCCCTTGCTTAATAAAATCATCTCTCAAGGAGAATTTCCAAAAAACTGGAAAATGGCCTGTATCAGACCTATTCTTAAAAAAGACTCCCTTGATCCATCTGTGCCTAAACATTATCGTCCCATCTCCTGTCTGCCCTTACCTGCAAAAATTTTAGAAAAAGCTATGAACCAGGAAATAATGCGGCATGTGGAGGAAAAGAAGCTACTCGATCCCTCTCAACATGGCTTCAGACCCCTACACTCCACGGAATCAGCCCTTATCATTGCCACTGAAAAAATTTGCAATACCATGGACGAAGGTGGGCGGTCGGCCCTGATAATATTAGACCTCACAGCGGCCTTTGACACCGTAAATCACTCCGTCCTATTAAAAAGACTTACGTCCCTAGGTTTTACCGGCTCTGCCCTGGCCCTCATCACCTCCTTTCTAACCCCCCATACCAATCAAGTGATCTGGAATGGTCTACAATCCGCCGAAATCTCTCTTCTGGGTGGTGTCCCACAGGGCTCGGCACTGTCACCAACACTATTCAATCTGTACGTCACCCCCCTAGCTGCCCTGATTAGATCCCATGGTCTACAATTGGTGTCTTACGCCGACGATACACAAATGTTCAAGTTCAAGTTCGTGCATTTGTATAGCGCACTGCTCACCCAGAGGGTCTCAAGGCGCTGGGGGAAGGGGTTCATTATTTGTCGAACAGCCAGGTTTTAAGTTCTTTTCTGAAGGAGATGTGGTTCTGAGTGAGGCGCAGGTGGGTGGGGAGTGAGTTCCAGGTCTTGGCAGCCAGGAAGGAGAAGGATCTGCCACCCATGGTGGATTTTCGAATGCGCGGAACTGTGGCGAGGGCTTGATTGGACGATCTCAGTTGGCGGGTGGGTTTGTAGAAGGACAGTAGAGTGTTGAGGCATTCGGGTCCTAGGTTGTAGAGGGCTTTGTGTGTGTGGGTGAGAAGGCGGAAAGTGATTCTTTTGTTGACGGGGAGCCAGTGGAGGTCTTTTAGATGTCTGGTGATGTGATCTTGGCGAGGGATGTCTAATATGAGTCTTGCTGACGCGTTTTGGATGCGTTGGAGTTTTTTCTGTAATTTTGCTGCGATTCCAGCGTAAAGTGTGTTACCATAATCTAGTCGACTCGTGACCAGTGCGTGGGTGACAGTCTTTCTTGTTTCGAGGGTGATCCATCGGAAGATCTTTTTTAGAATGCGGAGTACGTTGAAGCAGGAGGACGAGACTGCATTGACTTGCCTGGACATCGAGAGAGAGGAGTCCAGGATGAAGCCAAGGTTGCGTGCGTGGTCTGTGGGTGTGGGTGCTGAGCCCAGAGCGGAAGGCCACCAGGAGTCGTCCCAAGCTGAGGAGGAAGATCCTAGGATGAGCACCTCCGTTTTGTCTGAGTTGAGTTTTAGGCGGCTATGTTTCATCCATTCAGCTACTTCTTTCATGCCTTCGTGAAGATTGGTTTTGGCGGTGTTGGGGTCTTTGGTGAGGGAAAGGATTAACTGGGTGTCGTCGGCGTAAGAGATGATGTTGAGGTTGTGTTGGCGCGCGATGAATGCGAGTGGACTCATGTAAACGTTGAAGAGGGTGGTACTGAGTGAAGATCCTTGTGGTACGCCGCAGATGACTTCAGTGGCCTCAGAGGTGAATGGGGGGAGTCGGACTCTTTGAGTTCTCCCAGCGAGGAATGAGATGATCCAGTTCAAGGCTTTTCCTTGTATTCCGATGTTACTGAGGCGATGTATAAGGGTGCTGTGGCAGACTGTGTCGAAAGCGGCGGATAGGTCGAGTAGGATGAGGGCCACTGTATCTCCGTTGTCCAGGAGTGTTCGGATGTCGTCGGTCGCTGCAATGAGGGCGATTTCAGTGCTGTGTTTGGCTCGAAACCCGGATTGAGATGGATCAAGGGAGTTGTTGGATTCAAGGAAGGCGGCGAGCTGGCTGTTGACGGCTTTCTCGATAACTTTGGCCGGGAATGGGAGGAGGGATATGGGGCGGTAGTTTTTAAGTTCAGAGGGGTCTGAACGAGCAGTTGATGGCATCACGGAGATGGGGTGCGATGATGGAGTCAGCTTTGTTGAAGATGTGGTGTGGGCAGGGGTTGGTTGGCGAACCAGAGTGGATTGATTTCATGAGGCGAATGGTGTCTTCAGTGGTGATTGGGTTCCAGGCGCTGAGGTTGTTTGTTGGTGGAGTAGCATCTGAGGGCGGTGGGGAGTGTTGATCGCTGGGGGTATTCTCGAAGCTGTTGTGGATGTCGGCAATTTTGTTGTAGAAGAAGGAGGATAACGCGTCGCAGAGGTCTTGGGAGGGCGTGATGTCGTTAGATGCTGCGGTGGGGTTGGTGAATTCTTTGACGATGTTGAAGAGTTCCTTGCTGTTATGGGTGTTGTTGTCGAGACGATCTTTGAATGCTGATTTTTTGGCGGATCGAATCAGTTGGTGGTGTTTGCGGGTGGCTGTCTTGAGGGAGGTCATGTTATCGGGAGTTGGGTTTTTTCTCCATATCTTCTCCAGGGTTCGGCAAAGTTTCTTGGATTTTTTAAGTTCGTCATTGAACCAGGGGGCCTTTTTGCTGGCTGATTTCATCTGGTACTTTTTCAGGGGTGCTAATTCGTCAGCACTGTGGGTGATCTATTGCCTGAAGTTGGTGGCCGCTTGGTTAGGGTCCATTAAGAGGGTGGGATGGTTTTGGCTGAGTGAAGTGAGGAGTTGGTCTGAGGTGATTTTGTTCCAGTTTCTCCGAAGAATAGGTTGTGGACGGTTGTGGGTTAGGGTGGTTTTGTAGCTGAAGTGAACGCAGCTGTGATCTGTCCAGTGGAGAGCTGAGGTGCGATCAAAGGAGATGTGCTTGCTGGAGGTGAAGATAGGATTGAGCGTATGTCCGGCTGTGTGGGTGGGGGTGTCAACAAGTTGTGTGAGTCCGAAATTGGCCATGTTGTCCAGAAGGGTGGTGGTGTTGTTGTCTTGTTTGTTTTCAAGGTGGTAGTTGAAGTCTCCTAGAAGAATGTAGTTCTCGGAGGCGAGGGCATGTGGGCTAACGAAGTCAGTGATGTCATCGTTGAATTGAGTGCGGGTACCTGGAGGTCTGTAGATGAGGGTGCCTCTGAGTGTGGTCCTGGGGTCGGTGTGGATCTGAAAGTGGAGATGTTCGGTGGTTGCAAGGTTGTCGTCGGATCTGGTAGTGATTTTGATGGTGTTCCTGTGGATAATGGCGATGCCTCCTCCTGTTTGATTGGTGCGGTCTTTTCGGATAATCTTGTATGCGTCTGGTATGGCTATGGCGATGTCGGGTGCTGATGAAGTGTTCATCCATGTTTCTGTAAGGAAGGCGATGTCAGGTGACGCAGTGTCGAGTAGGTCCCAGAGTTCGGTAGCGTGTCTATGGACCGAGCGGGTGTTAAGCAGGATGCACTTTAAGTGGTTGGAGTCGGATCTGTGTGTGGAGGAAGTGGGTTTGGTGAGGGTCCTGAGGCAGTTGAACTTGCAGGAGAGGCAGGCGAATGGGCCGTGGGTACATCCTGGGGTAGCCTCGCAGCATAGTTTTGTGAGACCGGGGTTGAGGGCGAGGAGAGTAGCAGCATCATATGTGACTCTAGTGGGTGGGGGGCGGCGGGAACCAGGGGGTGTGGCGCTGGGCGCGGTCCAGGCGCGGACGGGCGTAGACGGGCTTACCTTTGGCGCACCTTCGGCGCGACCGCTGCGCGTGAACGCTGCACGCAAATGCATCTGTCATATGTGGATAGTGGAAGGGGAGGGGCGAGGGAGGGTCAGCTGGGAAGGCGGGAGCGGGGTGGAGACTCGGGCAGGGCGACACAACAACAATATCAACAACAATATGGCCGGCAGCGCGGGCCGGAGCAAGCAGCCAAAGTAATGCAAAGTGTGCAGAAAACACTAAATGAAATGTCAGTCAAGGCAACACAGCGATGGCACAATAATATAAGCAGCTACTTAGCAGGCGAGGTGGTTCAGCGCTATAAGGCACACTAATTAAAAACGATCCTGCTATGTGAGTAGAATAAATGAATAACAGCGATGTTTGCAATTAAAGCGGTCCTGCAATGCGAGATAATTAAATAAATAGCAGCGATGTATACAATTAAAGCGGTCCTGCAATGCGAGATAATTAAATAAATAGCAGTGATGTATACAATTAAAGCGGTCCTGCAATGCGAGATAATTAAATAGATAGCAGCGATTTATACAATTAAAGCGGTCCTGCAATGCGAGATGAGTTAATAACAGCGATGAGTACAAGCAGCTGGGGAGTGCAACGATACCAGGCTGTGAGGGGAGGCAGGTCGGCGAGCAGCGTGGAGGAGCGACCGCGTCTGTGGTAAACAGGACGGTCACCTGACGATACGGCGGAGTGTTTCAGGAATTGCCTTACTCAGGTCAAGAACTGGATGAGCAATAACTTTTTAAGACTGAACACAGACAAAACTGAAGTCATCGAGTTCGGTCACAAACCCTCCATCTGGAACGACCTATGGTGGCCCCCCGAAGCAGGAGTTTGCCCTCTCCCTGTAGACAAAGTCAGAAACCTTGGCTTCTTATTAGATAAAGAACTCTCATGCAAAGCCCAGGTGAATCAGGTGACTTCCGCCTGTTTCCACAGCATTAAATTGCTCAGGAAAGTCCTACCCTACATCCCGGACATGCTAAGAAAAACTGTGATGGGAGCCCTTGTAATGTCCCGGATAGACTATTGCAACTCCCTTTACCTGGGAGCAGGTGAAAAACAGTTGTCTAAACTCCAGGCAATCCAAAATGTGGCGGCCAGAGCCTTACTGAATCTCCCCAGACGCCACTCTACGTCCAAAGCTATTCGGGAACTGCATTGGCTCCCGGTCAGACGTCGCATTCAATTTAAAGCTCTCTGCCTGGTTCACCGATCTCTACACGGCAAGGGACCTGACGACTTCAATAATCTGCTACCCCGATATGTACCCCTGCGTACACTGAGGTCTGCCACCCATGACCTAGTCTGCCAACCTAGAATAAACAGAGCCCGATGGGGGGGAAAGTCCTTTTCCTACCAGGCGGCGAAAATCTGGAACTCGCTACCCCCAGCACTCCGTGCCCAAAAATCCAAAACAAGCTTCAGGAAGGATCTAAAGACCTGGCTTTTTATTTAAAACGATCTGCCCCACGGCCTTCCCCTACTCTTTGTATCTTTAGCGCCAAGACGCCGCAGCATTTGTGCGCTCTACAAGTATTTCAGTCAGTCAGTCAGTCAGTCATTGGTATAGAATGGATGTTGGACTGGAACTTTTCTGCAGGGCCATCCCCAAATGTTTTGCCTTCACCCCTCCACTTTTTGCAGAATTCATTTTTGTTGGCCTTAGGACTCTGTGCACTTTACCACTGCTGTGCTCTCTCCTTAAAACATGGTTGAATTGGCTTAAACCAAATTGTCATATTTAATTTATTTGTAAGTCCCTAGTAAAGTGTCACTACATGTGCCCAGGGCCTGCAAATTAAATGATACTAGTGAGTCTCCAACACTGATTGTGCACCCTCTTAAGCAGCATGTTAAACATATCTCAGGCCTGCCATTGCAGAGCTTGTGTGTGCAGTTTAAAGTGCCATTTCGACTTGGCAAAGTAAACCTTTTGCCAGGCCCAAACCTTCCTTTTTAAAACATTTAAGTAACCTCTAGGGTAGGCCCAGGACAGTCCAGAGGGCAGGGTGCAATATATTTAAAAAGTAGAACATGTACCGTTACATTTTGCATGTAATGTTAGGGAGAAAACTCCTAAAGTCATTTTCCACTACTGCAAGGCCTATCTCTCCCATCGGATAGCACTGGAGTTGCCTTATTACATTTTACAAATGTAATTTCCAAATGGGAATAGATAAGCAGCTCATGTTTCATGTCTCTGGAATCACAATTTAAAATCCTAACTCATGGTGAATTCATATTTTAAATTGTACTTTTGAAAATGTCACTTTTAGAAAGTTTACATTTTCTTGCCTTAGCCATTTAGCGCCTGAAGTCTGTCTCTGGTCACATTACTGGGTAAAGCTGACAGTTGAGCTTTGTGTATTCCTCCTAGACAGCCACAAACAATAGGGACCTTAGGTGTGCCTGGATGGGCCATCAGTGGCAGGATGGGAGGGAGGAGCTGAGCACAGCCCCACTTACACCTGAATAGGCTATGTCCTACCTCCACTGAAAGGGATGCATACCCCTTGTAGTTAATCTGGAGTCAGGACAGTGAAGATAGGATGCCTGGGGACTTCAAAGGGAAATCTCTAAATGCTTCTCCCCCACTTCAAATGCACAACTGGGTATACATACTAGACCTCAGACAGCAACTCTTCAGTACACTTCTGGTCCTGGGGACACTCTGCTAGGAAGAAGGACTGCTATGCTGCTACAAAGACCGCAACTCTGCTGGACTGCTGCGCTAAAGAAATTGCAGCCCTGTTGTGCGGACCTGCTGACCTCTTGACTGGGGAAGAAGAACTAGACTTGGAACTTTTTCTTCAACTTAGAGCCCCAGAGTGACTCACATGGCTGGTCTGAGCCTTAGGGACATAAATGGCTTTGGAACATCCCCAGGACCCAACTGTAGCGAGTTCCTCATCCCTTTCAGGTCCGGGGCCCTTGGTGTGGCTCACAAGCTCTTGAAATCAAGCTTTTAGTCTCTTCAGGACCTTGAATGGGGCAGTTCTCACCGGAACCATGCCACTTGCACAAAAATTCAGCGCAAGCCACTTCCAGCCCATCTCTTTACACAGCAAGCATTGATCATCCAATGCTACCGCTAGCTCCAGCCTGCCCATCCACGACACCTGTCCAATGCCAGCAATGCACTCCTTGTGCTCTGTGACCCTCCTAAATTCTAACGGAAGTCAGTGGGACTAATCTGGGACTTTATCCAACCCGAGCTCCATTATAGTCAGCCTGAACTTTTGACTTTGACCTGGTCCAGCGTGACCAGATAGCCGTGGTTGCTGTTTTCTGCTTTTATGTTCTATTTTACACATTATTCTTTAAAAATGCTGATTGGGTTTTTGTTGTTTTGGTCTTGTTTTATTTGTTAAATTAAGATCTATTTTTCTAACCTGGTGTGGGATCTTTTTGTGAGGTGTTGCTTTCAGTTTTACTGTTTGAAGTGTTGCACAAATAATTTATACATTGGCTCTAAGTTAAGCCTCATTGCTCTGTGCCAAGTTAGAAGAGGATGAGCACCTGCTAATTTGGGGTCTGTGTGTGCCAAGGATTGTGGTTGCTGCTAGACCAGGATCACACCTGAGTCAGCCAGTAAAACAATTTCTAACAGTGGAAATAAGATCATAATCAGGCAGACCAGTTCAGTCAGGAATTGAGTGCCTTCTATAGGGTCTTACTTCTCATTGGTGTTCATGTAAGAGGTTATTGTTCTGATCCTATCATGCTTATATAGGTAAGGAATATGAATACACCAGGCATAGCTATCATCCATGAACACACGCCTGAGAACTTCCAAAAGCAGCAGTATGCCATGTATGAGGCATTGCCTCTCATTCCGAGTTGCTCAAGATTACTGGGTGGAAAAACAACAGGTGGAAATAACTTTACTGCACAGTCTCTTTGCTGCCTCATTCTGCCTTACTGTCCAGAAACCCAGTAGCGACCACTCGTAGTATGAAGTGGGGGGAGCTAAACGCAAAAAACAAACAATGACGTACAAATAAAAAAAGAAAACTTACCTGCTCCAGCGGCCACCACCTTGCTCCCAATCCTCGCGTCCTTGCCAGGAGCCTGCTACACACTGTGCAAGCTCCCAATCACAGTGCTGCTTATGCCAGGAATGCTGTTGGTCTGAGCGCCTCGGTTTGGCAGTCAGACATAGAGTGGGAGTGAGTGTTCGTTTCTCCACCCAGCTGTGCAACGCAGATAAATGGAGAAAGGCTAAGTGTTCTTGATGGTTTAGCCTGCCCCAGAGGGCTGGCCAAACTTTCATTAGCATTTGGCTGTGCTCACCACTTCCCCCTCCCCCCTGGTGCTGCAGCTGCAGTATCAGTATGGGAGACCACACCCCTCCCTCGCAGCCTGCGGGCAAAACTTAAAATGATAATAAAAATGTTTTATAATCATTTTCCTCTGCTGCCTTTCAGCAATTTCAGCCGGGGGGGAAACGCTCCTCTGCCATAATGGAGGAGCCGCCCCTGCAGAACCCTCAAAAGGTGGAAATAACTTTATTGCACCATATCTCTGTTACTACATTCTATTTTACTGTCCAATTTTGAACTTTCCAGTAAAAAATTGGTTCTACCTGTTAAAACTATCCATGATTCCACTTTCTTTAAACAGTTTTCCCTGGTAGATTCCTCCCGGTTAAACACAGAGGGATATATGCAGAGAAAACTCCTGGTTTCGGAACATAATTAGTGAGCAAGACATAATGCAACATAGGAAGCAAACAAGATTTGCACCAATTATTAATTCACCAATGGACTCAGTAAAAGCTCTAAGTTTTATTCATATTTCTTAATGCTCAAACGAGCTGTAAAATAAGATATGCTGTATCTTGCTTCAGATTTAGGTCGTATGCCCAGCCACTTGCAGGTATTGCACCCACTGTGGCCTATTTAAAACTAACTCAAATTGCAACAACCATGATATGCATATATATAGCATAGCAGCGAATACACTCCCAGTTACCATTTGCTAAGTCTTTCACAACACTCCCGCCAACAGTTCAAATCTTTACTAAAGTCGCAGACCTCAATATATACATTTTAGGTCGAGCCTGAGTCAGCGCTTGCGCGCTGCTCTGCAAGACTTATTGTAGTAGAGTATAGAAGAGAAGCCCCACCCACTCTCTCTCCATATTTTTATTGGCTTGTGTCTTTGTCTTTGTAAATGCTGACTTCTGATTCAATAATTGGCTTGTTAGTCCCTTCTTAGTACAGCCTTGTCTTCATTTGTAACCTCCCATGGCTACTGGCCCCTATTCTTCGGTTGTTACACGGTACATCTAAGCACTACTACTATGTGTTTTTACTACTGCAGGGACATGTTTTCCTGCAACATTCAGCATGCGATGCAGTGCTTTCATTTTACAAGCAGCCCATCACTTGTTTAATATATGCACGGGCGCCGCACATGATGTTGTTGCACGGCACCCACTTTAGCATTATTTTTTCTTAAGATATGCACAGGTCTTTGGGTCTTCTGCCGCAAGCCACGACTTGAGAAGGGTTCATTGAAGTTGGATGTGTGGTTAGCTATGTTGAGTAAGAGACTCTCTGAGTCCTCTGCCCTCTGCAGCTAGCCACGAGCATGAATACCTTGGGATATTTGTAGTGCTTTGAAACCGCAGTTGTGAAACAAAAGGCTGTGTCTTTACAAAAGGGAGTCTAAATGTAATGTTTTTTGGCCAAGTGAGTGTAAAGTGTTTTAAATTCGCAGTCTTGTGTTCATGGCTTTGAAGGCGTTCTTTACGAGAGCAGTGCAGTCAGGGGTCCTGGCCAGGCTGTCTACAGTGAACATGTAAACAGAGCACTGAAAGTGTGAGGTGTGGTCAGGAGAGAAGCGTGAGTAGGAGGGAGGGGTAGGGGCGTAGTCTTGTTTTGCACCCTCTCCAGTCCTAGGCCAGACACAAATGTCCTCTTACGTCTACCCAAGGGCAACAGATCCTACTTCTGGAAGAAAGACAAATCCCTCCTCTCAGGGAAGGGGGCAGGATGTGCTTACATTTTACGGACCCGACAGTGCTCTGCGAAGCTTTAAAGCAGCGCTGTCGAATGAGGAGGTTTTACCCCTAAAGCCACATCAGCAAGCCACTAGGGTCCCAGGGATGGAGATATATTTTTATCGTTCTGATGGGGTGGAAAACATGCCGCTGCCCTGCTAAGAAAGGGCAGCCAATCCATATAGGCCAACTAGGCAGTTGGCTAGGCCCTTAAGCACATTGGATGGGGTAAGTGTTAAATTTTGGGCTTGTGGACTGGATCTGCGCACAAGTGTTCGCTGGCTCGCGCTGAGTGCATGGACCGCCCAGGACGCAAGTGGGCGTCCTAGTGCCAGGGCACCAACTGAGGTGGCCAGGTGAAGAGACAGGAGAGGTGGGTCTGAGACAGTGACCCTCCTCCTGTCATCTTTCTGGCACTGCAAAGGCAGTGAATACACAATCAAGAGATCTTGGAATGGGCAGTGGACTACTGCAGCACTCTTAATCTAATCCAGATAGGTATGAGACAGGCCGAGGACACGCACAT
Source organism: Lissotriton helveticus (assembly GCF_964261635.1). NCBI lineage: Eukaryota > Metazoa > Chordata > Amphibia > Caudata > Salamandridae > Lissotriton > Lissotriton helveticus. The sequence continues at coordinate 321,849,735 of NC_136069.1, forward strand.
ACAGGTGAAAGAGCTGTGGCATAAAGAGACACATGGAGGACGTCTATCCAGCCTAACACTGCAAGTGAAACTGTCTGTAAAGCCATTTAGGCTACAACAGATAGCCACAGTATTGACATACCGCCTAGTAGCGATGGTTAGCCTGCGCCAAAGCGCTGTGAGCAATTGCTCACTTTCAACAAACTCTTTAACTAATGCAGAGAAGCCTTTCCAAATGTCTGACTGCAATTTCAGGCTTGTAGGGGACGACTCTCCTCCACCAAGATGGTGGAACCATCTTGGTAGAGCACCTTGTCTCCTAAGGAGACACCCTTCTACCAATGCCTGTCACAGTGTTGGATCGATCACTTTAGGTTGTCTGGCTGATTTGCTGCTATTTTTAGGTCGAGTCTGTTTGCAAATGGCTGGATCCAAACTGAGGTGGCATAATGGTCAAAAGAACGATGGAGTGAGAGTTCCCACAAGCTATTGCAAGTGATTAAACTTATTGCAAGCAGCCTTCCATCGTTTGATGTATCACTATGTAGACTGAAACACATGTCATGGTTGGCCTTGAACACTGTAAAACTACTTTAAAAGTCCCCCCAATTACAACGTGTGCAGTGTCCTAGAGTACTGATTGCTCATGAAAATCGTCCGTGCAGCAGAGAAGCTGGAAGGAACTGTTATCAATTATTTTTGACTGTGATTGAGATTCATTGTTTGTGAAGCTATGAAGTCAATTTGACCATCTCTTATGTGAAGCAACACTTGTACTGCGGACAGCCAGGGTGTGGGCTTTTTGAATGCGGTTTGAAATTAGTTCCATCGGTGAACAAAATCACCAAATTTGTATACTGTTGTAATGTACTTGTTACTCAATGCATCCTCCCTATTGAGCATCTCTGCCTTGCTGCTCAGCCTATGGTGAGGTCATTTAGAATGTTCAGTGTGTGACATGAAAGGAGAATCAGTTGGTGTAGAAGGGCTGACTAACATCCTGTAACCTGTAACCCAAGACGTAATCTAAAGAATAAATCTACTACCTTTTCTACAAGACTTGCCTGTGCATCATTCTTCTTTTTAACACTGGCGACGAAACTTAAAGAACCTGCATTGTGCTACCTGAACGGACTGGTACCTACGAAAGCAAAAGTCTCTTGAAACTGAAGAAGCTCAATTGGAAGAAGCAAGCTGGCAGTCCTGAGCCCCACAAGTGACCAGAAGACCGGTCTGCCCCATCGTGGACATGCCAGTGCCTGATGGAATTGGGTGAGTGTCTCCATCATGTGGAGTTCCCCAAAAGAGTAACTAGCCTAACAGCGAACAACCTTCAGGAATAAAGCATAAAGGAATAAAGAATAAAGTGACATTCCTACAACCTCTTTAAGGTCCATCACTTGATCACAAGATGTTTTCTGTACACCACGCCATGGGAGCTCAGATCTCCCCAGCTTTTGGACGCACCCGACGTTTTGCTTCAATTGTACTGCTTCACCCGTTGAACCCTCACCAGACTATGACCGGGTTGAAATTAACACCGGTTCCACGATTTACTTGAATCCTCCTTCAAACATACAGCCCTGCAGTGTCACATCTGTTACATGGTGTGACGAAACACGTGTTGGCTGGTTTGTTTTCTTTTGTACTGATCAAATTGAAATATATTCCATTCCACATGAAACCCTGGATGTTGACCTCCGTCATTTTCTCCTATGAACAGTGCTTAATACATTTGGTTTGACATTTATTCCTTATAACTCTATCGGTGACATGCATCAACAAACCGTTTAGCGATTCCTTATTAGCGATTTTTAAAGAATCGCAAATAAGGAATCGCAAAACGGAATGCATCAAGAAAATAGCTATTTTATAAGGAATCGGTAAAAATCGCAGAAATAATTGCGATATCGAAAATAGCGATTTCGCTATTAGCGAAATCGCAAATTGCGATTTCGCAAATAGCGAGGTCGCACGTTGATGCATATTGATGATGTCAGAACCAGGAACTGTGCCCTCCAAGCCTCATTCTGAAACAGGAAGTGTGCTCTGAGAGCCTCATTTTCACTCCAGGAGCATTGAGTGAGGAGGGAGCTGGTACTGGGAGCAGGAGAGGAGTGTGTCTCATTTATAAAACCTATAAGGTACACAAAATGGAGCCTGCAGAAACTGTTGAGGACTCTCAAAGTGGCAGAAAAAGAAAACTTAAGTTTTCAGAAACAGAAATTGAAGCCCTGATTGAGGGAGTTGTACACAGCAATGAGAAGCTGTTTGGGAAGGCTTCTCTCAAGGTGCCTGAGCAGGAGAAAAGGAGAATATGGCTCATGATACAAAGCAGAGTGAACGCTATTGGGGTCACTCATCGTACCACCGACGAACTTAAAAAAAGGTGGTACGATTTGCGCAGTAGGGCCAAGGCGTGCATCGCAGATCGCTTGAAGGAAGCACTACTAACTGGAGGAGGGACACCACCACACACCGGAAACACTCCCATGGAGGATTTGATTGAGAGCACAATCCCGAAAGAAGCTGTTGTCGGTGTGACGCATCTGGATACCTCCGGAGCAGCACACACGTCCCAAGGTAAGAGGAATGCATGTGTACATTGTCCCTATCACTGCAGTGTGAATGGTAGCTCTGCATAGCGCACACGCAAGTAGTGAAACATTAACATCACTTTCAATAGTATAGCAAGTGCATCATGGGAGATGTAGTTTGGTCAAGCAGTTCCAGTTACAGACACACATTTTAATTTAACCAATTCCAAAAGAGTAGTAACTGTGCCAAAGTATAAATGTTTATTCATGTTACAACAGTCACATAACTAAACAGCATACATTAATGCTGTTGTGCACTGTTTAACCTCACAGATGCAGAACATGGTGAGGCCGGGGACAATGATGTCCAGGAAATCCAGCTCAGCAGCGCCTCTGAACCTAATAACACACCAGCTTCGAAAAGCATCCAATCACGTGTCCCACAATCACGTAGGACACTTGTCCAAAGTTTGGTACCATATCCCACAGATGATGAGGCTGATGGGGCACCTCATGTCAGCAACCCACGAAGTACTACCGCCACATGTAGATCATCCTTCAACCGGAGAGGCAATTCAAGGTTGACAAGGAGACGACGCAGAGCACGAAGGCCACAGCAGGTGGAACAGTTGAATGATGTCTGGGGTGGCGTGGAGGGACAGATGCTTCGGTCACATCGCCTGCAGGCAAAAAACACTAGATTGATCAAGGCCGAAATTGCCAAAATGTCAGTTAACCTAGTCGTGTTTGCCACTAGTCTCCAGGAAATGACAAGAGTCATGCATGAGGGTCAAATAGCACACAATGCACAGCATCCGGAGCTCATGCAGCAACTGAAAATGCAGGTGGCGTCCAATAACACACTGGCCACAGCAACAGCTATGTTGTCACGTAGAACTTCAACAATGCATACCGAAATGTCCAATGATAATAGTGATGTTGCCACAGGATTACAGCACGTCACTAACGCAGTAGAGATGGAGACTGCATCTACAAGTGGTGAAAACATCCCTGCACCAAATGTAATCAGTGAGGGTGCCTCAGGCATGATCAATACACCAATGCCAATTGTCAATGAGGCTAGACGGTCCAAACGCTGTGCCATCCCATCCAGACCCAGCCTAGGGCAAGAAGATGCTGCTGCCGAGAGGCGTCTCGGTGTTAGGGGCAAGAAACGCTAGGCTGCCATGCACAAATCCTGTTGAGCTGGTGAATGAACCATTCTCACATTGTGACCTCATCACTGACTGACAAGTATTTTAATTTATTTTGAATTAGTAAATGTTGTTGACAACAAAAGTGTGCCCAAAGTCACTTTTAAAGTGCGCCTCTGTTTACAGGTCACATATTCTTATTATTAAAAATTACTTTGCAAACCATACTGTCTTCGTGTCATCATTACTCACCTTAAAAGTAATTTTGTGTGATCTCCATTCTGCGTCTGCGTCCTTCTGCTGCGTCAGATCATTGTTGGGCCCGTTGGTGAAGGATTGGCTGGTTTTCATCCTCAGAGTCACTGTCAGAAAGGTCAATTTCCAGGCCTCCCTTTGTCGCTATGTTGTGCAGCATGCAACATGCTGTCACAATTTTGCAGCATTGCTCTGGGTTGTATTTCATAGCACCTCCTGTCCTGTAGGCGGCTGAATCTGCTCTTTAGTAGACCAAATGTTCTCTCTATCACATTCCTCGTTGAGATATGCGCTGCATTGTATCTTCTTTGGGCGGCTGTTGCAGGATTGAGATATGGTGTCATGAGGTAATTGCGCAAGGCGTATGCGCTGTCGCCTACATGTGAGAAAAGAAAATATGTGAACTATGAGTTTCAGATATGCATTTGTGACAAGTTTGCAATGCTGTGTGGCACATATTTACCTAGCAAATGTCCCTCTCCAAAGTCTCCCCTTGCAAGTCGGGTCTGCATGCCACTTTGCCTGAAGATGAATGCATCATGTGCACTGCCAGGAAATTGCGCTAACATGTCTGTTATTATGGTTTTGGCATTAAATACAACCTGAATGTTAAGGGAATGGTAGCATTTCCTATTTCTATACAAATATTCCTGTGTGGCTGGGGGACATATTGCAACATGGGTGCAATCTATACATCCAATTACTTGTGGGAAGCCAGATATCTGATAAAATTCCTGCTTAGTCTTAGCTAGGTAATGGGCTGAGGTTGGAAAACTTATATGTGCTTGGATCCGGGACATCATGGCATCAAGGAACGCTTTCAATATTCTTGATAATGCACTTTGTGAGACACCTCCGGCTACTGCAATTACTCCCTGAAAACTGCCTGATGCCAGTAGGTGTAGGCAACATAATATTTGTACGTGCGTTGGGATAGCTTGGGTCCTATGTGTCTGTCGTTAAAGAATGAGGTCCAATTCATTAATTAGATCAAGTATCATTTGTCCATTCAGCCTATACTTATCGTATATTTCGTCATCCTGCTGGCCAAGCAAAGTTATGCGCACTCTGAATATGCGTTCATTGATTCGCCTCCTTCTCTGTCGAGCAACTAGCAGCCGCATCCTCCTCGCCATCAAGTACAGACCAGCCATTTTGAGCTCTGGGGCCTTGTGTGGGTGTGTCTTATACATTTTCAGTTGGTTAGCAGGTGTTTCAGGTTAGATTTTTATTTTTACCACCTGGTTGTGTCCCTCCTTAATTTGCAAGTGCAAAAATGTAATTTTTTAGAGAAAATCGCTATTAGCGATTTTTCATGCATATCAATTGCGATTCCTTATTTGCGAATCGGTAAATGCGATTCGCAGATAAGGATTCGCACTTGTATTCTCAGAATATTTTTAACTTTTTCTCTATTTTAGCGAAAAATTAGCGAATTTCGCTAATATTTGGATGATGCATTTCTACACTGCCAATTGCGAGCGCTATTGCTCTGAAATAGCGATTCGCATCATTTACGAATTCGCTAACGCTTGATGCATGTGCCCGTCCGTATATGTGTGCACAGGACTCTGACCTATACCCTCTTTATGGTGTTTCTCATCACCTGGGACTGGTCAGCCCTAACCTGGGCCTGCCAGTTCCTGCTGTAACTTGGAAGAGGTGTCCGTGTCCTGCTGCCTTGGGACAGTGTCTCCTGAAAGAATCTGCTGTGTGACCTGCGTCCTGCCATCTTAATGAGTTACTAGTCTCCAGAGCCCCGGTGTGGACTTAACAATGGCAACTTTATGTATTAACCGCAATAACCGTCAGTGCAGTCTCCTGGTTGTGCCATCAAAATTAGCCTCGCGTGAGGTCTGCAGAGCGGGTCATGGAGTTATGTTTGGATTAAGGTGTTTCCTGTGTCTGTGCTTATTGAAGCAACAACTGTGAGCTACCCCGGAGTTCATATTATCAGCTTCTGAAGAGCCCCGCTGATGTGTTCTTTCCAGTCAGATGTGTTCTTTCCAGTCAGTTTAATTACATAGTTTAGTGTGGGTTTTGGTGCTCATCACTTTCACGGAGGAATTACTAAGATTGATCCAGCGGGCTATAGAAAATATATCATAAACAACGCTACCCAACTTCATAACCTATAAACAAAATTCTAAACTAAATATGGACCCATTTATAAACCTGATATATTTTGGGCCTACTGAATCAGGTGGTCAGAATAAATCTATATACACATTATCTACAAACTATATACATATTTATACATTTGCAGAAAGAATATTGTCATTAGAATAAAACCCAACCATTTAAACGACCACCATAGGCGACGTGATCTAGCTAATAGTAACCTACACTTCTGAATAACCAAGACCAGCTTGTTTGTCAAAAGTAAGATTTTATTTACTAAATTATGGTATATAAGTTGAAAGTTTTATGAATGAAATTTATTAACAATAATGCAAGCATGATTATAATGAAATATGAGAAAATTACTATTTAAGCAAATGAAGCAATTTTAAAGAAAATATATAAAGTTTAGCATTTCTAAAACCTAATTCCCTAACTGAGCTAAATAGATAGAAATTAAAGTAAAGTTCTTTGAGGATTCTTACGTGCTCCACGCAAAGTCCAACAGCACATCACCCTCATCGGAAAGTCAGAAAGCAGCAGCCAGCCCAACCCTAAGGGCATGACTTTTTATACCTTTCTACGCTAACTAAACTAGCAAAGGAAAATTTTCAGAAATCTTCGACGTCCCATTGGCTGAGAGTGACAAGTGACATGTCACCCAGTTATCAAAAAGTTCCACTAAATCATATTTCATAGAGACCATTGTTCCTTCCACGTGAAGCCAGAAGCTTCCTCATGTTGCAACAAATGTATTAAGTCATTCTCGCAGTGTCCATTGACTTTCATTATACTTCCGCGGATGCCAAGTTAAGGATTGACAAAATGTTCACTTTCGACCTTGGCCATGTCCGACAGAATGATGTCAGCTCATCAGTTTTTGCTTTGTGAATGCAGCTTCAATAAACGTTTTAATTCAGAATGGGCGTCTCGTGACTTTCTGCAGAATTATATGTCAGCTCTTTTTCTGCGGTTCAAATGACTAGGCCCAAAAGCAGGCAACTTATGTTTTCTAGTATAAAACAAACACAAGAAAAGTATTAATGTAAGAAATAAAGTAGATTCTGTATCCACCCCATGGTTTACTAATTAATTAACCCACCCGATTAATCAAAATGTTACCTAGCCATTGCAAACAAATAAAGCAGCGTTTATATCTACCTGTCTCCGTTTTTCCAAGAGACCCATATGCACCTAGAATAGTAGAAATGACATCACACAGACAAGGAAAAGCAAAACAAGCACATGCTTCTTTTAAGTTTGCAGCAATTAGTAATGACAAAAACGAAAACAATAAATTATTTTATTATTTTGCACGAACAAAAAGATGCAACATTTATGCACGTTTATGAGCACACATGTTAGTCCCCCCACGTGTAAAGTTTAATCTAAGTTGTATTAGCACGACATATCACAAATCATTAATAATTTTATTCATGTTATGGAAATGTGACTTTGCGAGTTTAAACAAAATTTTGTTTTCTATCTCGCTCCATCAACTCCCTCATCTGGTGATTAACAAATCACCACACCAGCACTCAAAATTTTGGTAAATTAAATTTTTAAGAAATCGATTCAAATTCATTTGTATCAGTAAACCTAAAAGTCTGTTTCTGCATAATCTTTGCAATTAACATGACGCTCTCTATGTAACTCCTGTAATTCGATCTCCCTTTCTTCTTCTTTTCTGAGTTTATAGATTCTTTTCTTTTCTTTCAACTGTTTCTTTCTTTTATGTAACAAACAACCTAATTTGGTCAAAATAAAAATGAATACTATTATAATCAAAGGTGCCAGAATCTTGCCAAGAATTGAACTTCCGATATTATGAAACCAGTTTTTAATTGCTTGAAACCTTTTTGAAAGTTTCCCTGTAAAATCTTCTTCTTCTAAAGGAATTATCTCTGAATGCATTTGAGTAATATTCTTAATATACATTTCAATATTCTTACTTTCATCAGGTATATATGTACAGCAATGTTGGACATGTAAAATGCCACAGACTCCTCCCTCTTTTGCTAGGAGTATGTCTAAAGCAAGACGATCTTGAATTACCATGGATCTAATTGCAATAACTTCAACATTCACTAATTGAAATCCATCAGCAGTGTCAGTTGATAATCTATCAACTATAGTGGACAATTTTCTAATTCTCCCAGCATTTAGGGTTATACCAACAAAAGGTATTACAGCTTGAAAAATATCTCCCAGAACTTCGGTAAAAGTTTCTCTTTTAGCTCTATTTACATAATTATGAATTTTAAACAATCCTTCTGAATCTCTGTCAACATGAAACACTTTAGGAAAAACAATTCCCACATAACAAGTTCCATACCAATGGTCTGGAAGGTTGTAGTAGGCTTTGTCACCACAAACAAAATAAATCCCAGGAAAGATAGGATCTTTCCCACCTTTAAATCCCCAACCTCCCATAATCTGATAAGTATCTTCACAGTTACTTGCACCTACAAAATAATTATCAAAAAGTGTATTATCTCTTCTAATGCAAAGTTTTCCACTAACTGGTTTGTCTATGTGAATTGCAATATTTTCAAGCATTTTACCATTTAACTTCTCATCCTCTTTCTGCCAGAAAGCAGTTTTAGTCTGTTTGACTAATTCATTTCTCTTATAAATTGCTCTTCTCTCCTCAACCATATTCAAAAATGTCTTTCCTTCAGCACTTAATTTACATGTTAGATTATTCTTGTAAGCATACTCGTAAGTGAGTTCGTTAGTAACAAGGAAATATTCTCTCATTTGTTTTGCTTTCTTATGCTTATTTAAAGCATTATCAATCTTAACATTAGCAAAAATTTCATCATAATTTGAATAGTAATATTCTAAACGTCCAGTTTGATAAAATAAACTAGTTAATACACTACATGTTACAGCATAAGTGAGAGGAAGCATATTATATGTTACTCCCTCAGAAACAGAAGCAGGTAATTTAACACAGACATAGCAGTCTTTTGCATCCATTACCTTAACATATTCACTCAATAGCTTTGTGAATGTATTACTTGAAAAATCACCTATAGATTTATCTTGATGAATGTTAGGCTGATGATCAATAACTTTTGCAGATGTACTATGTTTAGTTTGGCTAACCAGAGCTTTGCTTGTTATGTTAACTTTGTGTAATTCTCTATTCATTTCTAAAGGGACAATCACAGCTAGTACCAACCAGAGCAGAACTAAAATGAGCAGACATACCAGAGTCATCTTACAGCATCTTTTAAAAACAGAACACTTTGAAGTGCTCTCCTTAACATAAGGCATTTTTAGGTTAGTTTTAGCCTCAAAAATAAAAATAAATTTTAAAATTTATATACACCCCCCTTTTAAAATATATTTTTCTTTTATAACCCTAAACAAGATTTCTTCGACCTTATGTCATACATAAGTTTTCTTCAACTAAACAGTTTTTCTTCGACCTTGTGTCAACTAACAAATTTTCTTCAGCCTTTTGCCAATTTAATAATTCTGTACTTCAATCATTGTCACTAATTTCTTGGATTTCGTTTTCTTCTTCACTACTATCATATATGTCAATAACAGGTGGAATTACTAAGTAAGTCCACTCAGGAGACTTGTATTTCTGGTTTGGTCTTATTATTCTCTTCCCTTTTCTCGATATCACTTCAATTTTTCTTCCAACTCCAACTTCTTTTCCTGGACTCTTTTGACTACTTATTTCCTCTACTTGTTCTATTGGCTTTTTGATCAATCTGACTCTCAATCTTCCACCTGGCCAGTAGTCTGCTTTTCTCACGTACTTCTTCTTTGGTTCAGAATTATTTGATTCTGACTTCCAAGTCCTTTTCTTTCTCTTTTCACTTTCACCTTCCACGTCACTTTCTTCAGTTTCGTAGTCTGAAATTTCAATTGACTCAGGAACTTCTCTATTCGGCAATTTCACTCCTTCAGGAACTTCACTTTGTCTTCCATCACTGGTACTCGGTAATTCGTTCTCCTCCTCTTCCTCAATTACCTCCAACTTCCCAGATTTCGGATTTTTGTTCCTTACTTCAGAGTTTGTTCTCTGCCTTTCGATACTCTCCTGGTCTGAAACTTCTTTTGGTTCAGCTTCTTTGTCTTCAATAGAGACAACCGAATCCTCAGTTATCTTTCCTTTTAACAGATTCTCTTCACCTTCAGAATCTATTTCAATTATTTCTAAGTCTTTTCTTGTCAGATTTCCATTCACTGGCACAGTTTCCAGATGTCGACTTTCTTGTCGATCTTCAGAATCTGGAATTACTTCACCTTCTGTTCTGTCTTCTGCTTCAGAATCAGAATCATCTGTGGTATCACTTTCAACATCAGAACTCTCAGGAGTTGGTACTGGAATAGTATGACTAGGATGTATCCAACGTTTCAATCCTCTGCACTTTACAGCATTAGTAGTGATCAAGATTATCTGCCTAGGTTTCTGCCATCTAGGAGCTAGACAATTCCTTCTCCGATGTACTTTCGTTCTGACCCAATCGCCAGGTCTCAGATCATGAGTCAAAACTTTTTCATTTGATTGAGCTTCAGTTCCCACCTGATTAGACACAGAAGTTACCATATCAGATAACCTTTTACAGTAATCCAAAATTGCACTGTCATTTATGCTCAACAGTTTACCTACAGGTACAAAAGCTTGCCTCATAACTCTTCCCATTAAAATTTCATGAGGACTCAAACCTGTCTTTTTATCTGGTGTACTTCTTAATGACATCAAAACAAGTGGAAGAGCATCAGTCCACTTAATACCTGTTTCAAGACACATTTTTCCAATTCTGTTTTTGATTGTTCCATTTATTTGTTCAACTACACCTGATGCCTCTGGTCTGTATGCACAGTGTATTTTCTGCTCAATGCTCAAAGCTTCACAAATTAACTTCATCAGTTTGTTATCAAAATGGCTTCCTCCATCACTCTCAATAGTGACTGGAAAACCGTACCTTGGGATGATTTCTCTGAGCAATAGTTTTGCTACTGTAATTGAATCACAATGTCGTGTAGGGAAAGCCTCTACCCATCTTGAGAATAAGCATACAATTACAAGCACATATTTCAAACAGTTGTGTAAAGGCATTTCAATGAAATCCATTTGTAACCTGGTAAAGGGACCACCCTCTCGACCAATTATTCCTGTCCCCACCACTGATTTTCTGTTTGGATTCATTTGTTGGCATGACAAACACCTTTGACAAAAAGATTCAGCAATGGTTCTAAATTTGGTATTGAACCATGTTTCTCTGAAAAGTCTGACCATAGAATCTCTTCCTAGATGTGCTGGACCATGATATAATCTGGCCATGTCAGCAATCAAACAATTTGGTAAGACTACTCTGCCATCTTTGTAAACCCACACTCCATCTTCTTCACGTGGTCTACAATCTGATCTTAACCATAGGTCTTTTTCATCATCTTCTGCTTCGTTTTGTAAATCTCTAATCTCATGCCATGTTTCTACAACAGTTGTTAGCATTAATGAATTTGAATCAGTTTCTTTACTCCTCTCCCGATTGTATGAATAATTTTTTCTTGCGCAGTACTTTGCTGTTTCGTCTGCGAAGGCATTTCCCTTGGAAATATAATCAGTTCCTCTAGTGTGCGCTGCACATTTGACAATGGCAATTTCCTTTGGCAATTGAATTGCTTCAATTAATCTTCTAATGAAAACTGCATTTTTAATTGGTGATCCTGTTGATGTCATGTATCCTCTCTGTGACCAGAGTTGTCCATAATCATGCACAACTCCGTACCCATACTGACTATCAGTAATGATGGTAACTCTTATATCCTTTGATATTTCACATGCACGAATTAAAGCAATCAATTCAGCCACTTGTGCTGAACGAACTCCTTCAAGACATGATGCTTCTTCAACATCTACAACTGTACAAACTGAGTATGAAGCTTTCAAGACACCTCCTTCGGATCTTAAGCATGAGCCATCTACAAAGTAGACAAAATCCGATTCAGACAAAGGTCTGTCTTTGATGTCTTTTCTTGGTTTAGTGCAGAATTCCATGACATCTAAACATTCATGTTCTGTCTCAATGTCATCAACAATTTCAGAATCAGGCAGTAATGTAGAAGGATTCAGATTCAAACATCTTGAAATCGAAACATTATCTGCTCCCAGTATGATTTACTCATACTTTGTCAATCTGCTACTTGTTAAATGTTGAGTCTTACCTCTTGTCAGTAATATTTCAACTGAATGAGGCACAAAAACTTTTACAGGAAATCCCATAATGATTCCTTCACTTTGTTCGAGGCTGATACTTGTAGCTGCAACTGCTTTCAAACAACCTGGTAATGCTTTTGCAATTGGATCAAGAACTGCAGAGAAGTATGCAATAGGTTTCTTTAAATTTCCATGTCTCTGTATTAATACAGATAATGCACATCCTTCTCTCTCACTGCAATACAGTTCAAAATCTTTCTCATAATTTGGCATACCTAAAGCAGGAGCTTGACATAAGCTCTTTTTCAGGTTCTCAAAAGATTCCATCTCAGCATCATTGAGAATAATTGGATCTTTTACATCTGATTTGGTCAGTCTTTGTAGTGGTTTTGCAATTACTGAAAATCCACTTATCCATTGTCGACAGTAACCTACCATTCCCAAGAACATTCTTACCTGTCTTTGTGTTCTTGGCGGTAACATTGCCTGAATCATTTTTATTCTCTCTATTGTTACTTGTCTTTTTCCTTTTGCAATTCTGTGACCAAGATATTTTACTTCTTGTTTGCAAAACTGTAGTTTCGCTGGGGACACTTTATGTCCTTCTTCTGCAAGGCGATTTAACAGAATTATTGTGTCTGTTACACAATTTTCTTTTGTCTTTGCAGCTATTAACAAATCATCAATATACTGCACCAACGTAGACCTACCTGGTAAGTCTAAATCTTCTAATGATCTTTTTAACAGTTCGTTAAAGATTGAAGGACTTTCTGTATAGCCCTGAGGGATTCTTGTCCATCCAAGGGTCTTACCTTGGAATCTGAAAGCAAAGATTTCATAACTGTCTGGATGTAAGGGAACAGTAAAGAATGCATTGCAAAGGTCAATGACTGTATACCATTCAGCATCATGTGGAATCTGAAATAGAATTACTGCTGGATTTGGAACCACAGGACAACATGGAATGACAATTTGATTAACCTTTCTCAAATCTTGTACGATCCTAAATGTTCCGTTAGACTTTTTAACTCCCATAATTGGTGAATTACAAGAGCTACTCTTCATTTCCTTTAATACACCTTGCTTGATTAATTTTTCAATTATAGGTGTAATACCTTCAATTGTTTCTGTTTTCATTTTATACTGTGGAGTATTAGGAAAATCTATTCCCTGTTTCAATGTAATTTTTACAGGATCTACGTTTTTCATCAGACCCATCTCATTTCCAGTAAAATCCCATATTTCAGATTTCACTGTTTCCTTTAGCTCTTCAGGTAAATCCTTTTCTTCAAATGCAGGAAACAATTTTGTTTCTTCTGCTTCCATCATCATCATTGTCATTCTGTATAAACCATCTTCCTCCATTGTTTGTAACTCAACTCCATCAGGAGAACAATATATTCTGCAATTCATTTTACATAGGATGTCTCTGCCTAATAGATTTACTGGACTACTATTACAAACCACAAATCTGTGTTTATCTCTGTAGTTTCCAATTTCAACTGGTACTGGATCAGTTAAGTCTGTTTTAATTTGCTGATTACTTACTCCGACAACTTGGATGGTATCCCCAGAGAGAGGTAGGTTTTCAATTTCCACTGATCTAACAGTAGAACGGGTAGCACCAGTGTCCACTAGAAAAGTGATGTCTACATCATTAACTTTCCCGTTTACATAAGGACCAGACTGGTCAACCTCAAGAGTGGCTCCAACAACACACTCTTCCTCCTCTCTCGGGCACCGTCAGCAATAATCATCAGAATCACTGTCTTGACTTTCTGCTAATAAAAATTGTTGTGAAGCATTTTGCATTTGAACCCTTTGCTGCTTTTGCTGTTTTTGTGGTTTTATTACCTGTTCACTTCCCTGAAATCCCACGTTTGGATTATATTTTTGAACTCCCCCACAATTCGGAAAAGGTGGTTGTGGCAATTGGTCTTGACGATTATTCACCTGTTGTTGTTGCTGTTGCTGTAACTGTCGCTGAATATTAAATTCGTTTAACCCCTGTTGCATCTGTAGCTGTTGCTGTAGGTTAACACCATTCTGCATCTGTGAATTCAATAAGGGATTCTTTAAGTTTTTAGGAGGATGAGGACACTCGTCCCTCCAATGTCCAATTTCGCCACAATTAAAACAAGGTAATCTTTGTTTCAGCTCTTCTATCTTTGGGCTAAATTTCTTTGGGAAATTATTACCTTTAAACTTTCCTTGTATCTGGTTTGTATTTCCAGTTTGAACAAAATTAGTGTTCTTATTTCCCATGCTGGCAATCTGTTGCTCAGCCACCTTTACCTGAGCCCACATGGCTTTCTCCTTCAGCTTCTTCTGTTTTACTTCTATTTCATCGCTGCAATACTTTGCTTTTCTTAGAATATCATCTACAGATAGTGATTGCCATCCGACAATACTAGTTCTGATCATTTCTCCAATTTCAGGTTTTAGTCCATAAACAAATCTATAGACAAAATGACTCATGTCTTTTTCATCTAATTTTTCATAACCACTGTATTGTTTAAAGATTAACAGTAGTCTTTCATAAAAAGAATGAACTGATTCTTTTGTTTCCTGTTCTGTTCTTTCTATTTTAACCCAATCAACTTCTTTGGGTGGAATTTTGTTTTTCATCCAAACAATTACTTTCTCATAAAAATCCATTACAAGTGGATTTGGGGCACCTGTTTCTTTAATTCGCTCAGGTTCTGTTTTTGGCCAACTAATCGATATTTTGCATTCTGTCCAAAGATCAGATGGAACTACAATGTCAAAAAATCCATCTAAATCAATCCACAGAACTTTTGACACTTTGATAAATCTATCAACTTGCCTGTACCACTCGACTGGTTTTTCCCTCAATTTTGGAAAGTCATTTGTAAATAACAGAATGTCCTGTCTCGACCAAGGGACATGAACATATCCTCCTCCTGCTACTTCTCTCATTGGAAATTGTTTTGACAATTTTTCCAATCTTTCATCTTCCTTCTTTTTCGTCCATTTTACTCTCCATTTATTCAGTTCTCCTAGCTTTTTGATATAGACAATCAAATCTTTAATGTGAACTATTCTTCCCATTGAGTTCAAACTCTCAATGTCACTTTCTGAAAAATCTAATCTGTAATGCTTTGCAAAATTCTTTTGTTTACTCACATCGATTTCAAGTTCTGCTGCTAGATCCTCTAATTGATCATATTTATTTTTCGTTTTCCACTGAATGCTTTTGCAAATGAATAGTAGTTCATCATCCCGATAGTAATTTAAACTATCTGGGCCAATTGTTCCAATTATTAATTCTTCGATATTCGCTTTTAATTTGGCCACATCAAGTTTTGGTGTGGTTACCCTGACTTCAGGACTCCCTATATCTGACATAGCACCCATTGGTGTTTTTGGAGATAAATCCTCATTAAAAGTTAAATCAGGCATTCTTGATTTAGAAGTGTTTAATTCCGTTAAATCTGAATAAAATTTTTCAGCAGCCTTTTGAATTTCTGTATTTAAAGGAATAGTTAATCCATTTTTGTTTGTATTCTTTTGATCAAATACAGGCTGAACAGGACCAATTGTTACTGGAACTGTGACAGCTTCCATGCTTTTTGTCATTCTTTTAATTAATTCTTCTTTAGATCTTAAATATTCATTATAATCAACATCTTCAACATTTCTTGTCTCTCTTGCATAATCTTTTGGAGGTTCCCTTGCTCTTGGAGTCATTGTAAAATGTCTACCTTCATTTCGAGCATTCTCGAATTCTGATCTTCTAGGAGTTTCAGTGATTTCACAATTATTTGGATAAAGTTTAGGAGCTTCACTAATTGGAGGTGCACTCTGTGAAGTTTCAGTAGAAACCACCGGAGTAGACCATGATCTAGGAGGTCTCAAAGGCTGATTAGGCTGATTCTTTCTAGTAGTTGTATATATTTCTTCCATAACTGCATCCTCAGATTCACTTTCCATAGATTTCCCTGTAGGAGAACCCATTACCATTTCATGAATTAAATACAATCCTTCACTCATGTTTCCCTGTCTCCACATTCGCAATCTATCTTCATGAGTTTCTCTTTTCCAAGATGGATTTTTAGAAGGTCTTTTAATTCCACTAGCTTCTCTTTGTAACTGATACATCTCGTCTTCCCACTCAACTAAAGCTTCAAATTGAGTTGGTCTCGGTTTTGGAACAAGAGCATTCATTTTCTCTCGTAAGTTTCTTAAAACTCTTACATTAAATGAACCATCATCAGGCCAAGCTAAAACACCGTCGTTTTTAGTATAGCGTTTCCAACTGTCGAACCATAAGACAGTATGATATCCGTATTCACCTTCCATATACGCTGCAGGTGTTTTATACTTATGAAGTAGTTTACCACCTCGCGTTTCGATTTTCTTGTCAGGTGAAAATAAATTTTTGAATTTCTGAAATAATGTTGTCTTTTTCTCAACATGTTTAAAATGATAACTCATTTTTAAAAGTTAAATTTAATTCACAAAATTGTTCGTAAAATATTTCCGGGATTTTCCGCAAAACAACCAATCCGTGCGCGAAACACACCAACAAGCCAATGACAGTTGAGTCACGTCACTTTTCTGCTCAACCAATAAATTTAGAGGTTTTTTTCGAACGACCAATCAGCTCACAGGCCGTCAGAGACTTAAGAGCCAATCAGAATACAGCTTGTGACGTAGGTCACCCAATCCCAGCGCGGCTCTGTGACGTACACAGCAGCTGCGGTTTCTCGCTTCTCACTCCTGGCGCTTACCCCTCCTTCACAAAATCTTTTCACAGCGCCATTTTAAGGACACTTTTCAGTGTAAATTAATTCTTAACAATGACTATAAAGACAACATCTGTTCGTTTCACTATTTAGGATAGTTTACATACATTCAAGTATCCACACTTCGGAATAGACGGTGCTATTCACACTAAGGATAATATTCAATTGTCAGTAGAGTAACCTTACCCCACCCTTCTAACACGTATAATTATGAACTCGCTTTGCTCTGAACCCACCGCGAAGTGAAAGTTCTAAGAGTTCCACTTGAACATAAAATACAATTCAAACTCGCACTTTTACACGGAAAATTCCCTAATTTCAAACACACATGAAATCCGTACAGGACTCTCACCTGTTTATAGAAATCATGCACCGTTAGCAAAATAACGACGTTATCCGTACAGGGCTCTCACCTGTTTATAGATATGAAACATGTACCCGTACAGGACTCTAACCTGTTTATAGATAATCATGCACCGACGTTAATTTTACCCTTCACTCAAGCTCGGATATAACTAATACTCTCATCACAGTGAGTTTTATGGAAGGCGCTTTGTCCCTATTCTCATGCTGCTTTGATTTCTTAGAAAACCCTCACTATACAAGATTCAGACCTAGCCCTAAAACTGTGCTGCTCGGCGACAACACTATGGTACTCGGCGATACCTCTTGTGATACTCGGCGATATCACTACAAACAGAACAGATGGCTTGCGTGACTAATTTCTCGCCACACAATCTATACCGGTATAGCTTACAGATAGCACGAAAAACGAACTTAACATGTGTTAAAACATCGATCCTATTTCCATACCATAACGCTTTAGTAACCCTTAGCAACCAACATATTACCTTGGTTACCCTTAGCAACCATCAATTTCTGCTACCAGAGAATTGATCCAGCGGGCTATAGAAAATATATCATAAACAACGCTACCCAACTTCATAACCTATAAACAAAATTCTAAACTAAATATGGACCCATTTATAAACCTGATATATTTTGGGCCTACTGAATCAGGTGGTCAGAATAAATCTATATACACATTATCTACAAACTATATACATATTTATACATTTGCAGAAAGAATATTGTCATTAGAATAAAACCCAACCATTTAAACGACCACCATAGGCGACGTGATCTAGCTAATAGTAACCTACACTTCTGAATAACCAAGACCAGCTTGTTTGTCAAAAGTAAGATTTTATTTACTAAATTATGGTATATAAGTTGAAAGTTTTATGAATGAAATTTATTAACAATAATGCAAGCATGATTATAATGAAATATGAGAAAATTACTATTTAAGCAAATGAAGCAATTTTAAAGAAAATATATAAAGTTTAGCATTTCTAAAACCTAATTCCCTAACTGAGCTAAATAGATAGAAATTAAAGTAAAGTTCTTTGAGGATTCTTACGTGCTCCACGCAAAGTCCAACAGCACATCACCCTCATCGGAAAGTCAGAAAGCAGCAGCCAGCCCAACCCTAAGGGCATGACTTTTTATACCTTTCTACGCTAACTAAACTAGCAAAGGAAAATTTTCAGAAATCTTCGACGTCCCATTGGCTGAGAGTGACAAGTGACATGTCACCCAGTTATCAAAAAGTTCCACTAAATCATATTTCATAGAGACCATTGTTCCTTCCACGTGAAGCCAGAAGCTTCCTCATGTTGCAACAAATGTATTAAGTCATTCTCGCAGTGTCCATTGACTTTCATTATACTTCCGCGGATGCCAAGTTAAGGATTGACAAAATGTTCACTTTCGACCTTGGCCATGTCCGACAGAATGATGTCAGCTCATCAGTTTTTGCTTTGTGAATGCAGCTTCAATAAACGTTTTAATTCAGAATGGGCGTCTCGTGACTTTCTGCAGAATTATATGTCAGCTCTTTTTCTGCGGTTCAAATGACTAGGCCCAAAAGCAGGCAACTTATGTTTTCTAGTATAAAACAAACACAAGAAAAGTATTAATGTAAGAAATAAAGTAGATTCTGTATCCACCCCATGGTTTACTAATTAATTAACCCACCCGATTAATCAAAATGTTACCTAGCCATTGCAAACAAATAAAGCAGCGTTTATATCTACCTGTCTCCGTTTTTCCAAGAGACCCATATGCACCTAGAATAGTAGAAATGACATCACACAGACAAGGAAAAGCAAAACAAGCACATGCTTCTTTTAAGTTTGCAGCAATTAGTAATGACAAAAACGAAAACAATAAATTATTTTATTATTTTGCACGAACAAAAAGATGCAACATTTATGCACGTTTATGAGCACACATGTTAGTCCCCCCACGTGTAAAGTTTAATCTAAGTTGTATTAGCACGACATATCACAAATCATTAATAATTTTATTCATGTTATGGAAATGTGACTTTGCGAGTTTAAACAAAATTTTGTTTTCTATCTCGCTCCATCAGGGCATCTTCATGGAAGGGAAAACTACGCCTCTGGCGATGCATTTATCACTAACTGTGAGTACTTTGGGGTTTTTGCTGCACATTTCCAAAGTGTTGCGCAGTTAAAAATGCACGGTTGCGCTAGTGTGTTCGAGCCTTACTGGTTTCGAAAAATGCTCCATCAGCCCATTCCTAGTACGAGACGATCTGTGCATTCTTAGCGCGAGATGATCTGTACAAGCTGTATGTGACGTCACATTGGATTCAAGGCCTAATTTCCTTTGAAAGTGACGAAAAATGAAGCACGGGGGAGGGGGGGGGCATTTTTGCTCTTTGGCAAGAATTCCTTTGACTTTTATAGCGGTTACGACATTGCGAGTACTCTTCAACTTTGAATGCAATTTGCCACATTACTGCTGCATCAGATGAGTAGCTGGTTTTGGCATTTCCTGAGAGCTATTCTTTAGGAGGTTTTTTTGTTTCCGTGTGCTTGCAGACTTGATGAGCCAGCTTCATCATCGGTGCATATTTTCTAGAGAGGATATTTGTGTGACCTATGCTGATTTCCCATAGTTATGAACAAAATAGTTTCTCTTCAAGTGCAACAAAATATTCTCCTGTTTGGGGCTTGTGAGGAACTTAACATCTTCACTGATTTAAATGGGGTGGTACTTTCTTCGTTTTCTCAGAGGTTTCAATCTAATGTGAGGGGATGTGCTTTTGTTAAGCCAGTGTGATGTTCTTAAGGCAGGTTGGGTGGGTTGGTCATACCTACTGTCTATTTTAGGGGTTAGTGATACCCTTACTGTTTCCCTTGTGTTGTGACTGTGCACGTCTGTACTAGTTTTTTCTGAATTCTATGTTTTGGTCAGTATGTTTTGGGTTTAAGGATACCCTGGATTTGTCTTGGGTTTAAGATACCCATCGTGCGTTTCAAGAGTGTTTGGGGTTTAAGGATACCCTGGATTTGGTTTGGGTTTATTTATACCCATTGATTGTTCGAGAGTGTTTTGGGTTTAATGATACCCATAGAATGTTCAAGAATGTTTTGGGTTTAAGGATAACCTGGATTTGCTTTGGGTTTAAAGATACCCATACTATGTTCGAGAGTGTTTTAGGTTTAAAGTCACCCTGTTTTGGTATGGGTGGAGTCTTATTCCTTTTCGTTGAGGTTTGACCTGTCCTGTCATTAGTATGTGCAGTAAAGGGTTCTAATCCCTGGTCCTGCCGCAGTTTTGTGCCTTATTATGAGGTGAATTGGGTACTCTGTGTGGTGTGGTGTGGTGTTGTGGGATCCGTAGTTTGTAGTGTGAGTCATGGTGGATTAGAATCCACTGTTTTAAAGAATGTATCTCCTTATCTTGCATTGTTTGTTTGTTTATGATCATTATAATTTGGGGGGATGTGTTATGATGTTTTTGTGTTTTTATGCATCCTCTTTTGCCGACATGGGTGTGTTTTACTATCTCCATACATTTGATTGTTATGATAATTATAGGGGGGGTGATGTTTATGATTTTGTTGTTTATGCATCCTCCTTTGCTGACATGTATGTGTTATCATATTCATACATTTTAATTGTTTTTGATCATTATAAGGGGGAAATGTGTTGTAATGTCATTGTTACTCAATGCATCCTCCGTATAGAGGTTCTCTGCCTTGCTGCTCAGCCTATGGTGAGGTCATTTGGAATGTTCAGTGTGTTTGATTTGAAAGGAGAATCAGTTGGTGTGGAGGGCTGAGCAGCGAGGAGGCTTCTCCTGGTGGGGCACATTTATGGATCAGACTAACATCTTGTAACCTGTAACCCAAGAAGTAATCTAAAGAATAAATCTGCTACCTTTTCTACAAGACTTGCCTGTGCATCATTCTTCTTTTTAACATATACTTTCTGCTCCATGGCGAGATACTTATAAGTTCACATAAGTGAGACCGATTGCATTGCAAATGCTTTTTCTAATAGGTCACAGAAACAAGATTTATTGTCTGATAAAAAGAAGAGTTCATCTCTTCCTCTTATAAGTGTTTTAATCAATCAATCAATCAATCAATCAATCAATCAGTCAGGGGAATTGTACTACTCATCCTCGGCTCTAACTGTTCAGCCTGGGACGACTCCTGGTGGCCAACGGCACTGGGGGCAGCCCCGACACTCATGACCATGCACGAAACCTTGGATTCATCCTCGACTCAACGCTCTCAATGATCAAGCAAGTCAACGCCGTCTCCTCCTCCTGCTTCAACACCCTCCGCATGCTCCGCAAGATCTACAGATGGATCCCGGCAGATACAAGAAAGATTGTCACCCAGGCCCTCGTCAGCAGCAGACTCGACTATGGAAACACTCTCTACGCGGGAGCCCCGACCAAGCTCATCAAACGACTACAACGCATCCAAAACGCCTCGGCACGACTAATCCTCGATGTACCACACCACGGCCACATCACCCCCACCTGAGAAACCTGCACTGGCTCCCCGTCAACAAGAGAATATCCTTCAAGCTCCTCACCCAAGCACACAAGGCACTCCACAAGACCGGCCCAGCCTACCTGAACAGACGGCTTTCCTTCTATATCCCCAACCGGCAGCTACACTCCGCCGACCTCTCACTCGCCACCGTCCCGCACATCTGAAGAACAACCACCGGTGGGAGATCCTTCTCCCACCTCGCCGCCAAGACATGGAACACCCTTCCACTGAGCCTACGACAGACCCAAGACCTGCTGACCTTCAGGAGGATACTCAAGACCTGGCTGTTCGATCAGTAGTGCCCCCCCCCCCCAGGCGCCTTGAGACCGTCGCAGGTTTGTAGTGCGCTTTACAAATGATTGATTGATTGATTGACTCACCCGTGACAGTCTCAAGGCGCTGAGGGGGCGGGGGTTAAGCAGCTCCGTCAACAATGTTTCTGTTGAATGGGCTTCTTTCATAACTAATGGTTTCAGATTGTGTAAATGACTTTTTATGCATGTATGTTTTTGTTGGTATTTGTAAATCGCAAACCCAGCTCATGAACAACACAGTTCTGAAAAGGAAGCATGGCACCCCGAAGATAGAGTCACTGAGGGAAGGTCAAGGGTAAATCATCAGGTCATGAATAGTGCTCCTGGAAGAAATGTGTCTTCAGTTTTTTTCCAAATTGTAGAAGAGAAGAGTTGATACTAATCTGATGTCGATAGGGATGCTGTTCCAGGCCATGGGAGCATAAACAGAGGAGGCTTGCCATCTGGTTATTTCCTTTTTTACAATATTTTGCCCCCAGGCTGGCAATCTCTGGGTACCTTTTCTGGTGTTCTCCCCCAGACTCCGCTAGCCAGTCTGGGGTCTTTTTGTTCAGGGCTTTAAAAGTGATGCAGCTCATCTTGAATATGAGTCGGACTGAAAGGTGGTGGCAGTGTAAGAAGGTGACAAGTTTCGTATTCTTCAAGTCCCTGAAGAGCCATGCCCTGCGTGTTGGATAACTATCAAGGGCGCTGGTTTTGGCATTAGAAAGACCGCTGAGCAATGCATTGTCTCTGTCGAGATAGGAAAGGACTAAGGCTTATACTGTTGATCTGAGTACATTTGAACTGCTTCACTTTCTTCATGAGAGAATTGGAGCCAAGCTATAAGGCCAAGCTTAAACATCCTCCGCAGAGGCATGAATTTAGTAGGGTTTGGGTGCCCAGTCCTATAGGGGCACAGTTCTGCCAAAGCGTTGCACTATACCTTCAAGTCACATTTCCTGCTTCATTCCAAACAAATCACAAACAAAGAGAGCCTTTCGCCAAAGGGGTTGGAAGGTCTAAAGGACAATAGCACACTGTCTGCCATGTTTTTAGGTCTTGCCTATTAGGCAGTGCATGCACAGAATGCTGGCGTCGTATTGCTTGCTTACAGAGGGCTTAAAGGCTGACCATTGTTGGCTGCAGTATCGCTGATTTGCTTGCTCCTTATACAAATGAGCATGTATGTGCTTTCCTTCCTATTCTTGTGTTTGTCCAACCTGGAGCATGGATGCATTACTGTGTCCTCACATTGTTCCCTTTTCCACTGCTGCTTTTTTTTGGTTTAAGCACTCTATGAGAGTGCATGTGTTATCCAGCTGTTTTCCTAGTGTGCTTCTTTTCCTCTCTCGTGTCTTTTTCTCCTCTGCCCATTTGTGATGTGTTTGCCCTCGTTTGCTCCCCAAGACAACGTTGCTTTCTCGCCCTTTTGCTTGAATCCCCAAGCAGCTCCAAATGCTCTCTCTCTCCCATTTGTCCATTTTCTTTCCTCACTTTAATAAATACTCCACCATGCTCTCCCTCTCTCTTGTTTACACCCCAACTGCACCCTTAGTATTGCTTCCAAACCCCTGTGTTGATTCAACTCCCACTGGTCCCCCATGTTGCTTCCACACCCCTTGCCCATGTTGTTCCCTCACCTGCTTTGCTGCCCTGGTTCTTCTGCAACCCCATCCGTGTAGCTTCCCGCACTTGCTTTCCAAAAAAAAACACTTTCACATGTTTTCTTTTTTTATTTGCTGTTAAAATAAAATAAAAGGAAATACAAGTGAGGACTTAATTGTGGAAATATGTGGTGTGTGTGCCTACAAAATGATGAAAAATGTTTTATTTAACCATGCTGCACAACATCATGGATGCTGTCCAGCATAGTTAAGAATAATTAGCCTAATGGCTTTGCCAATGCTTAGTCTACATTGCGCACACTTTAGTGTGATGGTTGGTTGCGGACATCATTAACAAAATAAGTGATGTTTGCAGAGGGCAACCTAAGTTTAGTCAATTATATTGCAGACACTCGTGGAGATAAATCTCTCCAGAAGTAGAGCCGACAATCAAAATTTAAATTTGGCACACCACTGTTGACAGCAAACAAATGCAAAAATAAAAAAAACTGCAAATGACATCTGAACAATACAATGTTCGAGGAATCCCACAAAGCTACACGAGGCAGTGTTTTTTAATCACTGGTCCATTTCAGATTGGGCATAGGATGTTGTCAGTCATAAAGAGAGCTAGTGTAGAAATCCTGACGTCCCAGACATTGGGGATAACAAGCTCTGTAACGAACCTGCGGCTTTGATCAATTGTAAAATATATTTGAGACATAGTTAAGTAAACTTTAGATGGCTTACATTACATTTTTTGTAACGTTTGAAGAGAGAACCAAGGAGTGACTGAAGAGCAAGCAAATGACATATATAGAGAAGAAGGTAGGAAAACAAGATGCTAAGATGTTGAATGTGCATGGATTTGTAGCAAACAAATGATGCCCTGAGCCAGAATGTGAGGTTATTATTGATGAAGATGTAACAGTGGAAGGTAATGATCAAACTGAGGAGCCTCCTGAAGTGCATGAAGTAACAGAGAGCAGCACGCAGGAGATGGTTAAAAGGCCAGATGTCTGTGTACCTTCATGCATTATATAAATTAAGCATTGACACGCAGACACTTCAAATTAGAAAGGAACGTGTTCAAGCCCTGAAAAAAAAGTAATTGTAAAGTCTGTTCAAGACTTGGGGGGGGCGTGGCTTGCTCGCAGCCAAGATGGCCGCGTCTTTGTGAGCTCTGTCGCGTCGTCGGGTGGTTGCGCATCTCATTATGTGACCGAGCCCGTTTCTGCATATAAAAATTCCAGATTTTGCAGGCGGATTGCGCAGGGATTGATATGAGCGATTTTGGAGAAGCTGAGGTGTTTTTTGCTCCAATATTCCTTCTGACAGTTATCTCCTCAGGCATGCTCCTCAAAATGGGAGCTTACAAATTCTGACTGGAAAGACAGCGCTTTTGGGATAAGTACTGCCTGCTTGTCGCTTATTATTGACATTTCACTATTATTTTCAGTCAGAGGCTCTTTGTTTTCCGATTTCTGCGCCTTGCAATGTCATTATCACAGCGAAATATTTTGGTGCACCCTCTGCTGTTTTGACACTCCTTTCACGCTCTTCATGCTCCAGCTGCAATTTTCTTCTGCTGTGGATATCGCTGCACCATACACCTCCCGTTGTGCTTGTGCAGTGGGTATGCCTGTGCATTTTCCAGTATTACCTTAGCCAATTGTTTCACGCTGTGACACTCACCTTTCTTCTGTATTGTGGGGTGTGCGTGGTATTGAGCTTATGGTTAAAGAGCAATAAGAACTTTCTCTTTTGCACCCTGAATTGCTCATGCTGCTGTCTCCCAAGAGGTTGTTTTTTGATCAGTAAGGTGTCCGGTGTTACTTCAGTGGAGATAAATATATGAGGAAAATGTCTTCATTGTCTCTATTGCTTCGTCTCATGGCAGACAACATGCTGAGAACATGCTTTCTCCAAAAACCAAGGACTCTAAAGGTAACCTCAAAAGATCTAAACAAACTGCTCCTACTCCGGAACTTGTACCGAAAGACTCTGGTACTACTTTAGATGCTATTCTCTCTTGCCTGATTGCTGTTCATGATATTGCGCAGAGTACAAAAACCAATACTGATTTACTTCAAGTTGAAGGGATTTCAAGAACTTAACACTTCGTGTTTCTAATGCTGAATCACGGATAAGTGTAGTGGAAGATTCCTCACACCAACAGACTAAATCCATGCAAAATATGGAGCGCTCCCTGGCTGCTTTACGGAGAGATCTTACGGAGCAGGAGGATAGAAATCGTAGAAGTAATCTACGTATCTTTGGTTTACCTGAAGATGCAGAAAAAACGGCGCCTTCAATGCTAGAGTTTTTGCTCAATTGGATCCCTACTGTGTTGGACATTTCTTTTCAGAAGGACTTTGAAATAGAACATGCTCACAGGGTTCCCACATTTAGACTGAAGTCTTCACCTCATCCTAGACCGGTGTTTTTTAAACCATTGCGACATCAACATTGTGAGCAAATTTTGGCGCAGATGAGGAAAATTAAAGCGATTACTTGGGAAGGTCACAGAATTGCCATATCCCAGGATTTTGCTAGAGATACTGTCATCCGACAAAAAGGTTTTCTCAATCTGTGACGAAGGCTTCCTGACATGCACATTTCGTTTTCTTTTGCTGGCCCTTCACGATTTCGGATAAGTTTTAGAGGTCGCTCTCAGATTTTTTATGAGCCTTCTGATTTGTCTACCTTTTTGGACAATCAGACTGAATCCCAGATGAAGTCTATGCCTTCTCCTGGTCCCTCTGGATCTTGAGTATCTCTTGGGGGATGCCTGTATTTTTGTTCTTACTGGTCTCTAAATCCTTGAGATAATGCTAGGGTATTTGTTATTATTTTAGAAGAAATGTTGGTTTATACTTGTAGCTTTTAGTATATTTTAATCATGTATTTGTAGGTTTAGCCTCTATGATACAGGTTGCAATTTCTTCATATCTGTCTTGTTGGTGGCTTTAATAATGGTGTTCTTTACTATTATCTTCTTGTTTCTATTTTCCTACTTTCTTTGACTATTCTCTCTTCGAGCAGCATCTCTTCTTTCTGGATGTTGGGTGTTGCTGGGGAACTACTGTCATTTTTTGTTAGAGGTTCCTTGTATTTCTTTGTTTTACTGTTTTATTTGGGTAATTCTCCTTTTCTCTTTTTCTATTATGATAGCCTAATATACATGTTTATGCTGTCTTCAAGTCTTGTCCGTTGTTTATGTCAATCTTTTCGTCCTCTTGTTTCTGTCTGATGGTGTGTCTGTGTAGCTCTGATCTGTTATGGTCTGTTAGATTTTTTCTATGTTTAAGTTGGTGAGTATAGTGTGTGATGTATTTGTAATTTTTTTTTCACAGCTCATTCATGTTTATAGTTGATATCTATTTTGTCTTTGCTGTTTTACTATTCTTATATTTAGTAATATAGTCCAATGCTTCCTTACCCTGTTTTAGTTAACTTTTTGGTATTCTGATCTGCTTATTCCTCGATGGTTGCCTTTTTACCAATGTGTTGTATGAATTGTTATATATGAATTCTCTTTTGATGCTGAGATTGTATATCTACGTAGATACGTTTCTTTGATTTATTCTGTTAATATAGTAATATATATATATATATATATATATTGCGTTTTGATATGTTATGTATTGGATGAACATTATATAAGCTTTTCTTCTCAAATACTGTTCAAATGAATTGATGGCTCCTTGTTAGATCAACTATTTTTCATCAGTTTCTATATTATAATGTATTAATATCTTTATTCTGCCTTGCCTCTCTCTGTTGCTTCTGTTTTTAATTCTCTATTGCTTTCTGCCTGTGTGGTGTTTGGGGTTTTTTCTTTTTTGTTGGCCTCCTTGGTTGCCCCTCCATGTTCCTCCCTCGTATGCATTTTGTCTCTTATAGACCTCCCCTGGTAGGTTCTTTTTATCTTTTCCTCTGTATCTTCTCTTCTTTTTTCTCTTTTCTATTTCTCTTTCTCCACTCTTTTCTTCTTCTTTCTTTTCTAGAGTCTCCTGCTGGTGTCCATGGTTTGTGTCTTCATTGGTTCTGTTTTGTCCTTGTTGTGGTGATGTTTCTGTTATGGGATTCTTTTCTCTGGTACCAAGTAGTAGTTGGGTTTTTGATTTTTCACTATTATGCCAGGTTTGAACGTCTTATCCCTCAATGGGCGTTGGTTGAATCATCCTGTACAGAGGGCAAAAATTTTGAATTATTTTAAAAGCCTTTCTAGTGACTTAGTATTGTTACAGGAAACCTAAATATTGAATAAAGAAGCTCTATTGTTGCGGAAAGAGTGGGTTCTTGATGTTGTTTGTTCTGAGGCCTTTGAAAAGAAAAATGGAGTGGTGACTATGATTTCTAAAAATTCGGGTTTGACTGTTGTGACTGCGGAACATGATTCTGAGGGTATGTGGGTGTTGACCTGTTTATCCAATGGCTCTCTTGATATCTATGTCATGAATAAGTTATGCACCAAATAGTGATGACCCATCTTTTTAGCGTTCTGTTACTAAAAAGCTTTCAGATGTTCCTCATAATGGTAATTTGATTGTCGGAGGGGACTTTAATCTCCCAATGGATCCCATTTTGGACAGACACTCTGCTTTTAAATTTCGTCCCCTAGAGCTCATAAACAGATGTCTAACATGTGTTCCTACGCTAATCTTACTGATGTGTGGAGATTACATAATCCCTCTGGTAGTGACTTCACTTTTTTCTCTTCTCTTCACTCTAGCTTTTCTCGTATTGATTATCTCCTAGTTCACTCAGCTCTTCTAAGATACTCTTCGACCCCTGTCATTCATCCTATTCTTCTCTCTGATCATGCTGCGGTTTCCTTTACGCTCCTCAATTTTTCAGAAACCAGGCAGCCCCGCACTTGGCATCTGAATTCAGAGATTTCGCATGATCGGACTCAAGTTGATTTAATCAACAAGGATATTGAAAAAAAAATCTTGAAAATGTGTCTTCGGTTAGTTCTCCTGTGGTTTTATGGGATGCTTTTAAATGTACGATTAGGGGGCAGATTATTATCAAAATGGCAAAAAGGAACTCAGATATCAAGAAGGAACTTACTGCTTTAGCAGGTAACATTAAGCAGAAAGAATCTCTATATAGGAATTCTAAAGAAAGGGCGATTTTACAAGATATTAAGAACTGAAAATACTCTTACTATTCTATTGTAACTAAGAGAGCTCACATTGTCGTCCAGGCGCAAAATTCTAAACGACTACTCCAAAAGAACCGAGCAGGGAAGGTTTTGGCAGCTACGTTAAAGTTCCTGGAGTCTAATATCAGATCAGCACAGATATCTTGTATAAACGACAGTTCTGGTGCAAGGAAATTTCAAACTAAAGAGATCCTTGAGGTCTTTCGTGAGTATTATAGTAAATTACACACTCCTCAAAATCAATATTCTCTTGATCAATGTCAATAATTGTTAAACGCGATTCCTATTCAGACTGTTTCTGATGCTGATGGGATAAAGTTGGGGAGACCGATTGAATCCGAGGAAGTTATTCATGCTATCAAATCCACCCACTCAGGGAAAGCTCCAGGTCCAGATGATTTTCCCATTCTTTTTTATAAAAACCTTTCTTCCATCTTTTGTACCTCTTTTCAAAGATGTTTTCGATGACTTTATTTCGTCAGGCTCGGTTTCTGGCTCTGCGGCGGAGACTACTATTGTAGTAATCCCTAAAGAGGGTAAAGAATTCTGGAACCTTACTTTGGTAAATCTCATTTTACTATCTTAGGGGATCTAAACTTCCATCTAGATGATCAGAGTTCGAAAGATACTCTTTCTCTAACCGATCCTCTCACGGCATGTGGCCTTCTTCAGTTGGTGTCCAGCCCTACTCATCTGGCAGGACATATTCTGGATGGGGTGTTTTCCAACGACCCCAGGCTTTCTTCTGGCCCTCCAGTACCACTGGTTTGGTCAGATCATTTGGCCGTACCCTTAGTGCTGATTTCCTCTCTAGGATCTCTGACTTCCCAGGTTTCCACCAATAGAATCCCTAAGAGATGCCTTAGGAATATTACTAAAGAGGCACTTGCCCCCCTAATAGGATCTGTGGCCTTCTTAGCTTCCAGAGATGCCGATGCTGCGGCACAGGAGCTCGATAATTCCATCACTAGAGCATTGGATGGGCTAGCCCCGGCATCCCTTCGCTATTCAGCAAGGGCTAAACCCTCTGCCCCCTGGTTCACAGAGTCTTTGAGACTCCTGAGGCAGAAGTGTAGGAGGCAGGAGAGGAAATGGCGGAAATCATGGGAGCCGACTGAAAGAGACTGTCACAAGCAGTTATTGGGAGAGTATAAGGCCAGGATCATCAAGGGGAAGCAGGAATTCTTTACCAATCGTACGATGTCCCTCTCTGCACCTAGGGATCTCTTCAAGATTGTCGATTCTCTGTGCTCCTTACAAGAACCGGATCCTGTCGTAGGCTCGCAAGAGCTTTGCGACAGGATTTCTGAGTTCTTCCACTTTAAAATTGTGGATATATACCTCACGTTGGAAGCACAGAGAATGACTCTCGATGTCAATCCTGGTCTTAACCAGGATAGTATAGAGCCCTGGTCTAGAGATCCGGCTAAATCTCTTACGGTCTTTCCCCCCTTTCCATTGAAGATCTTGACTCCCTGCTGAACAAGACGAAATCAGGCTCCCCGCTGGATCCTTGTCCCCTAAAAGTCTTGAGTAATTGTAGGGATACCCTGTTACCACCATTATTGGAGGTGATGAATGGTGCTATCCTTCAGGGTATCTTTCCGACAGCCTGGAAAAAGGCGATTGTTAAGCCCCTTCTTAAAAAGCCTACCATGGACCCGGAAAACCTTAAGAATTTTAGACCTATCTCCCTGCTCCCTGCCCCTGCTAAGATGCTGGAATCTCACCTTAATTCACATCTCACAGCTTTCCTTGATTCCTCTGGTTACCTGGACCAGTCCCAACATGGGTTCAGGAAATCACACAGTACGGAATCAGCACTCACTGTGGTGATGAACAATATTCGAACTAAGGTTGATCAAGGACAGTCTACTCTGCTAGTCCTTTTAGATCTGACGGCAGCCTTTGACACCCTGTCCCCCTCGACTTTAACAGCTCGTCTGAGGGAAATAGGGGTGCAGGGCCCAGCGTTGAGCCTGCTATCCTCCTTTTTAGATCTTAGGGAGCAGAGGGTCAAGCTTGGAGAGTTCCTCTCCCCTGCTAAACCGTTGCAATGTGGGGTGCCTCAAGGGTCGGCGTTAAGTCCGACCCTGTTTAACATCTATGTGGCCCCACTTGCTAGGTTAGTAAAATCGCAGGGGATGGAGGTTGTATCATATGCAGATGATACACAGATTATGGTGTCCCTGGCCCATTCGGTCAGCACCGCTGCATCCAGCTTCAGGAACTGCATGCAAGTAGTTGCAGAATGGATGATTCAAAACTCCCTGAACCTGAATGGCGATAAAACTGAGGTGCTGATCTTTGGCAAAGACCAGGATGTTTGGTCCAATGAGTGGTGGCCTCCATCGTTGGGAGCTTGTCCTATACCTTCGTCTTCTGCTAGGAATCTGGGTGTCATTTTTGACACCTCGCTGACTATGAATCTTCAGGTAAATAGAACTGTGGCTACCTGTTGGGGAGTCATCAGGATTCTTGGGAGAATTGTCCACTATCTTTATCCTCAGGCAGGTAAGCAGACTGTAGTAGCGTTGGTATCCTCCCGTCTGGATTACTGCAACGCTCTGTACGCAGACATTTATAAGTGCCTTATTCAACGCCTTCAGAGCGTGCAGAACGCTGCGGCGAGATTTGTGTTGGACGTCCCCAAATCCTTCTCTGCCACTTTAGCCAGGAAGAATCTTCATTGGCTCCCGATCCAGCACAGAATTGTGTTTAAAATTCTGTGTCTGGTTTTTGGAGCACTGCTGGCAGGACCTTCAGACGCCTTAGGCTCTCTGCTAACTTCTTATTCTCCTAGCAGGAGCCTGCGTTCCTCCAACATGAATCTTCTGTGCATTCCGCGCATTAAGAAAGTCAGATGGGGAGGCAGGGCCTTTGCCACCGTGGTCCCACGTCTGTGGAATGCCCTCCCCTTCGATACAAAGGCGCAACCATCACTGTCTCTTTTCAGAAAAGCATTAAAAACGTGGTGTTTCATTAAGGCTTATCAATAGGCTTGCACTGTGAATATCTTTGGATTAGGCGCCTTGACGCCCTGTGGGCTAAGTAGCGCATTATAAGTCGGGTTTCATTCATTCATTCATTCAAGATCATTTGGATCCTAAACATTTTCACCCCATATCTCTCCTCAATATGGAAGCAAAAATGTTGGCCAAGATCCTGGCCAAACATTTGGAACCATATATTCCTCTACGTATTCACCCATCACAGACTGGCTTTGTTAAAGGTAGGTTGGCTAGAGATAATATTCGAACATTTTGTCATATCCTGGGGAAAGCAAAATTATCCAACCTACCTGCGGCGGCCCTTGCCCTCGATGCCGAAAAGGCTTTTGATAAGGTCTCATGGCCTTTTCTACATGCAGTGCTTCGAGCCCACAATCTTGGAGATCCCTTTGTTAACATGGTGATGTCTTTGTACGCACATCCTAGGGCAAATATTAGGGTTAACGGTGCTACCTCCTCTTTTTTTAATCTGTGTCAGGGTACTAGACAAGGGTGCCCATTATCACCTATTTTGTTTTTATTATCTATTGACCCTCTTCTTCTTTACTTAATCTTAATCTAGATATTACAGGGCAAATGGAGTGGGGTCGCACACTACTCACACACCAGCGGGATCGCCCCTAAGGACTGTGGTAAGTGTGGTTCGTGTTCCGCGATGCATCTTATTTCGATTCTCTGCTATCTTCGCTATCTTCGCCATCCCTGTACACGTGTTTCGGGGTATTTACCCCTCATCAGCAGGGATTAGGCCGTGTTCTGGGGTTGCCGGTGGCTGCCAAATATTGCCAGGTTTAGTACCACTCAGGCGCACAGGTGCGGGGTCCCAGGCTCGTCATTCGCTATTTGGCAGCCTCCGGCAACCCCAGAACACGGCCTAATCCCTGCGGATGAGGGGTAAATACCCCGAAACACGTGTCCAGGGATGGCGAAGATAGCAGAGAATCGAAAGAAGATGCATCGCGGAACACAAACCATACTTACCACAGTCCTTAGGGGCGATCCCGGTGGTGTGTGAGTAGTGTGCGACCCCACCCCCATTTGTAATGTTAAAGCTCCCTCGAGCAGTTGGCTGACGAGCCTGGGACCCCATACCTGCGCGCCTGAGTGGTACTAAACCTGGCAATATTTGGCAGCCACCGGCAACCCCAGAACACGGCCTAATCCCTGCTGATGAGGGGTAAATACCCCGAAACACGTGTCCAGGGATGGCAAAGATAGCAGAGAATTGAAAGAAGATGCATCGCGGAACACGAACTACACTTACCACAGTCCTTAGGGGCGATCCCGCTGGTGTGTGAGTAGTGTGCGACCCCACCCCCATTTAGATATTAAAGGGTTTCAATTTGGTTCAACTTGTATCAAAACAGCTGCCTATGCAGATGATGTGCTAATTTTTTCAGATGATGTAGTCACTGCAATTCCTGCTATTTCCGAGACTATTAATCTATTTTCTAGTGTATCAGGTTATACTCTCAACAAGGATAAAACGGAAATGTTTCCCCTTAATGCGTATTGTTTTCCTGCGCACATGGGGGATGCTGGTTTTAAATGGCAATCAAGAGGTGTTAAATATTTGGGGATTTGGTTTTGCAGTACTCTAACAGACAGTCTCGTACAATGAAGCTCAAACTTTACTTAAGGTTCGTCAACTTCTGGATACTTGGTCACCTAAATATATTTTGTGGTGGGGACGTCTTCAAACTTTAAAGATGATGATAACGCCCATTATTAATTTTGTGTCCTCAATTCTGCCTGTTAAGTTGTCTTTGTCTTTTTTTCATGAAATTGATTCCCTCACTTCAAAATTCCTCTGGAGTGATAAGAGAGCCAGAATAGCCTATAAACATTTGAGAAAACCTTATGACATGGGAGGTTGTAATTTTCCTGACTGGGATCGATACCAAGTGGCTTTTTTTAGCCTCCCAAGGGGCTCTTTAGTTTTCTACGGATCCTCAACATACTCCAACGTGGGTGTTTATTGAGCGAGAATTATCTTCTTCTCTACCTACCTCTTCTTTTTGAACTGAGTCCACATTGTCTATTCCTTTTTCTCGTGCTATTATTTTAGATACCATTGCTGCAGTGAAAGCGTATCTAAGCCAATCTATAAGTCTAGATGGTCTTCTTTGTGGCACAATCCTAAAATTAAGATTGATATTGACTCGTTTTTGGTGGCCTACAGGGCTAACAAGGGTATCACCCTTGTTCAACATCTTTATGATTCCAATCATGATCCTTCACCTTTTTCTTCCTTAGCTTGGCAGTTTTCTCTCACTAATTTCGATTTCTATACATTTGTGAAAGTCAAAGTTGCCGTGGCTAAGGTTCATTTTGATCCGGTTTCCCATACAGTTTCTCTTCTATCTATGTGGTATAAATCAGGTCATGTGGCCTCTAAGCTCTATAAATTTCTCTCTTCCACCCCGCCTCTGTTAGTTACCATTATACAACAGAAATGGTTACACCATTTTGACCATGATCTTTTCTAATATATCTCTCCAGAAACTTGGCAACTTATTGGAAGACTTTCTCTTCGTAATCAGATTGCCCCCTCTCTAATTCAGTCTAAATTCTTCTCTCTTAATCTGTTATATTGGACACCGGTGCGCCTACACTCTCTCAATCTTAAAGATAATGACCTTTGTTGGAGTTGCAACTTAGCCGCTGTTACCCATCAGCATATGTTTTTTGAATACTCTTTACTCCAACCTTTTTGGGATTTGGTTCATAAACATCTCATGCTAATTTTTTACATTCAGTGTCATCTTTCGTTACCTCTAATTTTGTTGGGTCCAGGGGCTACACTATTACCATTACCGTTGGATTCTTTAGGTATACAATTATTAGACTTGTTGTTGACAATTGCAGTAAAGATTATTATTACGGAGTGGAAATCATTTGGGTCCATATCATATCATACATGGTGGGCTTGGGTCTCTTTTCTCCGTGGGACACACACCTCTGTGGAAGAGGATCATCTTTCTCCCTCTATTTCTAGTGGGGTATGGAGATCATTGGATAGTTATGTGGACTTAGCTTCGAAAGGTTTGGTAGAGCAATATCCCTTTGTGTTGTCTCCTTAATTTCCTTTTCCTGTCTTTTTGTAGCAGGAGGCTCTCTCTTCATTCTTCACTCTTCACTCTCCTCTTTTCTCTTTCTCTTTCTTCTTTTCTCTTTCTTTCTTTCACTTCTTTCTCCTTCCTTTCCTTTTCTTTCTTTTGATCAATTTTTACCAAGCAATGCATCTGACTTTTTAATATGGTTCCTCTATGATCTTATTTTTGCAACATACTATTTACATTGTTATGTAGGAGCTAAATATGACAGTATTGACACTGAGTTTTGTAGTGCTCTTTTGTCAGTGTATTGCTTTTTATTGTATTTAACTATTTATATGTCCCTTCTAATTTAATAAAATATTAGAACAAAAAAAAGTCTGTTCAAGACTTGGGTGCTGCTCTTAGGGGAAATACTGCATAAATAAACAGCTCATTACACCAAGCTCATGTACGGTAGACTAAATAATGCGTGCACAAGAAGTGTGTTTACAACTAATAGAGCAAGGCATGATAGAATTTCTGGTGGCACCGAGATCAGAACCCGATGCCAGTATAGTATCCATGGAAAAGGTGGATATAAAATATCAGCTGGGGGATACCTACCCAATACAAGCAGAAACAAACCATCAACAGCATGTTTCAGAGAAAGCAATCATTCAGCAAACAGATGATGTGTCATTTAAAAGCAAAATACCACTATTGAATAGATCATGTAAGAGGTGTCAGGTACCGATACCGAGTGACAATATCTCTGAGAAATCCATGCTGCAAAAATTCAGAGATTTATAAGCAATGCATGTTAGTGGTTCACATAGTTACTTAAGGAACAAACATAACTAGAGTGAATATTGCATTGCTACAGGAAACACTTCCTGTGTGTCACAAGTGTGGATAAGGGAAAACATGCAAAACACACAAGGTGATGGACGGAATGTTGCACATTGATAAAACATTATCCCCCAGTCACAGATCTGTGCTTAATCCATTAGTATTTTACTCACCACGCCACCCCAGTTCAGACATGGCCATATGCAAATCAGTCTTGACCCTGTGCCTCATGGGAACAGTCTAGCCCGAACTGCCAAGCCATGACTTCCCTGGACCGGAATCAAGCATTCTAAGACCAGTTTCTGGCTATCAGCCGTCATCTGGCAGGATAGCATGACTCCAGTGACATAGTGAGCACGGGACCCATGTCTGGGCATACCCTTCCCAACTAGGGTGAACAGCAAAACACACAAGGTGATGGACAGAATGTTGCACATTGGCAAAACGTTCACCCCCATTCACAGATTTGGGTTTAATCCATCGTTATTTTCCACGCCAGTTCAGACATGGCCATATGCAAATCAGTCTTGACCCTGTGCCTCATGGGAACAGTTCAGCCCGAACTGCCAAGCCATGTATTCCCTGGACCGGAATCAAGCATCCTAGGTCCGGTTTCTGGCTATCAGCCG
This sequence comes from Lissotriton helveticus, assembly GCF_964261635.1. Lineage (NCBI taxonomy): Eukaryota > Metazoa > Chordata > Amphibia > Caudata > Salamandridae > Lissotriton > Lissotriton helveticus. Next base: position 321,886,222 of record NC_136069.1, read on the forward strand.
TCATCAGCCAGGATAGTTTGACTCCAGTGGCGTAGTGAGCATGGGACCCACGTCTGAGCATAACCTTCCCAACTAGGGCGAACAGCAAAACAAACAAGGTGATGGACGGAATGTTGCATATTGGCAAAGCATTCACCCCCTGTCACAGATTTGGGTTTAATCCATCGTTATTTTCCACGCCAGTTCAGACATGGCCATATGCAAATCAGTCTTGACCCTGTGCCTCATGGGAACAGTCCAGCCCAAACTGCCATGCCATGTCTTCCCTGGACCAGAATCAAGCATCCTAGGACCGGGTTCTGGCTATCAGCCGTCATCAGCCAGGATAGCTTGACTCCAGTGGCGTAGTGAGCATAAGACCCACGTCTAGTTATACCCTTCCCACATAGGGCGAACAGCAAAACACACAAGATGATGGACGGAATGTTGCACACTGGCAAAACATTCACCCCCTGTCACAGTTCTGAGTTTAATCCATCGTTATTTTGCTCACCACGCCACCCCAGTTCAGACATTGCCATATGCAAATCAGTCTTGACCGTCTGCCTCATGGGAACAGTCCAGCCTGAACTGCCAAGCCATGTCTTTACTAGACCGGAATCAAGCATCCTAGGACTGGTTTCTGGCTATCAGCCGTCATCAGCCAGGATAGCTTGACTCCAGTGGCATAGTGAGCACGGGGCCCACATCTGGGCATACCCTTCCCACATAGGTCAAACAGCAAGACACACAAGGTGATGGATGTAATGTTGCACATTGGCAAAACATTCACCCCCAGTCACAGATCTGGGTTTAATCCATTGTTATTTTGCTCACCACACCACCCCAGTTCAGACATGGCCATATGCAAATCAGTCTTGACCCTCTGCCTCTTGGGAACAGTCCAGCCCGAACTACCAAGCCATGTCTTCCCTGGACCGGAATCAAGCATCCTTGGACCGGTTTCTGGCTCTCAGCCATCATCAGCCAGGAGAGCTTGACTCCAGTGGCGTAGTGAGCACGGGACCCACGTCTGGGCATACCCTTCCCACATAGGGCGATCAGCAAGACACACAAGGTGATGGACGTAATGTTGCACATTGGCGACACATTCACCCCCAGTCAAAGATCTGGGTTTCATCCATCGTTATTTTGCTCACCACACCACCCCAGTTCAGACATGGCCATATGCAAATCAGTCTTGACCCTGTGCCTCATAGGAACAGTCCACCCCGAACTGCCAAGCCATGTCTTCCCTGGACCGGAATCAAGCATCTTAGGACCAGTTTCTAGCTATCAGTCGTCATCAGCCAGGATAGCTTGACTGCAATGGCATAGTGAGCACGGGACCCACGTCTGGGCATACCCTTCCCAACTAGGACGAACAGCAAATCACACAGGGTGATGGACAGAATGTTGCCCATTGGAAAAACATTCACCCCCAGTCACAGATCTGGGTTTAATCCATTGTTATTTTGCTCACCACGCCACCCCAGTTCAGACATGGCCATATGCAAATCAGTCTTGACCCGAGCCTCGTGGGAACAGTCCTGCCTGAGCTGCCAAGCCATGTCTTCCCTGGACCGGAATCAAGCATCCTAGGACCGATTTCTGGCTATCAGCCACCATCATCCAGGATAGTTTGACTCCAGTGGCCTAGTGAGCACGGGACCCACATGTGGGCATACTCTTCCCACATAGGGCGAACAGCAAAACACACAAGGTGATGGACGGAATGTTTCACATTGGCAAAACATTCACCCCCTGTCGCAGGTCTTGGTTTAATCCATTGTTATTTTGCTCACCACGCCACCCCAGTTCAGACATGGCCATATGCAAATCAGTCTTGACCCTGTGCCTCATGGGAACAGTCCTGCCTGAGCTGCCAAGCCATGTCTTCCCTGGACCGGAATAAAGCATCCTAGAACCGGTTTTTGGATATCAGGCGTCATCAGCCAAGGATAGCTTGACTCCAGTGGCATAGTGAGCACGGGACCCAAGTCAGGACATACCCTTCCCACATAGGGCGAACAGCAAAACACACAAGGTGATGGACAGAATGTTGCATATTGGCAACACCTTCACCCCCAGTCACAGATCTAGGTTTAATCCATCGTTATTTTGCTCACCACGCCACAAAAGTTCATAGATGGCCATATGGAAATCAGTCTTGACCCTGTGCCTCATGGGAACAGTCCAGCCCGAACTGCCAAGCCATGTCTTCAATAGACCGGAATCAAGCATCCTAGTACCGGTTTTTGGCTATCAACAGTTATCAGCCAGGATAGCTTGACTCCAGTGGCGTAGTGAGCACGGGACCCACGTCTGGGCATACCCTTCCCAACTAGGGCGAACAGCAAAACACACAAGGTGATAGACGGAATGTTGCCCATTGGCAAAACATTCACCCCCAGTCACAGATCTGGGTTTAACCCATCGTTATTTTGCTCACCACGCCACCCCAGTTCAGACATGGCCATATGCAAATCAGTCTTGACCCAGTGCCTCATGGGATCAGTCCAGCCTGAACTGTCAAGCCATGTCTTCCCTTGACCGAAATCAAGCATCCTAGGACCAATTTCAGGCTATCAGCCATCATCAGCCAGGATAGCTTGACTCCAGTGGCGTAGGGAGCTCCGGACCCACGTCAGGGCACACCCTTCCCACATAGGACAAACAGCAAAACACACAAAGTGATGGACAGAATGTTGCACATTGGCAAAACATTCACCCCCTGTCACAGATCTGGGTTCAATCCGTTGTTATTTTGCTCACCACGCCACCCCAGTTCAGACATGGCCATATGCAAAACAGTCTTGACTCTGTGCCTTTTGGGAACAGTCCAGCCCGAACTGCAAAGCCATGTCTTCCCTGGACTGGAATCAAGCATCCTAGGACCGGTTTCTGGCTAACAGCCGCAATCAGCCTGGGTAGCTTGACTCCAGTGGCGTAGTGAGCACAGGACCCACGTCTGGGCATACCCTTCCCATGGCCTGCATATTTATTTCAAAATTAAATTACAATGGTTCAGCCTAGATGCAGGATGTAAGCACATCATTCCAGTATGACTACTATCATAAAATACATGTTTTTGGATATAGTCGTTGGAATCTAACATCAGTCTCTGTGCAGAAACATTTCCTCTAAACATCTCTCCGTTAATGTGAAATGGAATGAAAATGTACTAAAGCACAAAACTCTCCGAATTAATAAAAGTAATACTGACAAAGCCAATGCATTTGACTTTAGCAAGCTACTGTGATGGCTATAATTTATTTTTTATTGCAAGCATATGCCACAAAATTAAAAAGAAGAAAAAATTAAAGCATCCTGCCAACTGAACGTGGCAGTAATTTAAGTTCAATATAAAATTTAAATTAAGAAAAAAAATCACATAGGATTGGAATGGAACACTAGGGGTGCTTCCTAGCAGGCGAGTGTACAGAAGGTATAGAAAAGTTTATAGTTTTAATGCATATCATATGAAAATTTGAATCATGTTTCCACAAAGAAAAAGTACAATTGGTATGGAATTACTGTTACTTAAAGACCTAGTATAAAGACACAAAGCACTGAAGCAAGCATTGGCAAAAGCAATAGGACTGGGTTTAATGTGCTAACATTTGCAGCATTATCACGTTGTCGATGGGCTCCTGGTAGGGAGCTAGCAGGAGTGGAAAAAGAGAGCTTGTAAAGTTGTAAAGCAACTCAAGGCAGTTACTCAAGTGGAGGCAGAAGTATACCGTCAAACAGTCAAAGGTTTTAAGTGAGACATGAATGTTCCACTGCGCAGGCCCAAGACATGATTGACTAAGCCTCAAGCCAATGGCTGAAAGAGGCTGATTGGAGAAAGCCAATGGCTGAAAGGGGCATACCGACTGTCCATTCTACGTACATTGTAAGTATTAGATCTTTTTGACAGCAGCACCTTCAATACCCAGACCTGAAAATAAAAGAAAGGTAAATATACTAAAATGTATTGACAAAATAACATATTGGTTCACCAGCCTTGGCCCTGAAATGAACTTATGTTTATTTGAAGAATGGGTGCGTGATTAATAAAATTCCTTTAAAGGCAAGAAAGCCCCTGGCTGGATTTGACATATTGTCCCATCTGCATGCTATGAAGGGCAGAAGCAAAAAAAATTAATGAAAGTTGAACAGACAAATGGATGAGGAAGAAGCATTTATTTTTCATTTGTGTTTTCTTTGGATTACTTGGGGCTGCTGAGACAGTTACACTATCTCTTTGTTAGACCTAAAAAAACTAATTATAACACTATCCCGTGTTTCTCTTTAATCCTGTGCCATGGCTTCAGTTCTGCTACTTACAATGGTTAAAAAACTCATAGACCTCTGCAGTTGAACCTCTGGTAACAGAGTTATTCTCTTAACTGATTCACTGTATAGGGCAAAACAGAGGATCAGAAGGCAACAAACCTTGCCTACAGCATGCAGAAAGTCTGAAAACAAATAGACAATGGAAACTGCTATTTGGTAATCTGAATGCACGCTCAGTAGTAGCTGTAGCGTGCTTCATTTTACACAGGCACTTTGGTTTAGAGGGTGTAGGATTGGTGCGGGAGTCATGGCTTCAGGCATATGCACTGTCTCCCAATGGATTTAAGAAAATACAAGGCAATTCATCAGTGTCCATTCAATCAATATTGTACTCATATGCCTGCATTAAATGGGGCAGGTTTATCACTATGCAGCACACCGAGAAAGAGAAAATGCCTCAGAGGATTGTTTTTGTTTAGAAAGGTGTCCCTTCTCGCAGAAAAAAACATCCTGTCACAACACAGGCACCCTTGCGCCACAGCGCAAGGGTTTTGGCGCTAGGCAGCACAATGTGCACCAGCTCTAAGAAAGGACAGGAATGTGCCGTACCATGTTAAATATGGTGCATTCCTGCCCTTTCATGCAAAGTAGCAAGGTGTTGCACTACGCTGCATGTAATAGTGAAAGATCTGCTCCACTGTTTACATACATTCAGTATAATGCGAGTAAGTAAAATACAGCAAGAAAATACAGCCTCGGTCAGGCTAAATATTTGTTATAGAAGCTGATAAACAGCAGCTAAGAGGTACTGAATTAAGTGATCTGCCCTATATTTTGCAAAACAAAGTGCAATGAGTGGGTTTGTGTCACATCATCTACCTTTTCCTGTCCATGCACATTAGCCCCTAAGCATGTAGAGAAAGGAGACAGATGCATGTGCAAAAACCCACACTTTGTGAGGGTGCCTTCATTTGGCCCTTGATGTAAATGATATTTGTCCTGTGATACCATGCTTATGTCCAACTTCCTTCACTTTCCTCTGCCGTATTATTGCAGCAAAAGCAGAAATGGGTTCCTTGTCTGACACTGTGCCACCCCCAAATGCAGCCTCACACGAGTACTACAAGAACCAGTGCCTAAATTGTGCTGGTGTTTGCCAGGGCTCAGCACCAGCACTTATTTCATAACACTGGCACATCTGTATGTTTCACCACATGGTGGCAATATCTGTAAATTTAAACATAGCACATCTGGAGGATTCGCGCGATCGCGCTAGACAAGATGGCCGCCGACTGAGGAGCTCCGGCAAATCGGACCCGATTTTTATCGTTTTAAAGACGGAATTGTGTCAGGAACGCGGCGAAAATGCATTTTTTCATAGTCTGAAGGCTTTACCTGTCCAGTTTGGTGCTTTTTAGCGCTATTCATCGGTGGTGCTCCAGTATTCCTCGACCCTGCTCCTGCTCCCAGCCCTGCTTCCAGGAACAGCCAGGTCAGTCAGTCAGAGGGAGGAGCTACCTTCAGAAAAGGGCCTGGCTTTGGCCTAACCACACCCATAGCTCATTTTAGCTGCTGCACTTGCTGCATTGAAGATTTTCTTTTGCTGCTTTTCATCTTTCAACGTATTGCCCATATTTTCATTGAATTTTTTGACTTTCATTGCTTTATTGAAATGGAAAATAAAAATTCTATGCCTTCTAAGAGGAAACAACAAATCTCTCCCCCTCCAATTACATCTAAGGCTATTGATTCAACTGAACCCTCATTATCTTTGATTTTGGAGGAAATTCAAGCACTTCGTCGTAATACTGACTCCATTGCCTCAGAAATTAAAAATGTTAGAAAAGATATGGCTAGTTTATCAATGAAAATCTCTGATAATGCCATTAAAATTCAAGATAATAAGGCAAAACTTGACTCTATTCATCCGCTGGTTGCCAAAATATCTCCTATGTCTAAACAACTTCTTGACATGGAAAACCGTAATCGGCAATATAATTTACGCATTTTCAATTTGCCTGTAGAAGTTGAAGGTGACAATTGCAGACTGTATTTAGAAAATTTGATTCCAGGTCTTTTACAACTCAAATTTTCGGAAAAATTCGAGATTGACAAAGCTCATAGGATTCCTTCACACCGTAATCCTAAGCTTTCTAAGCCTCGTCAAATGATTTTTAAAGTTCTGCCTCACCATCATTTAGTTTTGATACGCAAAGCTGCAAGAGAGATCCCCTCCTTGATGGTCAATGGGAATAAAAATTTTATACACCAAGACTTTGCAAAGGAGACTGTTGCGATCCGCAAAGAATTTTCTGCTCTACGTCCCCAATTGAGAAGTCTTGGGTTAAAATATGGTCTTTTTGACCCTTCAACTATGCGCATCTGGAAAGACAACTTCTCTAAAACTTTTCAACGTCCTGATGACTTACGTCATTTCATTGATCAGCAAACACACCATTCCATGGATACTTGAATGTAACCGTTTTATTGTATCCTGACACAGTTAATATGTTTATTTTCTTTGGGCTCCAACGGTTCCGGTCATCTTAGTAGAGCGCATGTGCCTTTCTTTCTTGATATTCATGTACTCTGTTTTTTTTTTCTCCTTGTTTTATTTTTTCCTATTATCTCAAATCTAGAGTTACTATTTTTCTTCTATTTCTCAACTATGCTTTTTTCACCTATTCTTGTTCTACTGTTTTCCTCCTTTATTTCTTTTTTCATGGCTAATGTTCATAATATTAAAGTTATTTCTCTAAATGTGAAAGGTTTGAGACACCTTGTTAAACGTACCAACATTTTGGATCATTTAGGAAGTTGTAAAGCTGATATATGTTTTGTTCAAGAAACTCACGTTGAAGATAAAATATTACATTATATGAAAAAGAAGTGGGTCGATACTATTGTTTCATCTCCTGCTGATGGCAAGAAAAATGGTGTTGCTATCTTTTTTGCCAAAAAATTACACTGTCAAGTTTTAAGTAAAATTTCAGATTCAGAGGGTAGATATGTAGTAGTTAAAATTAAAATTCATGATTCAACTTTATTTTTACTTAATATTTATGGCCCTACTGCTGATGACCCTACTTTTTGGTCTAAAATTACTACTGAGGTGTTAAAATTGGGTAAAGTTCCATTGATTGTTGGTGGTGATTTTAATGTTATGGCTGACCCACTATTAGACAGGTTATCTAGTATTAAATTTCGTCCTCCTAATGTTTTTCATGCTTTTAAATCCTTTATTCAGACTACAAAGTTAGCTGACATTTGGCGATTGCACTTCCCTACTAATAAATGTTTTACCTTTTTTTCTAATCCCCATAATTCGCATTCCAGAACTGATTATTTTTTACTTTCTGCACCTTCATTGGTAATATTGACATTTCTGATCATGCTTTGATTTCTTTTGTTTTAAACATATCTTCCTCCTTTTCTAAACAATTCAGATGGCGTATGAATACTGGAATTGTTCTTAATGAACATAATAAACCTAAACTATTAAAAGCTATTCAAGATTATTTTCTGTTTAATCCGGAAGATTCTACTTCTATAGTCAATAGGTGGGATGCCTTTAAGGCTTACATTAGGGGTGCTACAATTTCTATTATGGCCCACGAAAACAAGTCGTTTAATGCCAATATCAAACAACTAGAGAAACAAATAGCGAAATTTGAACGGTTATTTATTACATCCAACAATCCTCAATACCGAGTTAAACTACAAAAGCTTCGTTATGAATTTAATTCTATCATCAGTAAAAGGGCTGGTGTCCAACTTTCTAATTCTAATGCTAGATTTCGTTTCAATATCAATCGGTCTGGGAAACTCCTTGCAAATTATCTACGTATCAAAAGGGATAAACGTACAGATTACCTCTATTCATGGTTCTCACGGCAAGGTTGCTACATCCCATAATGATATTGTTAAAGAATTTCTGGATTTTTACTCTAATCTATATAACAAACCAGACTTTCATGACAGTTCATTAATTGATGCCTTTTTAAATTATTGTGATTTGCCCAAAATTTCACAATCAAATAGACTCGGATTAGATTTACCCATTACTACTGATGAAATTTTAACTGCCATAAAATCGCTTAAAAAAATAAGTCTCCAGGCCCTGATGGTATTCCAGCTGAATTTTACAAGGATTTCCAGTCTCATCTTTTTCCATACTTATTTCAACTTTTTACTTTTTTTGGTTCCTCTGGGACTGTTTCAGGTTCTTTTGCTGATGCTTTAAATATTGTGCTTTCTAAACCTGATAAAGATCCTACCCTTGTCTCAAATTATCGCCCTATATCCTTAATTAATCAAGACTGTAAATTAATTTTAATTTTGGCCCTTTGTTTATTCGTATGATTTCTGCCTTGTATTTTGCTCCCAATGCACGATTGTTTATCAATGGTCAAATATCCACTCAATTTTCCCTTTTTAGAGGAACACGACAAGGTTGTCCCCTTTCCCCACTTTTATTTCTTTTGGGGATTGAACCTTTACTTAATCTTATAAGAAAATGTGATGCTATAAGAGGTGTTACAATCAATGATGTTACTCTTAAAACTTTAGCCTATGCTGATGATGTGTTGTTATTCATCAGTGATCCAATTTCATCAATTCCATCTTTATTAGACATTATCACCAAATATTCCACAGTATCGGGTTACAAACTTAATGTTAATAAAACAGAATTTTTCCCCTTAAATGTTTTTTGTACCCCTGACATGTTACCCATGGCGGATATTATTTGGCAAAAACATATATTAAAGTATCTTGGTATTTTATTTTCGTCGTCCATTTCAACAACATTAAAATTAAATAGTAATTATATAATTGATTATATTAAGACTAAAACTTCCAAATGGTCTTCCCTTCATCTCACTTGGTGGGGGAGAATGGAATCTATTAAAATGAATATTGCCCCAAATTTTTTTTATTCTCTTGCCATGCTACCTACACAGTTTCCATTGAAATTTTATAAAGATATTGATAAAATGTTATCTAAATTTCTATGGAATAATAAACAACCTCGAATTAGTTACAGAAAACTAAAACTGCCAAAGTCTCATGCTGGTTTCGGCGTACCTGACTTTCTTTTATACCATAAAGCATTTATATTGAAACAAAGTTCTCTGTGGTTTAATTCTTCTCCTTTACTAAGACCTCCTGTTTGGTTTTATATAGAAAAATCGATTGTTCATCCTTTCCCATTACCCACCTTGCTTACTATGGGCCAGATGTAGGTAATAATTTTTTTACCACCTCTTAAATACCGTATCACACCGACTCGGTATTTCCGAGTAGGAAAATGAGATGTAGATAAAAATTCCGGTAACAATTACCGACTCGGATTCTGTCGGTAATCGTAATCGGTATTTACCGACTCGGAATATACCTACACGGTAAAATCCGAGACGGAAAAACCCAAACTTATCCACCGGTGCCATGGCCCATAGGAATGAATGGCAACTCCCGACCCGGAAAAATACCGAGTCGGTAAAAACCGACCCGGTATTTACCGTGTCGGTAATATCCGTCGAAGAATTTGAAACTGACAAACATGTAATCCTGTGAACCAATCAGGTACTCCAACCACACCCAAATCCAAAGCCACAGGGGAACTAACCAATCAGATCCAAGCACCACACCCCAGTACCTGGGACAGGCCACGCCCATGCAGGTGCAGAAACCAACAGTCAGGAGAGCAGGAGGACAGAGTGTGGAGCAGCCTTTCCTGAGTCAAACAACACTGCAAGATGGAGAGCCAGGAGGCACAGAGAGATGCTGCAGAGCGCAAAAGGAAGCAGAAGTTCAGCCAGGAAGAACTGCAGGTGCTAATTTCCGAGATTGTAAGACATTATGGCAAAATTTTCGGGAAGCAAACTCTGCATGTTGCAGAATCTATCAAACGCAGCACCTGGTTGGACATACAAGGCAAGGTAAATGCCATTGGTGTCACCCACCGTGACCTTGAGGACCTTAAAAAACGGTGGTATGACATCCGCATTATCACCAAGAAAAAACTTGCTGCCCACCGCAAGGAAAGTGCTGCAACAGGGGGAGGAAGAAACAGAGCCCCCAGACTCACCGACATTGAGGAGATGGTGGCATCCACCCTTGAGAAGGAATGCATTCACGGCATCGGAGACGCTGACAGCTCAGCAAGAGGAGCAAAGAAACCAGGTAAGATGCAAGCACATTATCATTTACCCATTTACCTATTCCCCTCACAGGACAAATCAGACTCCACAACAGGTTTAACTAATGTCCCGCAATGCATCCTGGGAAATGTAGTCATGTGTAGATACCTCAGAGCAGTCAGCGTGCATTGCAGCAAGGGGAGCAACAGACAACTAGCATAGGCAAATGAGAGACAGCCAAAAGTGCAATAGAAGTGTATTTTATCTCATGACACAGGTGAACAACTTCACTGACACAATGTCCATGTCTGTCCACAGGAGAGTCAATGCGCAGCACAGCAGAGGTTAGAGAGAAGAGGAGGGAAGGAGCCGGACCGAGCACATCACACGGAGGGAAGGACCAAGAGCAGGCAGCCCCGATACCTGAGGAGGCAACAGCAGGAAATCCACAATCCCCTCTCCTATTCGGTAGTCAGGACACAGGAGCGGCTGAACAATCACCCACCCCCACAACACCATCCCCAGTGCTGGGAAGAGTAAGGTGCCATGATGTGCCCCCTCGCAGAATACTGCAAACATCATCGGAGGAGGAGGTGGAGGGTGACACACAGGACAGAGGCAACACCGAGCAGCAGCCCAGTCCCAGAGTCACGCGGGCCAGTGTCCGAGGGCGACGGCCACGGGAGGTAGAGGATGTGCGTCAAGTTCAGGGTGTCTTCTGCGGACTGGAGGCCACCATGGTGAAAGTGCAGCGCCTGCAGGCAAAAGCGATGATGGGGGTTCAGAGGCAGGCACGCACAACAAATAAAAAACTGGAAGCAGTAGGCAAGGGCATAGGGGAAATGGCAGAAAGCATGCAATCTATGGCGTCAGGAATATCTGATATTACACAGTGCATGACTGTCCTGTGTGACAAATTGGACAGGGACCATTTAGAGAGACGCAAGGCCCGTGTGGATGTGCGACAGCAAACCAAGGCCCTGAACAGGTTTGCCACTGCTACCACTGTGCTGTGCAGACGGTCAGTGACGATGCAGGATGCCATAGTGCAGTGCTGCAACAATTTAACTGAAGGTATGGGCAGGATGACCTCTGCTATGGAGCTCGTGCTCGCGCATCAGACTGGCACTGGAGGCGACACTTGTGCTGCGGAAAGCGAGGGGTCCACCAGCAGGAGTGGTGCAAGCACTCCTGTGCAAGACTTACGGAGGAGTGGCAGGCGTCGGGGAAGTGTGACAGGCCACAGTGAGAACATTGATTCACAGCCACAGCAGCCCCGCCCTGTGGCCCGTGGCCACAAACAATGACTTTGCCCTCCACCCGAGGCTGTAGTCACGTTGGTGTTAACCGTGACAACACACTCATGGAGTGTTTGATATAGTGAGCCCAATGTGAGCTATCAATGCTGTGGCGTGGTGAATATTAAACTACCTACACAAAGTTACATTCATGCCTGTGTCTCTTTACTCACTCAGAAATATTGTTGTGTAACCTCTTCCCGTCTCAGTCTCCCATCTGTAGCTGCTGCTGCCACCGTAGCTTGGGGCTCTGCCTCCTCTGGGTCGTCATCGATGTCCTCATGATATGTGAGCTCCACCTCTGTGCCTTGCTTGGTGGCGAGATTATGTAACATTGCACAGGTCGCTATTATTTTGCAGCAGATGATTGGGGTGTACTGCCGTGCACCTCCACTCTTGTGGAGGCAGCGAAACCTGCTCTTAAGGAGTCCAAATGTGCGCTCAACAACGTTTCGTGTAGATCTGTGAGCCACGTTGTATCGCCTTTCACTCCTGGTGGATGGGTTGAGGTAGGGAGTGAGCACAAAGGACCGCAGGGCATATGCACTGTCGCCTAGGGGGAGAAAGATAGACATTAATTGCAAGTACATGAGACGTAGATCTGATGTGAGTGTCAGGGTGTGTCATTGTGATTTACCTAGCAGGTATCCATTTCCAAATTCTCCGGCAAGTAGGCGTGTGTATATTTCACTATTCTGGAATATATAAGAATCATGGGTACTTCCGGGGAACTTGGCTACGATGTCAGTGATGAGGTTCCCTGCATTACATATGACCTGGACGTTGATGGAGTGCGTCGATTTGCGATTCCTGTAAATGTGCTCTGTGGCTGCAGGTGGACAGAGTGGGACGTGGGTGCCATCGATGCAGCCTATCACGTGAGGGAAGTGTGCCAGTTGATAAAAGTCTGTCTTGGTTTTTGCTAATTCTGCCGGTGTTACAGGGAATGAAATATAATGCCCCATCCTCTGCATCATGGCGTCAAGAAACCTCCTGAAGAAGCGGGACAGGCAGCCCTGGGACACGCCACCCACTACAGCTATCACACTCTGGTAGCTCCCTGAGGCCAGCAGGTGTAAGCTACATAGCACCTGGACATGAGGTGGGATGGCATGGGCCCTGGGTGTTGGGTGGTCCAGGAGTGGGTGTAGGTCCCTGATCAATTGCTTGATGGTGTCTGGGTGTAGCCTGTACCTCTGCAGTATTTCAGGCTCTGTCAGTTGGAACAGTGTTATCCTCTGCCTGTACACTTGTTCCTCCCTTAGCCATTCTCTCTCTCCTGCTGCCTGTAGTCTCTGCCGTCTTGCTATGATGTAAAAAGCCGCCATCATGGGTCCTGAGGTGCATTTTGGGACTTTTTTTATAGCCCTCCCTTGGTTACCACCTGCTTTCATTCCATGGTAAATACCGACTAAAAAATACAGTTTTTCTGCAGATTCAGTATTTTTGGGCTTACCTACATCTCCAAGGCCAATTTTTACCGTTTCTTATTTTCCGAGTCGGAAAATATGAACTCGGTATTTATGTATACGGTAGATTCCGACACGGTAATTTTACTGGGTTATTATTACCGAGTCGGTATGTTTCCGACTCGGGTTTTCAAAAATCGGAAATTAATGGCCTACTACATCTCATTTCCTGGATTCCGGTCGGTAACGGCCGATTTTACCGGTTTTCGGCCGTTACCGACCGGTAAACGCCTACCTACATCTGGCCCTATGTCTCATAACTCTACAATTATCCATCGTTCAGTTATTATCAAATCTTCCAAACTAATATTTAATGATTTAGATTCAAATTTTGCTTCCCCTATGAATACTACTACTGATTTATCACTATGGAATAGTTCAGCTATTAAATTGAATAGAAATGTAACTTTTTGGAATTCATGGATTAAGGCTGGTATATTTTGTCTTAAAGACTTATTTTGTGACAATGCATTTATTCCTTTTGATATTTTGCAATCAAAGTTTCAGTTACCTAATGTTGACTTTATTAAATATCAGTCTTTATGTAATTCCATTTTAGACTCATTTCCACATGGTATCCCATCTGCAGTTACAACGGATTTGATAATTTATGTTCAAGCTGTATCTACTTCTTCTAATGCAGTTTCAATTTTGTATAAAAAATTAGCTACTTCAATATGTACTAATCTAAATGAAATTTCACTCTTTTGGAATAATGAACTTTCCCTTTCTCTATCTATTGACTCTTGGAAAGTTATTTGGCTTAATAGTATTTCTGGTTGGTTACCTGTATCTCTATACCAGACAAATACCAGACAAATGCATATATACTGTTCAATTCTTTGTGGACCCCATTACGTCTATTCCGTGCTAAATTACTCCCATCAGATACTTGTTGGCATTGTAAGATTCATCCTGGTTCCTTGCAACATATGTTATTTGAATGTCCCTTAATTTCAAAATTTTGGTCTGAAGTTTGGGATGTTATGCAAAAAATACTACCTATTCAGGATGTTCTTTCATATAAATTGTTAATTTGTAAATCGGTTGCTCTTGTACATCAACTCAATGTTCCAGAAGAAAAATTGTTTAATTTCTTAATTTCAGCTGCTTTAAAATCAGTCACTTTTTGTTGGAAAGATGCTTCGTCTCTATCTGTTCATGCTTGGTGGTCTTGGATCATTTTTACAAGAACAGGTGCACAGTTATCCTTACATGGAATTAATCATAACTCTCACTCTTATCAGTCTTTTTGGTCACCTATCGATTCCTATTTATCACTATGAAAGTATTTACCGCTATTTATTTGTTTAAAATGGTGATTTTTCTATCTACTCTATTTGTATGTTGTTAGTAACTCTGTTCTATATAGGATGATATAATAAGTTAACTTCCTTCCCCTGCCCTTTTTCCCTTCCCTTTCTACTAGTCTTCTTTTCTCCTCTGATTGATTATATTTTTCTTGCAATATATTGACCTATTATGTTTTCATTACCAATTTGTTTTATCAATTGTTAAGATTTCATTCACCATGCTACCATTTTTTGTATTGTCTATTTCTGTCATTTATTCTAAAAACTTTAATAAAATTATTCTGAACTAAAAAAAAAACATAGCACATCTGCAGCATGTTTAACAATTCAATACACATCAAGCAAGTAATGTCAGTGCTCCAAGACTATTTTTACAGGTTTGGTAGACCTTAAGTAGTAACAATTATCATATGTGTTGATTGTGATGATTAGCAGATAGCGTTGGTACTGGAATTTGGCCACGCCATCATGAACAGTGAGTGGGTGGTGCAAGCTGCAGTGGTCATCTGAGAAATATCTTTAGCCGCGGCACTCAATTATTTTTCTTTCTACAAATTCGGCACTGAGAAGAATCTTTTAGGCACAACATCTCTGTTGCTCTTTGGTCCTTTCTCTGTGCTTGGTAACCAGTAGTACCCAAACTGTGTGCACTTCTCACGATTTTCAGTATGCAGCTTGACATGAAAATAACTGTACATCCCAAAATGCCAAAATGTACCCTTAGCTGTAAAAATGAAAGCGCAATGGATGTTTCCATGTTGAAAAATGTGTGCCTCACTAACATCCCTGACTTTAACTTCCGGGGCCCCCTATCTACGCTCCCTGCCCAGGGCCAACATGAGCTGAGAGCCGCCCCTGTGCACACTGGAAGCACCCAGGCTCCCGGACTCTCCCAGCCAATCACAATAGGACTGATGCAGCATCATGATTGGATCGGGCACCTGTTTGTCTGCTGGTGCAGTGCCTGGGAGCCTGGGCATGTTCTTCACCGGGCTGTGCAGCACAGCCAGGTGGAGAACATGCTAAGTGCACATGACTGTTTGGCTGGCCGTCTTGGGCCAGCCAAACAGTCATGTGCACTTAGGGATTGCAAACCACTCCTCCTCCCTCTGACGGCGGCGAACCCAGCCCCACCCCTCCCTGAGATTGCTTTGAGTGGCACAGAACAATAAAATTATAGTAACGTCTTGTTAATATGATTATATTTTTTTGCACTGCTCCAAGGGCAGTGGGGTAATGTTCTGCCGCCTTAGCGAAGTAGCCGCCACCGAACATAGCACAACAATAACTCACTTGCAGAATATATGGTAGGTTTGCATGCCCCAAGACTGAAGCAGAAAGAGCAATGTATCTGTTCACTGCTTGAATGGAAACTCGCTCAAGGAAATGTTACAACAGAGTGTTTCTGAATGTTTAAACTTAAACCTTCCCATTCAAAGTTGATATCTTGAAAAGCCTGGATGTAATAAATCTGTGTGCCCACAGGATGTAAATGTTCATCAAAGGTATATTCGGGCCTAAAGGTCACTTACTGAGTTAACTCAAGTGAAGCTGTTCGAGTTATCAGAGCTGAGTGGGATGCCTGACAGTGGGATGAGTGGTGGCATTGTTCCTTAGGGTCATTCAGTATTGTTTGCTTCACAGGAGGCTGATTAACCCGGAAGATGTTAGCAGTAAATCATGAGGGCAGGTGCTTTGTTACTAAAAGTTGTATAACAGGGAGAGGAATCCCATGAAGTGATTAAATCAAAGCGTTGTAAGGGTGAGTGTTAAAAGCAAAGCAACAGCCTTACTATCTACATCACCACAGTATCTGCAGCTGTTGCAGGAGGGAAACTGAACCAGGTGGAAATTGTAGTGCCGGTGCTAATTGAGCTAATACTGACAACACAATTCAAAAGCTATTGAAAACAAGCACTGGCAAAGCCAATAGGCCACACCTTTCGGACCACATTTATTTTGGAAACGTGTTATAGCTATGCTGTAGGTCAGTCCTTATACTATGCAGTGTGGCTAAATAAGACAAAAAAAGGTTATTGTGTAATTTTGTAGGCACTGTGATTGGATGTGCCTACATAAAACAGACATATTGTTTTTTATTTGCTGATCCCTTTTGGGTTGGCATATAAAAAGAAAAAGCGCAGAAGCATCATGGGCAGGGGGTAAAAGAACCTGGAGGGTATGGGTGGGAGAAGCAACAAGGAGGGAACATGGGAGAAAACAGGTGAAAGGGGTAGAAACCAGTAGCCGAGAGGGAGTAGAAGCACATAAGTGAGAAAGCAATGTGAGTGAGGGAGCAAAGGAGGGCAAGCGTATAACTGTGTGGCGGGTAGAGGCACACTTGTGAGAAGAGCACCATGGAGAGGAAAAAAGAAGTACACTAGGAAGACAGCTGGAAAACACATGCACTCTCATGGCGAGCTTAAACAAAAAGAACAATTTAAAGGAAAAATGTAGCTCCCCAAAAGGTAGCAGTGGGAGGACACATAATGCATTCATGCACCAGGAGCACAACAACACAAGAAGAGAAAACTAATGAAAATGAAGACAACAAATGAAAGTTATAATGAAGCCAACAAATGGTAAGCAGTGGACGGACTCTAAGCTCACTGAAAGCTGGCCATATGTATCACAACAGGCAGTGCAATCATTGTCTGGTAGGAGTCACCTAAAAGGGGGAGGCACAGAACGCTGCAGCAGGACACCATCCATAACATCAACATGTTGCCTTCTAGTGTGCCGTGGAGGAGCAGCAGGGGGAGAGAGGGGAGGCACAGGGTGACTGAGGTTGGGGAAAGCTACTTGGACAATGTTCCTAAGGTGCGCACAAGATCACATGGAGCAGAGATTGCAACACCATTCCATATATAAGTCACAAGCTTGTAAAGCTTGTAATGCACCATTTTATCTAGAAAAAGCAACAGCAAGCTGGTCATGCACTATTCTATATGGCAGTAGTTCCCAAACTTTTTTGACCTGTGGCTTCCTTGACCTAATCGGCAGTTGGCCGTGGCTCCCCACCATTTTTTTACCGGTGGGCGGGATGTAAGCCGACCACGAGCTATAAGAACCGGACTATAATTTACCCTCACAGGTCACGTTTGTGCACTTAAGTTCAATAAATCACGAGTGCCGGAAAAATTATGAATATGTCACACAAAGCAATCTGAAACCATGGCAGCTATAAGAACCGGACTATAATTTACCCTCACAGGTCACGTTTGTGCACTTTAGTTCAATAAATCACGAGTGCTGGCAAAATTATGAATATGTCACACAAAGCAATCTGAAACCATGGCAGCTATGAGAACCGGATTATAATTTACCCTCACAAGTCACTTTTGTGCACTTTAGTTCAATAAATCACGAGTGCCGGCAAAATTATGAATATGTCACACAAAGCAATCTAAAACCATGGCAGCTATGAGAACCGGACTAAAATTTACCCTCACAAGTCACTTTTGTGCATTTTATTCAATAAATCACGAGTGCCTGCAAAATTATGAATATGTCACACAAAGCAATCTGAAACCATGGCAGCTATGAGAACCGGACTAAAATTTACCCTCAAAAGTCACCTTTTATATGCATTTTTGTTCAATAAATCACGAGTGCCGGCAAAATTATGAATATGTCACACAAAGCAATCTGAAACCATGGCAGCTATGAGAACCAGACTATAATTTACCCTCACAAGTCACTTTTGTGCATTTTAGTTCAATAAATCACGAGTGCCGGAAAAATTATGAATATGTCACACAAAGCAATCTGAAACCATGGCAGCTATAAGAACCGGACTATAATTTACCCTCACAGGTCACGTTTGTGCACTTTAGTTCAATAAATCACGAGTGCTGGCAAAATTATGAATATGTCACACAAAGCAATCTGAAACCATGGCAGCTATGAGAACCGGATTATAATTTACCCTCACAAGTCACTTTTGTGCACTTTAGTTCAATAAATCACGAGTGCCGGCAAAATTATGAATATGTAACACAAAGCAATCTGAAACCATGGCAGCTATGAGAACCGGACTATAATTAACCCTCACAAGTCACCTTTTATATGCATTTTTGTTCAATTACGGAGGCGGACTTCACTTACCAATTTCCTAGAGTTGAGCAGAGGGTCCCCACGAGGCACGGCGGGCAGGCAGTAGAAACGAGGCTCAAACGCTGCACACAGCAGGTATGGCCGTATGCCAGTAATGGCGGAGACTATACCTTCGGAAAGCACGTACAACGTGTACGTAGGCATGCCGCTCATCACCCAAACCATCATACAGGATGATGAAGGGGGGCATTTCTAACTCTCCCGTAGGTTCCCAAATCATGCACGGTGCCCCTGGCAACTCATTGCGGCGCACCGGGGTGCCGCGGCGCACAGTTTGGGAACCATGGCCATATGGTATCCACAGCGGCCATGGGCTCGTAATCCCTTCTTCCTTGTGGTAACAGGCCCGGTTCTAGCGGGTGGGCCGGGTGGGCCCGGCCCACCCAAAGATGAGCCTGGCCCACCCAAACAGGAGCCTTGGCCCTCGCAGTGAGGGCTTGAAGGCAGGCGTGCAACGCACAGGTCGTGTGTGTCAGCCCGGGGAGACGGCTTCCCGGGCGCACACACACACAGACAGACAGACAGATTATCGCAGCCGCACCAAAGTACTTAACAGGTCTTTAAAAGACCATTAACATGTTAACGAGGCATTGTTTATTTTTTCACCCCTTCATCTCTGCATGGTGAAAGGGGACAAATCCTTTCTTTGACAACGGTAACCTCTGGTAACCTTTGCCTACTGTCCTGCTGCGTTGATATTTCTTTTTCTATGCAGCGCAGCGGAAAGTGGTCTGTTTATTCCTAGTCACCCCCTGACCCCTGCAGCTGCTTATCACATAAGGCTGACACACAAAGTATGACTAATGGAGTAGGTAAGAAAATGTGTTACAAAAAAAAATTCTTTTTAAAATCTGCACAGGCCCAGCAGGACACATACTTCGTATGTGCTTCATTTAAACAGTTTTTATCATTTCATCATAGCCGATGCTGGTCAACAATAAAACAATACAAAATGGCAATGCCCAGATAAAGTTGGTGATTAATGATCCTGCTTTAGAGCAATCGTTTGTCTGTTAGTATTTTTTAAATGCAGACGCACTGTATTTTATGTGGATAGCTCAGTGGGTTACTGCCTTTGTCACAGAGATCCTTTTGTTACTTCAGAAGTTACAATCCTAACAAAAGGCAGTGAACAATGAACTGCCACCAAAGAGCTGCAAACAAACATGAATGGTATAATTAGAACTTCGCTTTTTTTGTTTTGTGATATAGTTATAACTTCCCTAGTCTTTTCATTATTCTAATGTTGCTAAAATGAGTGTTTGGGCAGATATACATTTTTATCAGTAAAGCTGACCCCCATGGAATACTCTTTAAATCCTAAGGTTGTGTTTCCCCAGACCAAACCCTCTTAAAATATACTACCCACCAGAATGGATGACCTATGATTCCTACACCTTGTAATCCTCATTAGCTTATGTGACATTCCCTGTAGACTGATTTACATACTTGCATGATTCATTGTCTCTGTAAGTGTGTGAGTGGTGTAAAGTACTGACACACACTACATTGATATGAGCAGCGTTATACAACAAATTAAATGCATATGAGAGAGGGGATAAGTAAACATGAGGGGCGCTGGTGGAGGGTGCCAGTGAGGGAATCCGAGGAGGAGGTAGTGGGAGGGGCTATGGAGCGATGAGGGGCACTGTTGGAGGATGACAGTGAGGGAATCCGAAGAGGAGGTCATGGGGTGGAGGGGGAGCTAGGGAGAGATGAGGGGCACCGGTGGATGGTAGTATTGAGGGAGTCTGATGAGGAGGTCATCAGGGGGAGGGGCTACAGAGAGACGAGGGGCACTGGGGGAGGGTGGCAGTGAGGGAATCCGAGGAGGCGGTCACAAAGGGGAGGGGCTATGGGGAGATGAGGGGCGCGTGTGGCAGTGAGGGAATCCGAGGAAGAGGTCAATAGGGGGGGGCATGGATGGATGAGGTATACTGTTGGAAGGTGGTAGTAAAGGTATTTATGGAGAAAGAGGTTTTTGGTGCAGCGCCAAAAAAGACTTTTGCATCAGCGCTGTCATGGCCTTTCTGTTTTTGTTTATTTAATTAGCAGTCGGGCCATAAGAGCCACTGTGGAACATACTTTAAAGTGCGTGCTAATTATATTTATTGCTCTATTCAATGTTTTAAGTATGAAGGTGATTTTACTAATGTTTTTACCAGGAGATGATGCCTGACATGGGGCGGGGCCCAAGGTCATCTGTGAGATAAGGTGCACTGGAGAGGAATAGTGGCTAATCAAGCTTGTAAGGGAGTGCGTTGAAGAGTCCGTGGTCAGGTGGAGGTAGTAATGAAGAGGGATTCTCCCTGAAGGCTCACACAGAGGGAGCCCGAGAAGTGTCACTTGCCTGATACTCCCACCTCAGAAACCTCCTCTTCCCATCAAAGGAACATTACATAGAAAAAACACTTTTTGTGAGTGATAACATTAAAAAGAGATTTGGAATAGAGTGAGTTTTACTGGGCCTTGTAAGACTAAGAAGAGGTAAAGGAGGGCCCTGAAGCAGGCCTGCCTAGACATATATGCGACAAATAGAGCCCGCAGTGGCCCACCCAAATGCGTCCTTGGCCCACCCAATTAAAAATTCCTGGAGCCGGGTGTGTGTGTGGTAATCAAATACTTCCCCTCACAATGACATATTGGGCGGGATTCGGATGGCCCCCGGCCGTTGTGAGCACACGCCCACCGTGACTCATGGCGGCCAGGGGCCGTCATGAGCATGAAAGGGGTTAATGTCAGCTTGTAAAATGGACAGGTTTACTGGAGGCAGCGTGGCTGCCCTGTGTGAAAGCACAACAAACAAAAGAAGAACTCTGCAGACAGGCCCTATTTTGATCAGCTTGACAAAATAAGAATGTTCCACACAAAAGTGCCCTCCGATCTTGGTAGAGAGAGACAGTTCGGGAGAGACACAGCTAAGTGATGAGTAGAAGAAGGCAGTAGAAGAAGGCAGGAAAATGAGAGGCGCTTAATAGAGGAAAGGCTGAAGGGCAGGGGCCGAGGATGACTAGAGAAGGGGTACCTTCCTCTCCTGCAATATTAGGAAAGCATTCAGTGGGTGTTCCCACTACTCAAGGCACTGCACGACTGGACGGCACCATGCAGGGTTGTATTGGAAACAAAAATAGGCCCAGGCACCCTAAAAAAAGTGGCCCACATTTACAGACTGTGCTTTTCTGCAAAACACTGCTGTAGTGGTTTAAGTATTATGAAAAGAAGGAATGGGGGTGCTCTAAGAGAGACATGTTATCCTAACTTCAATGAGATAAAAAAATTCACATTTTGCCAGAACTCTTGGTGCACAGATTAGTTCTCAAAGGTGAACCGCACCTGAATGTAAGTAAGGCCACTTCATTCAGGCCCCTGCCCAACCTGCATACATTAATGGGCCGTCCCAGCGAGAAACTGGGAATGACACCCCACCCTGTTGGTAAAAGGGAGTTAATAGAGGCACATCTGCTTCCAGAAAGGCCGCTTAGGCCACCAATGGGCCGCTGGCACCATCTGAACAGCACAGATACAGCCCAAATCTGCCACCACGCTTGCCTGAAAAGTTGGCCACAGCTGCCACTCAGATACCTTCCCATTGCCCGAGTGCCCGCCTTACCAATCCGACCCTGGCACCTTGTGTTACATAAGATTATCGTCTTTCCGTAACCCGATATCACACGAGTTGAACAATTTAGGGGATGCTGTCTGTTATAATAATGCAGCAAACTGCAAAATAATAGTAAAATGCTTGCCCGTGCTCTTACCTGAATTTTCTCTGTATAACAAGTATTGCACAGTAATGTCTGTGCGATGCAAACAGTGCTGTGAGCAGCAACAGAACACTTAAAGGTCTATTGAAATCATTATTTTCAAGAATCCTTTCCTTGCAACATTTATTTCTGATTTTACAGTACTCAGGTATTTTTTAAGTTATACGCTCTGCTGATGGAAACTGTACTGTAAGCTTTTACCTATGCGCACAAATAATGCACCACATCACAAAGTACTTACGAAATGAGAAGCTTGCAGCAGTACCAGGGCGAAAACGTGCGCATTTCAGTGCGTGAAGTAATCATTAAATTAAAATCGAATAAGAGAGGGATGAAGAACACAGAAGTGTGGGAGAAAGGAAGTCTAGGGTAGACAGCAAGACACAAAGGTGAGGCAGGAAAAGAGGGATCGGTGGGGAGAGAGTGATAGTCCGAAAAGGTAAACAGGAGGGCAGGATAGCACAAAGCCAAAAGGGGGCAAGGGCAAGGAAACAGTGACTGGGCCCAGCAGGGGAATACGATGACCAGGGAAGCTGAAGGGAGCAGAGGCCAAGCAGCAAGTCACACAGAAGCACAAGGCAGGGGTGTTTGTGAAGTGTTTTAGAGAAAAAAATAAAAAAGTAACTCACAAAAATATAGCAGTGGAAGGACCCATGAAATGCTTCCATGGGACAAACACAAAAAAAGAGGAGGTAAGCCTATGGCAGCTGACCAATAAGAAGCTAGCGATGTCAGAGTTACAATGAAGTCAACCAAAGGTAAGTAATGGGTGGGCTCTGAGCCCACTATAAGTCAACAATAAGTCTCGAAGAGACAGAGCATCAGTTGTCTAGGCGAGACCTAAAAAACGACTATACTCACAAGTGGTCTACTTTGGATGCCAGGTGTGCTAACTTGGGGAATGAAGCTGTCACATGTCACGTAGTAGCTCATGAATAAGGCTCCTTGCTTGTTTAATCATAGTTTGGAATAAAGGAAATAAAGTTATGCAGAGTAGAAGGAGACACTTCACACTATTTTGTAGATGCAGTCAATTAAGAAGTTTTTTTATGGAGAAGTATGTATTATTTGTGAAGATTGAGTAGTAATTTTGACATAAGGCAAAACTGGAGGCAGAAAAAGTTTTCGGTTTTAGTCACAAAACCATTATGCATGAAAGTTTGACACATCACAAGTGGTTTACAATAGCAAGGTATTCACCCAAGATGACCCTACGGGCAGAAACCTTTTACACACGTGGTAATATTACCCAACATTGCGTAGTATTACATAGGAGTAACTGGAAGTGGGTGTTTCAAGGCGTTGTTAGCCTTGACATTTTTATGAACACTTGCATACACCTTGTATCCTTTTAAATGTATGAAGAATTACTTCAGTTAGGGTCTGGAGAAAAATCTTTTCAGGGTAGGAAAGGAAAGGCAACTCCCTAAAAGTTTGTGGAGCTGTAGGTGAAAAGTTTTCAGCCCGAGAAAAAATATTTCCAGTGCAGTAAAAAACGAATTGTGCCAGCACAAACATGGATGTAACGCAGACCCCTGTAGTCCATGTAGCCCCTGTTGCTTGGGGGGGGGGGGGGCATTCAGCTCCATGAATATGAATATCTTTGAAATATGGGGGGTCTCAAGTGCCCCGCATCACGTTCTACAGGGGGGGGGGCATCGTATTGCGTTAGCAAGAGGCCTGGCTTTCTTTTAGTTTTATAACTATGCATCCGGGAAATGTCATTGCAGAGAAAATAATTCACAAACACTTTCCAAGTTTACACCCAGAAAGCTGCAACTGAAGCAGCATTCCAAGGCAGAACTGTCAACGTTTTTTGAATTTCTAAGAGGCGTGGAAGTACACCCACGAGAGAGTGAACAGCTCCAGGCAGAGTTCCCCGCATTTGTTTGCGAGTCTGGCTGGGTAGAACACTCCTTACCCAACCGACTGTGGCTTTGGAATTCCACCCAGGGGAACATCAGGGCTGAACACATTGGAATCCTGTAACACCTTCTTCTGATGGAGGCTGGGTCAGAATTACTGAACTTACATTGATCAAAGAACTCTTCATTCTCGTAAATTTCACAAAAAAACATATTTCAGAAACAACATTTAACAATCAATGATGTGAAAAATGGGAATTAACTACTTAAAAGTAGTGGATGTACATTAACAAACTCAACTTGCGAGTATATTAATGTTTGTGGTAAATAAAAAATTGTTCCTGCACTTAGGATATTACTGTAAAAATGCAGAGGACGAAACGTGCAATTCTCACGTGTAAACAGAAGCGTGCGATGGGGCTTGAAGCAGAAGAGGAAAAGTACAATTCCTGCAGGGTTTTTATTCAAAAGATAACTGCACCAGTTTATCTAAAGTAACTGTTTGTTGTTGAAGTGGTGTTTGAACCAATCGATGCTCTAAGGGAAATGTGTGGCAATCTTTTCTACAGAAATACATTTTAAGAAATACAAGCTGAGATAATAGTAAATAATGAACATTTGGCAGAAAGGTTTGTGGATGCACTCAGAGGCTGGAGATATTTTGTGCTAGAATATGGGATATGAAAGGTAGATTATGTACTGTTAGAGAGAAAAATGATTTGCAAAAGTGTGTTTTGCAACTGCAAGAAAGAAAAGTAAGAGAATGAAAATAAATGTAAGCCTTGTAACTTTTGTGGGTTGCAAGAAAAGTTGAGATGTGGGAGACTTTCCCAAACGTTTTACATATTGCGCATGGGAACATGACGAAATGCCACCCACCCAATTCATGATAATTGTTTGCGCCTGTCTATATTTATATTTAGAATTCCATGTAAAGCCAGTTCAATCCTCTTTCTGTGACTTAAATTATGTAGCTGTGTGTGGAAACGTAAGGTAGGTTGTGTTGTTTTTGCCATTTTATGGCCTCTATGCAAAACTCATTAGGCGTTTGACGCTATTCAACGCAGTGGGATATGGGTGTGCATTCGGATCAACTTTCAATGCAAACAAAACATTGTGCAGGAAAGTGGTTTGCTCTAGGACTAGAGCCATTCTCCGCCAACTAAGTGCCCATGCTACAGAATAGTAAAAGTACCTTTTTGGGATTTTTTGGGGGGTATTTTAAATATCGCGAACTCGACCCGAAGGTTTTGGAGCTCTTTACTCAAGCACAAGTTGCATTAAACAAGGTGACATTCACTTTTTTTAGGCACAGGGAGATTATGTGATTTGCCCAGGATCACAGGATGTTGAGCAGACGCTGAGGGACAGATTCACAAAGGGTCTCCACACTTGTGGTTGAAGCCCGGCACTGGCATGGGGACCCGCACTCATGGTAGGGGCCCCCGGAATGGGTATCTGCAGTATTGATGTCTCGCCGTGACTCAGGGGTCCCCTTCTTGACCGCGGGGTATCCGTAACAAGTGCGGCGGCTCTTTGTGAATCGGGCCCTAAGTCTCTATCTTGGTTCCCCAGTTCCAGAGTCGGCAGCTCTAGCAGTAACGCCACATACTTTGAGGAATTATCAGAAGTGGTACACACTAATTCGAAAATGTAAATCATCCAGATGCACAGACACATTAAATACAAGCTGATGTCACATCAGAACCTCTGACAATTGTATAAACCTTTAAAGGCTATGCATCAAAGAATAACATTTTGTACAAAGCAAGAAATCAACAAAGATGTTTGAAATTAAGAAGCTCATGAATGCTGTTAAAGCCTGTGGCTATTGTCTTCTCCCATCAACCTTTTAAATGCAAAGTAAGAAGTGATAAGGTGTCAGAATGTTTATACATTTGGAAAAGGCTGAATCGTTTTTGAGAGCACTGCAGTGCAATGACAGGTAAAATAAAATTGCACAATGGGCCCTCAGTTGATGAGGCTTGACACATAACCATAAGGAAATACTGCGCCCCCAGGGCTGCGGGGAAAGTCATTGAATTGTAAGTAGTGAGAGTGATGTGACTGGCGTTTGGTAAGCTTTTCTGCAAGGTACAGGTACAAACATCAGGGACATATTTGCTTATTGCTTCCACATGCAGACATTGACATCACAAAGTAGCCTGATCTCTCAAATGAAGCCAGAAGCATCTTTCTTGTTTGCTGCTTGGCTCACAGTTAATACTATTGTAAGCCCTATTTTTTTCCCATATTCTTTGTCTCCTCACGCAGTTATTCTGCTACAATAATCTGTTCTCAATGTTTTTAATCTTAGATCGATAACTATTATTGACTTTTTTACTAGTCTTTTCCCGCTTTCTTTTCTCTGCAGTGCTGTCTCCAAACTGTTGTTGTATTGGGTTAACTTCTGTTCCATTACTTAAGCTTTATTTGAATTCTTTTTTTACCTACTCATTGTAGATTTTAACGTGAACTTAGTGTAAAGTGTGCATGTGGCTGCACATCCAAATCAGAAGCGACATGCATGGCAAATAAAGGCATCAGCTGTAGGACTACATTACTAGCTAAATTACTAGGCAGTAGAAACTGACAGTAGAAGGCAATCAGGCGTGGCAAAAGGAATTTGCTGCCATGGGAATTACCATGAATATTTATGTTATCACATGGAATTATGGAGCAAAGCTGACCATAAATCTCCTATTATTATTCTATTTATAGAAAGCTGGTAAATGTAGACAGCACGTTAATTTACTTTGAATTACTTGCTGTGCAAAGCAATCAAGGGAAGAAATTATGTAATGTAAGGGATTCCTGAAAGCCAAGGTTTATTAGTTTATTAAACCTATGCATGACATGATAGAGATCAGAACATGAGGCATTAGTGGAGTTGGAAGCATGTGGCAATGCATATTTGTTTCATTCATGAATATTTTGGACCAGATTCACGAAGGGGAACTTGCCCTTCTGAGCAAGTTTACTATTTTTTGGTATTCACAAACTACAAGGCCTGATTCTCAAAGGTAAACTTATACTTATGTGTAAGGTCACATTTTTTTTGCTATTCACAAACTCAGTGTTAATAGTAAGTTTACAACTTCGGAGACTCCAGATAAAGATAGGCCTGTCCTTTCTCAAAGTTATGGACGAAAGCAAGACATACCACTTAGTCCTGCTATTGTGTCCACACAACAGACCATGCAACACTGCTCACCATCCTGTCCTCCAGGATAGAGGGTCAAGCTCAGTAGAGGATCTTATCTTTCTTGTCATCTATATTCCAGAAGTTCAGTAAAAGCATGGGTATATCCGCCTATCAAGCTTCATCCAACATCTAGTTACAACATGGTTACTAAGTATCAAATCTCTTCTTTTTCAGAGAACCTCATCCAGTGGTACAAATAAGGCCAGAGCAACACTTGTCTCTTGACATATCCCCCACTTTGAACCCATCAGCTAAATCACTTGGCTTTGTAATAGGGGTGTGCGAAATATGGGTAATTTGTTTTTGCATAAATATGTGAAATTTTAGCAAAATTGCACGATAGTATGCATAATTACGTAAAGAAAAAATTTGATATTTTACGCTATATTTCAGTGTGAAATGCACCCTTGCTCCAATTTACGGTGCAAAGAGGCATTTCACAGTAAAAAAAAAATTGCATACAAAATAAAAGCACTGCGAACAACAGCCACTCACTTTAGGGGTGTAATACTGGCCCCTGCAGCTCCTGAGTTATAGTGAGACCCCCAACCCTTCAGGGCTCCATTGAACCCAAGACCAAAGAATGTATGTGAGATATGGAAGACTCAGGCTCCCCCTCATCACATTCCGCAGGGCAGCCCTACTATTTTGTGTAAAGCCACTTACTCACATTCTGTTGTTCCTGTGCATTTGTGGTAAATTTTTTCATTTTAATTTGCGTAAAATTATGCAAATTACACTGACGTAATTAAAATTTGGTCCAGGTCTCATTACAATTAAACCAAAAAAATAACTATGTTACTCCAAACTTGGCTAAACAGCCTCATTTGGTCACACAGAGAACTTTCCATTAAAACCTTACTATAATCGGTAGTCTTCCATAACCTCAAACGACCCTTCATGGTTGGAATCATGGAAAATCACTACTCTATCACATTAACTCGTGTTGCATGTATCCAAAAAGAAGGCAGCTGCTGCACCTAGACCGCAATCACTATTTCCTGAACAATAAGGGGAAATAATCTAACCTCTCTCCTTCCCCATGACCGACACCACAGGCCTTAACAAAGCCCCTGCACGCATTGATGACCTGCCTCAAACAGGTGGTAAAACTGATGCAGATGATTTGGATGTGGAGGTTCCCATTGAAGGTGGAAACACATGGATTTTCACCCAGTATTCCTGGGTCCCCTTGTTATTATTCCTTCCATAATACCCAGATTTAGGTGTTGGAATTCTATTCTGAATCGGGAATTCCATCACCATGGCATCTAACTTCTGGGAGCTCATTATGAGGACCTACATCCTCTTCGAAAAAATCTCTACACGTAACCACATAGCACAATTATCAAGTAAAGGATAATAAACATTTACCAGTATTTTTATGATACCTAACTTCCCTCGAGAATCTCTAACCCAACAAATATAAAAACTTTAACTATATTTGAGGGTCATTTCATTACATGCAGCAGTATGTTTTGTTAGTGCTGCCAAAAATGGAACACTTCACCCAAATTTCTTAGAAAGGTCAAGAGGCCCTAATGAAAGCTAGAATATGCATCAGAATAGTCTGCCTCACACCCAAAGTGCTTTGCCTTGGTCTTTCAATTTACCAGAGAAAATACATCCCACTGTGGGGGGCCAGGAAAACACTGGAGCTAAATTCGACCTCCTATTGGAAGTCGCCAAGGCTAATACATTCACAACATTCAAGCAGACCTTCTCATGCCAAGATCCCCGCTGCAATCATCCATAAGAAGAATAAAGACCCAACATTGAATTTGCTAGCCCTATAAAGGGTAAAAAAAACTTACCATTACAAAAACTGTCTAAAGAGAGAAGAATAATGTTATTTTCTCTTTTCTTGTGTTTATTTTACTTTGAAGTATCCTGCTGCTACATGTGAAGTGCCCCCATTGCACTGCTCATCTGGCAAATTCGGCACTATATAAATATATGTACTTAACAAATAGTTGAATGAAATAGAAATGTACTGTCAGAACATAAAATTCACGTTGGTAGGAATAATATATACAGTTCTGGGATTCTGTAAAACATCATTGTGATTCTCGTTGTTAGAGTTCCAGATGATTGTGATACTTTCTAAACACTTTTTTGGTGTTGTATAGAATAAAACACGGCAACACATTTTAGATGTCATCCCTTTGCTAAAGTGAGTTTAAAGTTGGTCATAAATTAATTCAAAGAGCAGATATTGATTATATCAGGCACGATATTGAAGCTGTTTCAAATATTAAACTCTAAGAGGAGCACCAAGGAAAATCTCAGACAAAATAATATGATAGTACATCTTTATTTATAGAAACTTTAATATTTGAATGTTCATTTCTGTAGCATGCAAAGCATCAAATGGATATTCAAGTGCAGTGTAATGGAGGGTTGTAGTCAACATATATATAATATGTCTGGGATTAATCCTTCAATACACAAACATGGCAACAAAATAAAAACTATGGAACAGACATCCAAATATCCCATTTAATACGAATGCCAACATATTTTCCAATTTTGCTGCCAACATCCAGATTACATTCAGAGGTAGGCATTTGTCCATAAGCACTGAGAAGCAGTTAGGTAGCCTTATCTTTTACCTGTTACAAGGCGTAGGCTGTGGGAAGGAGTTATAAAGTTTCAAAACATCAAGTGTGGAGATCTACCAACAAAGGAGAATACTTCAATGCTTGCATAGTTTGTTGTGGGGTGGGAACAGGAATCAATTTGACTTGTTGTGGTTGTGAATCCCAAGGCAAAACTGTGTACAATTTTCTATTCTATACCGAGGGCTTAAAAGAGTCAACGTAGCTGTCATTTTAGAAGAAGTGGGGATTGGGACTAACACATTATGAGTAAATGTTAAAATATATTTTTGCTGTGGTGTTACTTTGGAGTAAGAAAACGAGGTCTGTATCAAAAGTGATACATAGGTTTCAAACCATTTATGTAAAACCGGTCAGAAGTCCACTAACTAACAAGTAAACTTTAATCCAACTGTGTACGGAGCCATTTCTCTAGCTTCATGTAGGACAGGGGTAAGATGGCTATGTCTGTTATATTTTGGTGCAAATCTGAAATTAGATGCTTTTTCATGGAAGATGGGCTTGTGGTATTTGGATCTTGACGAACGTAAATGAGAGAGATTGGTGGTGGATGGAGATTGTCTGCACTGTTTCTCCAAGATTCTAAGGTGTTTACTTTCATCATAGAGAGCTTTATTGAACCAAGGTGCTAAGGAGGTGGGTCTTTTCCTTTTGCTTTGGAGTGGAGCAACATTATCGATTTCGACTGCTAGGACTGAGTGGCAATGGGAAGTGAGATCATTGACATCCATGTTAGGGTCTAGTCTAGGAAGTGATTGCAAAGCAGAGTCACACTGAGTGTCAAGATCAATGTTTTTAGTGTTGCGGAACCAGGTAGATGCCCTTTTGGGTTGGCCAAGAGTTATAACGTGCGATAGGTGAAAACGGAAGGGAATGGGGAAGTGGTCTGACCAGTCTACATGGATAGGGGGAGCAATAGTGAGCAGGTCTGCTTTAGATATAACAAGATCCAGAATAGAGCCCTTAGAGTGTGTAATTTCCGAGCAGTGTTGGAAAAGATCATTGGCTGAGAGAAAGGTGGCAAGCTTGTTGGCAGACGAGTTTTCCAAAGAGCACCAGTGGAGATTGAAGTCACCCAGGAAGATCTGTCTGTCACTTTGAGAAAATTGGGCACTGATGAATTCGGTGAGTTCCTCCAAAAAGGGAGAGCAGTTACCGGTTGGGTGGTAGATGACATGGAACCTGAAAGGTGCACCGTGATGTACTTGAAGTTCTAGGGATAGGCATTTAAATGTACGGAAGTGGATGGTGGGAAGGGCTTTAATTTGAAGCGAGTTTCTGAAGATGATAGCGACACCTACCCCAATTTTGTCAGTTCTGTCGTTTCTGAGGATAGAGTAGTCGGTGGGTATCAGAAGATCAAACAAAGTATGAGAGGAGTCCTTTAACCAGATCTCAGTGAGGAAGAGCATGTCAAGATTGTATTGGGTGATAGTGTCAGAAATTTCCAGTTTGTGCTTGATTGCAGATCTGCAGTTGTGGAGCAAACAATGCAGCTCTGACGCAACTGTTTTGGTGATGGGGGTGTTTGGGGTATTAAGGGAGATAGGGATATGATTCTTGTATGAGGGTGCCAGGGAAGAAGAGGAAGGCTGGTTAGATCTGACAGAAGAGATGGTCTGAATAGAGAATTGAGTAGGATTATTAGGAGGGGAAAGTGGAGGGGGATTGACGTTGGTAGTCTTGTAGCTAGCCAGTAAGTTGGCGATGTCTGTGGAGGACAGACTGTGGTT
This sequence comes from Lissotriton helveticus, assembly GCF_964261635.1. Classification (NCBI taxonomy): domain Eukaryota; kingdom Metazoa; phylum Chordata; class Amphibia; order Caudata; family Salamandridae; genus Lissotriton; species Lissotriton helveticus. The sequence continues at coordinate 321,918,003 of NC_136069.1, forward strand.
CGCTTTATTGGGGCGCGGGAGCAAGGAACTCCTCGGGAGATTGTTAGGGAAGTGGGATATCTTAGCACTTAGAAGTGAGATGGACGCTACAAGCTGGGAAATTAATACCAGCCTCGTCTTGATTTGCATAGAAAACATGTCTTCCCTAATGTCCTTCTTAGAAATCACAGGGTCCCAGTGACTCAAATGGTAGTAACACATAATCAATTATACCTGGGGGCAGGCTTTAGCGTAACACTAGCATCCTCCTAATCCTTCTTTGATGAAAAGTCTGAGGTTAGTCTGTAAGTGATCCTAATTTCAGGGTCAACATTGGACTTTATTTTTAAAAAGCAGAGCTATGTGGCAGTTTTTAAGATGCTGCACTGTGTAAAGAGCTTAGTGTTCAAGCTGCAAACATTACAGCTCAGAGACAAGGAAGGTCAGACAGTGATCCTTGTTAACAAACTCTTGCCTGCAGTTTATGTACAACTGAGAACCTTTGAACTAAGCGTATGTCCTTTTCACACTGATAAGGCTTAAAAGCAAGTGCGCAGCTCTGTGCCAGTGCATCACCAGTAGCAGATTCAACCCCTTTAATGCCTAACTGTTCTTGGCACATGAAAGCACTGCAACACTATGAGTGCCCTTCTTTCTGCTCAAGGGACATTTTATGCACAGGAGCTCTAAACTTGACCCAAGAAGTAATTTTTGACCTCCACTACAGACAGATTTTAGCTTTAACTGTTTGTTGGAGATCTGTTGTTTTCAATACATTATCAAAATAATGAGTGGGCTTACAGTCAACCCCTCCTTCATGGTGTGATGTCTTTATTGTCTATCTCACATCCTTGCTTTGAAATCAATGGCTGTCCTGCCTATATCTGAACTTGTCCTATCCATAGATATTTCGGTCTGTCAGTGCTTTGATTGGTTGTTGCATTCTTCCATCATATTTTGTCTCTTTCTAACTCTTCTCTTCTCCCCTCTACTCTATCTTTTACCCCTATTCCTTTCCTTTTGCCCCTTCTCCATCGCCCACTCAGTGTCTTCTTGCTGCTCCATTCCTCTTGATACTTTTTCCAATCTGCTGTTTTTTACCATTCTAAAATGGCCGCCAGAGTGGGGGCACCTGCACTCAGGCAAAAGGCAGTAAATGACATCTGCAGTGGCCATCAATGAATACATTTTGTAGTATGAACGAGTGCCAAAGAAACTGTTATTGCAGTGGCTTGAGAACATCTTTGCCTATTACATTCCTCCTATTTCTGCCAACAGAAGACCCTCTTTCTGACAGTTGCTGTTTCTAGCTCTCGTCCACCTGCTCCATGGTCGCCTGTTGCATGGTCTTACTTCCTGCTTTCCTTTCTTTTGTGTATGTGTTTTAATGTCCATGTTCATTTGTGATTAGGTTGGACATGGCCGGGGGGGGTCATTTTAAACATGTACATGTATGCTTGTAGACATGCATGTGAATTGAATCACTGTGCTTTGGTGCCAGTTGTACGCCATTCAGTGAAGTTCACATTTGTTTTACAAATGCATTTCGCTTAATTTTATAGACTGGATCTTAATACTGGTGTGATTTACTCTCACACTGTACAACGTTGTTTCCTTTTACTTTCATCAGTCTCCAGTTTTTTGCTCCCCCCCTCCAGCCCCTCCCTCCCCCGAATGATTCCGTAGCTGCCATATCCCCCTGTGTTGTGAAGGTAAAAGACAAACAAATAACCTAGAATCTCAGATGGTGCCAATAGTAAACAAGCACAGACAAAGTCAATAGGTCTGTGTTGGCTGACATAATTTTTGATTTGTCAATGCTTATTTCGTTTTGTCAACACTTAATAGTTGGGAATGTCGCGGACCCTCGACGTCAATCTAATAAAAATACAAACTCTGGAGACAAGCAGAAATATTGCTCTTGTCTCAAAAGGCACACATTGTTTTGCCATTGTAGTCCCTGGAACTTAAAGGAACTCATTTGTGTGTAGATCCCCTCCATGTGAAAGGACAGAATACTGTCACTCATACTGAAGTGAGTCTATGGAAGAAGTTGGCAGGCCCACTGCCCCATACCATGTGTTGTAATGGGCAAAAGAACAATGTGAATGACACAATAACAGCACAATGAATGAAGAGGTTTGGTTCACAGCCCCCCTATAAGTAAGTAGATTATACATATATTTCAGTAAAATCTAAAGACATTGGCTAACATCAGACCTAAAAAGAAGTATTGACTTTGCTCAGTTGCTGTCCCATGCCCATTCACTCGTATGGCCTTCAGGGAGCATGCGGTCCCTGCCACAGACGCCTTCGCTTGTTTGTGTCATTCGCGTGACCTTGGATGAATCTGACTTGGCTCAAGCACCCATTGGTGCACCGCCTGCAGTGCAGTGAGAAAGATAAGAGTGTGGCTGCATATTGTGTGAATCGGGATTATCCTCAGGTCTATCAGAAAACCTAAACCTATAAAAAGACATATAATATGCTGTGTTGCTACTTTCAAAGGAGTATTTTCCCTTAACAGCAGGGTATGTTTCCATCCACAGCATAGAAGCTTTACTATGGGAAGATCTTCAGTCGGCTTTCAGTCTGCCCTCTTAATCTCAGTAATCCCAAAACTCATAGTTGTAGGTAAACCTTTTTGAATGACATTCTTATTTCAAGATTAAGTTTTATCCTAAAAGTTGCTAATCTTTACCATCTAACTTTGCAAGTTTTGTGGGCTGTGACATAGCACAAGAGTGGTACGCTAAAAGTATACAGCCTAAGGAATATGTTATTCGGTTTAAAATGATGGAACATGAGCGGAGTGGCACGCGCCCAGGCTTGTCTTTTTATTACCGAGATCCATTTCTGTGGTTGTTGACCTCAGACAACCTCCAACCCCGGGCGCCCCTGCCTTAAATCAGACCAAGGGCCAATTGGAGATCTGGCTTGCTACCCCTCATATAATCTTCATGGCTATGATGCGAATTTAATACATGAAGCAGCCCAGTGTACCGACTTTATTTATAAGCGCTGGAATAAAAATACACTCATCTTGTCGGGCAGCCGAAGGTGCCAACAGGAGTCAACGACTGCACTTTTCACACTATGCAACAGATGGTGGCGCTATTATTAGCCCTCGGTGTTTGGAAGTTGTCGGTCCCAGTGCAGTCCTCCCTGTTCGACAAACAAGCACGATTCCTTCCAATTTGGTGTGGGTATTAGAGCATGTTACAACAAAACCAGACTACATTGCACTTTTTTTTCCTGTTTAGATAGAGGGGAAATTAGTGATTTTTCCAGATTCACACGATATTGACCAAGGCAAACAGGCAAACCTGGTTCCCCATGTTACAAAGTCAGCAGCTCTAGCCACTAGGACACACCTCCTCCCTATAAATATCTGCGTGTATAGATCGGGGTCTGAATGTTACTGAGATTTATGATACTTTCCCCATTTTTCAATAGCACCCGGTCCAAGTGAGGGAATTTTATTATTTTTGAACACTCCTCTTTCCCTACATATGCATATTATTGTAGAAACCCTGTAGATATTTGAAGACATCTTACAAATAATATTACAAATATTATTTCTTGCTTGTCTTATTTTCTTCACATTGAAAACATTTTTCCTTCTAAAGGCTTCCCCTCTTTCACAAAGCATCCCAACATTTTTTTATCTTCACAGCGCTTTCCCACATTTTCCACATCGGTTACACCTGGTTACTTCAGTGTAAGGGAAGCGTGGGAAAGAAACAGCAAATATTTGTTTAAAGTTACAGCTCTGTGGGTGTTCGCCTGGTTCGCACTGTGCCTCCCTGACCACCCATATGACATTGCCCAGCCGGCACCTACGAACAGCCCTTTACTCTGGATATCACAGATGAATGATCAAAAATCGACATGCTTAACCGGACTTCAGCAAATATATGTGGCCATCAAACGACCTGTGCACTGACATTGTGACTGGGGGCCATATGTATCATTATTTGAAAGAGCCAGCCGCAGTCGGTAGTGGTATGACCTGCAGGGCGGTGACGTGGGGAGGGGGAAGGGCAGGGTGGGGGGTAGTAATGTATGGATTACGGAGTTTTACAGGTAAGTAAACATATAAATAAAGAAAACGAATTTTGTTGCGTGCACTGCATCACCAAATGCGATGCAGTGCGCGCAACGAAATTCGTTTGATTATTTATATGTTTACTTACCTGTAAAACTCCATAATCCATACATTACTACACCCCACCCTGCCCCTACCCCTCCCCACGTCACCGCCCTGCAGGTCATCCCACTACCGACCGCGTCTGGAAATAGCGATTATCTAATTGCGATTCTCTGCGAACACAATTAGGTAATCGCTTGAGTATGAGTTAGTGATTCCCAGTGGCTGGCAATGGACATACCTCATTAATATTCAAGAAGTAGGTCGTAATTTGCAAACCATACGGGAATCGCTTAAAACACAGGGATGGTGGCCTGCTGGGGTCGGCACACCACCATGTCTGTGTTTGCCTTTAAATAAAGCAACTTTTTTTTTTTAATGCAGGCCGTTTTCCTTAAAGAAAAATGGGATGCATTTAAAAAAATTAAAACAAAAAAAATGCTTTTGCTACTATTCCCAAAGGGGAAGGGGTCCCCTTGTGGACCCATTCCCATTTGCGAATGGGTTACCAGCTATTTGAAGTAGGTGGCAAAATGCAGATATTTTGTGACTGCTTTTCGGTCATAAAACATTCTTACATACTGCTGTGATTCGGTATTAGGAACGGACGCCCTAAACTCGCCCCTTCCTAATACCGAATCGGTATGTATTCGCGATTCCAATTTGCGATTTGCTAACATGTTACCAAATTGCAAATTGGAATTCATGTGTACCAAAATGCATTTTACCTGTGGCAAGCGACCCGATTCTGTCAATCGGGACATTTGCGATCAGTAAAATGTATGATACATATTGCCCTAGGTAACATAGTTTGCCTACCAAAGGTGAAGCTGTGAACCTGATTTATTTTCAGAGAAAGATTGGAGAACTGGGCCTGCATGTTCAAATCCCAAAACGGAACAAATCTGTGAATTTAAGGCAAATATCTTTACATTTTTATTCTTCAACCAATAGGTATGTGGCATATAAATACATAACTTAATTTGCCCACAACTCTCATTATGTTTCCTGACTGACTCTCCTCACTAATAACTGTGGGGAAAGTGAAACACTACAGCAACGAAGCTAAAGAACTTCCCCCATTGAGAATAAGCGCTAAGGGCCATATGTATCATTATTGGAAATAGCGATTACTTAATTGCGATTCTCTGAGTTTCTCAATTAGATAATCACTGTTCCTAATGTATGAAACTCCATGAGTTTCATTTAGCGAATCCTAATGGGTCGCAAATTTACCTATCTTATGAATACTAACGAGGTAGGTCGCAATTTGCAACCTATTAGGAATCTTTAAAATCACGGGGATGGTGGCCTGCTGGGGTCAGCAGACCACTATATCCATGATTGCTTTCAAATATTGCATTCATTTTTTTTAAATGTAGCCTGTTTTCCTTAAAGGAAAACGAGTTGCATTTAAAATAGAAAAATTAAAAGTTTTCTTTACATTTTTTAAGAGCAGGCAGTGGTCTGTGGTCCCATTGCCTTCTCTGAAAAAACGTTTTTGCTACCATTCCCAAACGCAAAAGGGTCCCTTAGGGACACCTTCCCCTTTGGGAATTAGTTACTACCTACTTGAAGTAGGTGGTAAAATGCAAATGTTTTGCGACCGGATTTTGGTTGCAAAACATTCTTACTTACAGCTGTTGTTCAGTATTAGGATGGGACACCCTAAACACTCCCCTTCCTAATTCCAAATTGGTATGTATTTGCAATTCTAAATTGTGATTCGGTAACATGTTACTGAATCGCAAATTGGAATTCATACATACCAAAATAATAAAAGCCGATCGCTATTGGCACAATCCTGCGAATCGGGCTATTTGCAACCACTAAAATGCAGTATACATATGGCCCTAAGTTCCCTGGCTATACCCAACCCAATTCTTATAGCCAAATGTTCCACCCAGCATGGAAGGGACATCAGTTTACCAAGGTATTGTGTTACCAAATTCTGCGTTGCCAGTTTGGACCGCAGCAACCCTATGTGGCGGAAGGAACACACCATATCCTCCGTTCCACAGACCGCAGCAACGTAATTTCCTTACACAGACAGGCACAGGAAGTCCCTCCCTCCAGCATCTGGTAGTGTGGAAATGTTGCATTCCATCAAAGATAGGCGATTTTCGAATGGCCCACTCACTTGGCAGCGTGGCAGTAAGAGTGTTCCATCTACCATGGAAATTCAGTGGCTTCTCCTGTATCTTGTTCCTTTCTCAGCTTTAGAATTGGCGCAGCTGTTGACATTTGCAAAGTTGCTAGGTCTAGAACATCGCATTTTGAAACACCCATACCCATTGCTACCTGGTTACTGTATTTCTATCTGGAATGTAGACTCACAAAATATTATTCCAGGTTCAACACCTCATGTTCAAGCTACAGGAACGGACTGGGAGCCCGAAGCAGCCCTGGCAATTTTCTGGTACCAGCCCTTGGTGAACCACTTGTTGGCCCTGGGAGGCTGGAAAGGCTTGCTTCCTGCTTTTATTACTGGGGTCAAATAGTGTAGCACTGCTGCAAAACAGGCCCCCAGTAATAAAGCCGGCCTCCACTGCTGCAAAACCGGCCCCCACCTTTCCAGCCTCCTGGGAAACGCCCGATGCATGGTGCGGCCAGTCCCTTTTATATAAAATATGTTCGCTGCAGAATACTCGGGTCTGTACTGAATACCCAAATAAACAACTCTTAGCTTTTTTGGCACTTTGCCAATATATACCTTTTTGGCCCATGAATAGAAGGTCAGTGATGTAATTTAATAATAATATTACGTACATGTGACTTTTTGGTCATTTTCCGCTGAAGGACACGTTGATTCGAATATGGTTTTACTTTCCTAGTTCTAAAATTGAGAAATATTATATACAATTGTCAATAAATCTCACAGGTAACTACAAAATTGCCACCAATCAATCATCTAGGCATGGAATTTCACATTTATGTGTACTCATTTATGTTAATGGATTATGGTTTCGAAATGTTCTCAATTTACTTCTAGAACGATTTTATCCAGGGTGCACTTCATTTCAAAGATTTGTTTGTTCTGTTTTTTATGGTGTAAATATATCGGTAACAAAGTGAGGCTTCTTTCTCCACACGCTGTTTATAAATAGGAGGCATCTGAAGGTTTCTGGGTACGTGCTTCTTTAAGCCATGGACCGCGCTCTGTCAGGGTCATGGCCTGTGCCATCAACTGGCAGGGATTTACATTAAGCTAACTGCAGATTACAATTTCTCGAGCGAAATTGAAGCCTCGACACTAAGCACAGCAATCCGTAATCACATCACAGGCTGATAGAAATCAAGAAACATGGCGGCTGAGTGATCTCCAAGCCTTCGCCGACCAATATTACACAAAGCAAAGCTCCAATTGCACCCAGCGACTAAGAGCATGTCTGTAATAAGCAATATCTGTCCATATTGCGATACTTGGCTGTAATTACCGGGCCAGGCAGATCGTGTTACGATATCAACGCGTTACTTCTTTCGTAAGTAGAATGATCTGGTACTGAAAGGGATGAAGTGTGCACGTCTGTTTTCGGCACTGAAAAAAAATAATTGCGGACAACTGTGCGTGGACCTCAATGAAAGGGCGTGTTATGGTCTGTCTCTAAAGATCTGTAGGCCCCGGGGGAAAGAAAATATTATACGTTTTAAAGGAAATTGCACGCCCAAAAATATAGGTTCAGTAGAGTATGTAACGCATAAAAATAGAACACAAACTACAAAATTCAGAAAAATAAAGAAAATGTGAAAATAATTAAAAATATATAAACATTCCCATTTTAAACTGCAAGAACAAAACTTCGACGTTTTAAAAGTAAAGAATTAAAAAAAGGCCCAGCTATATATGTTACAAATTCCAAATATGACAACAAAGAACACAGATCTCGAGTGTACCTAAAACTCATTTGCGTTATTTCATCAGTTGAAAAAATATTATCCTAATTTTCATCTCACAAGCGGAATATATAAAGTAATAGAGGGATCTATGTCCAATATGCTGGGAGGCATCAAGCACATTGTGGCATACAGTTGGCCAAACTTCAGGGTCAGGAAATGCAGATCAGCCCCGCAGGGGAAGATGATTGTGTGCTTCCACCAGAAACGTCACTCTCACTCTGCTGACCTGTGGCACTGTTTTGGGGTTGAGGAGAACTACGGGGCATATTATCAAGGGGGCACGATAAAATTATCGCTGCTTTAGCGTCCGTTTTCGGGCGAAAAGCGCCAATAATTTTTTCACATTATTTATAAGAACACGCTAACGTGTGATTCCTTGACTTAGCTCCCGTTTTTCACATGCCTCGCCTCGATAATGAGATGCAAAGTAGGCATGGCTGTGAAAACAACTTAGGAAAATATCGTGAAGGCAGCTTCACGATATTACCAACGAGGCATAGCGATAATTTAAATCGCGCTAACTCTGCCTTAACTCAGGAATTTAACGTCTGTTAAATTCCTGATTAAGGCATACCTAACATGGGAGGTGGATTGTAAGGCTAAGGCCACAGGGCCTATAATCAAGCTATCGCCGTTTTCCATGGAACATCACTGGAAAACCAGCGATGTTCCATGGAAAACCCCGCTATCGCTGGAATATTCATCACCATAGCGCTAAGCGTTGATAATATAGCGCTAGCGTGGCGATTTATTCCAGCGATAGCCAGCGATAATTAAAAGCGCGCTAAGTGCGCACAGCGATAATTATCCCTGGGGCTTGATAATATGCCCCTACATTCCTTGTGGTGCAAGGAAGTGGGGTGGGGTGGGGGGTTAGTGGCTCATTCACAGTTTTCACAAATTTGTGCTATGTTATGGGACTCAAATATTGTGTTCACATCATATTTGTTTTAGAAATAGGGTCAGCCACGACAGAAGCAGCCACAGGCTTCACCCCGACGTCCATTAAGTCCATGGGCAGTTGGGATTTCACTTGTTCAGAGGGGTTCATAAGGCCTTACCTTTGTTGATTTCCGTCCTACCCTTCGACCACCCACCTAAACCGGAACACTTCACTTTAATTTGACATCACTGCTTAGGGATTGGAGGGCTCAAATTAGAGCATCCCTTAACAGACTCGAAGAAATTTTGGATCTGGAGTGATTCTCGTCATTTACATTGAGAGCAATAACACAAGACCTTGTGGGACAGAGGGTCGAAGACTGTTTGCTAGTAGTCATCTCCAGACTGAGAAAAGGAGTGCCAAGGCCCTCAATCGTGCTGTCTGAAATCATTCCATGCGCAGTTTAGCCCAAGAAGACTTCCAAAGTAATTCTGAGTAAATCACATCTTCCGTTCAGATCAATAGGGATGGGCTATTGCAGTTTGAAAGTGGCGATCTGTTTGGGGCAAGGGTGTCTGCACTATCACACGGCCGCTAATTGCACGCCAGTGCCGGCTGAAAGGACAGGAATTAACAGTATCTTATAAATACGGTGCATTTTTGCAGCCGTGGTCGGTAGTGGGAGTGCCTGCCGGGCGGTAATGTGGGGAGGGGGAGGGGCAGGGTGGGAGGTATTAAACTATGGATTACGGAGGTTTACAGGTAAGTAAACATATAAATAAATTAAACAAATTTCGTTGTGTGCACTGCATCCCCAAAGGCAATGCAGTGCACGCAACAAAATTTGTTTTATTTATTTATATGTTTACTTACCTGTAAACCTCTGCAATCCATAGTTTACTACACCCCACCCTGCCCCTCCCCCTCCCCATGTCACCGCCCAGCAGGTACTCCCATTACCGACCACGGCTGCATTTTTGCCCTTTTGATTTGGCGTAGGGCTGCGCAGCAAAATGACTTGCGGCACTGCAGTACGCCAATTCTTTGTCAAGGTGCCCCTAACTGTTGAGCGAGGGTGCAAATTCTTGCTCAAGGAGCAGGGCACTTTAATGTGATCCATGACTCAAGGAAATAAATACATCCATGTTTACAACCCTAAAACCTTTATTACCTAGGAAAAGAAATTCCAACTCTAGCAGGGTACAAACCTCAGCGTGAACCACACAATTTTTATTTATTTAAAAGATTTCTAGAGCGCGTAGTCACCCGGAGGGTATCCCAGCGCTGAACCTCTTACTCACAAGGGGAAATAGTCGGGAGTGATGTTCTCAGGAGTTGAGTTAGCCACATATCCACAAACATTCAGTTCATCTTTAAAATAAAAAAATATAAAGCTCTAACTCAGTGCTAAATTTCTACAAACGTAAGTGTCTGGACCCTTCTCAGGAGGCTACTGCAGCCTACACCACCCATTGGCCCTGCCAGCACTGCCAATGCCAGCACTAACACACTACTAACTATCACATGCCTACAAATGTGACACTTTGGACTAATCCAGGTAACCCAAAGCTATAAGAATGGCCTGGGCAACACGTATTCAATTTTAATGTATATTTAATTATTAAACACTTTGTATTGTTCTCATCTCAAAATTAGACAAATAGTGCCACCCTCTGGTGGACTGTCATAGGAGCTGTTTTTGAGAATTAGGTGCTAGTACAGAGCAGGGATAACCACCGGCTCAAATTAAGCATTGTTACAGGTACTAGGCCTAAGCGGGATTAGAGAAAAAATAAGTAAATTAAAGCTAAGACATTAGACTACTTGGGCTACTTGGCCTCTGCCTGCCCTTCTCATTGTTTTTACCTGAAAACAATTGCCACGTTGTCTAGGCAACGGATGAGAGCAGAAATAAGAAGGGGAAGGGTCACCTGGCCATATAGGCTTCCTGGGCTTTCCTGCCAAAGATGATCATACTTGGCTGAGTTCAGATAGTACTTACAACTCCTCCCTCCTTCCTAAGGGTACGTTTACATTAGGAATCTAGAGTCTACCACAGAAAGAATACCCGGTTATGGGGTGACAGGACCCAGCAGAGGAAACCTTTCAGTCAGTCCCCTTATGGGTTCAAGAGAAATATATGGCTCAGAGTGATCAAAACTGTGGTGTGACTAAGGCCCCCACTATGTTATTCATGAGTATGGACTACAGGAATACCCAGACGTGCTACCAGCAATCGCAATCTGCCTGCCAATGAAAAAAAGCCAATTCATTTTACAGACAGACTAGTCAGCACTTCTCGGCATCATACCATAAATACAGTCTCTTTTAGTATGGTGATTCATGAGGTCAAAGGTACCACAAGCCTGTCTCTGTGTCCCTCAATATAGTTCAAATCAGCTCAGACCCCTTTCAATATAGACACATATTTACAGAGGCTCTCAGTAGAATGTCAGTTAGGAGGGATTGTGTCCTCTATGTAAAGTGCAGCAGTTTAGCAGAGTGCCAGTCCTCATAGTGTACCAATAATAAAGTAATGGCTGATAGGTTAAGTTTCCATTTGCCACAGAGCCTCCTCATTACTGTGCACTTCTATGCAGTCCTTGACTTATAGGGCCTTGGTGCTGATATGCAAACATGAATGGGATCATCTGCTGTTACTGATATCGAGGTCTAAGGACTCAAATATGCTGTGCTCATGATTTAGATGAATGGAGCTGCAAGCAGGAAGACAAGTACCTCAGCTCTGTTTCAAGGTGTATCCCTCTCTGTTGACCCTATGAAGATCCAAGTCCAAACATTGTACATATGTGGGATGAAACATCGATATTGAAATTTTTCATGAGCTTGAAGTCTATTGACTAAGAAAAGGGAAAATTAAGAGTGGACGATTTGCCCTAATGACCATGTGAATAATAGTTTACAAGCTCTTATTTATGTAATGCTTATTGTCCATTTGTTTCATTGTGACCTCGCCTTCATGAGCACTATGCCACTTTCAACTTGTGGAAAACCCATATATAATGCATTGTTTGCTTTACATTTTTTAATACAGTTTATTTTGCTTATGTGGTGTGTTGTGGCTAGTCAATACCTAACCCAAAACACAAAAAGGGAAAGGGTATGACGGAACTACTCCTGGTTCCCTTTTAGATTAACAAAGAAGGAGTAATTCCAGGAAACAATTACTGCTTATTGTGGTGAAAAAAAGGAAGCAATTCCTTTTTTAACCCGTTGAATGCGGCGTGAATTCCGCCACGGTGCGGGTAAAATAATGAGTGGGCATGGTTCAGACGGCCCCCCGCAGTCCTCCGCACACACCCACTGTGATGTCGGACAAACAGGGGCCGTCGGACACATCGAACAGATTAAAAAGAACCCTCACCCACCAACTTAGTTGGTGGCATGCTTCATCATAGGGTTCCCACCTGAGGGGCCAAATGCCTCCCGGGTGTGCTTCGACGCCTGAGTTACAGCAGAGCAGTTTTTAGCAGTGCACAGCGAGTGACAAGTGAAAGTGGTTAAAACTGCCTCTATGACATCTTGAAATGTAGTAGTGGGGTCATAAGACAAGATTTAAAACAAAGTAGAGGGATGTTCTCTGTGACTTAATTGGTCACAAACATCCGTGGTAAGGTTGTGACTAGGTCTACATGTTTCAGCCTTTCAATGCTTAATAACAAGGCTTTCTTCAGGACCAGTGAAACGACGTGTGCACTCACTAAGGTGCACACATTCAGTGAAAGGTGAACCGCAAACTTACGGTTCTGCTATCAACAATTTGTTGTAAATCGCAAGTGTGCGATACCCCATGGATCCTGGCGGGGGCGTTGCCTATAGTCAAACCTTTTTCAAGGTCAGCGCCCACATCTGGCACCTACTTTAATTCCAGCGAGCCACCAGCAGGGTCTAGGGCAAGTCCTGCTAGAACGGGTCAGTTTTGCAGCTTTTGTGTAACAGTAGGTTTACAGGAGGCAAGCCAACTAGCCCCTGGAGCCCACTCTTGTGTCTTGTGTTCAAGTGGGAGCAGGTCCAGCCCTTGATGTTTCCCTCCACAGATTACAGTAAATGCAGTCCTCGTTCTGAAGTCCAAAAGAGGTTGAGCAGGTTCTCAAGAGAGTATCTAGGAGTGCCACTTTTATGCTGGCTCTAACTTGTTGCTGGGAAAAGCTCCCTATCCAATAGAAAGCAAGTTCCCGGGGTCAACCCTAGCCACTTTGACAGCATTTCCTAGTGGAAAGGGGGGCTAGCCCTAAACAATGACACAGGGTCCTGCTCTGCCATGATCCAACATGACAGAACCTCTATTCCCTTGGTCAGAGCTATGGGCAGGTTCTGAGGTGTGTCTAGGTAAATGAGGAACTCCTTCTGCAAATGAGGTCTGGAACAGGGTTCCTCCCCACTGGGATTGGTGCCACTTTGGCTCATTGGACAATGGCAGGAATAGGCCTAGTTGTGAGTTATATCTGCCTGTGAAAGGGATGCCCCTTTGAAGCTTGTGCAGTCGGTGGGCGCATGCCGTCCCAGCCAAGGCCATTTTATTCCCTTTACTGCAGGCCCAGCAGGCTGCCAGGTGACAGTTGAGGATAAAGTCTGTAAAGGCTACTATAGGATTTAGGCAGGAAAATTCCAACTTTCCAAAAAGGGCATTTGAAAAATAGTGACTTTACCATCAGATTTGAGTTTAAATTCCTATTTATTTGAGTCTTTGAGCCAAACTTCTAGCTATTCCCAAATTGAAGATATGCATTATAAGGTGTTATCATGTAACCCAGTGCCTTTTGTATGGGAGAGCCAGCCTTACCACACTGAAAAATGACTTTGGGGACACGTAAGAACACGTCCTACTTTTTAAATACCACGCACCCTACCCCTCAGGATATTCAGGATGTACCTTAGGAGTGGCTTGCCAGTATTTAAAGGGAAGGGTTAGGTCTGGCAAAAGGTTTATTTTGCCAAGTTGAATTTACAGTATTTAAACTGCACAATCAGTCTGCAGAGGCAGGTCTGAAGATTGCTTTACTTTGTCACGTTAGTGGTGGCACAATAGGTGCAGTAGTTAGTGACATTTAACTTTCAGGCCCTGGATACACAGACTATTATATTCTTGGGACCTATTGGGTAGTTAACTATGCCAATCAGAAATTAGCCAACTGTACAAGTGTTTTAGGGTCAGAGCACAGGCACTGAGGCCTGGTTAGCAGAGGCCTAGTTGAAACCCAGCAGCATCAGTCTCAAAATTGGGGGGTGATTGTAAAAAAAGAGGTCTTCCCTTACAGTGTTCTGCTTCAGCTGTCAAATAACTCAAGCTCTCACCTTCTTACTATTGAAATCCTGTTCATTATCCAAGTTATATCTACATCATGGAAAATCAGAAGCATAAGTATCACATAAAGCAGAGCAGTGGCACCAACAGCATTGCTTTGGAAGGTACAGTCTTCCAATTTTAATGTCAAAACAAGAGTGGTTCATGAATCAGATGTCACCAGGAGTATGCCATGTGTCAGTGGTGACTCTGCAAGAGAATACCAGTTCTTAAAGTCACAGTGGAATACTGACTAACTCGACTTGTTTGAGAAGGTTCAAGTCTGATTCTTTACCCTTTGATTGTCTGGAGCAGGTACAGTAAGTGACAGTAAACAATTAGCAACTAGTGGAGCCATCATCATTTCACAAGCAACACAGCCCAATGAGGAGCAGCAGGTCTAGAGCCATCAACAGAAGCAGCCGTCAGCAACACCACCACCAAGCTCTCCATCACCAGCACTAAACAAACTGATAATCCCTTCAGGAGAAAACAAGTGACAATTGGTGGTTCTTTCTTTTATCATTATGAGCATGCCTTCTGTAATGATGACAAATCAGTTTAAGGTTAAAAGGAAGAATGAGATACACATATTGATACTGATTCTAGAGCCAGAAGGAAGAGGCAGTGCACATCATCTTGAAGAGTGGATCAATTGTGGCAACTCAGCCTCAGTCTTCTGACAGTCACTCTTTCATCAGTGGCACCATTGATAATCAGTAATAATGGTGTTATCATTAAAGGGACTATTGATGCATGCAGCCTTTTTTGGCTTATTTGGGTCACCAGAGGCCTAAGGATCTGACTTTATGATTGATTGTAAGCTGTGGACCCATAATTGACAGAGCAAAGGAGAGTCTTTGAATTGTAGATCATTGAATTCAAACCAACCCATGGGGATAGCTAAAACAGGAAGGGGAAAATTGGATGCTATTTGTTTATGCCTAGCTAGCCTATCACCTTGGTGTGAGAGCTTAGGGGAGAATCATTTTATCAATGTTCAAGCACCCTCATACTTTGCACTCTTCTTCCCCTACTAAATACTATCAATCAACAAAAGAGTGACGAATGATGCAAACAAAATAGTTAACACAATAAAACCAAGAGTGGAGCAAGTGAGCAGGAAAAAAAACTCTGTTTTTTTAAAAGAACCCTTACTCACCAACCTAGTTGGTGACATGCTTCATCATCGGGTTCCCACCAGGGAGACCGAGTGCCTCCCTGGTGTGCTACAACGCCTGAACTACAGCTGAGCGGGATTTTTTTGGACTGTGTATCAGTGCAAGGAAGTGGTGCAGATTTAAAAGATGGCAAGCTTTACCCAGAAATAGTTTTAATAACAGGGCAGCTTAAGCCCTGTTGCGAACAAGCCCGGTGGCAGAGGGCTAGCGCGAGGCTGCGAGCGCATTCATTTTAAAACTTTACCTTATTCCTGATCTACTGCTGAAGGCAAGCAGTCCCCTGTCCCTCATCCCGCTGATTACGAGCGGCTGCCTTGTGTTAGCATTTTAACCCACCTCCCAACCCGCCCTGTTGACCCCGCCCACCCCCTCGCATCCGCCTACTTAGGCGTTCCTCTCTCTCGCCTCAGCGTTGCGAACAAGCCCGGTGGCAGAGGGCTAGCGCGAGGCTGCGAGCGCATTCATTTTAAAACTTTACCTTATTCCTGATCTACTGCTGAAGGCAAGCAGTCCCCTGTCCCTCATCCCGCTGATTACGAGCGGCTGCCTTGTGTTAGCATTTTAACCCACCTCCCAACCCGCCCTGTTGACCCCGCCCACCCCCTCGCATCCGCCTACTTAGGCGTTCCTCTCTCTCGCCTCAGCGTTGCGAACAAGCCCGGTGGCAGAGGGCTAGCGCGAGGCTGCGAGCGCATTCATTTTAAAACTTTACCTTATTCCTGATCTACTGCTGAAGGCAAGCAGTCCCCTGTCCCTCATCCCGCTGATTACGAGCGGCTGCCTTGTGTTAGCATTTTAACCCACCTCCCAACCCGCCCTGTTGACCCCGCCCACCCCCTCGCATCCGCCTACTTAGGCGTTCCTCTCTCTCGCCTCAGCGTTGCGAACAAGCCCGGTGGCAGAGGGCTAGCGCGAGGCTGCGAGCGCATTCATTTTAAAACTTTACCTTATTCCTGATCTACTGCTGAAGGCAAGCAGTCCCCTGTCCCTCATCCCGCTGATTACGAGCGGCTGCCTTGTGTTAGCATTTTAACCCACCTCCCAACCCGCCCTGTTGACCCCGCCCACCCCCTCGCATCCGCCTACTTAGGCGTTCCTCTCTCTCGCCTCAGCGTTGCGAACAAGCCCGGTGGCAGAGGGCTAGCGCGAGGCTGCGAGCGCATTCATTTTAAAACTTTACCTTATTCCTGATCTACTGCTGAAGGCAAGCAGTCCCCTGTCCCTCATCCCGCTGATTACGAGCGGCTGCCTTGTGTTAGCATTTTAACCCACCTCCCAACCCGCCCTGTTGACCCCGCCCACCCCCTCGCATCCGCCTACTTAACGCTTCACATGCGTCAGCGCAGCGGACGAGCGCAGCGGGCGCGCCGGCTTCGCGCCGGAGTCGCGCCAGAGTTAAGCCCGTCTGCGCCCGTCCGCGGCCGGTCGGGGCTAGGGGCCCCGGACGCTGCCCGCCCCCACACATACTCGCCCTCCCAGCTCTGCTCCTTCTGGGCCCCCGGGACCATCGGCGGCCATACCACCGGTCGCTTGAAGCAGCTAGGCCTGCTCACCCTTCCACCCCGGCTGCCTCCTGCGATGGTAACTTCTTTAGTCCTACCCTTCACCACAACACCTCCTGCACCCACCTCGCCCCTTGCCCCCACTTTCCCTGCACCTAGCACTTCTGTTACACTTCTAAATACTCGCTCTGCGGTCACCCACCAGTACGAGCTCTTTGACTATATTGACTCACATGCACCAGACCTTTTTTTTTTGACAGAAACCTGGTTCAAGGACGATTCCCTCCCCAACCTGCTAACTGGCCTACCATCTACTTATTCGGCTATCCGAGCGGATCGCCCTGAGGGCAGGCGAGGCGGTGGAGTGGCCCTAATAGCTCAAACAACTTTCAATTTCCAGCTTCTCCCCTCCCCCCCAATTCCTGACGTGGACTACCTATTAGCTCGTTCGACCTCGCACCTGGTTCCTTTCACCTTTGCTCTAATCTATCGTCCTCCTCAGTCTACCCCCTCTTTTCTTTCCGACATTCAGTCCCTTCTAGCCACACTGGTGATCAATAACTCCTCAGTATTAGTTTTGGGAGATCTCAATTTTTGGCCAAATGACCCTGCTGAGAGCTCTCAGTCCAGGGACTTCACCAACCTCATGCTTAGTCTTAACTTCACACCAATAGTTCATGGCCCGACTCATACTCACGGCCACACGTTGGATCAAATCTGGGTACTAAACATCCCGTCAACATCCCCCACAATAGTTCCCTGTCCCTGGTCAGATCATTTCATCATCGCCTTCTCTCTTGCCCTAGCCCCGATGACTAAACCTCAACTTCCCAAAAATACCTGGGTCAGGAAATGGGGCAAAGCCGACATGCCTTCTCTCTGCTCGACTTTGGCAAACACCAGTCCAGAGTTATCGGGCCTTACAGCCACCTCGCAGCTGGCCGCCATTGACAACTGGCTGACCGTGGCAGGTGACGAATTTGCCCCTCTAAAGCGTCTTACGGTCAAGCGAGCCCATGCCGCCAACCGCTGGTTCACCCCGGAACTAAAAAAACTGAAGTTGGCCGCACGGAGGGCTGAGCGAGTCTGGAGAAGATCTTATAGCCCCGAGCAGAAGATAGTCTACTTGTCCGTGCTACAAGTTTACAAAAAGGGCATTCTCGAAGCTAAAACTGAGTTCTATACGAACAGGGTGATGGCAGCAGAGTCTCAACCCAAGGAAATATTTGCTACGATTCACGAACTGGCTTCATCTGGCAGAACCGCGCCTACCATCCCTCCATCCCAGTCCCTCTGTAACTCACTCAATGAGTTTTTTATTGACAAGGTCGTTAAAATTAAACTCAACATTCCCCCTCCCTCCCCCACATTTGTCAACCCTTCCCCTCCCTACACGGGTCCCAAATTGACTACCTTCCCTCCGTTAACCATTGATTCTCTCCCTCCGCTGTTGGTCCGAGTCAAGTCTGGCTCCCCCTTGGACTTCGCCCCAGCCTACATCCTTAGGGAAATCTATGTAGCGTGTCCCACACCGGCCCTGACCCTCCTCAACGACTCACTTATACTGGGCTCTGTTCCCAGTTTTCACAAATCAGCTGTGGTTGTCCCAATTATAAAAAAATCGGGTGCTGACCCAACTTCCCCTGTCAATTACCGCCCCATCTCCCTTCTGCCCTACCTAGCAAAAGTCCTTGAGACTCATGTTACGACCTCTCTGAGTGCTCATGTAGAAGCCAATGACTGCCTCTCCTCCCATCAAGCCGGGTTCAGACCCCTGCACTCTACGGAGAAAGTGGTGATCTCGGTGATGGACAGGCTACGGGAAGGCATTGACATCAAGACACCTCAAGCCCTGATACTTTTAGACCTATCCGCCGCTTTTGACACGGTGGATCATTCCATTCTTCTCTGCCGTGTCAGGGCGGCGGGCATTGAGGGCTTGGCCTTCTCGTGGCTTGAGTCATTTTTAGCCGGGAGAACCCAGGCGGTTCATCTTACCGGTTTTTCCGCGGCCTCCCGTAGGGTTGAGTGTGGGGTCCCCCAGGGCTCGTCACTCTCCCCCCTTTTATTTAATTTGTACATCTTCCCCCTCATTTTTATGTTACAGCAGCTGGAGGTCACGGTGTTCAATTACGCCGATGACCTCCAACTAATTTTCAACCTCTCCCACTCCCCCTCATCTGCCCAGAATGTCCAGTCAGTGATGAGATTCATCCAGGACTGGATGAACTGCAATCACCTCAAACTCAATCCAGACAAAACCGAGCTGGTCTTGACTGGAGGTGGTTGCAGTCCTTGGTCCCCTTCCTTCTGGCCCCCCTCACTTGGTGTCCCTCCTTCTCCTGTGCCTAAAGCTAAAACCCTTGGGATTTTTCTGGATTCACAACTCTCTATTCATTCACACGTTAGCTCAGTCGTCTCCTCTTGTTTTTTTTCTTTGAGAACAATTAGGAAGGTTTCCCGTTTCTTTTCTCTCCCCGCCCTGAAAATCATCGTGCTAGCCTTGGTATTGTCCCGTATTGATTACGGCAACGTAATCTACAACGGGGCTCCCGCTTACGCGATTCATCGCTTGCAGCTGGTAATGAACCAGGCTGCGCGCCTGATTCATGGCCTTCCCAAATACCATCGGGCCAGCCCACTATTAAAGGCTCTACACTGGCTGCCGGTGCGGGAGCGTGCCCTCTTCAAGCTCGGCTGCCTCACTTTCCAGGCAAGAGCAGGGACCGCCCCTAAATTTCTTTGTTCCGCTGTCATCCCCTATCTCCCCTGCAGAGAGCTCCGCTCTTCCCACGCAGCCCTCTTAGCCATCCCTCGATTTAAGAAACTGAGGGCTGGCGGCGCGAGGTTCGCTGTCCTGGCCCCTACTTTTTGGAACTCCCTTCCTGTTGCCCTACGCACCGTGCCCTCCTATACCCAGTTCCGGAAGGATCTTAAAACTTTTCTTTTCATTAAAGCCTATTCTGTTTAAATCCCTCCCACTGCTGACATCCTCTGTTATCGCAATAGCGCCATGAAACCGCTAGGTAGAAGTGCGCTGAATAAATGTTTTTAAATTCAAATTTAAATACAATCATTAAAATCAAGTGAAGCGGACAGGTGCTGGCCTTTACAGTGAGCCAACTATATCCTGGATCAAAGTGAATGGGTGGTCGACATGTTTCTGCTTGTAATTGCTAATTTAGCTAAGCTTTCATCAGGATCAATCACCCCCGGCGGAATACGCGCGCTAAGGCGTACCCTAACCTGAGGAGTATGTGTGTGCAGTAAAAATCACGGTTTTACCAAACGGGAGCTCCTGGGATTTCCAAGGGCCCTAATCTGAAAGAGAAATGAACAAGAGACAAAGCATCAAAGCATCCATCGATATATATTTTTTCTCTTATTGTTCCCGAGGTAAGTTTCCTTCAATGACCCCGTGTCATGGATCAAATCATGCCCCCACCAGTGCTCATATTATTAAAAACACTAGTGGAAAACCTCTGATATCTGGTCATGCCAGAGGTTCCTTGTAAGACGACATTGTGTATTTGTTACGTGTACTCCAATTCTACATGAGTGGATTCAAATAGTACTCCACTCACGTAGTATGTGCTTATCCGTGCTGATCCCTCAATTGAAAAGACTTGAAGAATTGCCTTTCACTCTACACACTTCCGAAAAGAAGTGTTTACCGCAGCATGGAAGAGTACGGAAAGACATATGCTTACCTGAAGACTAAGATGGCTTCACTTCATGGGTTCCGCGGCGGAGGTTTTATTGCCATGTAACATCTTAGAACAAGAGAAGATGAAAGCGGCTCTGTTAGTCTGGTGGGACACCGTCATTTAATGTAACGGCACACCTAAGCACTCACAAGCATGCACAAACTCACTTGTTTAAAGGAGAAATCCCTCTCTAGACCTGCATTGCGGTCGTCCGTGGCCCGAATGTTGCCATGTGGACGCCGGTCGGGCTTGAAAAGCAGCTCTGAAGACACGTGGTTACAATGCGGAATGTGTGTGACGTGACGTTCAAGTTATCATAAAGAACTAGAATGGGTTATTTTGGTGGAAACTTTATTGAGGCTTTTTGGATGGACAAACCAAAACACAGTAGTGAATGTAATGTAACGGGTACGCCACTGCAATTATAAAGACTCGGCGCATTGTTAGTATCCAAGCCAGGTAGTGCTTATAGTGGTTGTGACTAATATAATGTTTCTTGGGGGAATGCCAAATTAAGAAGATCAAAAATGGGTCAACTTAATGGGACCCCAAAGTCGAACATGCTCCAAAGGGGTAGCCCTACGTGTGGGGTGGTCAAACCAAAGCCTATCTCTGTGACTTGGTGTGCGGCTTGTGTGTAATCAAGCAGTCCACTCAGTGTGTACTACGAGTAGGTCCAATAAAAACAGACGCTTGTGGGTATTCTCGTTATTTCTATAAAGCGGAATGGGTGTTGGTGTGGACATGTAGTGTTTCAAGGTTCACTGCCTAAAGTGGCCAATATTTGCGGAGAAATAGCCTGGAGACATAAGCCCAATGGTCTATTCAGTGCACTATTCAGAAGTTAAGTGTTATTCAGATAAATTAGCGTCGCATCACTGAGTCCCAAGGTATATTGTCATTCAACCCGGTTTGGTGTATGGACAACCGATATATCCAACGTTGCTCCTTCTCAAAAAGCACATGTTGTGCCCCAGGGCTCAGTGTTGGTTGCTCAATGATTGTCCACCTGATATCATTGGGGGTGTGATTCACTTGCAAAAAATGTTCAGTCAGTTTGGTGCTGTTCTTGCGACTCCTGATGTTACTGCAGTGTTGGCAAATTTGCTGTTTTATTTTCTGTGAGGTCATGCCCACATACCTGAGACCTCAGGGGCAATTAATCAGGTATATTTCATTGGTCGAATTGCAATTCGTGTGGGTACGTTGTAGCCATTATTTTCCAGGTTCCAAAGCCAGGGATTTGGTGGCGGTAGTCAGATGGCACACACTACACCCACCACAGGGGAAGTGACCTGTAACAGGGGGGAGCCCCCAAGCATTGAGAACAGTTTGGTCCTCTTCTCTTATGTGGCATTCGCAGCATGTGTGAACTAGGGAGTCTTTTAAACTCTTTGCACGTTTGTAAGAGAACAATGGTTTCTCCCAATCATATTTGTTACTTTCCAATATCTTCCAATTCTTCCTGATGGGTCGACTCACGGCATTGGATGCTGTATTATACATGGTTACACATGTCAGTGGTACATTTTCCAACCCTATTTTGGGGCTGTCAATTCACTGCAATTGCGTCTCAGGCGCAAGTACTGCACGAAGGGGAAATTCTCCCGTAATGGGCGGGGATGAAAGCTTGTGAAATGCAATCAATTATTTTTTGCTCTGGGCTTGTGATGAGTTTTAGTCTTCAGGTGGTTCCCAACCTTGCTGATAATGACATCAAGAAAAATCATCTCATCTTTGTTGTAGGAGTGGGTAAACTGCAGGTTAGGGTCACATGTGTTAATCCACTCCAGAAATTCCAGAAGAGTGTTCTCTGTACCTTTCCAGATGACAAGAACACCATCAATGTACCTCTCCCAGAAGGTTACATAGGATGAAAAAGGGTTGAGTGCCGACAGGATGTATTTACATTCAAAGTCATACACGCACAGTCCGGCTACACTAGGGGCAAATGTGCTGCCCATAGAGGTGCCCCTTGACTGCAGGTAGATCTCACCTTTGTATTCAAACATTTTTTTCTTAAGTGCAAGAGTTGCACAAGCAACTGCAAAGTCTTTGGTTGTCTTGAAATCCCATGGTGTTTGCTCTAGAGTTTCTTTGATTACCCTTATGGTGTCATCCTGTGGGATGCAGGTGTACAGGCTTTCGCTATCTAGAGACACCAGAAATGATGGTTCATTGAGAATCTCAATTTCCCGTAGTACCAAGAGCAGACTTTAGGTATCTTTGATGTAAGTGCCGGTGGCCTGAACAAGTGGTTTAAAAAAGAAGTAGCAGTATTTCGACAATGGTTCAAGTAAAGACCCAATGCCTGAAACGATAGGCCGACCAGGAGGTGAAACTCTGTTCTTATGAGTTTTGGGCAGTGTGTAAAAGTAAGGTATTTTGCCCTCCATGGTTGTCAAGAAATCAGTGCAATGCAAAAAAATAAAAATAAAATGATGATAACAAGAGGTATTATCATTTTTTTTTTCAGGATTTGGAGCCAGGTCAGATGGGGGCGAGGCTGGGCTCGCCCCTGTCAGAGCAGAGTGAGGAGTGATTTGCACTCCTCTAAGTGTGCATGACGGATTGGCCGTTCTTTTGGCCCGGTAACCGTCATGTGCACTTAGCATGTTCTCCACCGGGCTGTATTGCACAGCCCGGTGGAGAACATGCCCAGGTTCCCAATCACCGCCTTAGCGGCCTGCTTGGCCGCTCAGAACAATCACAACACTGCTGATACAACATCCTGATTGGCTGGGAGAGGCAGGGAGCCTGGGTTCTTCCGGTTCTGCAGACAGAGGAGAGGCGGCGGCGGTGGTGGCGGCGGCTGCGACATATACGCTTACTTTTTCATTATTTATCATCTCCCTTTCCCCGCCCAGTCACCCCTGTTCCTAGGCAGACGCCACTGACAGCAACCATCTTAAGTAGCTTTTTTGTAAAGCATAAAAAAGCATTCTAAGATGACTGCTAGTTGTGTGAAAGCATGCCAAAGGAACGGTTTTGTTTATGCTTTTTGAAAAACCCTTCCGAGATTGCTGGCCATGTGTTCACATGCTTGTGCATATATGGTCAACCACTTTGCATTGTTTTTTTTGTTTTTTTGTTCAATTTTTTTTTAAGGTTTCACATATCACGCCCCCGGGGGGGGGGGGTTTGGTAAGGCATAGGATGGTTACACATTATTACACACACAAGAGGGTTACATTGCAATGAGGAGAAGTACATTAACCAAACTTTGCATTGGTTTATGCCTTAATTGATGGCATAACTAAAGCATATATTGGCAAAGTCTAAACGTCTGTGGTGCCATGGGCAAGACCTATTGGCTTTGCCGATGCTCTTTATACCATGCAATTGGTATATAATAATGTTTGACTGGTAGCATGATGAAATGCTGTGTTCTAATTTAACTGCCATAATAATAATACCCCTAGAACGCACTTTAAGCATATGTAGCTGATTACAAAGCAGTAAATAATCCAACAATTGTATGTTTATGCCTACTCTTGCTCGGATCTCTGACTGTTGATCCTGATTCACAAAAGACCAAGGGGTAAGGTCTAGAAAACTTTAACTCTCATCGGTTTCTAGAAGTGCGGCACCTAATCCTTTTCCAAGGGCACTCAAACTGTTTGCTTCTGGGAACTGCAATTTTTAATTAAGAATTAGTGTGAATGTTGTATTTTCAAAAGCAGGTTGAAAATATTTTTCACTGTAGAGAATACTTTTTTCCGGACACTCCCTTAGAGTATATTGGGATGGATTGTTCCATGCCCTATCTGTCGAGAAACATACGTCTACCTTTTGTACAAATACATTCTAATTTGTATTTAAGGTCAGAAAATACATGGAAAATCTTGGAGAAGAAAATGTGGACATTTTCTATGACCACTATTCTGTCCTTGCCTTTACAACTCCTAACCCCGACTTACTCTTGTATCAACAAACAAATGTACTAAAAGTAAATGACTGTCTCTATAGAAGTTTATTTCCATTTTAAGGGCGGACATCTTGATTTATGCGCCTGTATATGGTACGCCCTAAACATCTAAGTGAATCAGGCCCCCAAGCACAGCATCATCTGAAATAGCATTATGTTAACATGAATTTAAGAACTGTCATGCTATTTAGAGCTCCTACACAGCAATGTGCTAATCCATCCTAAAAGTAGAATCTAGTGGCAAACTGGACTGTGATTTATGACCTTAACATGGCACTTAACCTTTTCAGTTAGGAGTTATTCAACAGTGTAAAGATGTCAACATCCTCCAAAGATAGTTTGTTTACCCAGACAATAAACCAGTGAAAGCAGAAGCATATTTTAGTGATTGCCAACTCTTCAAGCAGTGATAATTTCAACCAGTGAAGTAAGCACTGGAGGGTTAGAGGCCTGGGGTGAAGTCATGATAAGTGACTGGTTTTACATAGTGTCCTTTGCAGTATCATTGCAAGTATGAAATGTTGCCTACAAACAAGCCATTCCTAATCAAGCGCATTTCCCTCATGTAAATATTTAGAAGATATTGCTTAGCCTAGTAGCAACCCCAAGTCTTATTTTACATTATCTTGCCTCATATTGTATTTAATATGCAAAATATGAATTGCATTAAAAAGAAATTGAAAAACCCATATTGGCCAAAAATGTGGTAAATCCATTAGTCTCCCCATGTTTGTGGTACAAACTGACAGTGTGATTCATTTGCATTGTAAGGTGATAGTAGCACATCATACCAATTGGTTCAACATATTTCAGTCATTTGTGGGGGCGTGGGTGGCATGGTGTATTACCTTCAAAATATTACTGTAAGAAAATGTAGTATTAGTTGAGGGGGTGAGAACTCACCTCAAATAATAATCACAATCCTTGTCAGGGTGCACCACTAAAGTCACTAACACTAAATACACCCTTGCTAACCCTCTGGCAGCTTGGCACAAAGACTCAGACATCAAGCTTATCTTAGAGGTAATTTGTAAAGTATCTATGCAGCACTCAAACAGTAATAAAGTGAAAACACAATACAGAAAAATCCAGCACCAGTTTAAAAAATAGAGCACATTTTTAAAAGTGAAAACCAAAGGAAGGTGCACCACATTAAAGTCAAGACAAAGGTATATTATAGAGATTTTTCTTTTATTAAATTTCTTTGCGAAGAGGACTGGCACACAGCCAACACGTTTCGTTCCCCAGTGCCACGGGATAGTCGTCAGGGCTTATGGTAGTATCAGGTTGCTGTAACCAGAGAAGTGAAAGATTTCATAGTATTCCGTTGAACAAGATGCACGGTAAGTATTAAAATTCGAATTGGACTGTTTAAATCAGTAGTCCCGCTACAGAAGATATCGCTATTCAAGATCAGGCGAACAGACAATACTGTCACCACATGTGACAAACGGAGACACGACTACGCTGTCTTACTGCTTCTTACCAAGGAAGTTTGGATCTATGTTCAATGGGAGGCTGAATACACGACTCCTAGCAATTTGGAAGAAGTTTCAGTAGATTTCTCAAATATATTAGGAACCACTGTTTTCGCTACTGGTGAACTCATTTATGGTTGTACTGCCCTACCTTCACTTGTTTTCCTGCCATAGCGTGGCTACCTACAGATACTACACTGATATTCCATCTTTTGGCGCTATATAGGCCGATCTTTTTTGCCATTTCTCTATGGACACATGTGGTGACAATATTGTCTGTTCGCCTGATCTTGAATAGCGATATCTTCTATAGCGGGACTACTGATTTATACAGTCCAATTATAATTTTAATACTTACTATGCAACTTGTTCAACGGAATACTATGAAATCTTTCACTTCTCTGGCTACAGCAACCTGATACTACCATAAGCTCTGACGAAGTTCCAGTGGCACTGGGGAACGAAACGCGTTGGCTGTGTGCCAGTCCTCTTCGCAAAGAAATTTATTAAAAAAATAATCTTTATAATATACCTTTGTCTTGACTTCAATGTGGTTCACCTTCCTTTGGTTTTCTCTATTTGTAAATAGGCACCTTTCAGCAGCTGTTGCCGGAAGGGGTTGCACACGTTTTTAATTTTTGAAACTAGGAGAGTGTAGGTGCTTGACCACGGTCTGCTGCTATGTTCATACAAATTTCTACATTTTTAAAAGTATCCTCTTCCATTTATGTTTACAATATGGCTTTTAACATTCGGAGTAAAGAAAGATGCCCTATACCAACCCTTCTGTTTGAGAGATAGTGCTGAAGGTTGTATATCTCTCTAGGCAGGTGATGTCCTGTTTTTTATGGCTAATCAGCACTCCAAGATAGCTAGGTTACTTGAGATTCGTTAAGAATACTGTGGATAGACAGGGCTCACTATTAATTGGGGCAAGCCAATCCTCTTCCCCGTGAACCTCTGGACACAAGAACCTCAAGATTGAAATTACCAGCAACCAAGATGCTTTTAATCAATGCAACCATTCTTTTTGCTTCGTGGTTTCAGAGATGATGGTGTGCACAAGGCAAGATCCTACTTTTTTTAATGATATTACTGCCCAAGTTCAGAGCATTTTGAGAACCACCCTCTTGTGTGACTCTAAACACCCTTGTATTACCCTATCAAATCCCCCCACTAAACCTATGAAAGAAGTACAGCTTTGAAACATATAAGCGGCTTCCACTGGCCTACACATCTAATCATGTTAAACGAAAGGGAATACAGACACTGATGAACCTTCCATTGCACTAGAAAGACTGGCTATGGGCCCAAAAAAGCATTGCATTACTTGTATTGTGGTAAGACTCCCACCAAACTCCCTACATTCTCCAGGCCGTGGCTGTGGTTCAACCTGCCTACAGCACAGCTTCCTAGCTCCCAAGCTGGAATAACAGTATAATAAGTGAAACCAAACTGTGAGGGGGCACTGAGCTAAAGGAAGTGTCTCAACTGATTGTTGTAGGGAATGGGATCTTATTGCTCTTTCAAAGCTAGGTGGCATAATAGGATCTGAAGGTGCAATATGTTTACTGGAACTGCAAATAGATTTTTAATCTATCTAATGTGGAATATTCTTGATATCTCCATGTCTGGCATGGCCTACAGAGCCATTGGATTAATTGGACCAAGGACGACTATTGTCTTGAGACAAGGGTATTTAAAGGCAAAATGAAGAAGAGAGCAGTCTTCATAATGATCTATAGAATCATTCATAATATCCTGCCAGACATCTACAGCTCTTAAGAGAGAAATGGACCACATATTTAGGGCAAATAGAAGAAGTGAATTTGGATGACTTGCAAACAGTATAATAATATAAGTTATGTTTGTACTCCACGGACTGATTACTTCCCCAACATGTTTAGGGTGTCAGATACAGACACACTTTATGTCACACTGTATAGGAATCTTCTGTTTTGTATACTTTTTGCTGGCAATGCATAATGAATTGATTGCGGTCAGTGGTGTAGCCACTGTGTCATTGGCCCTAGTGCAAGGAATGAAATGGGCCATCTGGCCTCTGTTTGAACTGTGAAATACAGCAATAATCAGGGTCCAGTGGGCCCCTCAGGCATCTGAGCTCCGGTGCAAGTGCACCTGCTGCACCAATGGAAGCTACACTTCTGATTGTGGTGCAGAGGGTCCAAATACAGTGGATGTATGTCATTACAACGCATGCTTTCACAACGCATGCCTTTACCACGCAAGTTTTACAACGCAAGTCGTTACAACGACTTGCGTTGGGGGTGCTGGGTAGTGAGTAGTTTAATTTACTATTCCAACTCCAGTCTCCGTGGATAGTAGGGAAGGTGTTGGATAGTAAATTAAACTATCCTAGAGCGCCACCCAGCGCAAGTCGTTGTAATGACTTGCGTTGTAATAGTTGCGTGGTACCCTATATGGCACTGCTTGGTGTAAAAGGTGAAATAAACTGACTAAAATACAATATGGTACCCCACACCCTGGGATTATTGGTGGCATGCGGACACATTGCTCAAGAACGGGTAAGTAGTTATGTTATGTTATAGAAAATGTGTATCGAGCACATATACTCAGGAGTGTCCACCAGGAGTATACCAAGTGTAAACTGTGGTATACTATAAAAGAGGAGGTTTCTCTATCATTCCTTTCTTCTGATTATGTTCCTCGTTTTCTCGACAGTGCCAAGAAGCCATTTGGATACTGCTGCATACTCAGTCAATCAATCTTTCACTCCAAAGCCCTGGGTAAGGGGTACTGGAGGTTAGCATGACCAATAATTATTTCCAGCTCTTGTCCTTTTTAATTCCCGCTCTAGTCTGGCATGTCTAAGTAGCGTTTGTCCAACCTTAAGTTCATGGAGGAAGGGAATCAACTTCTGTAAGGCGATTGCAAATATATGAAGATAGAGGCTGCCTATGAAATGGGAAAATATATGGAGTACTTGGAGGGATAATTGATGGATGTTAAATGGGTCAGTATTCGTGCTTCATAACGTGCACCCAATGATGAAAAATAAAGGAGTATATCATCAGACAAGCGTGTTTCGCTTTTGTATATGTAAAACTATAAAAATATTTTTTTTTTATACAATGCCTTTTAAAAATACACAGTGAAGGCCAATTGAGGTGATGATTGATTCACTAAAATCTCTTCCATATATGCCGTAAAGGTAACAGAAACATTTATCCCGAAAAGTGAAATAGGCTTACAAGTATATGTTCATTTTTGCAATAAAACTGTTGAAGACATTGCAAACTTTGGAAACGGATGGTACATTTAGCCTCAAAGTGTAAGGGGTACTGGAGGTTAGCATGCCCCATAATTATTACCAGCTCTTGTCCTTTTTAAATCCTGCTCTAGTCTGGCAAGTCTCACTATTGCAAGCACAAGTTCCTTTAAATAACAATGACAAAGGGTAGCAAAGATTACAACAGTGGGCCAGAAACTAACATGTTGTTGGACTCTTCGGAAACAGAGGTGTCAGGTTTAGTGTTTGTTAACTCTGGTCAAAGAAAAAAGTGCATCTTAACTAGTCAGCAAGTGATTTCACTCGTGAAGAAATATTTGTTGATCCAACTGGTATGATACTTAGGAAAATGACCATCTTGGTAATATTTATACAAGCCGTCTGTCCTTGATGTTTGCTATTTACTGTTCCTGAGCTATTTGTACAAATTTAACCAGCATTTTGCAAAGGTGCCGGTACAGAGTGTAATAGGGAAAAAAAACACTTTGTGCCATTGGAACAGGCGCCACACTCTCAGCAGAGCCTGATCCCAGCACATAGTCCGGCTGATACTCTGAAGAAGTGGCCTGATAAAGACATTTAGGCAGCTGCTGCCCGTGCAGGTAAGAGCAGGGAGCGGTGGGGCGGTTGGCGGGGGGGATTTCGACAGACAACGTCGAGGGAAAATTAAATAAATAATAAATGTTCCCTTGTCATTGTCCATCAAAATCTCCCCCCACCCTGGCTCCAACGCCCCACCGCTCATACCTGCACGGGCCACGGCTGCATTTAGGGCTTAATTTCGAGCACTTCAAGCTCCATAGGATATAATGCACTTGTGTTGAGGCAAACAAGATATTAACCACATTTGTGTAGGAGTACCCCATCCACCAAACTCTAAATCAGGCCCTAAGATCTTCAATGGTGTTACCAGATGCCAACTGCAGGCAGTTCTATGCTTAATATGATTCGATCTTTTGACATTTGGATAAATGAGCCACCTCAAGGCTCTGTCCGTGTTTTTTTTTATAGACCCATGGGTCAATTGTAAGATGCACCCAGTTGGATGAAGAAATAATTTTTGTATTTTGAGAAGCCTTGTTGAAAAAAGGATTAGTTAAAAGCAGTCCCTATTTATGCAGTGGTGGCAAATAATAAAAATATCTCGCCCGTTATATTTATTTGACACTTTACTGGTGTTTCACGTTATTTTTATTTTATTTTACACATCTTATGGAGGCTGTATGCTTTTACACAACTAAACTCACATTTCGAAAGACTTTGATTATCTATGTCCATAAAGGCATCATCAGAGTAATCAATTTTGTCTTTATGCGGGCTTGGTTTGTGGTAAAAGAAATTATTAAATTTGCGGTATTTTCACTTTGTTGCACGTACGTTTGTATAAGTTAAAAATATAAAGAAAATACAATATTCTTTGCTAGCAGTCATTGTGCGCTCTGCGCGTGCATCACTACCGATGATCGATCGTATCCATTACCACGTTATCGCTTGCACCGATGGCCTTTTTATTATGGACTATATTCAGGCCAGAGCAGACTCACCTGTAACGTTTGATTGATAGGAATGACAAAACCGACCACGCGCCTTAGGAGGGTTGCCATGTTTTCCATTTGATCTTCTTTTTTCAGACCTGTCCTTGGGGTATTTTAATGCTGCGTGTGGCTCCCATCGCTAAAACAATAGTTTAGCCATTTACTGTGTCTGTGTTCATTGGGCCAGGGAAACTATTCTTGTCTCACTCAGAAAATACTTCTTTTCCTAGATGTGAACATTTTGTGAGGCATGCAATCTGCCCCCATGTTAATGAACTATATTGATTTCTTTGACTTTAAATTCTCCAAGTGCAGTGGTTTACAAATCTGCTTTAATCATTCGCGAGGGCAAGCTCTCCATAACACGAGCTGGATAAATTAAGACATATGTCATGAGCTGAATACATTAAAAGGTCCGTGTATACATGGAGTGTACTTATTAGCTTATAATTTTAAAATTTGAGTAATTTACAATAATATTACACCAAACGTTAGACCAAAGATAATAACCTCCCCCCCCCCCCCCCCCCCCGCAAAAAAAGCTACAGAAAGGCACCAGGGCGTACTCACAAACCTAGAGTTGTTTTGTTCTGTTTGTGCTTAGGACATATTTTAACTTTAATTTAAACTTTTCTCACTGTGACCATTTTGCTGTGCTGTTGAATTAATTGTTGATGCTTTGCTGGTAAAGTGATAGGCCCAGTAACATTATGTATGTATATTTGTGCAATATTTTCCCTGCAATCCTGAAAGTTTTTGTTGATGGAGAGAGGAAAAGGGGCTTCAGCCAGGGTAGGACATCCATGTTCTCTTTGTTTTCCATGGCTTCATGTGGTGACAGCCATTTTTGAGTGTCTGTATGCGTGTGTGTGAAGGCTTTTGTGGTGGACCAGGCTCTTGAAAGGATGGAGGGAGAAAACAGCAATTTTAAAATGTAAGTTCAGTCTCTGTCTCATTTTTCCTCAATGGTCTGCACAGGCAGGTTTTGTGTATCAGTTGGGTAAGGGAATCACATCTTCTTTTATATTACTTGTCTTGCAGGCTCCTGTCAGGGAAAGCCTTGTTCCACCCTACTGCTTGCAACAGTTTCGGAACAATGACATGTGCCCGAGTTGAGTAGCTAGGTGTGAGGTAAAATCCATGCCCTTGAAACCAGACATCCCACCAATTATCTGGCTTGGGGAATACATATTTTCTAGCCTGATATGAATATTGTGTGGCATTCCCAAATTAGTGTTCCAGTATATCTCACTGATCGGTGTTGAGATGGCCCACATCAGTGGACTGTATAAGATCTCTAAGTTCTATGGCTGTCATCTAAGAGCAACCAGTCTCATCCCAGTCCAGGGTCAGACCTGGTGTGCTCTTGATATATTTCTAAAAGTGCTGTGGAGGGTGGTTAGAAAGAAGGAGGTATCCCTGAGGAGTAAGGAACACTGGAGGAATACCTTCACTAAGCAGCTGCTGGAAGAGTGCTCTATAGTCTACTTAGCCTAAGGAGATGAGACACAAGTAATTGAACGAGGTGTGGAGTGTAGGAGAGTACGGTCTGCAATCCTATGATCACCCAGATTTTTGCTTTTTGCTTCACTGGTTTACGACTTTCCCTGGCTGTGGGCCTGCTAATCAGACCCACAGCCTAGCTGTTCTCTCTACTCCAAATTGTACCCAGGTACTGAATTGGCACTGGGCCCTCCCTTGTGTCCCTGTAACCAGGGCAGAGGTGTACCCAGAAGTCTCCCAGGGGCTGCAGCATGTATTATGCCACCCCTGAGTTGACTAACTAAACCAGACACAACTGGCTGCTTGACAGCTGGGGCAAGGTGGTGTAATCACCCTTTGCTTTAGATATAGTATTCCTATATCTAAACCTAAAATGGACACATATATTCCTATCAGTCACTCCTATGGCAGGCCTTAACAATCCTGAAGGCAGAGTGCGTGGAATAATGTGAAATGGTGCTCTGGCATGAGCTGAGCCCGTTTGCAGCTTGCGGAACCAAGTCCTAATAGCTGTTCCATGATAACGCTATACCATATACTCTTAAGTGCATTATGTACCTCGCCGTCATATGCTAACTTTGGTATAACATTATCAAAACATGTCGAGTAAGGTGTCATACGAATTGGAATACTAACCCCTCGCCAATTCTGGCGACGGGGTTAGCATTCCACCCTTCTAGAGGGACACGACATGTTGGTAACCTGTAACCCCGGTTAAAGTCAGACATAGCCTCAGCTCCACAAGATGGATGCTGCCACCGAGACACAAGTCTGCCCTCCTGCTGCTGGGAGTCCTCCCAGCGTGGGAGGCAAGGACAAAGGGTTTCCTGCCAGGGGCGGTGCCAGCACCGTCCCAGACAGGATTTTGTGTATTCTAGGTAGGTAGGGCTTTAGAGGAAGGTGACTGCAAGTGGCACCCCGGTGCTCACTGTGCATATGCCGGCTTGAACCAGTTCCAGGGGCAAACCAGCCCCTGAGCTGGGGAAAGCCCGGCATGGGAGAGGGGTGTAACCACCCCCCTTCCTAGTCCCACCCATAGGGCAGGACTTAGTCGCGTGCCAGCCCCCTTTTGCAGGATAAAGGTAGGAGCAGGCCCCCTTCCAAATTAGATCATCTTTGAATCCTGAACCGACTTTCCACGAAAGCAACTCAAGACTCTTCTCAAGATTTCTCCCTTGTGACTAAGGAGTAGTCACCCTGCAGCAGCAGGCACCATCCAAGCATCGCGGTCTGCTGTAAGTCTCTCCTCCGGATCAAGACTGCCCAGCTCAACGAGAACCGGCTTCCCTGGCACCTCTGACCTCTACCTGCATCTTCAGCCCAGCTGAGACCCGTGGGTGTGACGAGACCTCAAGGGACCGGCCATCTTCAAGACTGCCCGACGCTTGCCCAGCACGACCACCGAGTGACCCTCGACCGAGTGCTTTGGGGTAAGAGAAGCCCCAACGCTGAGCAGCTCCAGCACCGAAGCTCAGCCCCCTTGCATGCACGAGATCTGCGTGGGGCCCTTCTGCTCTTTGCTGCTCACCCCGTTGTCCAGGTCACTTGCCCGTTGCCTAGTGGCCCTCCGACGACGAACTTTGACGACAAACACCGCTGGTCTGGTTGCTCCAGACTGGCCCTTGCTCCCCTCCAACAGAGGAGCACTTCGGACCCTCCTGGTCCTTCGGACACAGGGGGAGACTCTTGGTTTACCCCAACACAGGCATGTACGGTGCGGATGGCACCGATGCGTACCAACTGTAGGGGGCGCTCTTGATTTGATTTGATTTGATTTGTGCATTTGTAAAGCGCGCGATTGCCCATAGGCGTCTTGGCGCTGTGATTTGACTCTGACTCTTGAGGTTTTTAATTTAGGGATATGCAGAGAACAGCCACGTTTTTACTTGCTTTCTGAAAGATATCAGTGATGGACTAGTTTTTATATCTAGCGGTAGTTTGTTCCAGATTCTCGCTGTATGTACCAGGAAGCTTCTTCCTCCCCAGTTTGCTCTCTTGAATCTTGGTACCGCAATTATTTTCTTTTGGCCAGATCTGAGGGTTCTATTTGGCTCATATATTTTTAGATGAGTTTTTAAAAATTGGGATCCGGTTCCATTGGTTGCTTTATATGCTAGGCACAGTATTTTGAATTGTATTCGTTTTTCGATTGGCAGCCAGTGTAGGTCTCTAAGTTTGTGGCTGATTCTTTCAAATTTAGGTGTACCTAATATCAGCCTGGCTGCTACATTCTGCAAACGTTGGAGTTTGATTAGGATTTTTTTTCTGGCTCCAGCGTATAGGCCGTTCCCGTAGTCCAGTCTGGACAAGGCCAATGCTGTCACCACTGTCTTTCGTGAGTCAAGTGGTATGTAGGGTAGAATTTTTTTTATCATTTTTAAAATGTACCACAGGGATGATGCCAGTTTATTCGCTTGGGCGTCAAAGGAGAGATTAGTGTCTAGAGTAATTCCTAGGTTTTTTACCTTCTCTGTTGGTTCAGGACATCCTCCTAGTTCTTTTGGCCACCATGAATGGGACCAGATTTTTTTGTCCCCTCCTAGGATCATGACCTCACTTTTGTCTCCATTCAATTTTAGACAATTTGTTCTCATCCATTGGCTTATTTTTTTCATGCAGATTTGAAATTTTTCTGCTGTGTTCTCTACGTCTTCATTTATTGACACCACAATTTGGGTGTCGTCGGCGTAGGATATTGGGGTGAATCCACAGTCCCTTATTAGTTGTGCGAGGGGGGTGACGTATAAGTTAAAAAGAGTGGGGCTAATCGATGAGCCCTGTGGGACTCCACATGGTAGGTTGAATTGATTAGATTTTGCTTCTCCTGATTCTATAGAGAACGTTCTGTTCTCTAGATATGAGGTGATGAGTGCACATGCTGATTCATGCAATTGTGCTGTTTTCAGACGTGTTATGAGGGTCTCATGGCTAATCGTATCGAAGGCCGCCGATAGATCTAGTAATATCAAGGCGGCCTTCGATCCGTTGTCCAGTACTTGTCTAAGCTCCTCCACCGCTGTAATAAGAGCGGTTTCGGTTCCGTGTCCTTCGCGGAAACCGAACTGCGAATGGTCCAGCCAGTTGCCGTCCAGTAGGTACCGGGATAATTGTTTATTTAAGAGTTTCTCTAGGATTTTCGCGGCGAATGGGATCCTAGCTATTGGCCTATAGTTATTCGGGTTTTCGCAGTCCAGGTTGGGTTTTTTTAAAAGTGGCCTGATCGATATCATTTTCCAGTCATCGGGAAAGATGTTGGTTTTAATGATTTGAGAGAATAATTTCTCTAGTACTATGCTCAGTTGTTCGGAGCAGACATGCATTATTTTGGAAGGACATGGGTCCATTGGGCTGCCTGAATTGATGGTATGGATTTCTTTTTGGATCTGTTCCACTGTAGGGGGGGTAAATTGGAAGAATGTGGTGGGATCTGAGTCCTTACTCACTGGGGTTGTTGTTGGTGAGTTATCCTTTATGGATATTTCTGTGTTATGATTTTTAAAGGAGTCATATACTAGGGATACTTTGCTGACAAAGAATTCTCCCAACACGTTGCAGAAGTCTGAAGTTAACGTTTCAGAGTTGTTGTTCTCGAATTTTGATAGTTTTTTGACGGTGTCGAATAGGGTTTTACTTGAGTTTTTTGACTCATTGATTTTATGGATAAAGTATTTACTTTTTTCCGTTATAATTAGTTTTTTATAACAAGCTAAAGTAGCTTTGTATTCTTGTTTGAGATCGGTGTCATAGTTAGTTCTCCATTTTTTTTCCGCTCTTCTACATGTCTGTTTCTGGGTTCTTAGTGCTTCCGAGAACCATGGCTGTGAGGGGGTTTTTCTCTTTAGTGTGGCTTTTTTTCGTGGGACTGTTTGCTCTACTGCATTCTCTAGCCATTCATTAAATTGTTTGCAGGCTGTATTACAGTTTTCTTGAAGTGCAGGGTACGATGATTGCAGTATATCAATGAATGTCTGGTTATCTAATTTAGACCATTCTAGGTATGTCGTTTGCTTAATATTCTCCATAGGTCTTCCTGTGTCCTCATTAATTTCTAATGTGGAACTGATGAGTTTGTGGTCTGTCCACGGGATAGGAATGGTATCTGTTTTTGTTAGATTTACACAGGAGGTGAAAATACCATCCAATGTATGGCCTGCTTCATGGGTATCCACATGTACTTTTTGTTTTAGGTCAAAGTTTAACATTGTATCAATGAATGAGGCTACCTTCGGGTCTGAGGTTTTTTCTAAATGTAGATTAAAATCTCCTAAAACTGTGTAGTCCGGACTAATCACACTAGATTCGAGAAACGGGCTTAACAGTTCGATCAGCGCCGTTTTTGCATTAGGTGGTCTGTATATAAGTAGTCCATTGAACGAATAATTGTTCGTGACTTTTATTTGAAATGTTAAAGTTTCACAGTCTGGGGTACTTCCTTTATCTGATGTTTTAATTTTGTAGTCGTTCTTTGCTATAATTGCCAATCCTCCTCCACGTTTTATTTTTCTGTCCGCTCTGGAGAAGGAGTAACCCTCTGGAATAGCTAGGGTCAAATCGGCGTCTGATGCTTCGTCCGCCCAAGTTTCGGTGACAAATAGTATATCAATATTATGATTGTCTATTAGTTCCGCTGTTTGTATATTGTGTTTGACTAAAGATCTTACATTGAGCAACGCAATTTTCAGATGGTGCTTTCGGTGTTTTGGTATTGTCGAATTGGTCAGGTTTTTAATGGGGGAAAAGTGAAAGGTTTGTGAGCATGTGGGACATTTTTTACCTTCTTTGTTTGGATCTATCTGGGCACATGATGCTCGTGGTTTCAGTCTATGAAGGTCTTGACTGGAGTATCGCTGTATTCTTTTTCCTGTGTTGTTTTGGACAGGGGGTATGGCCCTGGGCCCGGTCTTGGCGCGGACGGGCGCAGACGGGCTTGCCTTCGGCGCGCCTTCGGCGCGCCGGCGGCGCGCCCGCTGCGCGCGTCCGCTGCGCGTTTGTGGGGGACACATTTTATAGTGATGTGGAGGGGGGCGTGGCCAGCGTCAGTGGGCGTGGCTTGTGCTCGCTCCGATTCTGGCGCCAAGAACTCTGACCCGCCGCAGCCCTGAAATCGGCAGCGCGGGGAGTTCTAAGCAGGTAAGGTGAGGGGGGTGCTTTGGTTTTTAAAGTGCAAATTCAAGTCAATCTTTTAAAACACAGCATCAGTTATACACACGCAAATTTTAAAATCACAGTCTTTAAAATAAGGCAGTACAAGTATTTAGAAAAGCTCTCCCGGCTATCTCGCCTCAGGAGTAGAGTTATCTCTGATTAGCGGCTTGTATTTCGCTCGCTCTTAAAGGATTTACAAGGGGGCGTGGCCAGCGTCAGTGGGCGTGGCTTGTGCTCGCTCCGATTCTGGCGCCAAGAACTCTGACCCGCCGCAGCCCTGAAATCGGCAGCGCGGGGAGTT
Source organism: Lissotriton helveticus (assembly GCF_964261635.1). Classification (NCBI taxonomy): domain Eukaryota; kingdom Metazoa; phylum Chordata; class Amphibia; order Caudata; family Salamandridae; genus Lissotriton; species Lissotriton helveticus. Next base: position 321,955,768 of record NC_136069.1, read on the forward strand.
CTAAGCAGGTAAGGTGAGGGGGGTGCTTTGGTTTTTAAAGTGCAAATTCAAGTCAATCTTTTAAAACACAGCATCAGTTATACACACGCAAATTTTAAAATCACAGTCTTTAAAATAAGGCAGTACAAGTATTTAGAAAAGCTCTCCCGGCTATCTCGCCTCAGGAGTAGAGTTATCTCTGATTAGCGGCTTGTATTTCGCTCGCTCTTAAAGGATTTACAAGGGGGCGTGGCCAGCGTCAGTGGGCGTGGCTTGTGCTCGCTCCGATTCTGGCGCCAAGAACTCTGACCCGCCGCAGCCCTGAAATCGGCAGCGCGGGGAGTTCTAAGCAGGTAAGGTGAGGGGGGTGCTTTGGTTTTTAAAGTGCAAATTCAAGTCAATCTTTTAAAACACAGCATCAGTTATACACACGCAAATTTTAAAATCACAGTCTTTAAAATAAGGCAGTACAAGTATTTAGAAAAGCTCTCCCGGCTATCTCGCCTCAGGAGTAGAGTTATCTTGTGCGAGAAGTACCCATTCAGTCATTGGGAGCCCATGTACGCGTCGTACGACCAGCTCACATTTACTTCTATGGGAGTCTGACCGAACCGAGTCCGGCAGCATGCGGCCGCATCGTACTAGCTCGGACTGCAGGAGTCCGGATCCGGCTCGGTCGGAGAGCTTTCCGACGCAGATCGTAATCGGCCCCTAAGTAGTGTTCTACTCATCTGCTAAAGGCATCAGCATACTATCCTATACTATATGTCAGGAACATGATGAAATCTGATAGTACACTAATAATTGAGACTTTTTGAACTGCTTTCCATCCTCCAACTAATATGAGACAAATTGGAGTGGAGCTAGATAGTGTAACACCATCCCATCTGAGCTGGACTCCACAGTCCTTCAAATAGTCTGGAGTGGGGATATACTTTTCTGATGAAAACTTCATGGATGGAGAACTTTGCAGTGCGCTAGGATCTGTACGCAGCTGGATGCCGTTCCAGATATCGGTCCAAATGTCTTTGTTGCTAAAATGATGATCTTTCATCAGTATAATTAAGGAACAATGCTTGGTTGGACTTATGATCAATGTCTAATCACAGGACACCTCTGATTGTAAATGTGTGTATCACATTGTACAGTTCACATCACTTTGACTGTTGAGCACTGTGCCATCTGCACTACTGTTGATTGTTACATTAACCCAAGGGCAAACAAGAATACAAAATTGATTTGCAACCTGAAGGGTCTTTTTTTCCAATTCATGACAGAAAAGTTGGTTAAATGGTACCAAACATGGAATAGGCCTTTTAAGGAATAAGTCCCTCAGAACTGTTGTTCTAAGTTGTTCGTAAAGACAGAGAAGCACCAGTCTGGCAATCCGTAGTTGGCTAACTGTTTAAACCCTAGCCAGTCTCGTGCCATGCATTTGTGAGGGTGAGAGAAGAATTGCTTGGAAGGTTGCTACTTTTACAGCACAAGAAAATTGTAGCCCAACCCATGTTTACCCTTCTGATCTCTTCCCTCTGTACAAGCCCAATACTTTGTTTTATATATCCCAGCAGGGCTGGCCACTCAATTAGAGCAGAAGAGCGCCACTCCCTGCCACCAGCAGAAAATAAAAAGATAATAAAACGGGTTTTAAACCCGTTCTATTATAGTTTTATTTAAATCCCCTTGACCCACCCCAGGACTCAGACGAGTCTTGGTGGCAGTTACAGGTGATGACACTGCTAGTGGGGGAGTGGTGGGCACTCCCTTCACTACGCATGAGGTGTTTGGCTGGCCTCTCAGGCCGGCCAAACACCTCATGCTCAGTGAATCTCTCTCCAGCCTCAGCTGTGGTGCTGGGGCTGCAGAGAGCAGGCACAGGCTCCCAGTCTGCCTGGGAGCAAAAGTTGCTGGCGCTCCGGCTAATCCTGAAGCTGCTCCCATTAGAGAGCAGCATCAGGATTGACCGCAGGGCAGGCTGGGAGCCTGTGCCCATGGCCAGAAGGATGTGGCGATGCGCGGGAGACAGCGGCAGCAAGGTGAGTTTATTTCCTTTTTATTTTTCTGCGCCTCTGCCCTCCCCACCTCCCTCCTCTGGCCCGCCCCCTCCCCCCACTTTGGCAGGGGACGGGCCACTAATAGATCCCTGAGACCCTTGCTCTTTCTAGTTTACATTGGGAGGCAAATACATGGCCTTTTTGACTATCCTCCCAGACAGTTTCCACTTTCATTATTAATTATTAGTAGGCAATGACATTTCAGGGTAAAAAGAGATAATTTGTTGAAAATGGCTTTCCCTTGGCTTCATTGTTTCGGCTAGAACAGCTGCACAGCATAGATTTGGTAGTTCTCCTGTTGTTCACTCTGATTGGCTATTTGCTGTATCATTCTGCCTCCTATGGAGTTTGGCTATTATATTGTATACGTAGAGCAATCATTCATTTTGTTTCACTTTTTTTTATTGCAGGCTTTTAAAATTTTTTTTAAGGCAGGGCGCATAACGCAAGCCAGACTTAATGGATTTGCCATTGCTTGTTTCTAATGTATTTTGTTAAATGGTTCTTAACCAAAAGCAAAATCTAAGGGATTGCATTTCAGCAATGGGTTAAATTCACATTAGAGAATCCTCTGAGAATTAGAAAACTTGTTTTCTTGTGTGTCCTCATTGTGCCATCAATATAAGTGTGGTACAAAAGGGGGTGGTGATGGACGGAGCATCTGAACTAATTAAACACTCACACCCATGGAGAAGTGTGGCTCAGGGGTTAGAGGCAGCAGACCCGGAAGCTGAGATCGGTCCTGGACCAGGGTTCAATTCCCCGCCTCGGTGGGTCTTGGGCTAAAAATTCCACGGACTCGATAATTCTCGCTCCGGTGCCTCCTCGACTCATGGGTTCACACTCTGCGACTCTGGGCAATAGCTTGCTTAATCTCCACAATGGCCCCTCGCGGCGGGATGCCTGACTTTCACCTTGTGGATACCCTGCTATCTCACAGGGGAATACCAGGAAGGGTTCCCTAAGCAAGCGCCGGGACACCCACTGCGGGTAGCTGTGCGCTATATAAGCTCAACTACATTTACATTTACATTTACCCAGTCAACAGATCTGGGTTTAATCCATCACCGTTCTTTAGCCCACTCTGCCACCCCAGTTCAGACATGGCCATATGCAAATCAGTCTGACCCTGTGCCTCATGGGAACAGTCCAGCCCGAACTGCCAAGCCACGACTTCCCTGGACCGGAAACAAGCTTCCGAGGACCAGTTTCTGGTATTTCAGCCGTCTTCAGCCCGGCTTGCTTGAATCCAGTGGCAAAGAGAGCACGGGACTCACGTCTGAGCATACCCTGCCAACTCATGGCGAACAAAGTGGTACACAAGGGGGTGGTGATGGACGGAGCATATGAACCAATCAAACACTCACACCCAGTCAACAGATCTGGGTTTAATCCATTACCGTTTTTTAGCCCACTCTGTCACCCCAGTTCAGAAATGGCCATATGCAAATCAGTCTGACCCTGTGCCTCATGGGAACAGTCCAGCCCGAACTGCCAAGCCATGACTTCCCTGGACCGGAAACAAGCTTCAGAGGACCAGTTTCTGGTATTTCAGCCGTCTTCAGCCCGGCTTGCTTGAATCCAGTGGCAAAGTGAGCAAGGGACTTACGTCTGAGCATACCCTGCCAACTTATGACGAACAAAGTGGTAAAAAAGGGGGTGGTGATGGACGGAGCATCTGAACCAATCAAACACTCACACCCAGTCAACATATCTGGGTTTAATCCATCACCGTTCTTTAGCCCACTCTGCCACCCCAGTTCAGACATGGCCATATGCAAATCAGTCTGACCCTATGCCTCATGGGAAAAGTCCAGCCCGAACTGCCAAGCCATGACTTCCCTGGACCGGAAACAAGCTTCCGAGGACTGGTTTCTGGCCTTTCAGCCGTCTTCAGCCCGGCTTGCTTGAATCCAGTGGCAAAGTGAGCAAGGGACTCACGTCTGAGCATACCCTGCCAACTTATGGCGAACAAAGTGGTACAAAAGGGGGTAGTGATGGACGGAGCATCTGAACCAATCAAACACTCACACACAGTCAACAGATCTGGATTTAATCCATCACCGTTCTTTAGCCCACTCAAGCAAGCCGGGCTGAAGACGGCTGAAATGCCACAAACCGGTCCTCGGAAGCTTGTTTCCGGTACAGGGAAGGCATGGCTTGGCAGTTTGGGCTGGACTGTTCCGATGAGGCACAGGGTCAGACTGATTTGCATATGGCCATGTCTGAACTGGGGTGGCAGAGTGGGCTAAAGAATGGTGGTGGATTAAACCCAGATCTGTTGACTGGGTGTGAGTGTTTGATTGGTTCAGATGCTCCGTCCATCACCACCCCCTTTCGTACATCAATATAAGTGTGGCAGTAAACTGTCTTTCTCAGGTGGTTACATTTGCTGCACTGTAGTAATAACGTGGAATTTGACCTATGCACTTCACTGGGTAAGTAATGCATGACTGTGTGTTTATTAGTACAGTTACTCAAAATAACGTGGTATTTTCACTGCTATGGCTTACTTTATGACAGGGAGAAAGAGCGAGGAAATGTGTGGGTTGACGGGTGTACAAAATATACATGCAAGCTTTTTAAAACAGATCCCTTCCATGCCCTGAAAAAGTTTGTTTGGCCTTTGTTAGGGCCTTTCTGCAACGAGAACCCCTCACCCCAGTATCAGAGTCTGCGCCTTCAGTGATTGTTTTTTTGCTGGAAATCGCTTCACTGCCCCAGCTGGATATGTCAGCACTACAACACAACGCATTGAAATTCATTATGAATGAAGCCAAATATTTCACATATATTCGTAATACTATTTGCAGCTGATAGTGTTTTTTTAACAGTTCCTTTTACTAACGAAACTAGGACTGGAACAGGACACGGAATGATGATGGAAATCACTCGAATTATGTTTCCTACAAAAAGAAATCTGCCAAAAATGATGTGCATTGGGCGCCATTAACAACACAGCAAAAGGAATATACCAATTAGATACGTCCAAGGCCTGCAGTAAGGAGAAATGAATGGTACCTAAGCACGGGAACAAAGAAAGGGTCTCCCAGAAGCAACCTGCTCCAAACACAGCACCACCTGGATGCGGAAAAGGCAGGCAAAGCACATCTAAACTGCTAATGACCACCTGAGACAGAGGGAAATAACAATCAGCGCCTTCACAATGGCACCCTTGGTACCAAGTTCATCACTGGCTCCACATAGATGGACTAGAAAAATGGACTTGTTACAGCTGCTGAAAGCTGAACAGATGTGAGCGATGCAGCCTCAGTGATGCTTACCAGGCTCATACCAGATGTGCAGCATCAGCAGGTGTAATTGGACCAAGGCTTACAGCAGCGATAAAACATACTCATCACAACTAATGCTGATGGGTTTCTGTATTTTGGTATTATGTTATTTTGCTATTCCAAGTCTATACCTTTTTTCCATTCACACTTTTCAAAATTATTGTGTCCATAAGTTAGGCCACCTTTGTGTTTTTAAACCATGAAATTTAGACTCTATTCTGCGCTCATAATTCCTAATAAATGCCCTGAATGCCCATCAACGGTATCGCAATCAACAGCAAGAATTGTGCTGTGGGAAGGTAGGATCCTTCAACATGGTTACCCCCACTGTTTGCCTGGTACTAAGCTGTCTTTTGACCAACCCTGGGCATAGTGGGCGTAGCAGTGCTACGCGGAGCGCCACGGAGTTGAGAACAAACTCCGTGAATCTCCGCGTAGCTACTCTATGCCACCTGCTTCCCACCCGCCCTATTAACAATTTTTACAACTTTTAAAATACTAAAGCAAATAAAAAGCACCTTACCGTTGCCCTCCTTCTCTTCATCATATTCTCAGTGAAAACTGCACATGCACACGTATGCACCCAGCTTCCCTGGTGTAGGTATTGTGGGTACCAGGGTATCCACCGGTGGGGTGGCTCTCCAACCTTCTGTCTTCCACTGAGTTTCTTCAGGGTCCACTGGGAAGTGTCCCTAATCTTTAAAAATCCAACTGCGACTTGCACATAGACTTGTACAGAACACGCGGTCGTGTTCCCACACTGCACACGCTCTCAGTGGGGTCCATATCTACTTACCTTGTGTCACTTTGTGGGTTCCCAGCAATTCTACGTCCTCTCCACACTGCCTTGACTCGAGTTGCAGTTATTATACCACTTTCTTAGTATATAGCAGTGGCGGCTTGCAGAGGTAACGCTATGGGGCGGTGAGGCGGGTGGGACTGGGTGGGGGGTAGTAGAGACCGACATACGCTGGCAGAGGTGAATGTAAATAAATAAATAAATATCTGCCGTCGTATGTTGGACTCCACTACCCCCATTCAGCCCCGCCCCGCCATACTCTTTTCTCCAGACTCTCAGATGCAGGGAGTAAGGGGTAGTTTGGGAGATTAGAATAGCATTGCAGCTCCTGTCCTTGTTCCTTCAGGATAGCCCTTTAGGCTACTGCCTGGCTACAGAAGTGAAAAATGCCCACAACCACACCTAGCAAGCCACACAAATTTAATGTCCAAATGTTGCACTCCAAGGGTAATCCTGATTAAGCATGCTGCTCTGGTGTGCACTCTGTTCAAGAACACAATGAATTGCTGAAAACATAGCTATTCTCAAGCACGCGAACAATCAAAGGGCCGCAAGCCACACTTGCCGCCTCCACTGCTTATATTATTTATCCAATAACCATTTCACTCAAAATGTATTCATGACAACATTCTTTTAATGTATGCTTTGTAATAATACAAATACATTTGAAGCAATCCTCCAGAATATATGGAGTTCCAAAATGTGCACTTTTTGTAATCAGTTTATAAATAATCAGTCAGAATCACTGAAGTACTATAATCGTGATGCATTTTGGGCCCATCAGGTCTTTCATCATTAAAAATGGAGGAGCATTCAGCCAGCTCCGCCTGTACCAGGCGTCTAAAGCATTCTTTGAGCAAACCAAATGCGCACTCAATAACACTGTGAGCCCTACAATGTGCCTCGCTGTGTGCATGTTTAGATTGTTCTAGCCTCAGGCTTATATCAAAGGCAGCAAGGTCTTTACTGGGTATCCAGAGTCTCCTGAAAATAAATGCAGGGTAAGGAAACCACCTTCCTGAGTCAGAAATTACACACAATGATTATCTCAATAATAGTCTGCATGGACAATGCCATTTTGATGTGAAATTTGAATGCATAGAGTGGTGAACTGACAATGCTGTCTAGTTATTTTAAAAATATTGATGTTTTACAAAGTGAATATTATGTAAGAAAGGCACATCATTACACAGGGGAAGAGTGGGTAAGATAGAAGGAACAAGGGTGTCAGAACCCGGTTCAGAGGGCCACTGGGCAAGCAGAAGCTTCTGGGCCCAATTGTTGGTTTGAGGTCTTTTACTCCGGATGTCCTGGGACCTGACCTACTATGGAGCCTGAGCAACTGGGCTAAGTACCCCTTCAGCACTTGCATCTCAATGGTAGTGTTGGTCGAGCAGTCCAAGGTTTCTTGGGAGGGGGTGGTCGACACAGGGGGTGAACACAGGCTCACAAATCAAAATATCTTCAGCAGCAGCAATGAATGACAGTCCAGTCAAATATTTTCTTATATGAAAAAAAGGAGTATTTAAAAAATGAACACAAATAATACAGACAGTCCCCTGGTGTCAGGACTCTGATGTTTTATAAGCAGGTCCCCAATTCCCACTCCCCTCTCACTATTGTTAGTGGGTATTTCCCATTCACTATAGGTGACATTCTGGCTAAGCCTCGCTAGTAGTCTGAGTCTCAGGAGTCACACTCCAGCTCTTTGTCAAAGTGAAAAGAGTTCCAGCGCCAAAACTCTATATGGCAGGCAAGTTCCCCCGTGGCCTGCAACAACAGGATCTTAGTGACTGGAGTCTCCGAGCTGGCCCCCTTCCTGGATCTTCAGCAGCTGTCTCCTGTAAGTTCCTGACATGCAGCCCAGTAAGGGCAGTGATCGGGTGTCCTCTGGCTCCTTACATGCAGTCCTGAAGAGGTAGTGGTCATGGTGTCCTTGATGCTCTTCCTATGCTTGGTAAGTCTCTTGGTACCCTCCCCATATGTGGGCAGAGAGGGGTTGTAATGCTCCTGCTGCTGGTCCTCAGTTGGGGCTTGGGTCCACTCGGGTCGCAACTGCGGCCTCCTTCTCACAGTGACACTTTTCACCAGACCATGCTTCTTACCTTGTCATGGTGTCTCTGGTATACAGGGTCACAGAATCCACTCTGTGCAGAGGCTACGGCCGGATCAGCACAGCGGCAATATTTATAGTGGCCCCAGCTGGCATGACGTAGCTCTGCACACATGCTATGGCCCAGTCAGCATGACAGCACTCTTCACTGCAGCCTAGCCTGGCATATCAGGTTACCAACCTATCTCCACACAAGGGTAGCGGCCTGATCAGCATGGCAGCACTCTTCATGGTGCCCCCATCTGGTATACGGGGCCAATGACTTAGCTTCACACACCAGCAATGGGCCGCTTAGCATGGCAGCACTCTTCACTGCAGCTCTATCTGGCATACATGTTCACCCACTTATAACTTGCAGATGGGCAATGACTCAACCGGTGTAGCAATGGCCATAACTCCCTTCACAGCGGCCCTCCGCTGGCACACAGGGTCTTCAACTTTTCCCTGCACATGGGTCACAACCCAATCAGTGCAGCAGCCTACTCCATATACCTCACTAAAGGGATGCAATCACCAGGATCCCCCCAAAAAACCTCACTCCCTCCAGTGCTCTCCTTTTCCTCACAGGGCACCCTGGTGCTCTAAGGAAACAGGCACTGGTGCTCCAGGCTCCAGGAGCAGGTGGTCTTGGAGTCCCTAGGTTATGTTCCCTCATCCAGCTGGAAGACTGCCAGACCTTGGCCCCCAGTCCTGGTCACAGGCAGAAGTCTTGCAGTGCTTCTCCTGCTCGCTGAGCCCTATTGACTGCTTGACAGTTTACCATTTTGGTGGCCCCAAACTCCCCTTCTTATAGTCCATTTCCAGACACCAAATATGATTTAGAGTCTGAGTCTTTATGTTGGAGGTCTGCTTCCTTTTGAAGTGCCTTCTCTTCTGCCCTGCCCTTCATCCAGAAGGCAGTCTGTCACAGCAGAAGCGACGGCTCCAAATCTGATAGCCCTGCAACACAGGCCAAGGGAATGGCTAGTTTTTCATATCTGAATGTCAGCCACAGTAAAATGTGTATCAAAAGGTTACACCAGGGCCTCAGTCCTACTCTTTTTGGATGTCTTATCAGCCCCACCTCCTCCCGCAGATGTGCCCATGCCCCTTCCTAGCAACCTTTCTCTAGACAAAGAGCACCCTTTGAAGTGTACTGAAGAGCCTGGCTCTCCCATGCTCCTGTGTGTCCGACCGAGCTCACAGAAATGCAGCAATCCACAAATCTGTCTGTAGGGATTCCTTTACCTCCTCATGTTCCTCCACTTAGCCCTGGGTCTCGTGAAAATGGAACTAAACACCTTCCAAGTGTTGTACCATTCACAGAAACAGATATAACCAGCACCTACATGTAAGATAAACGCACTGCACAGCACCTCAGCATTCACGTATTGTGCCATTCCCAGGCACACATGCACCCAGCACATGCATATAACATACACACACTGAACAGCACTGCACCATCACTGTATTGTGCCATTCAGAGTCACGCATACACCCAACACATGTATAACACACAAACACTTCACAGTATTGGACACCAAACTGATGTAGACTACAGGTGTGTTAAGCACACAGTGGTGGAATTTTAAATGAGTGAGACTATAGGCCTCACTCCAGTGACACAGGTTAAGACTCTAACTGATCACTATATGCTGCCACCACCGTTCTCATGCTGCTTAACTCCTTGTAAAGGTTATAGCCTTTTACCACTATGAGAGCGGCACTTTGGGTGACCCTCCTTGTCCAAAAATATGGCATTATGTGAGACATGCCGATGTCATAGTGCACACACATTATCCATGTTCACCCATGACAGCAAACAACAATTATCAGGGATACAGACATAACTATGGTTGGGGCACTTAGGACAGGGCTGCACTTCCATCATCATGCAAGGATTTTTCTGTCCCAGCAGATGGTTTGGTGTGTGTGTAATCATCAAGCAGCCATGTCATTTGAGGGTGGTTGTTTGCTGTGAGAAATTGGGTCGTTGGTTGACTGGGGTGTAAGCCCTGGTCAAGCAACAGCCACAATCCCTTGCAAGGTGAACCACAAAAAGTCACCACATATACCTATGCTTAAACCTGGGTAGCTTGGTTAAAAAAAATCAGTCAGGCTCAACTTAGAGGCTAAGTGTAAAGTATGTATGCAGGACCCAAATAGTACTAAAGTAAAAACACAACACAAGAAAAATCCAAAACCACTTTAGAAAAGTTAAGTAAATTTTAATAAATTATTTGACAACCAAAACTACAAAAATCCACTCAGTTGAACAGGAGTTATGAATTTTTAAAGCTTAAGGCTCAAAATAGCACCTAAAAGATCAAAGCACCAACCCCAGACATCTAGTCTCATGAGACTGCGAGAAAGTAGAACGTTCAGGCCAACTGTAAGGGAGTGTGGTTCGGATATAAGAAGTGGATTGATCCAGGTCTGTGCTTACCTTTGGACTTAGACAGATTTCTGAAGAAAAGTATCTGAAAAGGTAAAGTTCAGAGGGACAAGGCTGCAGGAGGTGTCTGCAGAGGGAGCGTCATCGTTGGATGGCTTTGGGCCGAAGTCTCAGTGAAGATTTCCAAGTACGGACTTAGTCACAGATATGGAAGTTGTAAAACTGCAGGGTGACGGGGCAGAAGACTGTTGCCAAAGACAATTCCACAAGGTCAGATACCCCTTTGGCGAATGACGGCTGAAACGGATTTGCTGCTGTGGAGAAACCATAGCAGGAGAAGCTGTAAAGTCAGTCCGACCGGCGATGCACCTCGCGAGCAGGTTGTCTTTCACTTCAGGTGTCTTGGACCCTCCTCACTGAGGGCAAGTACCCCTTATAGCATTGGACTCTTAGGCTAGCGAAGAAGAACAGCTAACGGCTTAGCCAGAGAGGTGCTGTGGCTAGAAAGTAGGAACTCAGCAATAGAACCCCACCCCTCCCACTTGTTTCTTCTGAAAACGATGGCATGCACACCGTGCTTCTGAAATTAATCTTGTCTTTGATGGGCAGTTTTAAATGGAGACGAGTGCTAGGACTAAAGAACGAACAATAACAGTGGCAATGGACCAGTTATCCTCTTGAGCAACAGACGCAGGCGGGTGTCTGCCAACACCACATTATTTCCCTGGGCTGCAGGCCCCTGTGAAGCTTGACCCCCCTTCCGGCCCAACGCCGCAAACAGTTTATCATCTGACACTCCACAAAATATCAGCAGGTGCTGCTCTTAACCGCTCAAGAGAGGGCGTCCTTCAAAAATCGAGGGGGTTATAGTTTGAATTAAAGCAAACACAAACCCCTTTTTCCAAAGACAGAAAAGGGACGCAGTGATGACATCATAGCCTCCAGTATCTCTGACACTCAAATATGATGTAATACGATGTGTGACATCGTACTGTGTGAGAATATTATAATATTTCAATCGGGGTAAAAGTTACAACTGTGCGGAATGGGGAACATTTTTAAAATATTCAAGGATCGAAAGAGGGCTACTGATGGCGTGTGTACGTTGGCCTCTCAGATGTGTTCTGTACTGCAGTGAGGGTTTAGGTGGCACGACTAGAATGTTTCAGACACTGTAATGGAAGTGCTGGAGCAAAGCTAATTCAAGTTTCAAGAGCGACCCCTGCAGGCTCAAAGGAGATAATGCAATTAGTGTTTTCTGGATGACAAAGATCTGCAGCTGGCCCAAAAGCAAGAATATGTTTAGAGGGAATGAAAGAAATTTAGCAACTCCATGGGGCCACTGTCACCCTATGGGACCACTTTCACTCAATGAGGCCACTGTCAATCAATGGGGCCACTGTCAAACAATGGGGCCACAGTCAATCAATGGGGCTACTGGCACTCAATGGGGCCACAGTCACTCAATGGGGCCACTATCAGTCAATGGGGCCCCTGTCATTTCCAGGTGGAAGAGTAATGGAAGAGGACAGAAAGAGTACACACGTTCCCACTGAAGACACATCCTTTCTACGAACGAATGGTCTACCTGTGAGCATGAAGTATTGTCACAGCGTGTTCCCTGGGACTGCCAGTTAAATGGAAGTCTATCGGTGATGGTGCACATATCTGGGGCACCTGCACAGGGGCACGGCCTAGCATCACTGGATGTAAAATAAGAGGATGGAACTCCTTGAAATATGGGGTCTGTGCCCTTAAATTTCAATGAGGAGGTCCACTTCACAGATGTTGCCTTGCAGTGGCCTGAGAAGATACCTCGTGAGGGGTACGGGCCCCCGGCACCACACAGGCTTGTGTCATGCCCCTGCCCAGGACACGCCCGTTAGCACTAGGGGATTCAGCATGCCATATACATTCAACACTAACAGGGACAATGGAACCTTCAGGAGAGACACACAGTTATTGTGAACCGCTACTCACAAGGTGGAGGGATGCACTGGCTTGGCAGTAGTGGTTAATACAATTAATACAGTAGTGAGCACCAGCTGTGTTTTACATATAGATGCACTCTTATTACTATGCCAAGTTGTAGGGGCAGCTTTACCAATGAGGACAGACTAGGTTGAGGTTCCTCTGGGGCACCAGAAGATTAGAGACTTTCTGGGAAGGATGTGAGGTGTGAACTGCTAGAGTTGTTTGTCAATTTAGAGGTGTGCGTGATATCAGAAGGAATCCCCACCTAATGCTGAAAATCCCAAAGCCTACAAAAATGAAAACTACTAACTGAGGCCCTCATTTAGTAAAGTTTAACGTGGGTGCTCACGCAACAAATCGTAATGCAAGAAAATAGTGTCAATTTAGTTATCAATTTAAAGGCACACATGTGCATCGCCGTACTGGATTACTCTGTGCAAGTGACCAAGTAAACATTAGTAATAAAAGGTCAAAATTGTTCTCCAGCAACATGCCAAAACCATAGCCCTCCCCATCGCTTAGGTCGCACAAGTCCTTAAACCTCACCTTTTCAAGGAATATCAACTAAAAACCAGTGGACTAATGTAAAATGATGGGTCTCTGCTGCAGAATGTGATGAGGTAACCCGAGTAGCCCATATCTCACAAATATTTATGTATGTATAACCTTTATTTCGACAGCTCGTGTCATAAAAGCTATAAACACACCAGTTAGAATAATGAACAAGCATTGGCATAGCCAATAGGTCTCGCCTTTGGGACCTTGTTTAGCCATGCAACACTTGATGTTGTTGCACCAAGGATATTGTGCTGGATAACTAAACACTTATAATGCTTGTTTTCCAGGTAATCAATTTCCTTAACTTTAGTGAACGGTGGGGACAGTATTTTCCAAACTTCACAAAACATGATTTGGTAATCATTTTGGGTAAAAATCAGATGAGAATTATGAGTCTAATGGGGTGATCTAGCAGTTCTTCCAAAATCACACGGTGTTGATATCTGAGTACAAGATTACATCTGTGGAGATGTTTTTTGGTATACCCTGAGGCATAATCTAAACTCGTTGCAATGTCCACATAGTAAAGACATTTACAAAGGACAAGGGACGCAAAAGCACAATAATGGGAAAGAAGGAGCAAAAGAAAGATGGAAGAACCTCCACACAGGGACGGCAAGAGTGAGATAGTGTGCATGGGGTGTATGGTAGTGGATTAAAGAGGCATGAGGTGGATTGGAGACAATGCAGCCATAGGTTTCGGCGCTCTGACTTTTAATTGCGCCGGCCACAGGCTTCTGAGCACAGCTTTGGGTACCAGCACTCATTCTTTTACAAATTAACGCTACCTACGGTCTATTATACAACTCACCAAGGCCCTTAGGTATTAACACATTTCCACATGGACACAGAATGGGTAAAACTCTTTTCTACATCAGGTCCTAAGTTATCTAATCGATTCATCCTTCTAAATATAACTCTTGTTCACCGGACTGGTTCTGAACATTATAACCGAAAAGGAAAAATACATGGCACTTTCTCCATTGTGGGTGAGGTGGTCATGTGAAGCTACTCATCTAGGAGTCTAATGTAAGATCTGGGTGATAGGGATGGGGAAGCGCCAAATGGTGACACTCCTTTACCAACACAATGTGTGCCACAGAGTTAGATTCACCAAAGGAACATGCTTTTAGTTGGGGTATTCCATCATAAAAATAAATTCCCCAACATCCCGTGTTTGCAGTATAATTCACCATTAAATTAAACGTTGTTAATTAATTTATTTGTTTAGAAAGACAAAGTGAACAAAGGTAATAATAGAGCCACTGAGGAAATAAAAACATAAAAAGAGTTAACAATAAGAGACATCCAATATAAATAGCGAAAGGCAATAGTTGGTAAAGTGTCAACAACCCAGATATTAATTAGTCAGTTCTGTTGATAGTTTTGCTTGTGGAGACCTACAGTGGTTTAGAATGATACACCTGTGTGTAGGTGGCTGCGGACCCATCCACCCCAGGGGGAATAAACTTGTCTTCATCTACTTAGTAGTGTAATTACCACCATTGCGACAATAAGGCAGAGGTTAGCTAATGTTACTATTTACCATGTGTACATGGATTTCACCTATGGTCTCTGGGAACATTCATCACTAGCATAAGGTCACTCATCTGGTCGGGTTGCTTACATTTTCACTCAGAAGGGATGTGGCATAGTAGTTTGAGCTGGATTGCATTTTAGGACAGGTTCACAACTGATGTTTCACAAAGCCAATAGACTCGTGGTGGGATTTATTTAACCCATGGACACTGACATATGCAGAACTGTAAATTATCTTTGCTAAAAAGCGTGAAGATATTAATCTGAATAAATAATAAGCCTTGAGAAAGCCTCCGGCTTAACAGCCCTAGGGGGTGAAACAGGTGTTGGCTGTTCTCCACCTGCAATGGACAACGGACTATTGTCTTGTAAATGCAAATGGAGCCATACACAAATGGACATGATTATGAGCGATGATTAAATGGTAAAAACACTCCTACACTGCTTTGATCGCATGATGTATATATGGTTGGCTGCCTTCTGCAATGGCTCACATAAGATCAAAATGATTGCATTGAATGCTATCCATGAGAATTCATAGCGGTTAAAATAAATTAAACCGCTAAGCAAAGAGCCTCCAAAGTGGCGTCGGAATCTTCACACTGCAGTTTCTCATTGCGGAGATTCTTCCACGAGTGCAGAGCCTCTGTCACGACTGTGGAGGATATTTGTCAATCTGGCCCTCAGATCCATCACTTGTTTGCGGTTAAATCTTGTAAACTCCTATGAAATCATAATTCAAAGCACTTGGCATTCAAATGCTATCATTGGTATACGTTCCCACTGTGCTCCTGAACTGTAAGCCTGGTTCACACTGTCAGCAACATTTTTTTTTAAATGTATTTATCAATTTATAAAGCGCATGGTTACACCAACGGTGTGTCCCCTCTCTGGCACAAGCTTTCAGAAAAGTTGGCAGGAAACTACTTGAAAAGAGTATCCGGAAGCAGAAGGCAGCCCTCGAAGATCACAGTATTAGGTTGAAGGTGGAATCAGCCATGTCTTCAATCTCGTGCGAAAAGTGATTGGAAGGTGGAATCAGCCATGTCTTTAATCTCGTGCGAAAAGTGATTTCGCAAGGTTCGATTCTTAACCCCACTGGCAGAATATTCCAGATCTTGGCTGCGAGGTATCCAAAGGAGCGAGCCTACCCTGGCTTTCTGTATTCTAGGCACAGTAACCAGTGCAATGCCTTTAGATCTTAGATTATGTGCTAGTGTGTAAGCAGTTATCATAGACTGGAGATATCATGGTCCTTTTTTCCACAGAATTCTGTGGCAGTAGCACATGGCCTTAAACGTGATCCTCTTCTCCACAGGCATCCAATGCAGGGTTGCCAGGGCCCTCGCAGCCACTGCTCTTTTAGGGAGGATCAAAACTAGACGAGCGGCCGCATTTTAGATCAACTGGAGCTTGGTCAGTCAGTTCTTAGATGCTCCCAGATAGAGGATATTACCATAGTCCATCTGGGAGGTGACCCAGACCAAGACATGTACAATTCTTTTCCTAGCAGTGATGGGTAAAAGGTCAAGGAGTTTCCTTAGGACCTTAAGAGTCCCAAAATATTTCCCCGCCACCTTCTGGATTTGACTTTCAAATTTTAGTTTAAAATCAAGCCAGACCCCAAGATTCTTCCGCTTTTGGGGTTGGTATTTGCCCTAATGTCCCAGGCACCATGCCATGTACAAAAGCAAATGTAGCCAGAATGCTGGGTACATGATTTTTTTTCCTTATGCTAATGTTTAGAATTTTTCACTTTGTGTACAGCACCACGGCCACATGCTAGGGGCGTATGTAACGTTTTCATAAAGTGCACTTTTGTCATTTTTAGGTCTCATCTACCAGACAGAGCAAATAGTCTGTTTTTTTAAGACCTTTTTAGGGCTTACCAAAAACATACAGTGGGCTTACAGTCAACCATTGTTTACCATTGGTTGGCTTTATTGCCAGTCTCATTTGCTTGCTTCTTACTCAATGGTTTGCTTTACTCTTCTTGTGTTTGTCCCTGCCCTGAGTCATAACATCTTTCCCATCCATCTGATTGGCTGACTTGTATCCTTCCACTGCTCACTTTTAGGGAATTTTTTTTTTCTGCTTGGTTGAGCACTCCTTAATAGTGCACGTCTTTTCCAGCTCTCTCCCTCTTGTGCTTTTACCCCTGCCAAATACCTGTCTCCCTAATCAATATTGATCTCACCCTTGCGTGCTGCTCACTATCTCTCTTGTGTGCTTCTTCCCTTCCAACCTCCTCTGTCCTGTGCTCCATGCTGTTCTATCTCCCTTGTACTTTTCCCCCTTCAAGTCACTCCTGCTCTCTGTGTTGCTTCCCCTTCTCCACTAGCTTGGTTATTGCGTCCCCACCCTTCCAGATATTTATTTTTACAGTTTTCAAACGTATCTACTTATCCACTTATCCCTTATCAACTTTGATTCTCCTCACCCCCAACAGAGTTGAAGATATTCCCTGCTATCATTCACACCACATCATTGTGGCAACTTTCCAGAGCTGCCCAGGGAGCACCTCCTATTTGCCCCTCCGCACCCAACAAGTATTATACAACATCAACAGTCCAATTGCACACAGTGCTACATAGACCCCTCCTGTGCTGCTGCTTCTCCCTCAGTCATGGATAGGATCTTTTTTAGGGCATGTAAGGTCTGAAAGAGGGTAAGTTGCTTGTCCTGTGAGGGAGTTAAAAGTGGTGTGAGTGAAAATGATTGTCACTTGGCATCCCGCAGTTCCTCTCTGAGGGCAGCAGGACAGGAACTCTGACTGCAGGACAAACTTAAAAAATGTTGGGCAAATGGCCACACTAGACATAACAAAGGGACATTGAGTTCATTATGGAAACAACTGGTATTTCAAAGGAGTCATGTGAACCCTGGTCTGAGGATGGTAAGGGAAGAGGCATATGTGCACATGGTGGGTAATGCATTTTATGTTCTCATTATAATGGATGATACACTGTGTTTTTGAATTAGGTTATGTGCTAAAAATAAATAAGTTGCTAATCTAGATGGAGATCGCACGTCACTACTTTCCTCCATGTGTCTAATAGCTGGTTAGCTTCTGAACTTCGGCCTGAGTTGGATAGGGGTGAAATTCAAGGAAGCAGAATTAAGGCTTCTTACAATGTGCTATGCAGTTTGCACAACTCCACCGATATGTATCGACCACAGAGTCTTACTCAGGTTTTCAAAAGCTCCCTTGTGCCAAGACTTGCACAGTTCCACAGAGGTGTCACTGTCTTTCTACAGGCACTTGCTAGTTTTTGTGATGATTGCTAATAAAAGTTGGGAGAATTCTAAATTTTCCTGGAGCCACACACCGTACCTGTATGAAATTAGGGTGATGTCTTAAGACAAAGTATATTACCAATGATGGTTATATTTGAAATACATATGTTATAATAAACATAGGAACATCATTATTACAATACTATGTTAAAACTACTTAGCATCTTGGAACACTACACATCAGAGGGTGGAGAACATCTGCAATATGCTCTGAACAGTCCATCCATCAATCCATCCATTCATAAACCTATTCACCCTTCCCTCCAGCCAAAATATCCACTTCATCCATTGACCCATCTGCCCAATCAACCAACTTCATCCAGTTCCTTCACCCGTCCATTCATCACCCATCTATGCCTTCGTTTATTAAATTCATCCATCCCAACCTAACTGAACCAATCCTCCCATGCATACATCCACACTCAAAAGACTCATCTATCCAACCCCCACACAGTATATTGGGTAGTGGCCTGACTTCGGTGTGTTTCCAGGTGTCCGTAAATGTTGCCGTGATGATAGAGGTGTTGAGTAGGGTAGTGAGTTCCAAGCCGATCCTTTGGTTTCTGAGCTTCAAGATGTGGTGCAGGCATGGGTCTGTGGGAGCTCCTGAATGGATGGATTTCATGGTGGAGATGGTGATCTGGGTGGAGAGGATGTACTAGGTGCCCAGTGGGTGGTTTGTGTTGGTTACCGTGGTGGCGTATCTGTCTAGGAAGTCTGTAGGTGTGGGTTGGAGTTTGAAGTTTCTGTATACGGTTACAATGTTGTGGAAGAAGTAGGTGAGGTTGTCGCACAGCTCCTGTGAGGGTGTGATGTGGTTTTCGCTGGTAGCCGGGTTGGAGAAATGCTTAGCGATGTTGAAATGTTCCTTGATGTTGCTGGAGCTGGTTTCGTGTCCTTACTGGTGTGCCATCTCCTCTCCAATTGTTTGCTGTCTCGTTTCGCCAGATCTGATTTCTTGGATGTTCCAGCTGGCATTTTTGGGGGGATTTCTCTGGATGTTGCTCTTGATGGTGACTATGATGTCTGTGCAGTTGGTAATCCTGGTGTTGAAGTTTTTCAATCTCTGTTCGAGGTTGGTGGCAGTAGCAGGGTTGGTGGTGTTGAGGGCAATCTGTGACATGTCTGTATTTGACGTTGTGGCCGGAGGTGAAAATTGAGCCCAGCGTTTGTCCTGTGGTGTGTGTAGGGTTGTGGAGGATATGGGTCAATCTGAGGCTGCTCATGTTGTCAAGGAGGTGTACAGTGTTTTTGTCACTGGGATCGTCGATGTGGAAATGTTGGTCAAAGAGGTAGCTATAGTTCTTGGGGTCTAAGGCTAGGGGCAGAATGAAGTCTGTGATGGTGTTGGAGAAGCTGGAGTGAGGGCCTGAAAGGTTGGTATGCAAGGAAGCCGCTGATGGTTGTCTTGTCATCCACATGGAGCTTGAGGTTGAGATGTTCCATTAGGGTGGTGGTGTTGTTGGTGATGGTGGTTCACTGTATGGTCTATTTGTGGATGATGGCTGTTCCTCCTCTTTGCTTGTTGGTGCAGCCCTGGTGAGTGATTTTATACCTGTTGGGGATCTCTGTGGCAATGTTTTTGTGCGGATGTAGGGTTGAGCTAGGTCTCAGTGAAGAAGATGATGATGGTGCGAGGTTGGCAATGAGGTCCCATGATTCAGTGAAATGCTTTAATAGTGAACATGTGTTGAGAAGGGCGAATGCCTGTTGGTGTTTTTGTTCATGTGGTGTCTGTGGTATGTTTGGAGCGGGCTGGTTGGTGGCTGGTGTGTGTGCAGGTTCAGGTGAAGTGGCAATGGGTGCAGGTGAAAGGTCCTACCGTGGAGCATGGGCCTGCACGATGGCAGGGTTTGTTGCAGTGTCTCGAGTTGGGATGCATAGCTCGGCGATGGTGTATCTTTGGGGGGCAGGAAGGTCATGGCACTGGGCATGGTCCAGGCGCTGAAGGGTGCAGACGACCCTGCCTTTGGCACACCAGTGGTGCAATCATGCACCTGCCTTAAGTAGGTCCTGGGTAGGGCTTCTGTTGAATGGGAAAACCTGGGCAGCTGCAGTTTTACTGGATCAGTCTGGATAAAGCAGCAACTGGAGTCCACAGGCAAGTCGCAAGCTAGGTGTCCAGGTGCCTACTGATGTGGTTGTGCTGTGGCCTGCATTAAGTAGGTCATGGAGCAGGTGGAGATTCTCTTGGCAGGAAGAACGGTGAGTGGGAAAACCCGGTTGTAAAAACCCCAGTGGGAAAACCCGGTCAGCTGCAGTGTCACTGGATCAGTCTGGAACGAGCAGGAACTGGAGGTCACAGGCAAGTGGCAAGCTTGGTGTCCAGGTGCCTACCTACTCACAGACCCACTCAGACACTCACTCACGCACCTACTCAGACACCCACTCAGACAATTACGCACCCACTCACGGACCCATACAGCCACTCACAAACCGACTTACAGACCCATACAGTTGCTCACACCCACAAAACCACTAACACACCCACTCACAGACCCATACAGCCACTCACACACCCTCTCACTGACCTATACAGCCACTCACACACACACTCTCAAAGTTTACAAGTTACAGTCACGAAATAAAATGTAAAACAATCTTCAAAATTCAGTGAGAAAACCTCAAAGATTACAAGCACGTTATAGTTAGTAATTAGCATTAAAAACCTTAAAAATTCACTAAAAAAACAAAGGTTACAGGGACATTATGGTTAGGAAATAGAATTTTAGCAAACCTTAGAAATTCGCTGAAAAAAACAAAGGTTACGGGAACGTTATAGTTAGGCTCAGATTTCACTCATACAAACCAAAGAAATACAGCAGTTATTGTTTTCTGTGCTAAATATAACTTATGCCCCTGCAATGAACTACCTCACATATTATATCACTCATGACATGGTCAGTGGCATCACTGGTGACATCTCAAATGACATCACTGTTGACATCACTGATGCCATCATCCACAGAACCACTCACATCCCATACAGTCTCTCATACACTCACTCAAACACCCACAGAACCATCCAAATACCTATTCACATATCCATAGAATGTGTCACAAACCCACCCACTCATCCATGCCATTACTCACATACCCAATCACTCACCCATACAGCCACTCACAAAACTGCTCACTCTCTCATACAGCTACTCACACAACCACTTACTCCAAATACAACTTACACAGCCATACAATCACCCATATGGCTACGCACACACCCACGTAATCATTCATACAATCACTCAGATAGCCACTCACTCATACAGCATATCAACATACCTATTGACGCACCCATACAACTACTCACACACTATCACAACAGCTCATCCCTACAAGCCCTCAGATGACCATTCACTCTCCCATACAATCACTCACACAGATACTCACTCTCCAATACAGCCACTAAGACACACTCTCAGTTAAGCAAAGACCCACCCATACAGCTACTTACACACCCACTCAAGCACACATATAGCCACTCACACAGCCACTCACTCACCCATACAGCCACTCATACACCCACTCACTTACCCATACAGCCATTCACAAAGCCACTTACTCACCCATACAGTCACTCACTCACACATTCAGTCACTCAGCAATACAGCCACTCACTCACCCATAGAGCTATCCACAAACCCCTTTATTCACCCATACAGCAACTTACATCCCTTCTTTTTCACCCATACAGCCACTCACACTCACACACTGATACAGTCACAAAGCCACTCAGATAACATATGCTAGAAACAGTATCACTTATTAATAGTACAGAAAGAATAGTAATTTGACTTATGCTGTAGCTTAGTATATATCTTTAGGTCTCAGAAACATTTACAAAACAGTTACACTCACTGGATGATGTCATCTGTGATGTTATTTGAGATGTTATCAGTGATGTCATCAGTGATGTCACTGACCATGTAATGAGTGGTGTAATATGTGAGGTCATAAGGAGTGCATTATGAGGGCATAAGTTATAGTTTTTTAATGTTTTATATAGTGCTAACTTGACCCAAAGATATCAGGTATCAGAGTGCTTTACATGAGCACTAATTTCTTTACTGATGGACACATTCATTTTCGTTAGGCACTGGGAGATTAAGTGATTTGCCTAGAATCACCGGATGTTGAGCGTCGTTGCCGAGACTTGAACCCGGTTCCCCAGCTTCGAGGTCGACCGCTCTAGCCGTAAGGCTACATCCTCTCCCTGTTATAGTTAGCTCAGGTAGCTATAACTCCTGAATGTCTATGGTTTTGTAGGAGTGAAATTGGAGCCTACCTATAACTGCACTGAACTTTTGGTGTTTTCAGTGAATAAACATTCAGGAGCACACAGTGGATTCCAAAGACCTTTTATTGTGCCAAGCAGCCGCGTTTCAGCGAGAATTCGCCTTTCTCAATGCTTGTCTCCACCGAGGGTCTGATATTATTAGTTATTTTATATATATAACAAAACTCCCTCCCATTGGTTGCCAGGTCTTCTAACCATCCGAATACAGTGCTGTGGATTGAAAAAAACACAACTTCAGTAGAAAATGTCTCTCGCGACGACTGCAAATTCCACAATGCATCTTGAGTTCTTAGTTATTAGGTCATGAGCGATTTTGCCTTAAAATGGTGTAATATTCTAGGACCCCTCGATCAGCTGCAATTATCACATTCTAGGTATCACACCCTTAAATGCTCATTTGGTAACTCATGCTTACCATTTTGTAATGGGAACTCAGTGTCCATAGGTATGACCTTACTTTTAGTGAAGACATGATTCTGGCAGTCTCCATTTCAACATTTCACCAAATGCCACTATTATGACTGCTGAACACTTTTCAGAGAGGGTGCATCCTTTGGAGCATTGTTGCTGGAAATGTTAATTGCATGCAGGCACTTGCACGCCTAAGGAGGCACCCGATCTAAACAGTTTTTGGTGGTCACAATAGCGGCATTTGGTGAAGAAAAATAAATATATATATATATATATATACTCCTCTAATATGAAGTTTGATGATAAGGATTTAATGGCACCCTAAAGGTTTTGGCTAAATTGCAATGTTTATAAACCCACTACTTTACTGAAAATCTTGTATTACTTGGTTCCCTAAAAAAAAGATTATAGACTATGTATAAGTTGTATAGGAAATTAGGTTAGTGCCTAAATCAAAGTACCAATTGAATCAACACTAAGATGCTGTGGCACCTTTCCGATAACCCTGGGCGGTGAACTCTGCTCGCACAGTTTGCAGAGTTTCTTGCACGTTATGCGGAGCTTGCGGAGTTCCGAAAAACTCAGCTTCGCGCAACGGATCAGAGTTTTTTTCCTCACTCGAGTTCACCAATGTCAAGTTGGCGAGCGCAAACAAGGAAAATCCACCTCCCGGCGAGATTTTTCCTTGTACGCGATCGCCAACATCAAGTTGGCCAGTGCGAGCGTAGAAAATAAACCTCCCGGCGAGATTTCTCAATGCAGGGGGTCACGTTTCTCATTGCGAGTGGTCACGTATGCTCACGACTGCTCGCATTGAGAAACTGCCCGTTCACGTTGAGAAAGCTGCAGCTCGACTAAAAATCTACTCGAGCGGTAGAAAGTAAGCTTGCGTTGTGCATGGTGCTGTTCGCAATGACTGCACAGTGCGGATAAGCATCCGGCACTGTGAAATCACTGCAAACTGCATTTTTCTACTGTACTTCGCAGCTTGCGGTGCTCCACGTAGTGAGACTGAGTTTTTTTTGCACTTCGTGTTGCTTCGCATAGTGCAACTCCGTGAACTCTGCCCACGGTTACTTTTGGGATGGTCAGAGAAGAGGCGGCGAGCCAACAAATTGCCAGGAAGAGGTGAGCCAGAGACAGGCGAAGGGTCTGGCGTGGTCAGTGGTCAAAGTGGGTGTGCCCCTACTGTGTTGACGAATGTGGTCTTTTTAAAAGCAATGGACATTAAAATGGGTCCCTTCCTGCCCTTAACTTGTCAGGCAAAAAAACTCGCTGATTTCTGATTAATGAACATAAAAGCGTTAAGGTAACCATGTTGTTCCTGCTTACATTAACCATTCTTTTCTTAATCTTGCATTTCGTATGAGTGCTTGCTTTTTGCAGGATGTTTTTACTTTTTTTTAGGCAGCATATTACTCTTGTCTAGAGCGTAATTTGAATCCAGTCGCATCCAGGTGTTTATAGCGGGGTAAAATTGGGTTGTAGTTGAAGGCAGTGTGATTTTCTCTCAGTGGGGCAGTATGGTGTTGAGTGGGGGAGAGGATGTGGTACTATCGTCAGAGCTGCCGAATTTGGAACTGGGAAACCAGGTTCAGCCTTCATGACCAGTCCACCAGACCACTCTCCCAAGGGAGCATATTCCCATGCTAGACCTTAGAAAGCCCTGCAAGGCCTTAGAAGCCCTGGTTTCTTAGCACCCGTCGACGGACCCTAGAGGTATCAAGTGTGGGTTACCCTTGAAGGCTTGTCCACCACAATCCATACTGAAGTTCACCTCCAGTCTAGCAGACAGGCAATGAAGCAGCACACCGTAGAGCTACAATGACTCTGTCACTGAAGTCACAGGACCCCTGAGAAGGGCCGGCTCTAGGGCAGTGCAACTGGTGTGACCACACCGGGCGTTGACTTTGGGTGGGGGCATCTGCAACAATAAAGATTTCATGATAATTCTGGGGGTTAATGTTCTTCCTTAAGAGAGATCAAAGTTTTCCCTGGTGGATGTTTTGGCTCATAGAAAGGTAGAGCAGAGGGTTAATGTGACTGCTGCAAAGAACATGTACAATGCAGATCACAAAGTGCACACAATGTAAATAGGTCAGTTGGTTACTGCTTTTGTCACAGAGATCCTTTTGTTACTTGCAATTTATAAGTTAAAATCCTAACATAGAACAGTGGGATATTCACTGTCATCTAAGAGCTGCATGCAAACTGCAAGGTATAAATTAGAGCGTTATGTTTTTTCCCCCCCAATCTTTGATTATCCTAATGTTGCAAAAAGTGTTCATTTGGATAAAAATCAATTCTGATTATTAACGCCTTAACCGTGGTGGGAATTCCGCCGCGGTGCGGGCGTTCTGAAGGGTGGGCGGGGCTGCGATGGCCAACCGTCATTCGCAGCACCAGGGAGGGAGTGCTCCCGTCGGCCGTTGGCCGATGGGAGCACGAAAGGAGTTAAAGAGAACCTCCAACCATGGTATTATGTTTTAAGTTCTAAGTTTGTGTTTCTCCAGATCAATCACTATTAAACTATACTGCCTACTAGTATGGTTGCCATGTGACTCCTACACCTTGTAGTCCTTAGTCTTATGTAACCTTTCCTGTACAGTGATTTACACATGTATAATTGATTGTCTCTGCATTATGTGTGGGTTGTAAAGTGCCCTGACACCCTACACTAGTATTGAGTGGTGCTGTAAATCAAATTGAATGCATCTGAGAAAGAGTGTCGTTATGGAGACTGGAGGAGCACTGTTAAAGGGTGGTAGTGAGGGAATCCGTGGCAGAGGTGGTCATTGAGGGGCATTAACAAACATTGCTGCACTGGGCGCCACAAGAGCTAAAGCCAGTCCTACTCTTGAGGCCAGTCAGCCTCACCCATTGGTACCTCCATTGGCCTGGATTCAGCAGTAGTGACGGCAACTCACCAGGGATCAGCAATGCAGGATTTGCACACACACCAAACTAAGTTTTCAAACTTCACAGTCTCTCTGGTTCCTGCACAAGCACTTTTAACATGTGCTGCCTGCTTTGGAGCTACTGGAATTATGAGGCAAAGGAGGACAAAATTACGCTGCAGTGTTGACTAGATTATGCATCAAAAAAAGGCTGCAGCGTAATGCAGTATATTTTATGATACTTTATTTTGACATTTTTATACATGCTAACAGTCTCTGGAAAGATTTTGCCTTATTAATACCATTGTAACATTCAAATGCAGCTGTGAAAAGGGTGATCAGTCAACCTTTGCAAAGGGCGTCCACTTTGTAACAACACACGTCAAATTTTTTAGTAACTTTTGATCCCTTTGAGCTGCAAACATTTTATTAGTTAAAATTGTCAGATTATGCAGCAGATGTTGTATTATGTGTCAAAAATGCCATAGCCATAATTATATAAAAAAACATTTGCAACCTAGGATATTTTACCACTCATGTTTGAACTGCTCTTCTGGAAAAAGGGAGGAGAAGTGCTGATGACAGAACCTCCATGGCTCGGAGACAAATGGCTTGTGCTTCCACTTTTAAGAGTATTGGGACATTCTGTGATTGGAAACATATCCCACCTTGTGAATGTATTTTAATGTCAATAACTCATATTAAACCTTGAATAATCATGTGTATCCATTGGTTGAATTTTATAACATATTAAGCTGTAACGGGTCAGTGAAATGCCAAACAACTACTAAACATTTGAATGTTATGCGCATTCTGCCACACCTCTGACTCTGCCCACTGATCACAATTTAGGGTTATTCCCACCTTCTGATTCTCCGCCCACAGTTCCCCTACATTTTTTTCCCCACTTCGACCACTGGGTGTGGCTCTTAGAGCATGCACGAGCCCTGAAAATGTTTGTTATGTAATCATACAACAAACATGACATAATATGATAGTCTCTTTCAAATTAAATAAAAGTGTATTTCTTTAACATGTACAAGCTTTGACATTAATGACATATTGTAGCACTGTACTGAGAAGTACTTATTAATAGTGATAGTTTTTAACTACATCGCTGCGGTGGCTATTCCGCTGCAGCGCTAAGGGGGCGGGGCGGCAGCGCGGCGGCCGCATGCTGGGGATGGAACGGCTCCGTCATCAGCCGCGGTTGGGCTGTGCTCATGACGGAGCGGTTCCATCATGGCCCCGCCCGCTCAATAGAACGCCCAGCGCAGGCGCGGAATCCGCGCCGCGCAGGCACTGCGGCCGGGCCATGACGGAACCGCTCCGTCATCAGCACAGCGCCACCGCAGCTGATGACGGAGCAGTTCCGTCATCAGCATCGAACGAGTTAAACATGAACTTAGAACTATTCCTGATCCCCCTCTCGTGACCATCTGGTGTGGCTCCTCCATGTGGCGGAGGAGTGTCGTCCCACTGCTTTCTCGCAGTGCAAGAAGCAGACACATAAAATGGTATTATAAATACCATTTTATGTTTCTGCTTCTCGCACTGCGAGAAAGCAGAAGAGTTTGGTTGGGGGCAGGTGGGTCGGTGGCCGGTCCTGCTCCAGGGCAGGGGAGGAGTGGCTTGCCCAGTGTTGTGAGTGTTGACTGTTTGGTCGGCCCCAGGGCCGACCAAACCAGTCATACGCACTCTGCCCTTTTCTCCATGTAGGCTACGTGGAGAAAATGGCCTCCCCATAGACGCCTGAGCGGTCGGCGTCCCAGCCAATCACAACGCTGCCAGTGCAGCGTTGTGATTGGTTTAGGGGAGTGGAGGGAGGCTGCCTGTTTCCTGTGTGGAGCGGACGTGGGACGACGCTGAACCGGACCAAAGTAAGTTACATTTTTAAAATGTATTTAAAATGAACCCCCAGCATGACTCCCCCAAGTGCAACCCCGCCCCCCGACCCGCGAGTCATGCCGGCTGCGACTGGTGACCATGCCATTAATTTGTGAATTAAGAGTCAAGACGGTAGTCATGTTACCTCCGCAATTATGGCTATTCAATTAAATACAGTAGGTTTTTCTACAGACGGTATTCTGAATTCACATACCTTAAAGTGTTTTCATATGTGATAATGAAGGAAAGGGAAGAGCAGTGAAATAAAATATTTGCCTAAAATCACAAAGTTTGGTTAAGCGGGGAAGCAGCAGTTAATCCAGGTTTTCACTTTGTAAAAATCAGCCTCTAAATGGGTATTTGGCTCTCCTTTTTACCTGAAATGTTAATGCCATCTTTCCTCATGATGGGTAGTAAAAAGTAGACGAACCCCTGGGGCCTGCTGCCACTGCACTCGATGCACTATTGATAACTTCACCCCTGGGTGGGGTTAGTAGGTATATCAAATCTCACAAACGTATAATAAATGCATGTCTAAAAAAAAACAAAAAAACTTGAAACGGTGGTACGAGCTGAATCTGATTGTCAAACTCGCAGCAGGGTACAGGCTCTGCAGAGTGGTGTCGAACAGGCAGCCCCACGTATGTACGGACATAGTGGACTGCAGTGCTCATTCCAGGTCCCTGTGTGACAGGTTCCGTCCCCGTTGCTGTTAGAAACAAGCGAGTCCCTCAGGTTCTCGGCGCCGCAGAAATCTTAAGCGCACATCATCATGAGGAGAGAAAGCTCCAGTCCGCGCAGGGCGCTCCCTCCGCAGCAGCGCGTCTCAGGCATTTCGAGCAGCAGGTGAACCCGGCTCTGATTTAATCGCCCTGGTGAGTGGCGCGCGGCCGCGCTCCGCCAATGAATCCCCATCAGGACGTGCGCACGAGGCGCGAGAGCAGGCGTGCTTGAAACGCTCGCGCCTCTCAGTCGGTCCCACCAGTCTGGAGCAGTTCCCGTCATCTGTGGATGTGATGCTGTAGGAAATGGGCTCGCCGTCCTGCCCGGGAGCAAATGGACTCACATTACTTCAGGGCGCAGCCTGGATGCAAGGGAGCCCTCAGATTACGCGATTATTTTTCTCTCTTTTCCTCCGTGGACCCGGACAGATGGTCACCGGTGTTGTTTTTGGGAAACAGCGCTGCACCAGAATTCTTCCATCTCGGCTCACTTTTAAGTTGCTGCATGTGTTCGCCCGAGTTACGTCTGTGGTTGCAAAGAGCGTTTTGATGACAGTTCGCATGTCCTGAAATATCACCATCTGGTAAGAAACAGTTTTCGGCATGTTGAAATTCCTTTAATGGGAGAGTACCAGCACTTTTCAGCACTGCTGCAGTTCATTTAATTTGACAGTACCTGCACTTCTAAGCAGTGCTGCAGTTCATTTAATTTGAGAGTACCAGCACATCTCAGCAGTGCGGAAATACCTTTAATGGGAGAGTACCTGCACTTCTCAGTACTGCTGCAGTTAATTTATTTGAGAGTACCAGCACTTCTCAGCAGTGCTGCAATACCTAATGGGAGAGTATCAGCACTTTTCAGCACTGATGCAATTAATTTAATGGTAGAGTACCCGCACTTCTCAGCAGTACTGCAATACCTTTAAAGGAAGAGTACTGTCAAACAGATACTTTAATAAATGTGTTTCTACACTTCTATATGCCCATTTAAGGCACTGCTTCCGCAAGCGGAATGTTACCAACAACTCAAAGCAGTGTCCTTTGAGGCACACGCCTTTCAGATGTCCTAGTCACTACTTGGCAACACTGCACTGTACAGCAGTGGTTCGTAATACATTTGGTCACCCCTAAATTTTTGTCCAACTTGATGTTGTATTGTGGGACTTGTAGTCTTAATTCTGACATTGTTCTTTTAAACTAAAATATCCCACAGGCTACAGCAGTCTATAGGCTTGTGTTGAGTACCTGCACTTCTTTAAATTGAAAGGGAACGTACCAGCAATTCTTAGTACTCACTGCTGCAGTACATTTAGTGGGAGAGTACCAACACTTGGCAGGAGCTAACAAGTATTCTAAATAGTGAGTACCTGCACTTCTATATTTCCATTTAACACACTGGTCTAAAGTGTTGTTCGCTGAAAAGCCAGGACTAGTTGATTATGCCATTCACAACATGGGGTTGCTTGGCAGTCGCCTTGGTGATGACTATGTGTTAGCGGGGTTCGACTGGCCAAAGTGCACAAGGGATTTTTATTAATCTCATGCCATTAATTTCTCATAATGCAGGTGATCTGATGGCTCCTTGTCAACTAGATACCATTTTTCTATTCCTCAACTTTGCTTTTACATTTCATTGTTGGTTTGTTGCCAGGATATACTTATACTTATACTTTAAATCTAACCCAGAAGTGTAAATGTTGTATTCCACTAATCATGATGTCCTCAACCGCAGGGGTAGGGACCACGTGGGGAAACGGGTGGTTATTATTCCCCACCCCCAATATTTTGGAGTGGAGGGAGGCACAGGGGCTGTATCAACCATGCCTTTTAAAGCAGACAGTGAAAATGAAATATTGGCAGACAGAGCCTGTCTATATCTCCTTGTACCACTGCAACCTGAGGAGCAAACTCTGGGAGGGCAATATTGCCTCTTTGTTTTATTAAATACTTAAGGGCAGTCATTGAGGTTTTGAGGCACGCCTAAACCAGTCTGTAAAGTCAGGCGACCGTGCAGAGTGAGGGAGACAGGAGATGCAATTTTATTATGTTAATGTTACTGCTGGATTGGCTGACTTGAGAAAAAGAACACCTCAATCCCCACAATCAAATAATGACCAAAAACCAAAGAGGTCTCGGTACCCCCACTGAGTTTGAATCTTGGTTTATAGTGTTTCAATCGGACACTTGCTGCTGCAACATGGTTTCTGATATGCACGTTCTGTCAGTGTTTGATCTTCAGTGCCTGTGGAAACATCCCAAACAGACAAGTACACCTTTACATCTTATAACGACTTACAATGATGTGTTTACACTGTCAGTTTGATTTAAGGTGTAATAAGTATATTTATTGCATTCTATACGCTAACGCTTATTGAGTAAGAACTGACTAACTGAACACAAGGTATTTACTTTTGGTGTTTAACAGAAGAGAGAAGGATGTAACCCTACTGTCTCTGAACTGCACAATATGCAATCCTGGACTCCAGTCTGGCTTCCTCACTTCACCGAATTATTTGATCCATACAGCTCATGATGTTACTTCACTATATATCCTTTTCTTTAACCAGCCACTGTGACAGCACAATTCACTACAGGATCTGCACCCTACACAAAACTCACTTTTGTATGGCTAATACAAATAAAATATTATTTGTTCTCATTTAATAATAATAGTATTTGATATACAATTAGAGAACAGGACAACCTGGCACGTTTTGTGTAACTCGCAGCAACTTTGTCAGGGCATAGGGATTTTCACAATTTCACAATGTTCCATGTTTAAACAAAATAAATACTTGCTTAAATGTCACTCAATTCTCCAACATAATCATATGTATTTAAGTGAGACACTGAGAAATGTTGAAGTTTAAGTCTTTATCGTAACTTTTCCATGACATTTGCTGCCTCATTTACATCTTTTGGTGGCTCGGCTTGAGGTCTGGCTCTCAAAGTCGAGTCAGACTGCCGGATCTTCTCTCCCGGAGGCTGTCCATGGCTCCTCACAGACATTTAGTGCCTCCTGTGCCCTTTGGTTCAACACTCCTCTCCTCCAATATGAGCCCCTTGCTATCTGATGTGAGTTCCTGTTATATCTTCACTATCGGTAGACACCCCTAGTCCACAGATATGGCCTGACCACAAACTTATACCTTTTAGCATTAAGAGTCCAGCGACAAACTTCTTGAGCTAACAAGTTAGCCCCATGCAACCAAAACGCAAATGGGCACAATTAGCCAGAAATCCTACACCTGAAACCATCGCCCAGACTTCAGTCCCTGCCCTACCTGGTAAAATAACTTAAGACTCTCGTAGCTTTCCTACCTGGATGGCTACCATAAGCGATGAACTAATCCCACTAGAATCACACAATAAGAAAATTAAATCAGAAAATCAGAAAACTCCCTGGTTTACGCCAGTACTAGCTCAGCTACATCTCCAATGCAAACAACAAGAGCGTAGGTGGAGGAAAACATACGAGGTAACAGAGCAAAAAGCCTTCAAATTATGCAGGAAACAATATCACGTTAAAATCAAATTAGCAAAAAAAACATTTTACTCCAATAAAATTCTGGAGGCCAATCAAAATCAAAAAACATGTTTTTCTATTGTCAAAACCTTCACCAATCCTAAGGCACTACAGAAAGAAATCCCGCCCTCCCAGAACTTATACAACCAGATCTCGCTCTTCTTTGAGAAAAATATACTCAAGATACAAAAGGATTTTCCAACGCTTCTCGGACATAGCTCAATCGCCGACCCAGAGTCCAAGCCAGCCAGCACCAGGGAAGAGGTGTGGCGCCACTACCACGGCGAATGACGCTGCAATCTGGGGGCCATGGTTCTATCCCCGGCACCGGCAGCAGGTCAGCCCAGCACCATGTGACTCTGGGCAATAGCTTGCTTAATCTTCCCGACGGCCCCCAGTGCGGGATGCCTCCGGGTAATTGTTTGCGCTTTACAAATACTTGATTTATTTATTTACCAGCCACTCACTACACACTTTTAAACCAGTCTCACTAGAACAAACTCAAGCTGCTATTGCCTCGTGTAAAAAAGGCTCTCAGTAGTTAACCACCTAGTCAATTCCTCCCTAAGCTCTGGCGTAGTCCCTGATGACTGGAAACTGGCAATAGTAAAACCACTGGAAAAAAACACATAGTGTTAACTCTGCAAATCTCTCATATCTCTGCCCAATATCGCTTCTTCCAATATTGGAAAAAATCACAGAACAAATAGTCTACAAAGAACTAACAGAGTTTCTGGAAACAACCAGGGTCCTCCATCCCCAACAATCCGGCTTACGGACCAAACACTCCACAAAATCTGCCTTCCTGGAAATATCTGAGACTCTTATAATCATAGCTGACAAAGGCAGAAAGGCAGTACTGATCCTGCTAGACCTGTCTGCTGCTTTCGATACCATCTCACATAACATCCTTCTCACTCACCTTAAATCCATTGGTATTTCCTATACTGTTTTGGCATGAATTGAGTCCTTCCTCACCAATCGCAGGCAGACAGTATCTCTTGGGACTTTCCTCTCCACCGAACTTCCCATTAAAACTGGAGTCCCACATGGTTCATCCCTTAGCCCGCTATTGTTCAACATTTATAGGACTCCATTAATTGCCCTGATAACTTCTTTTGAAATAGAAGTCACTTCCTACGCAGATGATACACAACTCATTCGATCCCTAGAAAAAGATTCTACAGTTGCGGAACTCAATTTTAAACACTGCCTAACTGAAGTCTTCACTGGATGAGGAATAACCACCTTAGGTGCAACACTGACAAAACGGAAATCCTACTAATCGGAAAAGACAATTCCTTCCAGCCGAATGTTTGGTGGCCCGAGGGTACAACGCCACCACCCACCTCTGTTAAAGTTGCAAAAAACTTAGGAGTACAGTTCGACACCGACCTCTCCTTTCAGACTCACACACTGAAGGTGGCAGGAACCTGCTTTAGCCTCATCAAGACACTGAGAAAATTCTTTGACTTCATCCCCCTTACAGCCAGCTAAACAGTAGAGGTGGCTGTGATTCTATCACGTCTGGATTACTGCAATAGCCTCCTAGCAGGAACCAACAAACAAACTTTGAAAAAATTACAGATGGTGCAGTATGGTGCAGCATACTACAGCACGTTTAGTACTTACACTACCACGAAGGTCCTCAGCATCCGCAGCACTTAAAACTCTTCATTGGCTCCCACTACACAAGAGAATCCTATTTAAGATCCTCTTAATTACCTTTAGAGCCTCACAAAACTTAGGCCCCACTTATGTATCCACCAAATAAACACCGCATACCACATCCAGAACTTTGAGATAATCGTCAGCAAACTTCCTCAAACCTCCCACTTTCAAGTATAAAACAAAGGGTGGGAAAACAGTAACCGCATTAGGAACGAAAGCTTGGAACCTATTGCCAACACACCTGAGGATGTTGAAAACTGAGACACTTTTCAGGAAGGCACTAAAAACCTGTAGCTCCAGATGAACTTTGCCTTTCCCTGATATAGAGTCTGTACAATTTTTTGCACATCTTTCTCCTCGCCTGCGCACAGCACCAGGATGCTCCTCAGGGAGTGGCAGTATGCGCTCTACAAATACCGCAATCAAATCAAATCAAATAGGGTGACCAGATAACGTCATGTAAGAGGGACAGAACTTTTCCAGTTCTAGGTTTGAGTAAACATATCAGTGGTTTCTGGGAGTTGTAGTCTTGGTTCATTTTATTTTGAGGCTATTGGACCAACACAGCTGCTAACAATGATATGTAAAAGCAAAGTCCAGGAATGGAACAGTAATCTCCTAGTAACATGGAGCCATCTGGTTACCCTGATCATTTGGCCAAAGGTAATTTCCAATGAGAATTATTATGGTAATAGAATATGTGGTTTTGTAACCTGAAGGTTACTCTCTCTTTTTTGTCACAAAGGGTAGGTAACTATGGCATTTTGCTGTGAAAGTTGGAAGAATGATGAAACCAAACCACCACTGTTTGTTGCACTTCAATAATAATGCAGGAACCATAGGGCCAACTCAAATGTGACCATTGGATTACTCGTATTGGTAACTTTTAGCAGCGCCAGCATTTGAACCAAAACATTCAATATAGGTCAACCTTTGTTAAAAGTTGCACTTTAAGGAGTCATAAATGCCAAAAGACATGTGTGAGAAGTTCAGCAAGTCTTGCCTTCATAATGACAGAGATGGTGCATTATGGACCTTATAGGGCAGAGGTCTTCAAACTTTTTGATGCCGAGACCCCCTTGTAAAACCTTTTTAGGCGTAAGGACCCCCTTCCGACAAAAGTTTCTAGAAACTGGTACTCCTCATCTTCAACTTTTGACAACCATAAATGCGCCTGTTAGACCTCATCACATCCCTCCATCATTCATCAACCCACACTTTCACACATCCATCCATCCACCCTTTCATCCTTCCATCCATACATCCATCCTTTATCCATCCACCCTTCCATCCATCCACCCATCATTCATCCACCCACCTTTTCACACATCCATCCATCATTCATCCATGCAACCTTTTAGCCACCCATACATCCATCCACCCTTTCATCCATACATCCTTCATCCGTCCACCCTTTCATCCTTCCATCCATACATCTATCCTTCACCAATCTATCCTTCATCCATCCACCCTTTCATCCTTCCATCCATACATCCATCATTCATCCATCCACCCTTTCATCCATCCATTCACCCATCATTCATCCACCCATCTTTTTACACATCCATCCATCCATCCTTCATCCGTCCACCCTTTCATTCTTCCATCCATACATCTATCCTTCACCAATTTATCCTTCATCCATCCACCCTTTCATCCTTCCATCCATACATCCATAATTCATCCATCCACTCATCATTCATCCACCCACCTTTTCACACATTCATCCACCCACCTTTTCACACATCCATCCATCCTTCTGCCTTACATCCATCCATCCACCCATCATTCATCCACCCACCTTTTCTGTGCCTCTCTCATGGGGGGGGGGATCAGTATCTCTCTGGGTCGTCTTCCTTCTTCTTTCCCACTCATGGGAGGGCATCTCTGTGCCTCCCTGCTGGGGGCGGGGGACGTGTCACGGGACCCACAGCTCCAGGCGCGCAACATCCATTGAACTCAAAGGGCTACACTACAGCCTGCTCCCCCAGCCCCCCCCGCCCCCAGCTCCCCCCAACTCGTGTATGTGAGCCGGGCTGAAACAGCTTCAGGGACACACACACAGTCACACCCAAGTACCTGACAGGTCTTTAAAAGACCTTTTACTTGTTAATGAGGCGTTGATGTTTATCACACCTCGGTGTGAATTAGGCCTCACCATGAGCACCCTCGATCAGCCCAATGCCAGGAACTGCACTCTGCAGAATCTGCGACCCCCTTCCCAGGGCTCCACGACCCCCCTGGGGTCACGCCCCACAGATTGAAGACCACTGTTATAGGGTCACCTTCACCATTAAAACCACGATTTAATTCTAGGAAGCAAAGTAAATCAAGCAAAGTGCAGCTGCTTTAAAGCTGGGACTCTCTAGAGGTGTCGCTAATGGCATAGGTGTTAGTTAGGGGTAAGAGCTGCTATTATTCATAGCTTGTCCTGAGGCACCTATAATGCTAGCCTTGCTACCAGAAGAATGACGGGGGTACAACATAAACAGGGCTCTAAGAATCACAGGGCTTCATGACTCATATTTACCCTGTGTAGTTTTGCCTCCTTCTCTTTCCTTAAACCCTTTAGAAGTAAAAAGGAGGCAGCGGCGGGCTAAGAATGGGACAAGAGATCAACCTTGTGATGTCATCAGACAGCAAAGTGTGTGTGATGTCACTGTTCTACTCATTTTAGTGAATACATTTCCATGGGCCCAGCTCGATAACCATGTGAATGTCTCCTATATATGCACAATTGTGTGATGGGTGTGCATTATTTATGTATATATAATTTTTTTTTATATTTCCCAGAGCTTTATGAGGGATGAAGAATCTTGGGGGCAGTTTCTAAAAGGGGCATGGCCTAAGAAGTGTAATTGTGAATCCTTTCCATTAGACATGGCCCTAATGCAAAGAAGGGTGTGTCTTAAAACATTTAAACAGATATCCTGTACATCTCAGAACATGCCACCCAACCAGTAATGTTGGGTCTTTTGTGATGCCTGTTACTGCGTCAAGACATGTCACACAAACAAAAACATGTCCCTAGAACAAGCCAGACCTCTTGGCTTTGCCAATGCTTACCTGAAGTGCCAGATAAATGAGTAAACATGATTTTGTTGTGAATAATTAGAATAGAAATGGTTTCTTTTCTGGAAATATTAGTCTGTGAATGAAACACTGCGGAGGTCTGTGGAAGGATTAGTGATCATCGGAGTGTCTCAGTCCCTCCTGTTATTCCCTTT
Organism: Lissotriton helveticus; assembly: GCF_964261635.1. Taxonomy (NCBI): domain Eukaryota; kingdom Metazoa; phylum Chordata; class Amphibia; order Caudata; family Salamandridae; genus Lissotriton; species Lissotriton helveticus. Next base: position 321,992,386 of record NC_136069.1, read on the forward strand.
CCACTACTTTCCTCTGTAGTCTCTCCCTCTGTTAGACACCACCCACATGTTTCTGAAATCTACCATCTGCATATCTCAAACCTAGTCTCTGGCTATTCTGCACCCTCTTTTCACTCTATACTGCATGTACTTCTTCCCATCTCCTTCACATTATCATCCCCCTACAAACACAACACGCCCACTCACTTGTAAGTGTTGTGTTTTCCCTTTTAGCCATGCCAATATTTTGAAATGTGTGTACCTCCTTCTCACACTTGTATGGGATCACAATTATAATTGTCTTGACTGTTGCTCTGTGCGCTCTGCACAGATGCCAACGGTTGGATGAGCCTGTGTTCTGAACACCTTTAAGACCTAGTGACAACCTCTGTGCAAAAACTTGCACTGCCTTCAGCTTCAACCCCAGAGTTTGTACTGGTGACGCATTATAAACACCCACCCACAACCTGAACTCACAGACACCTAGAAAGGGCGCTACGCGGTATGAAACACATTTAACAACAACAGTATTAGACAATAAAACAAGATTCATTAAATCCTGTGAAATGTTCACAGAAACTACGTTGCTTGCAGTGATTCCCTTGACGGTTTTTATTGTGGCCCTTCAGAAATCATCCGTGTTTTTGCTGTAAAGCTAAGGACATGAATTCAGGGTCCGGTCATGTTTAATTACTGCCAGGTTTGCCATTCGGATGTACCCTCTCTACTCTAATCATTGATCTTCTCCGGTTTGTGGATTTACAGAATGCCTGGATATGTGTGATGCGTTTTAGGGTACTGGTAATGGGTGCCAAGCCCTGGAAGATCCGTGCAGCAGTTTCTCACCGGGGCGCTAGGTGGCGGACTGGTTCATTAGCTGCCATTGTCTCAGCAGGGAACGAACGCGTCGTAAAATAAATACATTTCGGTGCAGAGAATTTGAATAGAAACATGCAATTGTTTAGTATTATATATTTACTTGCTTTATGGTTACATAAAATAACATCTTTACCCCGGCCCTCACTAGCACAAATCTACAACTTTGTGCGGGATCACATTTTGTCCAGAAAGTTTTGCTTAGCTCTGCTCTTCTAATGTATTGCGTTTCCTAGCAGAACATTTTTTAAAACAATACCCGCTGCGTGTTCCTCTGAAAGGAGCCCACACATCTTCCAAACCAATGTAAAAGCTGATTTGCATAGCTCTGCATTAACGCCATCCTGATCTTCAAAGCCTGTGTCAGCCAGATGCGACCTCTATATATTATTCCTTTCGGCTCTTAGCGCCAAAGGTTGATAACTCAGCAAACAAGCACTCTAGAAACTACATCATAAGTTTAACATATATGCACACAACATATTAGCGGGTGTTATAGGGACATACTGCACCTGCAAGTGATGGATCTTTCAAAAGTGTGTGTGCTTGCAAGATTTGTTGAATACTTACCATGTACTACTTACCGTGTACCACACAGGATGGTTTCCCATACGAAGTAATCCATGTGCACTGAATGTATATGTATAAATACCATAAATTAAAAAAAAAGAAAAGATTAATATATTTTTCTGTTTCTCTGAACACAGGGGCTAACATTCCTAAATGTACTCAGGTAGCCTTGCATCTCCATAAACGTCTGACCCCAGAGGCATCCGTCACACCATAGAAGCTCATCTTGCCTACAACTTTCTTTTACATAAACGACTTTGTATAGAAACCTTAAAGTGCATTTGTGTATAACTTTCTTCCTGTAGGGAATAGTCTTCTTTGCTAGAAACAACTTACTTATTTTTGGAGGGGACCCAACCTCCTCCCCTCCCTGACATCAATTTTATTCCTGCTTCACAAGAGTACATCTTCTGATATTTTTATGTTGGGAAACGACCTGCAATACATTTGCTAATGCCTCTAAACTTGCTAAATTGCTTAAGCTCAAAAGCTTTTGCGGGTGGAACCACTTTGAAAGACCACAACTCACCCTTGCCAGGAGATTAGTTTAAACAGAAAGCTATCAGGACCATTTCGGTGTGAGCAAACTTAATTTGCCTAAAACTTCCCACCAGGTAAGGTGTTTCCAGTGAACGTGTTATCATTGAAAGTGCTACTAGTTGCATACGTTTCAATTAGGTACACAAGTGACTGTGATTCTGATCCTGTGGCGCGGCGCACACAAACTATGTTGTCTCAAGACTTGCCCTGTTCACCATTTATCTGGTGAGCAGTGCGGTGGATGTGAATTCCATCCAAGTGCACAGACAGCAGGGTGAAAGGGATGGCAGTGCAGGTGATGCTTTTCCTTTGAAAATTAATTTCTGCTGGTGTCTTATCCCAGGGTTTGCTGTCTGTGCACTTGTATGGAATGCACATCTATACAAGTGCACAGACAGCACACCCTGGGCTATGACACCAGCAGAAATTCCCATACAAAAGAAAAGCGTCACCTGCACTGGCCATGCCTTCCCCCCTGCTGTGCACTTCACACCCCATGCTTATAACCCATCAAGTGCTTAGGTGAAATCCCTGCCTTCAGGCAAGGATTTCACCTCGGCGGCGCCACTCTAAAGGCAATCAAGAGGTGAGGGCAGGGGGTGTTCACTCCAGGAAACTGTTCAGAGGCTGGCTGTCTGCTCGGGCTGCTGGGCCTCTCAGAATGCATAATAAAAATCACATTCTCGGCTCCAATGCACAGCGTTAGTTAATGATTTCAGTGCGTGTCATCTTAGCCCGGGCAGAGGAGGCGACGGGGGGGGGGGGGGGGGCTGAAGCCCGGTGAGCCCAATGGGTGTTGCGCGCCTGTCTCAAGTTGCTTCTTTTAAAGACAGACACAGTAACGAAGTGACGAAGAGATGAAATTATATGCCGAAGATCACACAACTGAGGCAGTCATAGAACTCAGGGTTGAAAGTCATGTTTCTTGTTCCCGCAGGGTGCGACTTAGTTTCTAGTGCATGCATTTGCTAACTTTCTAGTGCTGTGAAACAAACATGTTTGCATCACTAACTTAAGTATTCTGATATTGCAAAGGACCGCTAAGCACTCCTCAGTGTGCCTGTGCGAGCGTCTCACGCGCATGTACTTGTTACTAAACCTGGGCTTTCCCCAACAGCAGATGGTCCGGGAACAATACACCACAAGCACACAAGGCACGAGCCTGGAGAGGCCGGACACCCAGTATGTCTACAGCATCGGCATCTACGGATGGCGGAAGCGCTGCCTCTACCTCTTTGTACTGCTCCTGTTGGTCATCCTCGTGGTGAACTTTGCACTCACAATTTGGATCCTTAAAGTGATGTGGTTTTCTCCAGTAAGTGCTTACTTTGCTTGCACATTTCATGTTTTTTAATGCACGTTAATGCCATTTAGTATGTGCACTTGTTTTATCACCTGATCTATTTGGTATGTATGTCAGGTTCCATGTCTGTGGAAGTCTTTCTGCCTCATTAATTATTATTTTCATTTTAGCTGAAAGCACCCACATTGCATTAATCTTTCGAAAGGGCCTTCTTTCACGCTCTCTTCTCTCCCTTTCATTCGACTGTCCCTTTCTTAATCCCTCCCTCCTTCCCCATCCGTGCCTCCCTCGCTCCTCTCTCTATCTGGGATGCCAGGCGAAATATATGTTCCATAATAAAGTATGATATTGGGAACAATGATATTAATAAACCTGTAGTGACACGTTTAGTACTGCAACGAAAGGGTCTAATTCAGCATCATTACCATAGGACAGCGTAACGTAGTGGAAACATCACTTCTTCCAGCCTAACATTTTCAACATCACTATCACTTTCTGGAGGAAAACAACTGTCCCCATAGTCACAAGACCTCATTAATGAGTTTATCTAACTGGACTGATTCAACCCATTGTGTGTGGGGTCTGGTTACATTTTTTGTGTACTGCGTCTAAACGTGATGAAACAGCGCAGAGTAAGCCACATATGCAGATCATCAGAGAGTAATATGCTCTTTATTACTTCTCTGCCACTGCCTAACAGTTGAAAGCAGGGGCAGATGATTGTGGGCCATACATAACATTAAATAATAGATGGTTAAGCCCCTTGGGGTTCTGACTGACATCATAGACAACCCAAGCTTCACTATCGTCTCTATAACATCACTCTGAACCCCTTAGTGAATAATATTCCCGAAATTTACTGTTACCCATCTATAATTCCATATGTTGAAAGGTGGGGAGTGGCATCATAACTCATTCAAGGTTCCACCTCCTTTGAGTGAAGGACAGCTCCTGCACTCAACAGTGATAACCTACAGCATATTAAATTAATTGCCAATGCATATAGGTGAAGGGTAATATGCTATTTATTACCATTGTAGAATTTAAAGAGGACCATGACTTATGAGAGGTAGAACTTTGAGTGGGCCCTCTCCATTTAAAAATGGTTATAAAGGACACATTCAATTCTGCACTTTGACATATGGTTAATTCTGTGAATTTTTTTCATGTATATTTGTTTTAAGTATTTAATGAAAACTGTGGTGCAAGATGTAACATTTGAGCAGGAAGGCAAAATCACACAGCAGAAGCCTAGAGATTTATTAGGACAGTTGTTTTCTTTTCTGAAACTCATTGTTACAGACAATTAAAGTGCTTGATCTCGTGTCCCTGTCAATTTCACAATACTGTGGTGTTGGACTTCAACCTTTTTGCAGGGTCATCCCAGAACTTTGTGCCTTCCTCCAGTAATTTATCTGACCTGTTGTTGGTGGTTTTAGGACTCTGGGCGCTTTATCACTCCTGTTCAGTGCTAAAGTGCATGTGCTTTCGATGGTAAACTTGGTAAGATTGGTCTACACCTGTTTTGCATATTTAATTTACCTGTCAGTCCCTTGAACAATGGTATCTCCTATACCCAGGGCCAGCAAATCAAATGCTACGGGTGGGCTTGCAGCGCTGCTTGCGCCACCCACCAAAGTGGCCTTTCACAGGGCCGGACTGGGAACCAAACCGACCCTGGCAAAGTGCTTGTCTCCCCCCCCACGGGGGTTTGGGGGTGTGGCTGAGCTCTTTGCAAGGGCCGGTTTCGGAAGATTTTGTTATTTGCTATGCTGCAAAAACACCCTGAAACAAAAACAGCCACCAGGGGCACAAAACCAGCCTACCCTGGCGTCCCACTGGGGAAATGCCCAGTGTCCGCTACGGCCAGTCCGGCCCTGGCCTTTCAAACCGGCCTCAGGCCTTTGCCACTGCAGGGCCTGCATGCATAGTTTACTGCTGCTGTGATGTGGTACATAAAGTGGTTGCCACGTCTGTGACTCCCCTTTTACTACATATCAATCACCCCTAAGGTAGGCCCTAGCTAGCCCAATGGGCAGCGTGCAGTGTAGGTAAAAGGTAGGACATGTGACATAACTGTATGGCATGTCCTGGTCGTAACAAACAAACAGCCTGTTTGGTTTCTCACTGCTGTGAGGCTGCCCTCCCATAGGAAATGCAATGGGGATTCCCTGATATGTGCTTAAGTGGTAATTCCTGATATGAGAGGGGTAGCGTGATCAAGTTTGGTATGTTTAGAATGGTGGTGATAAATGCTGCGTATTGGTGGTTGCAGATTTATTATTACAATTTTAGAAATGGCACTTTTAGAAGTAGGCATTTCTGTGTGATATATGTCTTTGGTCCTCTGCTAGGATGTGTATTGACTGTCGGGCTTTGGAGTGACAGGGGCTGGGGAGGTGCAGTGGCTTCAGAGAGTCTGGATGAATAAGCGCTGGGTTGAATAGACCTGGTCTGCATTTGTAGTGGTGGGAGGAGTAGCACCTCCACCTGAATAGGGCTGTGCCTGCCTCCCACAATGATGGCTCCACCCCCCCCGTGGTGAGTCTGGGGCCAGGGCTTACACTTACAATGGGGAGTGTTGTGCACTGTAAATATATTTTTAAGTTCCCCCCAGAACTGGTTTGGACTGGGCTCAGAGCCGTGTGCCACGCAGAGCATAACGACTTTATGAATGATAAATATTGGGGCTGTAACCCCATGTCTTTTGAGCTTACTTGGAACTAGGGGTGGGCGGAATTTGCGTAATCGCGTTACGCAAATCTCTGTGAATCGGTAGCAAATCTTCGCAAACACGCAGAAATGCCGCGAGCACGCAGGAATTGCTTGTTCGCGATGCTTTTTTACTGTTCGCAATCGCTGTTTGTGCGCTCGGGGGGGAAATGTCTCGCAAACACGCATTTGAGAACGCGAAGTCACGTAATGCAGAATTTTGGGCAATTTTGTGTTCTCCTCGGAACGCAAAATTACCCAAATTCCACGAGCGTAACGGAATTTGCCGCCCAGGCCTACTTGGAATACCAAAGACGCTGCTGTCAACAGACTGGCAGGAGGAACCACCATGTGACTTGCTGAAACAGAGAGCTGGCCTGCTGGGTAGAAAGAAGGACTGCCACTGTGTTTTTGACCATTTTGTGCGGGTCTGCCTGTGCCTGGTTGTTGGTAGCCTCAGGGATATTCCAGGGCTGAGTAGCTTGCCCTGGGTGAGTTGGAACATTGCATGGTGAACGCCGTGCTCTACGCCCAGTGATTTGGAAAGCGCATGTGGAGCGCTGGTCAGGGCCTGGCAGAGCGCTGTTGTCTGAGCTCGAGTAAATTGCGGTGCTGGTTGCATGTCCAGCACTGTTGGCGGGAGCAATTACAGTTCAGCAGGGGGTTCTGCTGAAGTGGCCATGTACTGCTGCACCCGACGGAGATGTCGCAACGAGGAGGCGGGTCAGAAGCCTACCCCGCTGTACGGTGCCGGGAGGAGGGCTGCTCTACACCCTCGGCTTTCGGGAGTCATGCGGGAGGAGCCTGGTCGTGGGCGGGGCAGCCAGGAGCAAGAACTACCACGTCATCAGTGGCCGCCAGATGCGACAGGCTGCATTGCCAGGCCTAGAAATGGGTCGAGCCAAATGGGAACATGTTCCCCAACAAAGAAAGCACCAGCGGAGCCGACAGACACTTTGCTCCGTGTCCTGCTCTTCTGCTTCAATTGAGGGACTCCGGGGCGAGGCCGCCCCCAGGTGCAGTGGGGCTGCTGAGTTAGAATAGAGGTGCCGGTACTTCAGTTGCCTACATGTGTTGAGGGCTAGTTGGCTCTCAGGAAGGTCTTTGGGGCAGGCCCTGATTACGCTGTGGGGCTACATTACGGTATATACTGCAAAGTGAGTAATTTATGTTATGCCCTGATGTGATTAGGCTTTGGGGTTACATGGCCAAAGTTTGTACCCTACGCATCACTATGGTGATTTTATTGATGGGTGCACTCGGATAAGTGTTTTCTATGGTGCACTACTAATGATGTTTGACATAAGGTGTTACGCTTAGTGTAATATTACCAGTAGTTACTGGTCAGCCTGATGTATTGTTATGACAGTGGCCGGATTGTCCTAAGGATTTATGAAATCCATGTAAAGTCATGACAAGTGCTTGGTGGCACAGTGTATATATGTGATTATGTTCTAATGTATTTTATGGATAATACAAAGGCTATTTTTTTAATATAACCTTGTGTGGAGTTTCATTTGTGGTGTGTCTAGTGTGTCCCTGCTGTGTGAGTGTATTGCGCAAATGCTTTACACATTGCCTCTGGGATAACCCTGACTGCTCTGCTAAGCTACCAAGGGGATGAGCAGGGGTTATCTTCAGCATGTAACTCCCTTGGCCTGACTAGATTGGTGATGTCTGCCTGGCTTAGGCGCATGCCCTAGACAACCAAAAATCCAATTTCTAATGTGGTATTTATGAGTTCGGGAAGTAGTAGTACAAGAGTACTTTTACATACAGTTAGATGCCTTTGTGCCTTAGCCCTGGAATACCCAACCCACCAGTAGTAAACGGTGCCGTCCTTTTTACTTGTATCCATTGTATGAGTACTCACACTTTATTCCTTTTTTAGATGTTTTGCGGCCAATTCATCAAGTAAGAGTACACAAGACACTCTACATACTCGCAAACCTCAGTGCTATAGTAATACATTTGTGAATGTGCATGTATTAATGCAGATTATCTAAAAAGCAATCACATGCTCAGTGAGGAAGGATATAGTTTACTGGCCATACGATAAAAGCAAGAAGCCAGGAGTACACAGGATCATTCACTGAGGATGATGTTGTTGAGCCTTATATGTTTTAGCTGTGTTTTGTAGAACAATTGGGGGTATACAATTATGTGAAGCTCCGGTGTTGACCGGGTGGATGTGCAGGTGCTTGGCTTTTGTGAGTTGGGGTAAAATGTAACTGTGTGTTTATAAGTGTTTTAGGCCTTAGCCAACTAGGTAGAAAAGATGACAAGGTTTAAGTACATTTTTGGAGGGTTTTAGATTTCTCTTCAACCTCAAGGATTTTTTGGGGGATTGAAAGGCACATGGGAAATTTGTAATTACTTTAGACCAGTTTTGTTGGTCAAAGCTCAATAGTGTTTAATAATTCTTAACTGGGATGATGATTGATGGTTCTCCCCTAAGGGCTTTTTAAGAGCATTTTTAAATCAGTTAGTAGGACTTGGAGACCATGTTTCTTCCACATTCTTTTTTGCAAACTGCACAAAATGCTGTGGTGTTACACCTTCTCGATGAGTTTTTAATGAATCTGAGCAAGGTAAGAAATGCATGAAAATCATTATTTTGCAGCACACTCCTCAATTAAGGTAAATGGTCCTTTCAATGGTACAGACAAACTTGCAAAAAACACAGTTGATGGACAGAATGTAGAACAATGTCATACATTCACCCCAGTACAAGGATCTGGGCCTAAATCCATCGTTTTTTTGCACTCCACACCACCCTGAGTTAGACACTGGCTATATGCATCTCAGCTCAGACAAACAACACTCTCTAGAACAGTTGTCTCCAACCTTTTGTGTAGCAAGAGATGCTTATGGTCACTTTAAAATATTTCCAATCTACTATTATTAGTACTAGTGACAACATCAGACAAGATTACATTGGTGGGGACGCCATTCAAGACTATCAGCAGTGATCACCTCAATGCACCAGGCAGGGTTATCACCAGTAATGTAAAAAAGGCGTTTATTAATTTGGATAACACATCACAGCCATAGCATAATGCCCTGACACCAATGTCATAGTTCTCCCCTAGGCCGCATTTGAATGCACAGGTGCTCATTGCTATTGGCGCTGAAATTACACATGTTTCGTTATACCCCACTCAGTGGCTGGAACGGTTGAATTGGAAATTCAACAGGAAATTCAAATGAAATGTAACGCATTTTTTCCAAACATCAGCTTATAAGTTCTCAAATGAACACATTTTCATCTTGAATACACATTTTTTAATGTTGGTATATATTTAATCATTCAGCAAAGCAAACACTTCTAGTTTAGTAAGCTGGGTTGAATACTGGAGAGCTACTTATATGGAGCTGGAGAGCTACCAGTAGCTCACGAGGTACACGTTGGAGAAGCCTGCTCTAGAACCATCTTCAAATGTTCGGAAAAGCACTCTAACATAGTGTAGCGCAAGAAGAAAGGGATTCTACTATAGTCATACACTATCCTCACCTCACACACCCTTATGTTCATCATAGGCAAAAGTTCCAAACCAGGCAGGAAACATCAACAAAAGTATATGCAGGCAACTGTAAGCACAAGACACAACAAAAGCAGGCCAAATTCATTCCTCATCCAGGATTCCACTAGAATAAGTATGCAGAGTGAAGGTGACCACGTAGACAGCCTAGTATTCAGTGGGAAAGGTAAAAGTGTACAATTTTAGGACCATGTGGGCTCAATTGCATACGGGTTAATTCCCTATATTGCACTGGAACAAATTAGTTGTGACGAAAATTGCATGGAAGTGATGGATCTTTATTTAATTTCCTCAGTGGTGTCCACCAAGTATCAGTCTAGCCAGGCCCGGACTGGCCATTGCGGGGACCGGGTAATCCCCCGGTGCGCCGCAAGGGTGGAGGCCGGTTTTGGGCTCCTGGGGGCCGTTTCTGTTACAGGGCCGTTTTTGCAGCGTTGCTGCAAAAACGGCCCTGTAACAAAATCGGCCGAAAACTGGCCCTGGCAAAGAGCGCGGTCGCACCCCCAACCCCAAGCACTTTGCCAGGGCCGGTTTTGGTTCCCAGTCCAGCCCTGAGCCTAGCTAGTCACTTTGCCTGGGCAGTGTGAGTTTGAACTAGTAAAGGAGGTGCAAGGGGACTCCAAGATTGCTGCAGGAATGGCAGTAACATTATTCAAGGGTTCCAGAAGGGTGTGGATTCAAAAGCATTGTTCTGCATGTTAAGCTACCTGGCAGGTGGTACTCTTAAGATAAGAAAGTCGTGTATGAGGTGCCATGGACCAGCCACCGAGCATGTAGTCCAGACTCGGGCCCTACATTAGGTAGAAGCATGTGAACCATGGACATTTCAATCAGCAGGGCAATTGTACATTTTTGCTTTTACAGAACTGCCTCATCCCAGCAGGGTCCGCTTTGGGCAGTGCGGCTGGTGCGGCCGCACTGGGTGCTGACCGGTGGAGGGGGGCGCTGACCTCAGGACGGGCTCTGTGTTTAGCAATAATTCATGATTGGGGAGATGAGGGGTGCTTTTGCCCGGTGGAAGTGGGAGAATTCGAGGAGGCGATCACTGGGTGTGGGGGCGCCAAAAATGAATGTCGCACCGGGCGCCCACAGCGCTAAAGCCGGCCCTGCATCCCAGCCATTGCCCACTTGCACCATCCTGGGTTCATCCGTCACTTTGAGGAGGGTGTGTCTCTTGTGATAATCTTGAGATGATGGTGGTAGTATTGGGTAGCCAGAGCATATCTGCTTCAGGAAGAGGCAGAATGATTGTGAGATGACACACACAGCTCAACAATACCAGGCTGTACACTGTTGAACAATGTGCACAGACACAGTCATTTACAATCTGAAATAAGCAATGATGAAGGCCGAGAAAAAATAATAATATATATATATATATAGATATATAAATACATATATATATATATATATATATATATATATATATATATATATATATATATATATATATATATATATATATATATATATATATATATATAAATATATAGATATATATATTACCTACTGGCGGTCGCCAGTAGGTGTATATATAGTTAGGATTTTTTCTCTATGGGATTTTTGAAAATTCTATGTCTAATAACTTTGGCGTTTGTGGAAGGAATTGGCTGAAATTTTCAGGAAAATGGAACATTTTGTTTCTGAGCAGCCCCTGAAAATTTGGGGGGGTTCATCAAGGGGGGGCCGAGAAAAAAGGGGGGTCCCAAAACGCGTTTTTCCCATGTTAATTTCCATAGGGCGGTTGGCCTCACTTTTAGCCCGAACGGCTGAATGGATTTGCATGAAACTTGGCAAAATTGTAGGGACTGTTAGCCCGATGTGCCTTTGCTAGGTCTCAATATATGTGCTTCAGTGGATTTTGATAAATTAACGTTCAAAAAAATATATATATCTGTAACAGCGCTCCGGGTAGCGCTCCGGTTCGCGTACTTGACGCGTAACGGAACTTCGCGAAGCGAAGCTGATTGGCTCTCCGGTGTCTGTCAACATTCTAAACAGTCCGGAGCGGCCGCCATCTTGTCTCTCGGTAGGATCGAGAGACAAGAGGAGGCCAAAACAAAGGGGGAAATGACCATAAGGGGGCATAGTAGATCCTCCCTCACCCTCTAGGTTTGATGTGGAGGCTTTAAAAGGGCCCCGCGGGGCAAAAAAAATTAAAAAAAATCTGTTTTTTTGCGTGGGGAGCGCCCAGTACGCTTTTGTGCAATGGGCGGTGGTAATCTAAATGATGAGGGGGGGGGGGGCAGCGTTCAAAGCACATCAGCGTGCATAAACACGAAAATGTTTTGATCTACCACGTACTTGACTTATCTCTAGCTTTATTAATACAATAAACAATAATGAAAAATCGACATCAATAGGGTTGTCCGTATTCCCAGTCAGTACCCTTCCCCGCCCGCCATGTGCACAAAGACCGCATACATCCCCCATAACGTCAAGGCTAAGTAACTAGAACGTCATAAGGAGTTGCAAGTCACTCCCATACTGGCGCCATTTTAGTCGAGGCCAGGCAGGTCCAAGGTATAGTTCAATGTCTCCAATAAGTAGCGGCAGGACCAGAATCCCTTTCGGCAGTTCTGGCTTCGTCATTACGAGCACTAGAAAACAAGACATTCTGGGTAATACCCCCCTTGATGCAGCACTTTATTCTACAAGATGGTGTCTTTCAAAAGCCAGGGGTATAGGAGTATGTAACAAGCGGTCCATTTAATTGAAAAAACTAAACGTGACAAACGGTTGCAGGATCAGTGAAGGTTGATTTTATAATTGAAAGTATAACAGGATCAGTTACAATAAAATCGTTCATACGCACACCATGGGCGAGTATCATGGGTAACATTATTTCGAAGCTTTATTAATACAATAATCAATAATGAAAAATCGACATCAATAGGGTTGTCCGTATTCCCAGTCAGTACCCTTCCCCGCCCGCCATGTGCACAAAGACCGCATACATCCCCCATAACGTCAAGGCTAAGTAACTAGAACGTCATAAGGAGTTGCAAGTCGCTCCCATACTGGCGCCATTTTGGTCGAGGCCAGGCAGGTCCAGAGTATAGTTCAATGTCTCCAATAAGTAGCGGCAGGAGCAGAATCCCTTTCGGCAGTTCTGGCTTCGTCATTACGAGCACTAGAAAACAAGACATTCTGGGCAATACCACCCTTGACGCAGCCCTTTATTCTACAAGATGGTGTCTTTCAAAAGCCAGGGGTATAGGAGTATGTAACAAGCGAGCCATTTAATTGAAAAAACTAAACGTGACAAACGGTTGCAGAATCAGTGAAGGTTGATTTTTTAATTGAAAATATAACAGGATCAGTTACAATAAAATCGTCCATACGCACACCATGGGCGAGTATCATGGGTAACATTACTTCGAAGCTTTATTAATACAATAATCAATAATGAAAAATCGACATCAATAGGGTTGTCCGTATTCCCAGTCAGTACCCTTCCCCGCCCGCCATGTGCACAAAGACCGCATACATCCCCCATAACGTCAAGGCTAAGTAACTAGAACGTCATAAGGAGTTGCAAGTCGCTCCCATACTGGCGCCATTTTGGTCGAGGCCAGGCAGGTCCAGAGTATAGTTCAATGTCTCCAATAAGTAGCGGCAGGAGCAGAATCCCTTTCGGCAGTTCTGGCTTCGTCATTACGAGCACTAGAAAACAAGACATTCTGGGCAATACCACCCTTGACGCAGCCCTTTATTCTACAAGATGGTGTCTTTCAAAAGCCAGGGGTATAGGAGTATGTAACAAGCAAGCCATTTAATTGAAAAAACTAAACGTGACAAACGGTTGCAGAATCAGTGAAGGTTGATTTTTTAATTGAAAGTATAACAGGATCAGTTACAATAAAATCGTCCATACGCACACCATGGGCGAGTATCATGGGTAACATTACTTCGAAGCTTTATTAATACAATAATCAATAATGAAAAATCGACATCAATAGGGTTGTCCGTATTCCCAGTCAGTACCCTTCCCCGCCCGCCATGTGCACAAAGACCGCATACATCCCCCATAACGTCAAGGATAAGTAACTAGAACGTAATAAGGAGTTGCAAGTCGCTCCCATACTGGCGCCATTTTGGTCGAGGCCAGGCAGGTCCAGAGTATAGTACAATGTCTCCAATAAGTAGCGGCAGGACCAGAATCCCTTTCGGCAGTTCTGGCTTCGTCATTACGAGCACTAGAAAACAAGACATTCTGGGCAATACCACCCTTGACGCAGCCATTTATGCTACAAGATGGTGTCTTCCATTCAGAAAATATTGTTGGCAGCATTTTGAAAGGAAAGATAAACGGCCGTTCTCCTAGTGAGTCTCACATTGTTACATTTATGAAGAATGTTGAAGAGTAGTGTAGGAGAGTAGGGTCTGCTATCCTATGGTCACCCCCAATTTTTGCTTTTTGCTTCACTGGTTTTCGACTACTGAGGCTGTGGGCCTGCTGATCAGACCCCCAGCCTGCTGTTCTCTCACTAAATTAATGATACATGTGCTATAGGCACATACCACAATTGGAAATGGACTCCTTGTCAGCCCCTGTATAATGCACTATAGGTGCCCAGGGCATAGGGGCCACCAAGGCCTACCAGGGGCTGCAGCATATCTTTTGCCACCCCTGGCTGGTTCTTAAATTGACACAACTGGCTGATCACTCAGCTGGGGTAAGGTGGTGTAAACACCCCTTACTTAGGTATAGTATACCTATATCTAACCCTATATCTGGACACATATAAACCTGTGAGCCACTCCTATGGAAGGCCTCATCAATCCTGGAGGCAGAGTGCGTGGTTCAATGTGAGATGGAGCTCTGGCATGAGCTGAGCCTGTCTGCAGCTGTCGGGAACAACTCCCTAAGCTGTTTCAGGATAATGCCAGACCATATACTCTTAAGTGCCTTATAATCCTCGCGGTTATATAGCAACTCTGGTTTGGCTTTATCAAAACATGTCGTGTAAGGTGTCATACGATTTGGAATACTATCCCCTCGCCAGTTCTGGCGACGGGGATAGCATTCCACCCCTCTAGAGGGGTAAGACATGTTCCTTTACTTTAATGCGGTTAATTTCTCCAAAGACCTTAGATCCACAAAATGGATGCCTCTGCCACAGACAAATGTCTGGACCCCTGCAGCTGACCGAAACTCGGCCAAATGGGTCCTGGACAAAGGGTTTCCTGTCACAGGAGGGTGTCACCGCCCTCCAGACAGGAGATAGTGGATTGTAGCAGGGAGGTCTGAAAGAAACCAGACACTGCCTGGGGCGCACAAGGCTGCCCCTTGCATAATCCGGCCAAACCGGTTCTGGGGCACTCCAGCCCTCGTGCCAGGGCGGCCTGGATCAAAGGAAAGGGGTGTATCCACCCCCTTCCTGGGTCCCACCCATAGGGGGGGACCTAGCAGGTAATCACGCCCCCCAGATTCGAATAAGAGTGGGAGCAGTGCCAATGCACATCAGATTTCCTGAAAGAAACATTAGAAATGAAACTCTGGACCCTTGGACCTCCATCTCAACGTGGAAGCCCGAAGAATCTCCCTTGTGGTCAAGGAGTGACCACCCTGCAGCAGCAGGCACCATCCAGCCCTCGACGTCTACTTAGTTGCAGTTCCCGCCGGAACTCGAGCGACTGAGATCGACGAGATCAAGCTTGCCTGCCTTCCAACAGCCCGATCCACAGTCCCTGCAGAGCTGAGACCCGTGGAGGCGACCGGAAGCGTGGGGCACGCCATCTTGAATTGACCACGAGACGCTGACCGTGCAGCCCACGAGTGACCCTCGAAGCTGTGCACCGGGGTTTGAGAAGCCCCCACCCTGAGCTACTCTTGAGCCGAAGTTCAGCCCTCCACACTCGACGAGTGCTGCGTGGGGCCCTTCTGCTCCATTTGGCTCAACGCGTTGGCCCGGTCACTTGCCCGCCGGCTAGTGGTCCCTGTGCCGACGAAACTACAAAGAAGACTCGTGAATCTGGTTGCTCCAGATCCACACCAGCTCCCCTGAAAAGGAGCCCCCACTCTGACCTTCCTGGTTCGAGTGAGAAGCAATCTCCCGGTTCCGCGTGGATTGCTCTTGCCAAGTGTTGTTTGCTCCAAACTTGAAGCCGACAGCGCCGACGGTGAGAGCCTGCGTGGGACAGATCGTGACCTGCTCCTGGATGTCGCAGATGCCCCAGAGCCCACGTGACAGCGGAGAGAAGCTCCTCAACGACCACCTGATTGCGCCCGACATTGCCTGGTTCCGTCCTGGTTCCACCCTGGTCACTGCTGAGTGACCCAGACTCTGTCCCCTCTGCTTTCAGGTACCCTTCGACTTGAGTCCACCCTTGGACTCCACCGGACACTTCATCTTCAACCTGCCTGCAGCCCTTTCAGCTTCAAGCACCAAGAGCCTGCGTGTCAAAACCCGACGCCACTTCGACCCTGTGCACCCACTTCCTGTGGGTGAGGTAACTTTGCTCCGCCGGTGTTCCCCCACTGGTGCACATCTCTAGGGTCTGTGTGTTAAGTTTTGTTCCTCTAGGTCCAGCGGAAGTGTCCTTAAACTTTAACTTTATGACTTTTACGCACCATTGGTTAACATTGGTGCATGCGTGCGCTTTCCGCACATCTCCCGAATCCCGAGGGCCATTCCCGACTTCAGCATTGCTTGTCCTGACTGCTCCCAGCGATTCCCTAGGCCCTAGGCCTAACCACTGCTCGATTGGTATCTCTTATACCACTTGTTTAGTATATGGTTTGAGTGGCCACCCGCCCTCATCCATAATTGTGCAACTTGTATGTTTAAACAGTGCTTTTGATTTAACGCTTGTGCCCCTTTATTCATAAAGAATACTGGGGATTGTTTTTAGTAATAAACACATATATTTTTATAATATATACTTGTGTGGTGTCCTTTCATTTGATATTACAGGATTGTATGTGGTAAAACAGCTCGCTTAACACGACCTCTTAAGTTAAGCCTTTAGGCTGCTTAGTCCATGCTACCCCTAGGATAGCTTGTCTAATAAGGTTGACTTACAACCAGACACCATAAGGGATTGTTTGGTCTGATATTAGGTGGTTCCAGAATTGGAAACATCACCTATCAGGCCAACTTCTCACATTGGTGAGCAGCGGTGCGGATTTGAGCTTGCTGTTGTTTTACCATTGCAATCTTTGTATCAAATTGAAAGATCACATCAAGTACCTCTAGGTACATATAAATCAAAAGCTTAGCATATTAAGTTCTACTGAACTTAGTAGTTGTAGATAAAAGGGATTAGCACACCCTGACTACAACTCACTAGTAAGGTACAGTAGGGAAACACTTAGTGTAGGTAGGTGCATCACTTACACCACACTAGAGTCATGTCTGACACAGGAAAAGCCTCAGTGTCTACTCCTGTGACAGTTGACCTTACCCAGGCAACTTTCAGTTATGACAAACTAACCCGAAAAGACTTGGTTGCCTTTTGCAAATCAAGAGGGTTAAAAAGGGGCAGAAGTCCCACCTGCCAAATCCTGGTAGCCATCCTAGAGCAGGATGACTTAGAAAGGGCAAAGGAAGCTTCCCTAGAAACAGGAAATGGAGGGAACCCCCCTGTAACTGATCCCCCTCAGGAGGAAGATGAGGAAGAAGAAGAGGAGGAGGAGGACTCAGAAGCTGAGGACCCAGAAGATCAGGATCAGAGGGGTAGCCAGGTCCCAGTTGCCAGGCTTAGCCAGGCCAACTTAGACCTACTGGGGAATGGAGAGGGCCAGCACCTCCCCAGATCCCACCATGTTATTCTCCCAGGCAACAGAAGAGTGAGATCTCCCTCAGGGGACTCTCATATTTCTAGTGCCTCCAGAGAATCACAGAGAGGCATGACTGCTTCTCAAAAGCTAGAGCATAGGGCCAGAATGAGGGCTGTCAAACTCCAGATAGAGAGGGAGGAGGTAGCCTTGGCTCAAGCTAGACTTGCCTTGGCAAGAGAGCAGAAATTAAGTGGCTTAGATGCCACTGGTGGCAGCAAATTTCCAAGAGAAAAAGACAGGGGCTATGACAATAGAAACCTGACAAAAATTGTGCCCCCCTTTAAAGAAGGGGATGACATCCACAAATGGATGACTGCTCTTGAGAGAGCCTGCATGGTACAGCAGGTTCCTGAGGATCAGTGGGCTGCAATTTTATGGTACTCCTTTTCTGAGAAAGGGAGGGACAGGCTCCTCACAGTTAGACCTGAGGATGCCAAAAACTACACTGTTTTGAAGAGTGCTCTTATTGAAGGGTTTGGCCTAACCACTGAGCAATACAGGTTGTTGTTCAGAGACACCCAAAAAGCACAGACTCAAGACTGGACTGATTTCGTTGAGTGTGCCACTAAGGCTTTGGAGGGTTGGTTGCAGGGAAGTAAAGTTTCAGACTATACAGGATTGTACAATCTTATGATGAGAGAACAGATCCTTAATAACTGCACAAACCAGCTGTTGCATCAATACCTTATTGACTCTGATCTGACCTCTCCCCAAGAATTGGGAAAGAAGGCGGACAAATGGGTCAGAACAAGGATTAAGCAGAAACCCCAGAACCAAGGTGGTGACCAGAAGAAAACAGACCAGAAGGGTGGTAATCATAAAGATAAAGAAAAAGACCAGAAGTCTTCAGGCCCCCAAACTAATAGTAAGGAGGGTGGTTCCCAAAATGGAAACAAGAAGAAGAAGAACAAAGGTCCAAAGACACCTTGGTGTAATACCTGCAAATCAGTTTCACACTGGGGCAGTGAGTGCACCAAGGCAAATCCAGTCCCCACCACTCCAGCTCCTAAAGCAACTGCAACCCCAAGTACAGTAAGCAGTGGTGGAACACAGTCCAAGGGTGTAGCTGGGTTGACCCTGGGTATTGAAGTAGGATCTGGCCTAGTCAGAATCCCTACACAGGCAGTTCTCCTGTATGATGTGGACATTGAGTTGCCCACTGCAGTAAGCCCCAGTAACCTGGGCAAATACAGGCAGACTCCCTTAATTAATGAGAAACTGGCTCAAGCCTACAGGGACACCTGTGCCAGTGTCACCATGGTGACACCTGACTTTGTGGACCCTGGACAGATTGTACTAGGTGAGAGCTACCTAGTGACCAATGCAAGCAACTCCACTACTTCCCATAGTGTGGCAGTTGTGAACTTCTCCTGGGGAGGGGTAGATGGCCTAAAGAAAGTTGTTGTGAGTGCAGACCTACCAGTAGACTGTCTGTTAGGCAATGATCTTGAAAGCTCAGCATGGTCAGAAGTGGAGTACAGGACTCATGCAGAAATGCTAGGGATTTCAGAGCATGTCCTTGCCATGACAAGGGCTCAGGCTAAGAAGTGCCTTCCTGAACCAGTGGTGGATCTTGGAACAATAGACCAACCACAACCCAAGAGAAGGAGCAAGAGAGGAAAGGCTGAGCCTTCCACCTTGCCCCAGGTTGAGGATCAAGTTTCAGAGGAAACTGATTCTGCAGTCCAAGAGGAGACTGTCTCTGAGGAACTTGAACCTGACCAGGTTGAGTTTCTGGGGACAGGGGGACCCTCAAGGGCAGACCTGAGGCAGGCTCAATTAGATTGCCCTTCCCTTGAACCCCTCAGACAGCAGGCTGCTGCTGAGGCTGCTGGGAATGCCCAAGGTACCCATACTGTGTATTGGGATGATGGACTCCTTTACTCAGAGGCTAGAGACCCCAAGCCTGGCATGACCAGGAGGTTGGTCATACCTCTACAGTTTAGGGGGTTCCTTCTTACCTTGGCCCATGATATTCCCCTTGCAGGACACTTAGGCCAGAACAAGACGTGGGACAGGCTTGTTTCACACTTTCACTGGCCTCACATGTCAGAGGATGTCAAGGAGTTTTGCCGCTCCTGTGTCACTTGCCAAGCCAGTGGTAAGTCAGGTGGCACAACAAAGGCCCCCCTAATACCACTACCTGTGGTGGGGGTTCCCTTTGAAAGAGTTGGAATTGATATTGTGGGTCCAATGGACCCCCAAACAGCATCTGGAAACAGATTTATACTGGTGGTAGTGGATCATGCCACCAGGTATCCAGAGGCTATTCCCCTGAGGACCACCACAGCACCTGTGGTGGCAAAAGCCCTCATTGCAGTTTTCTCAAGAGTGGGCTTCCCAAAGGAGGTGTTATCAGATAGGGGCACCAATTTTATGTCCAGCTATCTGAAAGCAATGTGGAAGGAGTGTGGAGTAAACTACAAGTTTACCACCCCCTACCATCCACAGTGCAATGGGCTTGTGGAGAGATTTAACAAGACCCTTAAAGGCATGATAAAGGGATTACCAGAGAAGCTCAGGCGGAAATGGGACATTCTTTTACCCTGCCTGCTCTTTGCTTACAGAGAGGTCCCACAGAAGGGGGTTGGCTACAGCCCTTTTGAACTTTTGTTTGGCCACCCTGTGAGAGGTCCATTGTGTTTGGTGAAGGAAGGATGGGAGTTACCTCTCAAAAAGCCCAAACTAGACATAGTGGACTATGTACTTGGTCTCCGCTCCAGGATGGCTGAATACATGGAAAGAGCATCCAAAAACCTGGAGGCCAGCCAAGAACTACAGAAAGCTTGGCATGACCAAAAGGCTGTACTGGTAGAGTTCCAACCAGGACAGAAGGTGTGGGTACTGGAGCCAGTGGCTCCAGCAGCACTCCAGGACAAATGGAGTGGACCCTATCCTATCATTGAAAAGAAGGGAGAAGTCACCTACTTGGTGGACTTTGGAACACCCAGGAGCCCTCACAGGGTAATCCATGTGAATCGCTTGAAAGCATTTGTGGACAGGGAGGACATGAGCTTGCTCATGGCCACAGATGGGGATCAGGAGGAAGAGAGTGACCCTCTCCCAGACCTGCTTTCTCAGAACCCTGATGATGGTTCAGTTGATGGAGTAGCCTTGGCAGGCAGCCTCACTGACCAGCAACAGGTGGACTGCAGACAAGTTTTGCAGGCCCACAGGCATTTGTTTTCACTCACACCCAGCCAGACTGACTGGTGTACCCATGTAGTGGACACTGGTGACAGTCTGCCTGTGAAGAATAAGATCTACAGGCAACCTGACCATGTCAGGGATTGCATCAAGGCTGAGGTGCAAAAGATGTTAGAGCTTGGAGTGATTGAGCCATCAGAGAGCCCATGGGCCAGCCCAGTAGTCCTTGTGCCAAAACCTCATACCCAAGATGGAAAGAGAGAAATGAGATTTTGCGTGGACTACAGGGGTCTCAATGCTGTCACTAGGACAGATGCTCACCCCATTCCAAGAGCAGATGAGCTCATTGACAGATTGGCTTCTGCCAAGTTTCTGAGCACATTTGATCTGACAGCTGGCTACTGGCAAATCAGATTAGCTGAGGAGTCAAAAGCCAAAACAGCATTCTCTACCCCCAGTGGACATTATCAGTTTGTGGTAATGCCCTTTGATTTGAAGAATGCACCTGCCACTTTCCAAAGGTTGGTGAACCAAGTCCTTACTGGGTTGGATGACTTTTGTGCAGCATATCTAGATGATATTGCTGTCTTTAGCTCCACCTGGGAGGATCACCTGATCCACCTGAAGAAAGTTCTGGAGGCCCTGCAAAAGGCAGGCCTGACTATCAAGGCCACCAAGTGCCAGATAGGGCAGAGTAAGGTTGTATACCTGGGCCACCTAGTAGGTGGAGGTCAGGTTCCGCCACTGGAGAGCAAAATCCAGGCCATACAGGACTGGGCTCCTCCAGTTACCCAGACACAAGTCAGAGCCTTCTTGGGCCTGACTGGGTATTACAGAAAGTTTGTGAAAAACTATGGGTCTATAGTGACACCATTAAATGACTTGACATCCAAGAAGATGCCAAAAAAGGTTCAGTGGACAGTTAGCTGTCAAAAGGCATTTGATGACCTGAAGAAGGCCATGTGCTCTGCACCTATCCTGAAGAGTCCTGACTACTCCAAACAGTTCATTGTACAGACAGATGCTTCTGTGTTGGGGGTGGGAGCTGTGCTCTCACAACTTAATCAAGATGGTCAAGACCAGCCTATTGCTTTCATTAGCAGGAGGCTGACCCCTAGAGAGAAACGTTGGTCAGCCATAGAGAGGGAGGCCTTTGCTGTGGTTTGGGCACTAAAGAAGCTGAGGTCCTACTTGTTTGGAACTCACTTCCTAGTGCAGACAGATCACAAGCCCCTCTTGTGGCTCAATCAGATGAAGGGTGAAAATCCCAAACTGCTCAGGTGGTCCATTTCCCTACAGGGGATGGACTTTACAGTGGAGCACCGCCCAGGGACTGACCATGGTAATGCAGATGGTCTCTCCAGGTACTTCCACTTAGAACATGAAGACTTATCTGGTCAAGGTTAGTTTAATGTCCCTGCGTTTGGGGGGGGTTGTGTAGGAGAGTAGGGTCTGCTATCCTATGGTCACCCCAAATTTTTGCTTTTTGCTTCACTGGTTTTCGACTACTGAGGCTGTGGGCCTGCTGATCAGACCCCCAGCCTGCTGTTCTCTCACTAAATTAATGATACATGTGCTATAGGCACATACCACAATTGGAAATGGACTCCTTGTCAGCCCCTGTATAATGCACTATAGGTGCCCAGGGCATAGGGGCCACCAAGGCCTACCAGGGGCTGCAGCATATCTTTTGCCACCCCTGGCTGGTTCTTAAATTGACACAACTGGCTGATCACTCAGCTGGGGTAAGGTGGTGTAAACACCCCTTACTTAGGTATAGTATACCTATATCTAACCCTATATCTGGACACATATAAACCTGTGAGCCACTCCTATGGAAGGCCTCATCAATCCTGGAGGCAGAGTGCGTGGTTCAATGTGAGATGGAGCTCTGGCATGAGCTGAGCCTGTCTGCAGCTGTCGGGAACAACTCCCTAAGCTGTTTCAGGATAATGCCATACCATATACTCTTAAGTGCCTTATAATCCTCGCGGTTATATAGCAACTCTGGTTTGGCTTTATCAAAACATGTCGTGTAAGGTGTCATACGATTTGGAATACTATCCCCTCGCCAGTTCTGGCGACGGGGATAGCATTCCACCCCTCTAGAGGGGTAAGACATGTTCCTTTACTTTAATGCGGTTAATTTCTCCAAAGACCTTAGATCCACAAAATGGATGCCTCTGCCACAGACAAATGTCTGGACCCCTGCAGCTGACCGAAACTCGGCCAAATGGGTCCTGGACAAAGGGTTTCCTGTCACAGGAGGGTGTCACCGCCCTCCAGACAGGAGATAGTGGATTGTAGCAGGGAGGTCTGAAAGTAACCAGACACTGCCTGGGGCGCACAAGGCTGCCCCTTGCATAATCCGGCCAAACCGGTTCTGGGGCACTCCAGCCCTCGTGCCAGGGCGGCCTGGATCAAAGGAAAGGGGTGTATCCACCCCCTTCCTGGGTCCCACCCATAGGGGGGGACCTAGCAGGTAATCACGCCCCCCAGATTCGAATAAGAGTGGGAGCAGTGCCAATGCACATCAGATTTCCTGAAAGAAACATTAGAAACGAAACTCTGGACCCTTGGACCTCCATCTCAACGTGGAAGCCCGAAGAATCTCCCTTGTGGTCAAGGAGTGACCACCCTGCAGCAGCAGGCACCATCCAGCCCTCGACGTCTACTTAGTTGCAGTTCCCGCCGGAACTCGAGCGACTGAGATCAACGAGATCAAGCTTGCCTGCCTTCCAACAGCCCGATCCACAGTCCCTGCAGAGCTGAGACCCGTGGAGGCGACCGGAAGCGTGGGGCACGCCATCTTGAATTGACCACGAGACGCTGACCGTGCAGCCCACGAGTGACCCTCGAAGCTGTGCACCGGGGTTTGAGAAGCCCCCACCCTGAGCTACTCTTGAGCCGAAGTTCAGCCCTCCACACTCGACGAGTGCTGCGTGGGGCCCTTCTGCTCCATTTGGCTCAATGCGTTGGCCCGGTCACTTGCCCGCCGGCTAGTGGTCCCTGTGCCGACGAAACTACAAAGAAGACTCGTGAATCTGGTTGCTCCAGATCCACACCAGCTCCCCTGAAAAGGAGCCCCCACTCTGACCTTCCTGGTTCGAGTGAGAAGCAATCTCCCAGTTCCGCGTGGATTGCTCTTGCCAAGTGTTGTTTGCTCCAAACTTGAAGCCGACAGCGCCGACGGTGAGAGCCTGCGTGGGACAGATCGTGACCTGCTCCTGGACGTCGCAGATGCCCCAGAGCCCACGTGACAGCGGAGAGAAGCTCCTCGACGACCACCTGATTGCGCCCGACATTGCCTGGTTCCGTCCTGGTTCCACCCTGGTCACTGCTGAGTGACCCAGACTCTGTCCCCTCTGCTTTCAGGTACCCTTCGACTTGAGTCCACCCTTGGACTCCACCGGACACTTCATCTTCAACCTGCCTGCAGCCCTTTCAGCTTCAAGCACCAAGAGCCTGCGTGTCAAAACCCGACGCCACTTCGACCCTGTGCACCCACTTCCTGTGGGTGAGGTAACTTTGCTCCGCCGGTGTTCCCACACTGGTGCACATCTCTAGGGTCTGTGTGTTAAGTTTTGTTCCTCTAGGTCCAGCGGAAGTGTCCTTAAACTTTAACTTTATGACTTTTACGCACCATTGGTTAACATTGGTGCATGCGTGCGCTTTCCGCACATCTCCCGAATCCCGAGGGCCATCCCCGACTTCAGCATTGCTTGTCCTGACTGCTCCCAGCGATTCCCTAGGCCCTAGGCCTAACCACTGCTCGATTGGTATCTCTTATACCACTTGTTTAGTATATGGTTTGAGTGGCCACCCGCCCTCATCCATAATTGTGCAACTTGTATGTTTAAACAGTGCTTTTGATTTAACGCTTGTGCCCCTTTATTCATAAAGAATACTGGGGATTGTTTTTAGTAATAAACACATATATTTTTATAATATATACTTGTGTGGTGTCCTTTCATTTGATATTACAGGATTGTATGTGGTAAAACAGCTCGCTTAACACGACCTCTTAAGTTAAGCCTTTAGGCTGCTTAGTCCATGCTACCCCTAGGATAGCTTGTCTAATAAGGTTGACTTACAACCAGACACCATAAGGGATTGTTTGGTCTGATAATAGGTGGTTCCAGAATTGGAAACATCACCTATCAGGCCAACTTCTCACAAGTAGTATGTTGAAAATCTGAAGCCATCGTTCTACAAACTCTCAACCAGCCTTGGATGGAAAAATCCTGAAGAATGTACAAACTGAAAAACAGTTTTTGTCTGCATAGCATCAGCAGCAACACTTGAGTCAGCTTTGTGTGAAGCCGCCATCTTGATCCAATCAATACTGTCCACCTGCACACATTCAGGGACCAGGCCGCATTGCGAGGGCACCGCAAGACGTGTCTTCAGGTCAAACGGATTGTGGGACAAGGTCCAGAATGAAGAGTCACCAAAAGGCAAAAAGTTCCGCCGGACCCCGGGAGGCGGCCGCCTATGTCGGGGCCGATCTCAGGCCACACCAGGGCAACAAGACTTGGGGAGGGGGCAGGAGCCAAGCGCCCCCTCCCAGTCCGCGTCACCACACCGCCCCTCGGGGGCCTCCGTCAAGCGGTTCAGGGAGGCACCGCAGGCAGCGGTTCTTCAGATCAGTGGCTCTCACCGGCAAGGCTCCCCTCCGTCAGCAGCGATCGTTGGCGCTGTGGTTGCGGCCGGAGGCCCCGCCTAGTCAACGCTCCGGCCTCTCCATGTCGTAGGCCGCAAGAGTGGGCGCAACCCAGCTGGATGGCGGGTGAGACGCTGTAGCCGCAAGAGTAGGCGAAACTCAACCGGCCGAGTGAGGCACTGTGCCGCAAGAGCGGGCGGAACTCAGCTGGCCGAGCGAGGCACTGTGCCGCAAGAGTGGGCGGAACTCAGCTGGCCGAGTGAGGCACTGTGCCGCAAGAGCGGGCGGAACTCAGCTGGCCGAGCGAGGCACTGTACCACAAGAGTGGGCGGAACTCAGCTGGCCGAGCGAGGCACTGTGCCGCAACAGTGGGCGGAACACAGCTGGCCGAGCGAGGCACTGTGCCGCAAGAGCGGGCGTAACTCAGGTGGCCGAGCGAGGCACTGTAGGTCTTCCTCTCACAAAGATGAAAGTCAGAGTGAGGAAACAAGGAGGGGTTTTCATCATTTGGGATAAAAAAAATAGTTCTAAACCAATGAAAAGTGTCATTTTTAGGTCACATGACCTAGCCTTACATCATTAGGAAACCAAAAGTGAAATGAACCAATGAAAATTTTTATTAACAAGTCACATGACCTGTTATACTTACGTTACGCGCTCCGCGCCGCGCCCCGGATCGCTTCCGGGAAGCTGCGCTTCGCGCATCGGGTGCGCTAACGCGGCGCGTCATATGACGCATTACGCGACAACGCGATACTACAGTGTTTCTGGATGTTTCAGACTGAAGCTGGCGTCAGCATGAGAGCACCCCGTGGCTACGTCGTGACCGTTCCGCGAGCAATCATGGCAGTCGCTCCCCACCGGAAGTCTGGGGGAGTCGGGGGCCCCGGTGACTCTTGTAGAATCTTCAAGGCTGAGGGGACGCTTTTAGGAATGGGGCCCATGCCCTAGCAGTCAAGCATCCGAGTTCCAGGGTTGCCCAGAGCCATCCTTGCAGGCCAGGCCCAAGTCTGTGGAGCCGACCGCCATTTCGTGAGCTCCGTGGCAGCCGCCTGTCGCTGTACCGCAAGAGTGGGTGCAATTCAGCCGGATGGCGGGTGAGACGCTGTAATAGCAAGAGCAGGCGCAACTCAGCTGGCCGAGAGAGGCACTGTGCCGCAAGAGTGGGCGTAACTCAGCTGCCGAGTGAAGCGCTGGGGTGCAGCTGAGAAACCTCCACCTGGGGAGGTGGGGGAGGCTCGTTCGCGCCGCCTCTCCCTTCCGGTGCACCGCACGCCGTCTCGTGGCGCAGGTAGGCACTGAGCCGGAAGAGTGGGCGTAACTCAGATGCCGAGTTAAGCGCTGGGGTGCAGCTGAGAAACCTCCACCTGGGGAGGTGGGGGAGGCTCGTTCGCGCCGCCTCTTCCTTCCAGTGCACCCCACGCCGTCTCCTGGCGCAGGTATATGTGATGGTCGGACCAGGGCACCGCAGGACGTGTCTTCAGGTCAAACGGATTGTGGGACAAGGTCCAGAATGGAAGAGTCACCAAAAGACAAAAAGTTCGCCGGACCCCGGGAGCTGGCCGCCTATGTCGGGGGCGATCTCAAGCCACAGCAGGGCAACAAGACTTGGGGAGGGGGCAGGACCAAGCGCTCCTTCCGAGTCCGCGCCACCACACCGCCCCTCGGGGGCCTCCGTCAAGCGGCTCAGGGAGGCACCGCAGGCAGCGGTTCTTCAGATCAGTGGTCTCACCGGCAAGGCTCCCCTCCGTCAGCAGCGATCGTTGGCGCTGTGGTTGCGGCCGGAGGCCCCGCATAGTCAACGCCCCGGCCTCTCCATCTCGTAGGCCGCAGAGTAGTCGGGGAGAAATCCCGGGAACGGCAGCATGTATTTGGATCGATGTTGCAGCAGGCTGCCATGTAAATAGTTATTTAATAAAACGTTTTACCCTGTTACTTTGCTGGTGTGTTGTATATATTTATAATATTTGCATAGGGTTTGTCGTTATTTTGGGCGGGGTGGGCGGCGGAGCCGAGCTGTCTTGCAGCCATCATGGCGTTGAGCTCGGTTCCTCTCACTAGTTTCATATTTCTCATGAGGGGTTGTTCCTAATGTTTCTATTTTAGCGAGGTCAAAAAGAGATCCCATTAGTGGGCTACTGATTTTGCTTGATTCCTTTTGTTTTTTCTAACGATTTTTCACTATCTGCAAAGACTAAACAGAGTATTGCGACTATGTGCTTGTTTGTAAATAGAGAATGAACCAAAGAGAAGCAATTCCAAAACAGTAAATGCTTGGATAACAATCAATCAAATGGAGAGGGAAGCAGGCACGACGGATTACAACGGGGGCAAAGGCCTGCGTTACCTACCCTTCACTATTTGCAAAGAGAGAATACTCCTAAAAGAAAAGAGGGGAGGGGGGGGGGGCAGCGTTCAAAGCACATCAGCGTGCATAAACATGAAAATGTTTTTACCTACCACTTACTTGACATTTTAAAGCTTTTGATATTTGCTAATAAAAAACCATTGAAATTCACTGAAAAAACCATAGGTTATAGACCATATATAGTTAGGAATTAGCATTTACAAAACCTTGAAAATTCACTGAAAAAACCATGGGTTATAGACCATATATAGTTAGGAATTAGCATTTACAAAACCTTATTGTACTCACACAAAACCATTGAAATTCCATATATAGTTAGTTGCACTAACTATATATCGTATCATCACATGAATGATGTCATCAGTGATGTGATCAGTAATGTCAAATGAGATGTCATCAGTGATGTCATTTGAGATGTCATCAGTGATGTCATCAGTGATGTCATCAGTGATGTCATCAGTGATGTCACTGACCATGTCATGAATGATGTAATATGTGACATCATCAGCAGTGGATTGCGGGTGCGCGATATATAGTTAGTGCAACTAACTATATATGGAATTTCAATGGTTTTGTGTGAGTAAAATAAGGTTTTGTAAATGCTAATTCCTAACTATATATGGTCTATAACCCATAGTTTTTTTCAGTGAATATATATATATATATATATATATATATATATATATATATATATATATATATATAGTAAATTCGGCTCCTATCCGCTGCCAGATGGTCGCGAAAGGAAAACAGGATACGGACACCAATTCTTTCGTGCAAATGCCAGGTGTTTATTGTTCCAACAGCTATGACGGGTTTCAGTTACCTCAGTAACCTTGCTCACATTCAGAAACGCCGTCCGCATATTGTTTAAATACCCACAGTACATGGTGAAAAGTGAAAACTCTATGGTAGTTCTATTTCACATGGTCAAGATGGACATAGAAGACATACTGACACAGATGCACATTGCCTTGCCTTTGTTAAACAGATTTGTTTGCTGTACAGGTAAGAATTTTCATCTTTGTTTAAAACCACACTGGTATACCCAATTAATGTGTTTAAACAGTAGAATGTTTTATTAAAAAGCCTTAGTGCATACGTACATGTTTTTGGACTGCATAAATGCAAAGCTAATATTGTTGGGGTCTTTAACATTGATATGGCTGATTGACATTTACAAGGGTGTATTATCTCAATAAATATTTAGAAAAATACGGGACACAATATATATAAAAAGAGGCTTTTTGTTCCCAATTAAATATGTAATGCTAAAACAATAAATACATTTAAATTATTTAAAAATCATTCATTGATAATTGAATGTGCTAAAAAAGCAAAAATGTCCCCCTATGGCCATATCTTTGTTGTTTCTAAATCAATTCATAGCATATACTGTCAAACATACACTATTGATATTAAAAAAAACAGTAAAATTGTGCAAATTCAGCAAAGATGTAATCATGTTAACAATTAGATAGCATCTTATTGACATTGGCTATGGTGTGCAATGCGCTAGTTGTGAAATGTTTTGTTTGTGTGCAAAAGTGCAAAATGTGATAATTGATCCCTCACCAGTGGATGTTAAAATATCAAAAGAGAATTTGAATTTATAAGAGAATGGGAAGGGTAGGTTACAGCTGGGGAAAAAAACAAATATTTTTTTTAAACTTATTGTTCAGTGCTTATAGAGTGGTATAACGTATTGTTCTATGCATTACAGAACGTTATGAAGATCTTCAGTATTGTTAAGACCCCTTGGATGTTTGCTATTTAGCTCTAGGATAATTTTTGATTCAAGTTGTCTCAGAGTTCGTTCCTGATTTCCTCTGCGAAGGGAAATGGGCACAGCTGCGATAACAAAATAACTGAGGCACTTGAGATCGTTGCCGTGCACTGCTTTAAAGTGCCTGGCTACCGGTTATGCCGTGTCATTATTGAAAATTGCTCGTAGATGTTGGAGGATCCTGCCATGCACCTGTAGCTTGGTGCTGCCCACATATATTAAGTCACAGGTGCATGTCAGGACGTACACGGCATACTCAGTTTTGAAATTGTAGCTGGCTTTGATGCTGTATTCATTGGAGCTAAAGGGAGTCTTATATTTTGTGGTGTTTATACCAAATCTGCATGCTCTACATGAGGAGCACTTGCGGAAACCTTGTCTTGGTTGTAGCCAAGTAGATTTTTGACAATGGTTTCTGGACTTCTTTTCACTATTTGCATCCTCATTGAGATGCCTTTTCTGAAGGTAATGGTAGGGCAGTTAGGTAGATCTGGTGCTAAGACTGCATCTGTTAAGATAATTGTCCAATTGCGTTTTATGATGGTTCTGATTTGGCGCTCTTGTTGGGTAAATGTCAAGATGAGTCTGGGTATATTCTCTTTCATATCATTTGTTTGTTCAGCATTAGATTTGCAAGGTTCTAGCAGGGAATCTCTAGGTCTATTTTTAACTTTAGTGACTGCCTGGTTAAGGGTAGATGTTTTGTATCTCTCCCGAAATCTTTGAAGTGCTTCATTGGTGCACCTGTCTTCTTCTTCACTAGTGCTACAGATTCTTTTGATTCTTAGAAGCTCTCCATATGGGATGCTTTGTACTAGGTGTTGTGGGTGTTCACTGGAAGCGTGGAGCGTTGAATTGCCTGCAGTTGTTTTTCTATGTAGTGTTGTTTGTATGTTCCCTTCATGTATGTAGACCTTGACATCTAGGAAAACTACATACTGATCACTAATATATGAAGTGAACTTTCATTTGCTGAATTGTCATTGATGTCATGTACAAATGAGTTAGCACTTTCTATGCTGCCCTGCCATACCACAAAAACATCATTGATGTAACGGAACCAATGCTGGACTTTGCCAGCATATTTATCGAGCTATGTTGGCTTTAGGACCTACTCCTCCCATCAGCCTACCATCAAACAGGCATAGCTGGGGAAGAAGCAGGATCCCATCACCACCCCCCTCAATTGTTTGTACATTTGTGATGCAAATATGAAATAGTTATTGTTAAGGCACCAGCTGATACATTTTATCAATGTTTTGTTGTGTTCATAGTATTCAACAGGTCTGGTCCCTAGGAAATGTGCTACAGCCTCAAGTCCCATGTTGTGGTCAATGCAGGGGTACAACGACTCTATATCTAGAGTAATAAATTGCATATTAGAACCCCACTTGACATCTTTGATTTTCGTAAGGAAGTCACCAGTATCTATGATATATGATGGTAAAGTTGTCACGAGATCTTGCAAATAGTAATCTACATATTGTTTATTTATTTATGTTTGTGTTTTATAGAGTGCGAACTAGACCCGTTAGGGTATCAGAGCGCTTTACATAGTCAAGGAGTTGTACAATAGTAAGGGAATCATGGGAGTACAAGGGAATGCAAGGATCAAAAGGTAGAGTTAGCATTACTATAGCATAGGGTAACGGAGGGAAGAAAGGATACAAGTATGGTTAACAATGTAGTTATTGAAGGTAGGCCCCAGGTTTCACGGTGGGGTGAAGGTCGAAGGAAGGAGGCAATAGTCTCAGGGGTTATGTCAGGGTTTAGATGAGGAATTTACTCATGAGGAAGAATTTGGCCATCTTTTTGAAACGAGCAGCAGTGGGTATTCTTCTGATGGCGGGTGGGAGGGAGTTCCATAGTCTTGGCGCAGCCCCAATGAATGCCCGGTTATAAGATTTTGTTTTTCGAAAGCGTGCAGGCTGGAGTAGGAGGTCTCTGGCGGACTGTGAATTTCTGGTTCCGCCCGATAACACAAGTTCCTGTGACAGGTATGCAGGGGAGTTCGAGTATAAGGCCTTGTGCGTGATGCATACCAGCTTAAGCTGTATTCTAGCCTCAAGAGGAAGCCAGTTCAGCATTTTCAAGTGTGGGGAAATGTGATCAAATTTCCTTTTGCTGGTGAGTAGTCTGGCGGCCGCATTGAGGCTGGCTTTTAATGGTGCTAGCAACATCTTGGGTAAGCCCGTGAGGTTGGGGCAGCCGTATTCCAGTCTAGAAATGACTAGTGCTTGGACTGCCATTTTTAGGTCTGGAGCGTCCAGGAAGGGTTTCAGTTTCCATAGATAGCTCAGGTGGAATCTGGCAGATTTGGCCATCGAGCTGATGTGGTTTCGCATGTTCAAGTTGCAGTCCAAGGTTATTCCCAGTGATTTGGCCGAGTTCACAATGGTCGGAGGACAGTTTAAGGCTGTGATTGCCTTAATCCAAGTTTGAGTTTCAGGGTTGGTTTTATGAGGGGAAATGAGAAGAAATTCTTTTTTATTTGCTTTGAGTTTGTGTTGATTGAAGGCGAGCCATTGGACGGTCTGCTTCAGGGCCTCATTCATGGAGAGAACCTCCTCGAGAGATGAGATTTTGATGTAGATCTGTGTGTCATCAGCGTACATATGGTAGGAGATATTTGCGGTGCGGAGGACTTCAGCGAGTGGTTCTAGGTAGAGGTTGAATAGGGTGGGGGACAGTGTTGAGCCTTGAGGGACTCCTACTGTGACAGCGGAGGGAGCGGACAGGATGCCGTTGACTAGGAATCTTTGAGATCAGTTTTGGAGGAAGGATCTAAACCATTCAAGGACGGTGCCATCCAGTCCCATCCTAAGTTTTAGACGTTCGAGGAGTTTCACATGGTTGACCGTGTCGAAGGCAGAGGAAAGGTCTAGGAGGATTAGGAGACAGGTTTTGCCTTGGTCAAGGGCTTGGAGGGCATCATCGACGATGTGGAGCATGGTGGTTTCAGTGCTGTGTCCTGGCCTGAATCCAGATTGGAAGTCATCGAGTAGGTGAAAGTTATTGATGTGACGACTAAGCTGTAGCTGCACACATTTCTCCAGTACTTTGGCTAATAGGGGGATGTTGGATATAGGTCTGAAATTGTGAGGCTGGATCCAGAGATGGCTTTTTCAAAATGGGGAGAACCTGGCCCACTTTCAGGGAGTCAGGAATTGATCCCTGCCAGACGGAGGCATTAATTAACGAAGTCCAGCAAGGGATAATGGATTGGGCGACGGGGGCTAGGCATCTGGAAGGGAGTGGGTCGTTGAAGTGGTTGTTCGGCTTTAAGGTAGATAGGATTTTGGAGACCGAGTCCTCGTCGTAGAGTGTGAAATTGTCCACTGTGCTTGGCTGTGTCGATTGCTGAGATAATGGGACGTCCAGGTATTGGGCTGTCATTTTTATGCACCTTTGGTACAAAGTATATTGATGGAATAATTGTATGTTCCACCCAAAGACATTTTAATTCTTCCAGGGATATGGTTCCGTCACTTTTAAATTGGTGCAGTTGTTTGACCAACATATCTTTTGCCTTGGTATATTCACTCATAGTAATTTGTTTGTAGCAGATTGAATCTGCCAATTGTCGCTGTGCTTCTTTGATGTAATCTTGTTGGGGCCAGAGCACAATATTGCTGCCTTTGTCCGATTGTTTGATTACCACATCGCGGTTTCTGCTCAGTTTTTCAATCAGTTTCATGTATTCAATTTGTTTATTGTTTTTTTGTTGTTTATTGCGATTTGCTCGATGGTACAGTTTTTTTATGTCCTCGGTGTATGTATATATATATATATATATATATATATATATATATATATATATATATATATTCACTGAAAAAACCATAGGTTATAGACCATATATAGTTAGGAATTAGCATTTAGAAAACCTTATTTTACTCACACAAAACCATTGAAATTCCATATATAGTTAGTTGCACTAACTATATATCGCGCACCCGCAATCCACTGCTGATGATGTCACATATTACATCATTCATGACATGGTCAGTGACATCACTGATGACATCACTGATGACAACATCCAGTGATTATGTGTTTCTGTAAAGTTTAAATATGTTTTACATATTGAAGAATGAGTGGATGTATAAGTGTCTGAATGAAGGTTTTAGTAGGTGCGTGATTGACTGTATGAGTGAGTGATTAAATGCGTCTTACTGAATGCACGGGTTAGTGACTAAACTGTCTGAAAGTGTGCATCAGTATGTCTGTTGTTGTGCAAGCTGCTGCATGTGTTGATCAGTAGCTATATAAGTAGCTATATGGGTTATTGATTGGTTGCACAAGTATTTGTATGGGAGACTGAGTGTGTGTATGGCTGGCTGGGAGGTGTGTGACTCTGTGCAGATCAATGTGTACTTGTATCAGTGATTCTATAAGAGAGTAAGTATGTGTTAGTATATGTTTCAAAAATGTAAGGTGTTCTGTGTTTAACTGTATAGATGAGAAAATGGAAGTGTGATTGATTCTTTTCAGGACTGACTAGGTGTGTGAGTAACTCCATGGATGAGTGGCAGAGTGTGAGTGTCTGTATAGGTGTATGAGTGCATATGATAGTGTTGTAAAGATGAGTGATTGTATGTATGAATGATTGTATGGGTGAATGAGTGAATGTGTGTGTAGACGTAGGAATCAGTGAGTGCGTATGTAGTAACTAATATTGGTGTGTCAATGGTTTCAAAAATTATACTCTGTATTTAACACTGGGTGTAACAGAGGTTATATTAAAGTGTGAGGAGATGCATTGTATTGTCACATTAATGATATCATCATTGATGTGACCATTGATGTCAAATGAGATATCATCAGTGATGTCATTTGAGATGTCATCAGTGATGTCATCAGTGATGTCATTTGAGATGTCATCAGTGATGTCATCAGTGATGTCACTGACCATGTCATGAATGATGTAATATGTGACATCATCAGCAGTGGATTGCGGGTGCGCGATATATAGTTAGTGCAACTAACTATATATGGAATTTCAATGGTTTTGTGTGAGTAAAATAAGGTTTTCTAAATGCTAATTCCTAACTATATATGGTCTATAACCTATGGTTTTTTCAGTGAATTTCATTGGTTTTTTAACAGCTAATATCTGTAGCTGTAAAATGTATTCTTCTTTAAATCCAAAAATATATTTTATATGTTTATTAATAATTTTTTTTTTAAATATTTTTTTTCTTCGTTCCCGCTTCGCGAATCGGGAAACTTCCCGTTAGCTGACCTTGATGCCGCGAAATAGACCGCGAGCCGGTAAACGTTTCTTTACCGCAACTGCCGCGTTAGAAAACAACATCGTGACGCCTCCCGTCCACATGACGTTTCGCGTTGTCGCGTGATACGTCATATGACGTGCTACGTTAGCGAACTGGTACGCGAAGCGAGGCGCAAAGCGCAGGTTTCTGGAAGCAAACCGGGAGGCCCTGCAAAGCGCGTAACGTAAACACAGCAGGTCATGTGACTTGGTAATAACACTTTTCATTGGTTCATTTCACTTTTGGTTTCCTAATGATGTAAGACTAGGTCATATAATCTAAAATGAACACTTTTCATTGGTTGAGAACTTTTGTTTTTCCCAAATGATGAAAATCCCTCCTTCTTTCCTCACTCTGACTTTCATCATTGTGAGAGAAAGACCCTTTGTTACCAGTGAGCAATGGCTTCTTTAGTAGCTTCAGCTGGTGCTTCCCCACCACCTCCACCACATCCAAGGAAGAGTGGACCACCTGCTCAAGTTATAATTCAGCAAGAAGAGGAAGAAGAGGAACAGGACGAAGAGCACGAAGAGAGGCACTTTTTGCCTGAGGAGCCCAGGACGTCTCACCGGAAAGAAAACTGCATTTGGCAATTTTTTAAAATTCCCAAAGGTCAGAAAAAAGTAAATGCAAGATACGTAACTTGCCTTATATGTCAAGATAGACTGTCCAGAGGGACCGACAAAAAATACAGTTTCGGAAACTACACAATGCATCGCCATATGACTAGGTGGCATCCTAACAACTACAGTGCTGCACAGTTTCGTAACGACCTAGATAATCTCCCTATTATGGCCAGAAGATCTGTTGTACCGGAAGTAACGGGACCAGAGGGCAGGGAGATGGTGCCAAATATACAAACGAGATTTCGTGAAGTAAAACAAGTCTGCGTACATTTTAGTGGATTCATTTGCTACGGAGAAAGTACCATCACTCTGATCAACAGAGCTATTGACAATCATGCTCATGTTTGTCCGAAACGCCCCAAACAATAAATTCTTTTTTTT
Source organism: Lissotriton helveticus (assembly GCF_964261635.1). NCBI lineage: Eukaryota > Metazoa > Chordata > Amphibia > Caudata > Salamandridae > Lissotriton > Lissotriton helveticus. The sequence continues at coordinate 322,027,941 of NC_136069.1, forward strand.
TTTTTGTTGCTCCTGTTGAGCCCTTTACAATGAATCGTTTTCGTTGCCCCCTCCAAAAAAAAAACAAAAAAAATATAAAACTGTTCAGAAAAATTCAAAAAAAGTAAAAAAATGTTCAGAAAAATAATTAAAAAAATATAAAACAACAAAAACAATAAAAAAAAAGTTCTTTTCAGAACTACCTCCCCGGTATTAAAAAATTGGTACAATATTTGGAACTGTGCCAACCTCTATTTCTCTTAGTTCGCTTCCCAGTTCGCTCGCCGGTACGCGAACCGGAAGCGAACCAAAAAAACAGTAAGTATAAGGGAAGGAAACAGACAGTTATGTTAAAAGAAAGACAGCTATAGGGGAGTAAACTAGAGATACTATTACCCGTAATCCACTGCTGATGATGTCACATATTACATCATTCATGACATGCTCAGTATGTATGGAAAGGGGCAGATTTATATTAACTAGCACATCCCCAGAGATGCACCAGTTAACGTGCACCGCTGCTCTACCACCCACAGTCTGCCGCATTTACAATCAGATAGGACAAAGCTGCATCAAAACCCTGCGCCTGCTTGAAGCAGGCATAGATCTTGACGCAGGTAGGGTGAAAGCTAAAGCAACAACTAAGTGTCGTGTGCAGAAGTTGCAAAAAAGGAAAAATGGCGTTTAAACCAATAATGAGCCCATGCTAACTTAACACAGTGTAAAGATATCCAGGATCTACATCAGTTTGGGGTTCACGAACCTGGCAGGTAAAAGGCACTGAGGCTTTGCACCGTGCATATCTCATCCCAAATCATATGTTGTTTGTGAATGAAACAATTTCCCAGACCAAATGCTTTGGATTGGCTACTTCTAACAAATTAAACACCCCTACTATCCCGGAGTTAGAGGAATATGATGGTTGGAGTAATTTTACTCGGTTGTCCATTAAAGATTTACAGGCCCTACTCCATAATTCTTCCTTTAACATTTCCAGTATAAATCCAAAAGGTTGGCTGCTTTGGCAACGTGCCTTATCCACGGTTTAATAACGCTGCCTTTTGCTTTATATAAGTTTTCAAATTGTATGAAATATATACCAATAGGTCGTTATGCACCTTTAGGTAGTGGTTTTCTTCATGAGGTCTGGTCGCTTCCATACACATACAGATGTTTCAAAGATGATCAAGAAGTTTATCTGAATGGAGAGGAATGCACTGAGACGCCAGATCATTCACTAATGTGTAGGCACATACAGTTACACGGTTCATGCAACAAACACCGACCAAATATGGCTTGCGTGTTGCAAGGCACGCCAGTTCCTGCTATCATCCCCACGTTCAAGTTGTTGGAAAATGGTAGTTATTTGATGCTCAATAATGAAGATTGTTCTGGGTTAATTAAAAGTATTCCTTTTATCGTAACAGTAAGTGAACGGGTTATTTGCTGCAGAAATGTTCTATTTCCTCCCACATATGAACATAGGGAGTTTTCAATCTGGCCACAAATACCAACCTTGGGAACAGATTTCAACGGCATGGCAAGAATAAGAACTCTTTTGTCTCAGAGAGAGGTGGCCTTGAGTTCGGCCCGTGAAACTTTCGTGCTTCACATAGCGAACACCCGTACAGAGGTGCAGACCCTTTTAAATACAGATTTGCCTTTCCATTTCAGCAAGATGGTTCGGACTATCTTTAACGCGTCCTCCACAAAGGGCCTGGCACACTTTTTTAAAGTTGTTACCAGTGGTCTCGTGACTTCATTTGAGAAAATCTTTGGAGTCATCCCTGCTTTCTTTCATTCTATTTTTTCCACTGTGCTTGGTGGATTCCCATTTTTACTTGCATTACCAGCGGACGCTCTTGTGCTTTTTTACATTTTTAAATATGGATGTCCCTCCTGTGCAAGCTCCCGCCCTGCAGCTGCTGACGCTGTTCCGCAATCGCATGCTTGAATATTATGGCACAATGCCGTTGGCGATATTAAGCACGGCATATGGATTATCTTTTCGATTCTCCTACTTCACCTGTGTCCAGCCTGTATTTCACTGCCTGACCTGTGATTTCGATTGGGCCATTGATTTGTGTCTCTGCGGACCGGTTTCTCCTGACGTCGACTTTAATCAGCTGATGACTCCTATCATTACTCACGAGTTGGTTTGTCCTGGTGAAAGGATTATGGCTGTGGCATTGATGCATGGACTAATTGGTCCCTGGAATTTACTGGCGGCAACACAGTCTTTCTTGGAACAGAGCTTTCTTGAAAACCCACCGAGCTGTCCTCTGATGGTGATAGAGGATCCGGTGCTGGGAGAGCATGTATGTTCTTTTCCGCTTTTAAATTGGATGGCTGAACTCTTTTCGGATGAAGACGGTGACTTCCTATTGGAGGCTGTTGCAGCTTATTTTGCATACACAGTTATGTCATAGACCTTTTTCATGTTTGATATGCTGAGTACTAGCATTTCATTGACAATTCATTGACTTATTTGTCAAGTTTTTATTATTTAGCTTGCCTATTGGCTTAAGCCTCGATAAAGTAGTTGGCTGTTTTATTTTTCTTTAGCATTACATTTTCCTAGTTTTTAATGTTTTACCTTGCGGACCGTCCACATATAAAGTTGCAATCTGCTCTCATGAGATGCCACTTCTATTATCTTATTCAGTTCGTTTCCGGATCATGGGGAAGTGTCATCTAGATCCTGGATATCTTTACACCGTGTTAAGTTAGCATGGGCTCATTACCGGTTTAAACGCCATTTTTCCTTTTTTGCAACTTCTGCACACAACACTTAGTTGTTGCTTTAGCTTTCAACCTAGTAGTTCATCGTGGTTTACATGAGAATAATATGTTATTGCTCTACTATATGCTTTGCTTGTTAAACTATATCTGTACAGCGACTGCTGAATTTTCAAGAACAACACGATACAGAATTGTTATGAGGTCTGATCTCCACGACTTCATACTCATAACATAAGTGCAGCTTCTGCCAATTCTGGGCATGAGGCGGGTTTTATATTGCTTTGCCGAACACACATACACAACACTTGATGTGGTTCACATGAAGAGAGAGCTGGTGTATGCTGATGTGATTCCTTCAAATCTAAGACACTAAAGTATGGGCACGCCCTAAACCAACACAAAGAGACCTTCTTAGCAAATAATATAATATGTGTATTAGGGAGGGTCAGATATAAGCAGCCGCGGGCCGTGGAGGGAGTTACGGTGAGGCAGGGAGGCGGGGAGGGGGAGGGGCAGGGTGGAGCCCTCTCCACCCTGCCCCTCCCCCTCCCCGCCTCCCTGCCCCACCGTAACTCCCTCCACGGCCCGCGGCTGCTTATAAGTGTTGCTAACTCTTATTCATTTACAGCATGTTAACATACTGTCACCATTCGCTTTTTATGTACTAGTAACTATGCTGGTAATTTTGCTACTGATAATATGTGTACTTCTATTATCTAAGATACTACGCCTGAGAAGACGGCATTAGTAAATAAACATTTCAAATACACATGTGTTCTTCTTAACTCCATGTTCTGGTTTCTAAGAAATATATAACGACCGACTGTTCATGAGTTCCACGTATCCTGAAGTACTATAAGTTCATATTCTGGATTGTCTAAACATTGAGAGTTTGTTATATCCAATGTGACACTGTACCTAGCTTGCTAAGGGGTTTTTGATTACTAAGGTGAGTTTTGGGGCACCCTAATTCGCCGAGGTTCCAATCCTCTGTCCACAGTTCTGTGTGAGAACAGAAACCCTGCGACAGGGACACCCCTGAGCCTTGCTGGAGCTTCATCACACTTGCGATACAACTCCAGCAATGCGCCACCTTTACGGCACAGATACGTCACGCATCTCTGCTGTTTTTGCCCTATGATGCGCCGCATTGTAAATGCAGCACACCATAGGTGACGGAACAGCGGCGCAGAATGACTAACACATCCCTGGTGATGCGCCAGTCATCATAAATCTGTCCCTATGCTTCTTATCTTGTTAGAGATGAACCGCCATATGTATCATCAAAGTTTTTTGCATTTCCTAAATAGCGAACTTTAAGGAATAAATAGCGATTCTTTACCATTCCTAGTTTGCGATGAGCTATTTGCTAATTACAAATTACCCATTCATTTCCATGCAGCAGGAGGCCCATAGGAATGAAGGTGCAATTTGCGATTAGCAATTACCTCATCGCAAATTACGAATTTTTCCGAGGGTGCAGGGGTGTCTCAAGAACACCCTGCTGCACCCCTGAAAAAGAAATTTGGGGGCATATGGCGCACATACATTTTTAAAACATTCCTTTACCTCAAAAACGATTTTCAACTCATAATTTGAAAACACTGCACATGGGGAAATGACTTAAAATGTCCTTAAGACACATAAAAGCGTTTTTTGATTGCCTTTGCAGCATGTTTCAGTCACCTTTAACATGCCTATGTAACGCAAACATTCAAAATCTAAATTTGCCATGCACAGGTGGGAGCATATTTACAAGCAATTTGCTCCACAGACAAACTTCTTACATTGAAATGGGAAAAATAACATCAGAGACTCTCAATTACCTTATAAAGAAGCAGACACCATTATGTCCTTGTCATCAATATTAAAACCATTGCTTTTTCTCAAAAACGATTTACAAGTCATAATTTGAAAACACTCCACAGCTCCTATGCACATAAAAACCCTGTCAGTACTAATACTTCACATTTTCTCCAATTACAATTTCTCAAAGAAACAAAATCTATTTGTAAAACACTTGAGACAAAGCAACATTTGAAAAACACAACTTTCTTCATAATTTTCTCCTTAAAGCACACTATTTTCTATCTAAATTAAAGAAATCTTTTCTCACCTTAGCAAATACTTTGAGTTTCAAAACAGTCTCAGAAACACACCAATTTGTCTTCAGCAGAGCAAAAGGTATGCACTCCAGAGTCTGCAGCTATCAAAAGCACAGAAATGCTGTAATTCTTCACACATATCTCTCATGTCACCCAATCAAAACTCTTCCCTCACTTTTTTTCAAATGAAAACCCTTCCCCCCTCTGCCATTTCATGCCTTTTCTGCATGGCAACCACGTCTTGGAAGACCTCTGGTGTTTGCAAGTTCACACAACAATGTTGTAATTGAACTCTGAACTCTCAGTGCACCTCATATCCAGTGCATTCTTTCATTTAATGATTTTTTCTTCACCACTCAAAATACATCTTTCAAACAACTCATCCATGCACCCTAACTTTCTGTTTTCAGCAATCAAAATCCACCAATCACTGTTACTGCTTCATTAACACAGAAACTCCACAGTTTTTTTCATTTTAAACTCTTATTTTTTCAACTGCCATTTCATTGCCACACTTCATCTGACTGCAGGAGAACCTTCTCTCACCATGTTTTCTGTCTGGATTGTTGGACATAGTTACATCTATTGGGCTCAGAGGTATGCTGAGAACAGGAATTTACCTAACCTCAATTTACAAGATGTGGAAATTAAGTGGTTTGGCCACAGAGGATTAAAATGTCACCAATTGATACCATTGGTGAAAACCTTTATGCATTTGCCAAAACCTGACCTGTTAATTGTGCACTGTGGAGGTAATGATTTGGGCACTTTGACTGGGGTAGGTCTGGAAATGCTTTTAAAGGACACCTTTGAGCAATTGATGGCACTTTTTCCTCAGACTGCCTTGGTATATTCAAATATATGCCAAAGACAGAAATGGAGGTGGTCAAACCAATTTTGTCCACAAATTGAGAAGTCGAGGAAGCATGTAAACAAATCTGTTTCAGCTTACATGAGAGACCATGGAATGGGCTCCCTGTACAACAATAACTTGCGTTACTACATGCAAGATATCTACAGAGGAGATGGAGTTCACTTCTCAGATGAGGGCAACAGAGTTTTCATTTTGAATTTAAGACTGTGCATTGGTACCTACTTATAAGTACCTAAATGTACCATAAACCCAAAAGCTCTTCTCAGAGCTACCCTACATCTGATCACTCACAATTATTATTTTACTCTAACTTTTTTCACTAATTTTCAAGAAAGTACGCTCCCCAGAACACTTCCCGGTTCGCGAACCGGGCGCACTCCACGCAAAAAAACTAAAAAAACGATATATTTTTTTTTTGCCCTGCGAGACCCTTTTAAAGCCTCCACATCAAACCTAGGGGGTCAGGGACGACCTACTATGCCCCCTTATGGTCATTTGCCCCTTCGCTTTGGCCTCCTCTTGTCTCTCGATCCTACCGAGAGACAAGATGGTGGCCGCTACGGACTGTTTGGAATGTTTACAGACGCCGAAGAACCAATCAGCTTCGCAAAGCTCCGAAGCGGAGCGCTGTTACAGATATATATCTTTTTTTGAACGTTAATTTCTCAAAATCCACTGGAGCACATATATTGAGACCTAGCAAAGGCACATCGGGCTACCAGTCCCTACAATTTTGCCAAGTTTCGTGCAAATCCATTCAGCCGTTCGATTATTATTATTATTTTTTTTTTTTGCCCAGCGGGGCCCTTTTAAAACCTCCACATCAAACCTAGGGGGTCAGCGAGAATCTACTATGCCCCCTTATGGTCATTTGCCCCTTCGCTTTGGCCTCCTCTTGTCTCTCGATCCTACCGAGAGACAAGATGGCGGCCGCTACGGACTGTTTGGAATGTTTACAGACGCCGGAGAACCAATCAGCTTCGCTTCACAAAGCTCCGTTGCGCGAAAAGTACGCGAACTGGAGCGCTGCCCGGTCCGCTGTTACAGATATATATCTTTTTTTGAACGTTAATTTCTCAAAATCCACTGAAGCACATATATTGAGACCTACAAAAGGCACATCGGGCTACCAGTCCCTACAATTTTGCCAAGTTTCGTGCAAATCCATTCAGCCCTTCGGGCTAAAAGTGAGGCCAACCGCCCTATGGAAAACTCAATGTTAAAAACACGTTTTGGGACCCCCCTTTTTTCTCGGCCCCCCCTTGACAACCCCCCCCCAAATTTTCAAGGGCTGCTCAGAAACAAAATGTGCCATTTTCCTGAAAATTTCAGCCAATTCCATCCACAAACGCCAAAGTTATTAGACATAGAATTTTCAAAAATCCCTTAGAGAAAAAATCCTAACTATATATACCTACTGGCGACCGCCAGTAGGTAATATATATATATATATATATATATATATATATATATATATATGTACATATATATATATGTATATATATATATGTATATATATATATATATATATATATTTACATATATATATATATATATATATATATATTATATATATATATATATAAATATCTCCTACTGGCGTTCACCAGTAGGTAGTTATAGTTAGGACCAAGTTTCCATAGGAAGATCATTTTCTGTTTTGCTTATAACTTTGGCGTCGTTTGATGAATCTTCATGAAATTTTCCAAACTAATTATCTGTTCATATCAGCTCCTATGTCTTAAATTTGGGGATGATTCGTCAAGGGGGCGCCGAGAAATATGGGGGGTCCCAAAACATGTTTTCTCCATGCAATTTCCATGGGAAACTTTAGACAAGGCTACAGGTCGAACGGGTGAATGGCATTACCCCAAATTTGACAGGGAGAAGGGTCTTGGTCTAGATAGAACGCTTTTGTTTATTTGGTGTAAATCCGTTCAGTAGTTTTGGAGAAATATCAAAATTTACAGATATCGATATTTGGGAATTCTACCATCTGCTTGGCTGAGGCGTTACGAGCATGAGCTTGCTGCTTATTGGCTGCGAGCAGTGTGAGCGGTTGCAACTAGGACGTATTGGCAGCCATTTTGTGATTCGGTAGAAACGAGTAAAGGGAAAAAAGGGTGAAAAGAGGAGGAAAGAGGAGGACATGAGCACTGTAACCTCTGTGGGGTAGTGCGGAGCGAAGTAGTCACTCCTACCTGTCTGAAAGTGCGGTGTTGCTCAGAGTGACATTGTGCTAACACTAGATGCTGCCACACTCGGGTTTGAAACCGAGGGCCTAAACCGTGAGCTCATTGCTGTAAAGTGATGTGTTCTGGTCTTTGTAGCATACGTGTGTAAGTAATGTTAGTAGGCGTTAATACCATACAGGGAGTGGAAAGCGAACTACTGATCCCTACCGTGCGTTTATACTATACCGGTAGTGAAGTACTCACGCCTACTGGTGTGAAGACTCGGGGATCAAACCGAGCTGATTGCTGTAAAGTGATGGGCTCTGGTCGCTATAGCATACTGCCCGCTGTAGTATAACTGTATAAGTAGTTTTAGTATGCGTTTATAGTATACAGGGAGTGGAAAGCAAACTACTCACCTCCAGTGGTCTGAAGACTTGGGGATTAAATAGTGAGCCTAAGTCGTGAGCCCATTGCTGTAAAGTGATGTACTCCGGGCGGTGTAGCATACCTGTAGAAGTAGTGTTAGTTTACGTTTATACAATACAGGGAGTGGGAAGCGAACTACTCACCCCTACCGGTCTTAAGACTTGTGGATGAAACCATGAGCTCTTTGCTGTAAAGTCATGTGCTCTGTGTAGTATTCCAATGTAAGTCATAATACAATGTTACTATGTAATGCTACTAGAATGTAAGTATGTCATGTTAGAATGTAGGGCTGTCATGAGGGGAACCTTGGGGAGTTTGTACATTGTGCTGGAGAAGACGGTTGCCTTGCTGTCTGCTCCTGTTGGTGGTCGTGTAAGCTGTCTTGTTTTCCTGCTATAAATCTACTTATCGGATCCACTGCTATCTGCCTCTTCACAGCATAAATTTGGCAACGAGCGGGAGAAGGTAAAAAGAAGGCAGCACTCACCAATATTTCGAGCTTGCTTGCGTTCTGCTGAAGACCCGTTTTCTTCATGAAGATGTTTTTACTCATCACAGGGTCGTCGGCTCATTGAACTATGTCATCCGACCTCTGATAGGATTTATATTTTTTGATTTTGGGCTTCCTCTGCCTCTTCACTACACTCTGGTCACTGTACTACATGTGTGTAAGTAGTGTTAGTATGCATTTATACTAATTCTATAGTTATGCAGTAACCAATGCATCATGGTCCTAGGGAATGCCAGCTCATACAATGTCCCGGGGTGTGCATCTGCGGGACATTCATGTTTGCTATTACATGGCGGGTGCATGGCTTCCACCCTGTGATGGCAAATCCTTGTTTGCCTCATTGAAGCAAGAGGAGGAAAACCTTGTATCGCTTTAATAGAGTGGATCCGGATGGTAAAAATGGAGAAAAAAAAAATGAATCTGGGTCTCACCCGTTCATTTAAATGAGCCCCCTGGTGGGTAATGTTCCGGGGCCAATCCCATTATTATATTGCGGGGTCTCTGCAGCACTGGGGACCTTAATCTCACATGTAAATTAGGCACAGGAGGGCACAGAGACATTTCACAGCCTAGGGGATCGCCACGTCCCCGGGTATTGTTTACTAATTGTTCGGGAGCTTCGAGGCCCACAAGTCCAGGGATCGCCACCCTCCGGGGCTCTACTTAAATATGCAGGGTGGGCCTCGCCAGTCCCTGAAGCCTCGGTGGCCCTAGGCAGTGCCTTATTGGTTCTGTATTCACACGGGCAGTACTCTTGGTGTTATTAAAGTGATACACTGATAGAACCCTTGCAGTTGTAGAATTACGCATCCTTCATTTATGTAATAGTCTGTTGGTTTATATTCGGTAGGTGCACCACAAAATTACAAATGTTTTCCCTCATAACCTCCTATAAACAGCCGATTTTGACAATAAACTACAGACAAGTGTGATAAATAGAAGATCCATACACTCACTGATTTATTGGCAAAAATAATAACCTTTATTAAAACAAAACAAATAAATGAAAACGCAACTTTATTCGAACAAACAACAGTATCAAATTAAATAAGTGGGAGGGACTCCTCCGGAAGCAGCGTACAAAATCTGCAAGACAAAAAAGAAACATAAGTAGGTGTGCCGTGTCCAATAGAAAAAGAAAGGTAGTCAGAATAAAAGGAAGATAGTGAGAATGGGACAGAGAAGGAGTGGGTGGAAGGGAGAAGGGGAGGGAGAGTCAAAAGAACAGAGGGAGGAGGAGACAGAGCGTCGGCCTACTGCACCGAGCCCTGACTGTTTACCTCCCGTCACCCGTGCGTCTAGGACGCTGGGGTCCGCGAGAAAGAGTGTGGTCCAGCAAGTCCTTAAAATGAAACAGTTATGAATGAATCCAGAGATTACATTATTATCTATGGCAACATCGCTTGCCTTCACCTGTGTACTCAGGCTGCTGCACCCCAGCCCCTTCCCCCACACTGTGCTTAATTGCAGCTCCTGCGCATCGAGGCTTCACTGCTCACCTGCCACCACCGTTGTGTCCAATGACGTGCCGGTGCAAGCTCCGACTCCGGGGTGCCACTCTCAGGGTGGCACTGCAGGTCTCCGGTTGGGGACGGTGTCTTGATACCACGATGGAAGGCGTCAGAATGCCCTGGGCATCGTCACGGGGTGAGCACCCGCTCTGCCCATTTTGGCGCAAGCAACTCAGTGTCTGAAAAAGAAGAAATAATATAATGCTGGAAATGTCTTGAGGCCAAAAGGCAGCACAATAATGCGCACACACACTCACCAGGCATCGTGTAACACACATTTGTTGCTTGATGTAACGTTTGAGATGTATTGGCATCACAAGTGGAAGGCTAATGTACAGACCATGTATATTGATCAAGATGATCGTTGCATGTTGTGTGTAGATTTGTGTACACAGCAAAAAACTTTTCAAAAAAGCTCTCTAAGCAGAAGGGGTGTGTCTCATCAAACGCTGTAGAGAGAATGACTAAAATGGGTGGGGTCCTCCAACTGTTACAATGGGAAATGTTATGAACTAATCAAATGCTTTTTTTTTAAGGTCACATGGCAATCGCGCATCGAGCGCGCTAGGAGGCCCCACCTGACGCGATTTTGAGAAAATATATTTATCATAATATAAGTTTATTACAGTTAGAAATATATAAATGTTTAAAATATTTTAGATTACCGCTTGCTCTCATATACACTTTAAACTTATTTAGATATAGTTTTGAGACATAAAAAAAAATGAGGGAATGGCGTACCCGGTGCAACACCGTACGTCTATGATGTAACACAGGGCCTGACAGCGTGCACTCGTTGCATACGCAACGCGCAGTGGGCGCAACCCCATACGTGCATGACATTACGTGTGGCTTGGTACTGCGTACCCGTCGGATACCAAAAAAGCAGCTGGCGCGACCTCATACGTATATGATGATACATGGGACGCGGTGCCACAAACCCGTCGGATACGAAATGCGGATCATTTACGAGTTTAGCAATATGGCGGATAGGATTCGCATGGTGATGGAGCTTGGTACACTACCGGTATGGGACTGCAGTTTCTCCAAAGAAAAAATACATATTTTTTTGGGACGATATAAAACATTACATAATTTTTAATGTTAAAAAAAACGATAGAGTTCCAAAATAATAAAACAAAAATAGAAAAAAACGGGTTTTATAAATATTAAAATATGAAATAAACATTTAAAAAACCTTCGAAATTCACTGAAAAAACTATAGGTTTTACAGGCGTTATAGTTAGGAATTAGCACTTAAAACAACCTTTGAAATTAACTAAAAAACCATAGGTTTCAAGGATGTTATAGTTAGTTGGACATTTGACTCATATAAAACCAGAGAAATTTGCCCCTTATAGTTAGTTAAGCTAACCATAACTCGCAAGCTTGCACTGCACTGCTGATGACGTCACATATTACATCACTCATGACATGGTCAGTGACATCACTGATGACATCACTGATGACATCTCAAATGCCATCACTGATTACATCATCCAGTGAATGTGTGTGTTCTGTAAAGTTTAAATATTTTTCATATATATCTATGCCAAGGTGTATTGAAGAATGAATGAATTTACAGGTGCCTGAAGGGATTATTTAGTAGGTGTGTGACTCACTGTATAAGTGAGTGATTAAACGTGTCTTAGCTGCTTCACACGAACAGAAATGACGAAAAGCGGACCCCAAAGATAGTGCCAATCAAAGTGATTTATTCAGCGCCCAGCCAGTCCGCGATTACGTGTTTTCACCCCCACTCGGGTCTTGATCACATGACGCATTGCAGCAGAAAGAGACGGTATTTAAAGTGCCATGGCAGGAAATGACGACATGGAGTGCAAAAAATGCATAGAGACCAACAAGTTACTATTAGCAGCATTACATACTTCGACATTCTGTGCAAACCATTTTGCGGATTTTGTCTGAGCATAATCCAATAAATATATAAATCTAAATAAATATGCTTACAAAAGTTAAAAAGGAGTTCTTCCCCTAAAACACGATATGTAAAAGGATGGATCCAGCGATAAATACAATTCATGGACAATCTGGACTTCTATTTAAAAAGAAATTCCTCAACTTTACAAATACTTTTATGTTAAAGCTGTAGTCCATTTACCAGGCTGTTCCATAGTATGCACAGTAGTCAAAAAAGTACTTTTTAGGTGAAAAAATATACATAACACTTTACGCTGCTGGTATTCATATTTATATATATAAACATCAGTGTTTAAATTTTCATTCCCTTAAAAAAATGCAAAAATCACTTTCTCGATGCAGGCTACAGAACTTTATATTCCAAAAGGTCCTCAAAGTTAGAATCAAAGGCTTTCTGTTGCAGGCAGCAGTACCATAAGACCATACTAAAGGTCCTATATGCGTCATAATTAAAAAAAACACCACCTCAGAGCAGGCTTAAGATATACATATGAGGTAGGATAGGTATGGTCTGTTATATATTGTAGTTGGGTACAATACAATTGACACAGTCGGTTAGATATGGTATAAGATGTAGCCTAACAGCCAACAACTTTGGAACTAGGGAACTAGTTTTGAAGCCCAGCTTTGGCTCACCAGCCTGTGATACTGGACAAATCTTGGGCCATATTTCCACTAAATAAAACTGCAAAAAGTTAAACAAATAAAAAATGATGATAGGTAGGTATGATGTGGTAGGTAGGTACGTTAAGTTAGGTAAGTGTGTAAGTTATAGTGGATAAGCTATTGTAAGTATGGTAGATAGGCATTTTAGCAATAATAGATGGTAGACTAGGTGATAGGTATTGTGGGCAAGTAGGTACGTATTGTCAGTTAGGTATGTTAGATTAAGTATGGTAGTCAGGTTACCTATTCTAGGTATGTTGTGTGGTAGGCTAGTTGTATGTAAACCTAGCCCGAACCTCAGCAGAGCACTGTATAGTGTCAATTACAAGCATAAAGTTAACAAGTGATAGAGGGTGTTGTGTTGTGGACAGTGAATGCATTGTAATGTAGTGTTTTTAAATTGTAGCAGAGTTTGGATGCTCCTGATGGATATGGGGATGTTGTTCCCGATCCTATATTCATAGATGGAAAAGATCCACTGCTGCCCCCCCCCCCCCCATTTTATGCTTCTTAGTCTGCAGTCTGATTGTGTTCTGGCTACGAGTGTGCAGAGAGCCACCCGAGAGGATAAGCAAAAGTGCTAGTCATGATGGCTTTGTAAATGATGCAGCTGATTTTTAAAATGGCACAGGTCCACAAGGGGAGCCAATGGAGTGTCGTTGTGATGGGATTACATTTCCTCTGGTTTTGTGGGAAACTTGCTGTGTGATTTACAATACTCTTACTGGCTGCCAGTGTTGTTTCTGGGAGGCCATGAGGAGGGCATTACCACCATCCAGATACAACAGTATGATGGCTTGAACAGAAGTTCTGAAGTTGTTTTTAGGAAATGGTTTCACTTTCTTTAGAAGAGACAGCTGGCAGCAGGCCGTCTTTGTTTTTGGCAATGTGTAAAGATCCCTCTCCGAAGTAATCAGGACAATGAGGTAAGTTCAATTAATTTATCAATTGCAGGGAGCCAAATAAGATATGTCCATACAAGCCTGAGCTTAACTGATCTTCTGTGGAATCCCACCACACGCAGTGTGTTCCAGATTCCACAATAGAACAAAGAACACCACACATCTCCCTCCTTAATAAGAACAAACATAACAACAGCATTTATGAAATACAAAGATAAACTGATATTATAATTTTTGCGATAGTAAAATTTTCATGACATTTCAGATGATGAACAAAAATAAATAGAAATAGAAAAACATAAGATTGACTATGTTGACACAAGAAGTTAACTGTACATAACATAATCTCAACTCCATGAAGGTGGATATCTCTGTCTCACACTAACCTGACTTCTACCAACGTTTGAAGAATTCTGGCATCCTTTTCTCCAATTAAAATCATTACGCAAAATCCTTTTGTTTTGTACAGAAGGTACACAAGATGTATCTCTATTAGAGACCTTCACCACTTTTGAAAAACTCCAAACATTCCCATCAGTCAGCTCCACAACTTGTCTACCAACCCTGACTACCTTCATGGGATCAGAAAAACGTGACTCACCTGTCCTGACAAGTCTGCCCTTTTTCACACGTACCCAATCACCTACAACAACAGGACATTGAACACTGTCAGTAACATGTGATTGTTTTACAGTCGTTTTAACCAAACCAGACTCTTTGTCCACCAAATCTTGTCCACCAAATCTCTCATCCATTGTTGACTCATATTGCACAAACTCTTCCTACCTCTCATTTTTTCAAAAGGTGATACATCACCCTCACTTCTAGGAGAATTTCTGTAATTCCAAAGTAATTTATTCACAGCATCATAACAATTCTTTCCATTGCTTAAGGCAAGTTGTAATCCTTCTTTCAACACCCGTATCCACTGTTCCACAATCCCATTGCTTTGAGGATAATATACTGACGAACACTTATGAATAATCCCATGGTTTTCTAGAAATGACTGCATCTCTACTGAGGTTAATTGTACACCATTTTCAGTTAATATTGACAAAGGAAAACCTTCCTTCTCAAAAACATCGTTTAAAAATTGAATAACCACTTTTGAAGTCACCTGAGAAACAAATTTAACTTCAGGCCATTGAGATAGTTGGTCAATTAAGACAATAGCATAAACAGGATTATGACCGAAACTCAAAGGACCAGCAATGTCCAATGGGACACACTCCCACACTTTAGTGGGTCTCGAGACAGGTTTGTGATGATAAACTAAAGTTTTTTGCGATATGTCACTTACACTGCATTCAACACAAGATCTAACTTTCCTTTCAATAGATCTATCAATAGAAGGCCACCAGAATTCACACCTGATTCTTCTCCTTATGCTAGACATACCTGGATGTCCCTCGTGAGCCATATCTAAAACTATTTCTCTAAAATCTCGAGGAACAACCAGTTGTAATCCTCTCATCAAAATAATATCCTGAATAGATAATTCTTGTGCAATCTGAAGATAAGGTAACAAGTCTTGAGATATATCAGTTTTCTTGGGCTAAGTACTTTTGACAAATCTCCATCGTCGCCAGTGTAAAGATCCCTCTCCGAAGTAATCAGGACAATGAGGTAAGTTCAATTAATTTCTTAATTGCAGGGAGCCAAATAAGATATGTCCATACAAGCCTGAGCTTAACCAATCTTCTGTGGAATCTGATCACACGCAGTGTATTCCAGATTCCACAATAGAACAAAGAACATCACACAATGCCTTCCTTGAGGGAAATGTTGATGTTCAGGGTAAATCTAAGTGAGTTACAATTCAATGAAAGGTGGTGTTTAAAGCTGTCAGGGTTAATGTCATTGACTCAGTTTGCACTGTTTCCTGTTTGTCGTCCTTGGCAAATAGGAATACTGTCTTCATTGAGTAGAGATTCAGATAGGCACTGCAAATCCAAGTCTGAATGAGGTGCAGGCTGTGTTCGAGACATTTGATGTCGGAAGCGGAGGAAAGTATTTTAGGGTAGCGAAAGGGCTTTAAGTAAGATTCTTAAGTGTGGTAGGTAGGTGTTGTAAGTTGGTATATGATAAGTTAGGTATTTGTAGGTAGATGAAGTGTCATCTGTTGTGCATGTTAGGAAGGCATGATAGAAAATAACTTTTGTCTGATCTTTAAAGGTGTGTACTAAGAAATCATTTTCTAGATCTCTTGCATAAAAAGTAGAGCATTGGTATTGAACAGCACACATGTTCGGCTATAAATAAAGCACATTATTTTCTTATTGTTGAGTGGCTTAACAGTTACTGAAAATTTACATATTTAAATATTTAATAATCCACTCCCTTAGTAGAAAGAAAAGGAGGTTTATTAATATAATTGCACATAGGTGCTTTACCTTAATCATCATTATTTAATTTTGAAATAAAAATGGCCCCTTTGCTGAACAGACTCCAGTGCCCTCAAAACAGACTGTTATGAAAATGAGACAGAAGATGAAGTTTGCATTGAAAGAGGCAAACTTAAATAACAAACACAGCAAAATACTGCATATTAGATGCTTTTGTCAAGGACACAGTATTTGTGTTGCATCTTTAAGAAAGATTGCATGCACTTCTATAGTTTGTCAACAAAATATTAAAAGCTGTAAATCTAGCAACATGCCACCATGACAGCAAAGTAAAACAAATGAGCGCTCAAAGTGAGTAGTAAATAGCACTGTGCCTTTATTTTATGACAGAATAGGGCATGCCAAAAACATGGACCAAACGCCGTAAATCAGCAGTTGTGCTGGAACCATTTTCAGAGGGGTGTGCTGTCAAGTGGCGCCACCTCACTAAAGTCAGAATGTGATGTTCTCAAACATGCAAGTGTAGAACCAGCCAAACCCTTTCCATAACAGAATAGTGACCTGCTTGTTGCCTTACTACACATTTTTAACAGTGGGGCACCTTGTGCCTTTTAAAGCAAACTTCCTCAAAACGTAGGCACAGATTAGTTTAGTATGTTGCTAGTAATCGGTCTCTCAACATGAATACCTATTGATGCTGTGAAATCAGCAGGCGCAGTCATTGAAAAGCAAACACGCTCCGTAAATAATTAGATATTATTTACTTTTTGCACAATTTTTTGACACGGTTTCTTCGAAGCATAAATGTAAAAGTTATGAAACCCACACTAACCCAAGGTTCTGTTCTAAATCCCAAAATTCCCTCAGAACTGAGGGCCAGATGTAGGTAGCCTAATACCGGTCGGTAACGGCCAAAATTACCGAATTTTGGCCGTTAACGACCGGTATTAGACTTTTCAGATGTAGGTGGCATGATTGTAGGATTCGGTATTTTACCAAATCGGTAACTTAAGGAATCGGTAAATTACCGAATTCTTAACATACCGATTCGGTAAATTACCAAATCCGTAATGTAGGGAACAATCAAATGAGTGCTTTTCCCATTTTAGGATTCGTTATTTACCACCAACCACAAGTTGGTGGTAAATATCGAAAACCCTAAAAGAAGCAATTTTTTGCAATTTAAAACAGTAACATGTGGCAGACATACATGCCCTGAGGGCATGTATGTCTGCCACATGTGCACCCATGCACTATTGAGGGGTTCAACAGGGTGTCAAAGTGACACCCTTCCACCCTTCAATGTGTTCCCCCTTTTACCGAATCGGCATTTACCGATTCGTTAATTCTCCTTCATTCGTATGAGCCTCCAGGCCCATAGGAATGAATGGGAATTACCAAATCGGTAAATACCGATTCGGTAAATACCGAATCATACCTATTCGGTAATACTTATCGAATTTTTACCTACATTGCATTTACCGATTCTAAAATACCGAATCTGTAAAATTCGGTATTTTAGAATCGGTAAATGTAGTTTACCTACATATGGCCCTGAGTTCCTTATTACAAAATATGCCTAGCAGCTCAAGCCCATATGATACGCGGATACTTTCAACATTAATCTTTTAAGATACACAGGCTACTCAAAGTGTGTTCCTAATAATGCACCCAACTGACAAAAATCTTTCCTATTGATAACATATGGATTTATACACCCATATTACTGTTCTATATAATTTATAATTTCACTCAGATTTCTTCTCTTGATAATTCCAAATTGTGACCTCATGAAGAATTGATCAAACACTTCCAAGTGCCTCAAAAGGAGCAAGTGCAGATTCAAAAGCCTTAAAATATCCATCAGAAGCATTGCTTTGCCACCTGGAACCCCAGATGAATAATATAAGAATATGTGTCTAATTGCAGAGTTTCTTTGGAGCTGAAAAATTGAGCAAGAACAGATATTTAATATCCATCAAACGTCCTCAGCGAGGCATATAATAGCAACCAGGGTTACTATCGGCGCTTTCAAAACAATGCACAGTAATGGCTTTGTGCAGTGGCTTGGTGTCTCTCAAGATAGTATGCATTGGGAGGTAGGGGGGGCAGACCAGACACAGAACCATTTTGGTGTGTGAAAAAGGCTGCTTTATTGAAACAGGTGCACATTACAATGACATACTTGGCAACTGCCTTACAAAACTAAAACCTCGCTATACATCCGACACCTGAACCTGCCCCCACCCTTACGATCCCCTCAACATGCCCCCACTCTGTCATTACCATAAAAACAACATCACAATGTATTGCATTAAAATGATACACGTTTATTAACCAACATCCTATGCCTGCCTTTCTAAAACAGTAAATCACCAAACTTCTCCAACTGAACTTCAAATAAACTGCCTACCTTTTCCCTGCCCATTATCCCCACTATCAACAGTAACCAAAAAAACTTTTGCCAACCCTGGCAAACGTAAAAAAAACAGCACAGCACATTTTCCAAGCGACAATACAAATTACCTCTTGCACACCTGTCCCAACGAAGTAGCTGGCAACCATGCCCAAAACTACTGAATGGGGAATAACACAAATTTAGGGGGGTGATGAAAAATCTTTCCGGTTACGATGTGCTCCCAGCCACCAGGTCACCAAACTTGCCCAATAGTATACAAAATGGAGAACACAGGGACTGCACGAATAATCCCAAACCATCCGGGGGGGGAGACCTACCTATGGTCAGCTGTCCCTCCAAACTCACATTGGGAGGGAGGAGGCAGACCAGACATGGAACTATTTTGGTGTGTGAAAGGCTGCTTTATTCAAACAACTGGACATTACCATGACATACCTGGCAACTGCCTTACTAAACGAAAACCACGCTATGACACCTGACCCCGCCCGACGATCTCCTCAACATGCACCCACCCTGCCATTACCATATAAACAACATTACAATGTATTGTATTAAAAGGATACACCTTTATTAACCAACATCATATGCCTGCCTCTCTAAACCAGTAAATCACCAAACTTCTACAACTGAACTTTAAATAGCACTCCTACTCTTTCCCTGCACATGATCCCAACTTTCAATGGTAACCGAAAAACTTCTGCCAACCCTGGCAAACTTTAAAAATCACACCGACCCAGAAAAGGGAGAGATACCACTACCCATTTTCTGCAAATGAACTAGTCAACAGGTCCTTCACCCGAGAGCTTCCACACATTCAAAGACCTGGCCAAGACTACCCTGATTTCCGAAAGGTATAGGTCCATGCCCATCCTAGGGAGGTGCACACCATCATCCCTGAAAATTTTCACTATATCAAAACGTATCTCTGAATGACTAATCCTTCCAAAACCCAAAATCCTGAAAAAATGTTCCATTTCTGTATTCACTTTCCGCCTAGCTCTATCACTATCACCCGGATTGACGGCTCACGCCAAACCCTGCCAGGCACAAACTCAGTCCACAAAACAAAACAACCTGCCCACTGCTCCTTAATCAAAGCCAAGTGCTTTTTCATAGTCCTCATCAAAACCAAGCCCTTTTTTTGCACAGGTCATTCTCGCCAAGGTGTAACACCAAAATATTGGGGCACCTACTGCCCACCAACCATTTATTGAGACCCGGTATTAGCTCCTTCCAGCACATGCCCCCTTTGTACGTCTACACCACTGTACCCCCCACCCCTCACCGTGTGGGTGTCCCCTGAAAGGGCCGCAATAGACAATAGGTAAGCCACTGGCCGTAAATATTGTCTCCCCCCCCCTTTGGCTGCTCCCATCGTATGCTGCCACAAATCTATGTCCAGCTCACCCCATTTTGCTTCAGGATCCCATGCCAGGCATGCTCTAAATTCCTAATCATATTGGGCCCATGCATATACCCCTCCCGTGATCTGTGCCTTCCTAATGACTTCCATGTATTTAAATAACGCCATGCATCTCTCTGGGTATTTTTCACAGTATATGCTTGCGTATATCAAAAACACTGCTGTAAAGTTTTCTATTGTCAATGGTACCATCAGCCGCTTGGCTAATTCATATTCCTTCTCCTTAGAACCTTCTTTGGACCTCACCTCCCTATGCAGCAGTTTAAGCATTTTGGCATATTCCCCTTTCCAGATATACTGTTTTGTTGCCAGCATTAAATGCCCCCCCAGAGGTTTTGTCACCCCCATATAAGGGAGTTTCTTAATTTTCAGCTCCTTGCTTTCCGGACCATCCTTCTTGTCTCCTGTCTTTTCACCCTCCTCGCTCACTTTCTCTGAGTTGATCCCACTCTTTATATTTGTGCCCTTTGTGTCACCTGTTTCCTAGTGCCCACCCCAATGTCCACAGGGTACTTCCCTTTTCTCAAACGGCTACCCCCTTCCTCCAGACCCTCTATCCCCCCTATACCCACTAAGACCTTAAAGGCTTCGCTTTTGCCCTTTGGGTCCTCCAAGGAGGGTGCCTGTATAGTTGCATTCCGCCTCTACAGTGGCCCTGTACTTTCCAGTGTCCTATGTGGCCTCACAGCAGACCCCAATGCCTTCTGTGGCCTCTCTGGTGGTGCCTGCAAAATACTATTCGATACATTACCTTGCTTCCCCCCTCCTGATCATCCTCCTCCCGCAATTCACCTTCTTCAAGGCTTTCTTCATCGAAATCTATCTCCTCTTGGCCCAACACCTGGGGCCATTCCTGATTTCAATCTAACTGAAGGGCCCTACCGGATCCCCTGCTCCCTGCCTGTGTAGGAGCAGACTGTACCTGCCGGTACTCCACTGGCACTCCCGCCTATTTGCTGTTGCTCCTTGGTGCCCCAGCGGTCCATTGCGACCCGCTGGCTGTTGGGGCCAGCGAGGTCGTTCTGGGCCTTCTGCTGGCCGCAACGGGCTTTCCTGCCGTTAATGGGGTGCCATTCTGGGCTCCTCCCTCGCTTCTCCTCTGGGCCTCTGAGCTGCCCCCAGCCCTGCCGAGTCTGCCGTGCTGCCTTGATCCTCGATCTGCAACAAAATTGTCTGGTCTGATGTGCTGGTTCCCTGCCAACCTACTGCCTTACCCTGACTAGATTGTACTTCTAATCATCCCCCTTTCCCCCTGAACTCTCTTGCCCCAACCCTGCCATTGTCCTCCCCTCCTCGTCTTCACTCCATTCTAGCATGGCCGTGACAAGTGCCAAACCAAACAAGGTCCTGCTCCCACCTGTGTGCCCTCCCCCTGGGGACTGTCCTGCCGTATCCCCCCTTTATCTTCCCACCCCATCCTGTGACCCTTGCCTCATACTGCAGGGAACCCCCTTTCACTAAATAAGCACCCAACTTCCCCAGCCTGCCCAGGCCCCTCACCTCATTACTCCAGGATAAGAATATATCCAGGCCCTCCCATGCCTGATTGTCCCAAGTAGGCTCTAGTTCCCCCGGCAACTCGTCTTCCTCTCCTCCCACTTGGCCCCGGGGCTCCTCATCCCCTCCCCTGTTGCATGGTGTTTTAGATTCCGAATGAATTTTTCCGATTCATGCCCTTATATAGGTACAATTCGCATTACCCTTATATAGGCATAGAAATCAATCCCTAATTTAGGCATAGACCATGCTACCCAAATACAGGCATGGCTACTTCTATCCATTCATCAAGGTCACAACAATTTCTTGGAAAACCAGACTCTTAAGCAGAAGGGACTTCCCCTAGCCTGGATATTGATTTCTCCAAGAAACTCATTATTATGCATGAACAACTATTCCTTAGGGGTTCATCAATGATGTTCAAATGCCCGACTTTACGCCAAAGCTGACATTCCTAAACACCTTCAAGGTATAAATATACCTTCACATGCTTTGGCAAAGCACAGTGTGGTTCGGTGCAGTTCGACTACCTACTTGCCTGACGCAGCTCGCTACAGCAAGTGCCGAAGGAAGCCGACTCTCCAGCTGACGCACTGACAAGAAGCTGCTCTCCTCTGCCGAGAATCCAGCTCCAGTGTTTCTAACTCCCCTTGTGGGGTGTTGGGAAATCGAGTCCGAGACAGAGATACCAACCTCCTTCATTCTAAGGTATGGAGCTGATTAAAACCTAGAGAAACCTTTGGCAGTTCTTGGCAAAAACTAAACCTATGCTAAAGACCATACTTCTTCCCTCGTACTAGAGCTAGGTTAGGTACATTGGGGTAGGCGTATTTTAGAAGCACCAGTTGAGTATTTTAGCCTGTGTTATTTATGTATGTTTTTTAATATGTCATAACATTAGACAATACTATTACAGTATTATTTTATAATACTATTCTCGCTGTACACATTATACTTTGCATTCTGTCTAACAATTGTAGCAGTTCACCTCTCTTGTATGAGAAAGAAGACTGTTCAATAAACCCCTTTTATTGAAATGCCCGTCTCTCTATTTTCTCTGCAACTCTGTAGAAACGAAGCATGCACAATTGACTGAGTAAAATATTTATCTACTGTTTCCACGACTCTGAAGATATTTGTTCCAGTACTAGGGAAACAAAGTTGTTATGTTTATGTGGTTGTCAGAAAAGAATCCCTTCTTGTGTATTCTAGAAAGTTTCTAGTGACCTCTGAGCTAGCTGGCACTCACAATTAAGTTTAGTATATTCGATAGAGACATACTGATCTCAGTCCTATGTCACATCTATAGGATATATTATTCTAATTCGCAGAGCCTATTGGGAATATAGTAACTACACTACACCCCCATGGCCCTCCCTTACCCACCACCCCTCGGTACCAAAACCCAGACCCGCCCCCCCGCCCCTGTCTCATCCTCCTCTATAAAGTCCTCCTGGCCTCCCCCCTCCCTTCTCCTTCCATGTCACAGGCTCCAACCTCCTCATCAGGCAAGTCTAAAAATACTTCCCGGCTCACTTCTCCCTCATTTATGCCCAAGCTTGCCCCCTCCCTTCCAGCTGTCCTGCCTGAGGGCTGGACCCCGCGTGACCCTCCAGCTAAACCGAGCTTGAGCCTACTGACTTGGCCACGCCCCCGTTGCCTGACATCCCGCTCTCAGAAGCGGCACACTCTTTTTTAACAGCCCCGGTAGCCGGCTTGCATACAAAAGTCTCTGGGGCTGTTCCGACTTGTTTTTAAGGTCCCCAGCTGCGCGGAGCATTGCCTCCGTCATGCTTTGGGTTGGCCCCACCCCAAGCTTCCTGCACCGGGATTTCCTTGCGCGCACCCGCCAACTGCTGCCCGGACTTGTCCAGGGCCGCTCTCCTTGCATATGAGCAGCCCCGTTCAATCACCGCACATCTATTTTGCCTCTTTGGCAAGGAGCACGCCTGCCGCATTCGGTGCGCCGGCCCCGTGGCCTCTGGTATTACCAAGTCGAGGCACCTGGCCTCGCTCAGGAGCCTCAATACCTCCAGGACCCTGCACTCCTCCATGGCCTTCAGTGATACAAAAATCTTCCTCCACTTACACTAACACATAAACCCTAGCTCACAAAGCACCGGAAACATCTTTCCAGTTATGATGCGCTCCCAGCCACCAGGTAACGAAACCTAAAATGGTGTCTGGGAGTGCCCTCAGGAGAGCTTTAAAGGCTTGGGCTACAATTGGGCTACAAATGTTTAGCACAATAGTATACAAGCCGCATAGTATACAAAATGGAGAACATGGGTACTGCCCCACCCCTTCCAAACCGGCCGGGAGGGAGACCTCCCTACTGTTGGCTGCGCTCCAACCCCCAATGGTACAATGGCAGGGCCGGACTGGGAACCAAAACCGGCCCTGGCAAGGTGCTCGGCTGCCCCCCCCCCAGGGGTTGTGGGTGCCACCGAGCTCGTTGCCAGAGCCGGTTTTCGGCCTATTTTGTTACAGGGCCGATTTTACAGCTATGCTGCACACACACGGGTTGGGGAGGAGTGGCTTGACCAATGCTGTGAGCCCTGACTGTTTGGTCTGCCCTCTGGGGCCGACCAAACCAGTTATGCGTACTCAGCATTTTATCTATGTAGGCTGCATGCAGCCTACATAGAGAAAATGGCCTCACTACAGGCGCCCGGCTAGGTGCCGTCCGCACCAATCACAACGCTGCCATTGCAGCATTGTGATTGGCTTAGGGGAGGGAGGATGCCTGTTTCCTGTTCCTGCCGGAGGCGGGAGAGTGGAAAGCAGCAAGAAAACGCGGGCGTGGGACCCAGCCAGGCGCGGAGGCAGCGCAGGACCCGGTAAGGTACGTATTTTTCAATACCCCCCGCACGACCCCCCCCCATCTGCCCACCTACCCATGAGTCATGCGAGTCGTGACTGTTTAAACGAAGTATGTAAAAGCACAGAAAGGAGGGTTAGGCCAGCCCTCGACATCGATTGGTTTTCATGTGCTTTTCATGCATTGCCAATGCTTGGATAGCCTGTCGGTCGAGACAAGGGCACTTTGAGGATGGTTCCATTGTTCCATTTGTGTTCCCATTAGATGTTGGTGATGGGGATCAAATAGTCCTTTCTTAAACTGCAGTTGTAATGTTACATGTAGGTTGAAACTAAGAGCCAGGTTGTGTTCTTTAATTTATATTGATTACTGCGCATAGGCACATAAAAATGTAACTGCTTATGTACAGTGGTGCTTGAATTAGGGATGTGGAAGGTTCTGCAACTCCCCGCCCATTTTCATAAAAGACGCGAGAATGAGAACAGAATATAATTACATTTCATAGTTGTTTCTTTGGCAACATCTCTTTTCATGGAAAGTCGGCTCTTAGCTCTAAATTAAATCTATACTTAGGCTCATTTTTTCTTACAAACAACTGCTAGCTATTTTTATTTATCCTACAGATGTTTGTTTGTCTCATAGCAAAATGTGACCTTTATGAAACTTGAAATTATTGGCACTGGCTGAGGCACAGAAGATGAAATGGGGAGAATTTAAGTCATAGGTTTAAATCCCAGCCTGTGTATGCAGCATTCATCGACTTTACCACAGCGTTCGACCGAGTGGATAGAGTGACCCTGTGGAAAAATCTGAAGAAATTAGGAATCCCTGAGCAGTTGTTACGAATTATAGTTGCACTGCATACCGACACCTGGTGCCAAGTACAAATGGGGAGGGAAAAGGGCCTCACTAACCCGATCACAACCCCCAACGGACTTAAGCAAGGGTGCCTCCTTGCCCCGTTGTTGTTCTCCTTATATCTCAGTGATTTGCCTCAGCATCTAGAGCAAGAACTAAACTTTCCACCAAAGGTCGCTGCCCAAAAAGTTCACACCCTACTTTACGCGGACGATATTATCGTGATGGACCAAACCCCCTCTGGTCTTCAAAACAATCTGGATGCCCTGTATAAGTATACTAAGGAAAATTTTCTAATACCTAATTTAGCCAAAACAAAAATAGTGTCTTTCTCAGGCAAGAAAAAAAACAGTACATTTTGTTGGAGACTTGGTGACGAAAAAATCGAAGAAGTTGAGGAGTATACCTATCTGGGTAGGATCTTCACTAGGGCCCCGGTGTAGGTAAAACGCATTTACCGATTTTAAAATACCGATCCGTACCGATTCGGTATTTCACAATCGGAAAATGATATGTAGCAAAAATTAATCGGAACAATACCGATTCGGTAGCAATCGGTATCGTGAGTCGATACGTACCGATTCGCCAAGTACCGAATCGGTATAGCCCGGATCGGACACGTCCGAATCGGTAAATAAAAATGCGGATCCTACCGATTCGGTAAACGCCGAATCGGAAATAGAAATACGCCCCATGGGCCGAAAGGCCAATAGGAACGCATAATACATACCGATTCGGTATTTACCGAACATATTCGGTATATTCCGAATCGGAAAATAGGAATCGGAGAATGCCGATTCGTCGAGCAGGGTAACTGACACTGAAGACATCAGCCAATGAGCTGGAAGCACCCTCCCCACAGGGAGTGGCAACCCAGGCAGGTGCAACTCATCAGAACTTTCTGGAAAGCTGCCTGAGCTGAGCAAACACAGTGAGCTGCAGTCTTAGCAGGATCCCTGTGAGACATGGCAAACAGCACTGAGAGCCAGAAGGCAGAGCGCAAGAGGAAGACCAAATTCAGCACCATGGAGCTGCAAACGTTGGTGGAGGAGGGGGTGAGGGTGCACAGGCAGCTTTATGGAAGGCTGTCCCTCACTGTTCCGGAGAGCACCAAGAGGAAGCTGTGGATAGACATCGGGGAAAAAGTCAACGCTGTTGGTGTCACCCACAGGAGCCAAGACGACCTCAAGAAGAGGTTTTACGATATCCGTGGCGTGACAAAGAGAAAACTGGCTGACCTGCACAAGCAGGCTGGACTTACTGGAGGAGGCACAAACCGGGCGCCACCCCTCACTCAGCTGGAGGAACTAGTGGCTACGACCATTGAGAGGGCGAGTGTCGTGGGAATTGGGGACCTGGACAGCTCATTCCGAGCTACAGCTACAGGTAAGAAGCATGCGCAACTTGACACACCATACCAGCCACCTCCCCTATAGACCCAATGCACAGCCAAACCCCAGGCCAGTACTGCTAGCAACAGACATGAGCAATGCATCTTGCTAAATGTAGTCATCAAAAGTACCCAATAATGCCACTGCAGAAGCATAAGAAAAATAACTGTAATACTGCATCTACGTTTTTGCAATGAGATGTGCAATGCTTTAATAGTAGTGACTGGAACACATTAGCACTCAGTTGACAAATGCTTCTTTATACCTAGGGGCACCATCAGGCGGGGGAGCAGCACCAACTCATGCACCAGCTCCAGCACCAACAGCCAGTGCGGTGGCGGTGGCAAGCACCAGTGTAGCAGCACAGGAGGAGGACAACAGCAGTGCCCTGGGCAATGAGGAAGACACTGGACATTCCCTCACACATCCACACTCCCCCCGACTGTCTCTGTCTCAGTCGCCCACATTGCAATTCTCCCCGGAGATCACACCACCACAGAGCCACCCTGCACCTGCCACATCCCCTGCCAGGAGGAGAATTGTTGCTCCATTAATCATCATGGAGGGAGCAGCGGGTCAGGCTCCTGCACAAGACCCTGTGACACCAGCGTCACCCCTGCACACACAGCAGGGCAGCAGAAATCCACGGAGGCCACGTGCAACCAGCAGTCCAATACAAGCACAGGGAGGCAGCGTGTTCGCAGGGCTGGAGACCAGTATGGTGACGATTCAGAGAATGCAGGCAAAATCCATCATGGCCTGCCATCGCCAGTTGCGCCTGCACAACCTGCAGATGGGGGAAATGGCACAGGGCTTCAAGACATTTGTAGATAGCAACAAGGAGATTGCAACATCTATTGGCCGAATGACCACTGCCATCACCCAGCTCTGCAACAGGATGGATGACCATGAGCAATGTCGTCGCAGGGATGCACGTATACAGAATAGGTCACTCAACCGCCTTGCAGCTGCGACCGCCCAGCTATGCCAACGTGGGGCAAACATGGAGGCCAGCCTCACACAGAACATGTCAGAGGTCACTAGGGGCATGGGCCGTATTACCACCGCCATGGAGACACTACTGATCTCCAACACTGTTGTGAATCCCGTCCTGGGCGAGGCTGGGGACAGCAGCAGCCGCAGCAGCCCGGCCAGCGCAGTGTCAGAGCTGCGCCGGAGCAGCAGGCGCTCAGCTGAGGCTGCTGGGCATACAGAAGGGGGTGAGGCTCATCCTAGTGGGGCTGCTAAGCGCAGCAAAAAATAAGACTGGCAGTGAGGGTGAGGCAACCCGGACAATGGACATTTCAACACTTCTTGTTTACCTTTTCTTTTGTTGCACATCAGTGCAGTAACGTTGATGCAACATTATTAAATTTCATTTCTGAAAACATACATTGACCTGTTTGTGCATCTGTACTCACTCAGAAATAGTTGTCTGTTATCTCCTGACGCCTGTATCTGCGGTCAGTTGGTGCAGGGACTCCAGCAGGTTGTGGTAGTGGCACAGCATTGTCATCATCAGGGTCCTCGTAGTCGGATAACTCAACCTCAGTGCCTTTCCTGACTGCAAGGTTGTGCAACATTGCACAGACAGCAATAATCTTGCAGCAGGTGATGGGGGTATATTGCCTTGCACCTCCGCTCTTGTGCAGACATCTGAACCTGCTCTTCCAGATGCCAAAGGTCCTTTCCACTACATTCCTCGTGCTTTTGTGGGCACGGTTGTACCTCCTTTGGCTGGGTGTTGAGGGGTTGAGGTAGGGGGTGAGAATGAACGAGCGTAGGGCATATGCACTGTCGCCTAGGAGGAAAAGGGGTAACATTACTCACATGCATACATGTACTTCACACTGCAATTTTGGTTATGGGGGTCTGACACTGTGTCTTACCTAGGAGGTATCCTTCACCAAAATCCCCTGCCATCAGCCGTGCATAGATTCCGCTACTCTGAAAGATATAGGAGTCGTGGGTACTCCCCGGAAACTTTGCAACCAGGTCAGTGATGACACACTTAGCATTGCATATCACCTGCACATTTATGGTGTGCCGTGACTTCCGATTGCGGTATACGTATTCCGTGTCAGCAGGGGGGCAAATCGGAATGTGTGTGCCATCTATGCAGCCAATGATGTGGGGGAATCTTGCCATCTGATAGAATTCAGCTTTTGTCTGTGCCAGTTCTGCATGGGTGGAAGGGAAGGAAATGTAGTGGTCCATCCTCTGAATCATGGCATCAAGGAACTTGTGGAAGAACCTTGACAGGCTGCTCTGGGTCACCCCTCCTGCCACAGCAACTACACTTTGATAGCTGCCAGACGCCAGCAGGTGTAGGCAGCATAGCACCTGCACCTGCACAGCGATTGCGTGTGCCCTTGGGGTGGGGTGCTGCAACAGGGGTTGGAGGTCCCTAATGAGGTCTCTGATGGTCTCTGGGTCCAGCCTGTACCTCTGTAGGATCTCTGGATCTGTCAGCATGCACAGGGTGATCCGCTGTCTGTACACCTGCTCCTGTCTCAGCCATTCCCTCTCTCCTTCCTGCTGTAGCCGTAGCCGTCTTGCTATGACATAGAAAGCTGCCATGTTGCAAGTAGAACTGCATTTAGGGTCCTTTTTTATAGGTTGCACCTGGTTACCACCTGATTCCAATCCATGGTAAATTCCGACTCTGAAATACCGAATTTGAAGCAAATTCGGTATTTCAGTGCTTACCTAAATCTCATTCTTCAGCTTTTCGCATCGAATCGGATTATCACCGAATCGGTATTTATACCGAATCTGCGATTTTACCGAATCGGAAAGTCACCGAGTCGGTAGAATTCCGAATCGGAAAAAAGTAGGAATCTGAAAAATCTCCGATTAGGTATTCTACCGAATCGGAGATTTTTCAGATTCCTACTTTTTTCCGATTCGGGATTCTACCGACTCGGTGACTTTCCGATTCGGTAAAATCGCCGATTTCGCCGGATTTCGGCCTCCTACATCCCGTTGTCTCTATTCCGATCGGTAACGGCCGAAAATACCGATTTTCGGCCGTTACCGACCGACCTACATCGGGCCCTAAGTCACTAAAAAACAACCGTCAGTTCTTAAACTTGTCGAGAAAATCAGAGGTGCACGCAGGAGCACTGCTAAGGTTATATGCTGCCTCGGGAAATAAACATTTCTCCTCCCTGCTTAAAGTCTATAGTGTGAAGATCCCTGCAGTTTTATTGTATGCCCTGGAATACATACCTGTAAAGCAGTGGACATTCCTGGACCTAAAAGAAGGAAAAATATTGAGGAAAATGCTAAAAGTAGCGCAGTCTATCCCAGTACAAGCACTCCGCCTTGAACTATCGCTCACGAGTTCTTATTCTCGAGGTATCGCAAACATCATTAGGTGGGCATACAACCTGCTCCATGCAAAGGATGGTACACTTTGCTCCCTGCTTAAAACAGAGACTTTTGATAATGACTCTACGAAGCACGTATTTTATAAAAACATGTCTTTCGCCTTCAAACTGGCGAACATTAGTACTGATCTGTTGCTGACTTGGACACCGCCTCAATTGAAACTATTCTTAAAATGCTATACCCCAAGACTAAGCTTTGACCTTGACTCGTCGCATTGCACCAAACTAATTTTATATAAAAACTTTGCTGAATCAATGGTATTTAAGAAACCCAGAACTATATAGATTTTAATCTCACTCACGGCGCTAGGAGATTAATTATCCTGCTCCGTTTGGGCATTCTACCCACCCAAACTTTAACATCAAAATGGCATCAAAACGAGTCATCAATATGTAGCCTATGTAACGGCGGGGAGCAGGACTTAGAGCATCTACTGTTCATATGCCCCAATCTCAAAGTAGTAGCGGCGAGAGCAAAACATCTATCTCCTATATATCTTAGATGCCGTATCACCACCGTCAAGGAACTGATGATCGCTTGCAAATCTCCCCCTAATGAACTAGTTTGTTATAAACTTTATACATTTTTAAAACCTTTTTTATCTTTGTATTAACATGAGAACTTTTAAAAACTGTAAGAATTGCATTTTATATATATTATTTGTGGTCCTCAGTAGAGTACCAAACCAAATAAAAACTTTGAATTGAAAAGTCATAGGTTTCTTAAAACCCACAAATGTATGAATAATCTACTCCTTACTTTATTAAGTGTGCAAATATGTTACAAATACCACCTTCACTGGAACAGCAAATGACACATAGTAGTAGATTATGTTAAAGCCTCTTTCATTTTAAAATAGTGCACAGTTCTAGTTTTTCAGTGGAAATTAACACCATTACAGATTAATAAATCGGGGTATTTACCAGCATAACATTTTCCCTTCCAAACTGTTTAAAAATATCTGGAGGTAAAATCACTGTGAACAAAAACGATTTTTTTTCCCTTAGTAAATCTGCCTTTCGTGGACTGGGTTTTGCAGTTCCAAATGAGGGGTTAGATGGGGTTTGTTTTACAGCATGGTAAAACCATATGTTTTCTCTCTATCTGAGGTACAAAATATGAAACCAGAACCTTTGTTTCAGAAAGCTCATAGGGGAAAATAAGGAAAAATGCAAATATGGGTCTCCAATCTAGATCCAATCTTTTTTAGTTTAGTTCATCAAAGATCCCACCAGGCCATCTCCATAACACATGTGAGCTGATTAATCTCTGAACATCTGGCATGGTACCTGTGAAGCTAAGCACCGTACAGTTACGTCAGATCTCAAAAAGCCTAACTAGGACCCTAATGTCCTTTCCAACTGCAGACCAATCACTCTCCTTCCAGCCGTTGCCAAGTTCTTAGAAAGATTTGAAGATACAGAACTGACTAACTTTTTAGAAGACAAACAATTCTTTGCCGATGGACAAGATAGATTAAATTCAAACCAAACCAAGACCTCTGATCTCTTGGTCAGGAGACTGCTCTCCTCCGCTCAACTCCGTGGTAAGTGTCCTGCCACTTGTGCTGCCCCTGACCGGTGTTCGAGGCCCCTGTGCCTTGGTGCTGCCTCATGCTTGTCTTTGCCTTTTTGCTCTGTGTTGCACTTGGTCTGTTTTGCCATTCTTTCTCCTCCTTCTCTCTGTTTTGCATTTTGCGCTTTTTGCCTTTATCCTGCTTGCCTCTCTTTTCTTGCTGTTTTTGCTGCTTTCCTTTTTAATTCCCTTTTAATTTCCCTTGTTGGCCTACTTTTCCCTCCGCTGCTGCCCCTGCGGCCCCTGCATCCTCCCGAAACCAGCTCCTGCCTCCCAGCTGTCCTGCTCTCCCCCAACCCCTACTTAATGGCAGCCGCTGTGTGGCTGTGGGCAGCAGGCGCGCCAAAGGCAAACCCATCTGAGCGCATCCACAACCCAACAATGACTAGCTCCAGGAACCCTGGTCCTCTGACCCGCCAATGCTACAGCTCCTTGGCTCTCTACACACTCAACGCTGGCAAAAGCAACAGCTGCAAGCTTACCTCACACCTCAACACCCACGGACCCTTCACCTGCTGACACTGCCACCGCTCCTTCAACTTCGCCGAGACATAGGACCCTCCTGCACCTTCCAGCATCAACTCCTTCGCACTCCAAACACTGCAATGCATCCTTCTCAACGTCCGCTCCCTCCCCAGACATGCAGCGGAAATCTGGGACGTCCTCGACAGCACCACTCCTGACATAGCCTTCCTCACCGAAACCTGGGCGAACACCACCTCAGGACCAAACATCACGATCGCCATCCCCGAAGAATACAAAATCACCCGGAATGGCTGCCCCAACTGCCCTGGGGGAGGCATCGCTGTTGCCCATAAGGCCAACCTTCGCCTGATCACCTACACCGACGGGCCAACAGACCTGATGGAACATCTCCACTTCAAGATACAGATCAACCCATCCACCACCCTCCGAGGCACCCTCATCTACAGACCCCCCGGACCCCGGGCACCTTTCTCTGACTCCATCACCGACATCATCACCCAGCATGCCATCACATCCACCGACTACATCTTGCTGGGAGACCTCAACTTCCACCGCGACAACCTCCAAGACCCCAACTCCTCCTCCCTCCTGAACAACCTCCACAACATCGGACTCAAACAGATCGTACCAGAACCAACGCACTCAGCAGGGCACACCCTCGCCCCCATCTTCACAGCATGGAACTCCATCACCTTCTGAACCTCTGAACTCCCATGGATCCACCACCGCTGCGTGCATTTCACCTTCAAAACTAACCTCTCCCGCAGACATCCACACCAGCCCCAGCGCAGAAATTTGACCAGGATCTCCAATGACCAGTTCTATGCCGCCCTCAGGGACTCCGCTCCCACCGCTACAGATGATGACCCTACTACTGCCGCTTGAACCCAACACAACTGGATCAGTGACTGCACCAACACCATCTCCCCCTCAATAAAGTCTCCAACCCTCACTCCAAGAAAGCCAGGTGGTTCTCCACTAAACTCCTGGAATCTAGACACACCTGCAGAAGCCTCGAAAAGCTATGGAGGGACTCCAAATCCCCAGCAGACCTCGACAACTTCAAAACAGCCACCACTGCCCACCACAAACTCATTAGACACTCAAGAAAGAAAGCACTCCAGGACAGAATCTCCACCCCAGCACACAACAACAAGTAACTCTTCGACATCATCAAAGACTTTGTCCAATCCAACAGCGAGACCACCAACATTCCACCCTCCCAGGGCCTCTGTGACATACTGAGCACCTTCTTCCACCACAAAATCAAGACCATTTATTACAACTTCGAGGACAACAACTTCCATGATGAACCCTCTCCCACCGTTTCCAACCCCACGCAGCCAACACTAGACAGCTGGACCACCCTCAGCATCGAAGACACCCTAAAGATTATGAAGACCACCCACTCCGGGGCCCCCACGGACTCCTGCCCCCATCACATCTACCACAGATCCGCAAACATCAGCGCCCCGAGTTTCAACAAATCATCAACCACTCCTTCATGACCGCCTCCTTCCCCGATGACTGGAAACACGCTAAGATCAACCCTCTCCTGAAAAAACCCTCGGCGGACCACACTGACCTCAAGAACTTCAGATCTAACTCCTTACTCTCGTATCCGGCAAAAGTCTTGGAAAAAGCCGCTAACAGCCAACTCGCCACATTCATTGAAGAAAACAACATCCTTGACTCCTCCCAATTAGGCTTCAGGAAGAACCATAGCATTGAAACCGCCCTTCTCACTGCGACAGATGACAGAGAGACTGTGGCCTTCATTCTCCTGGACCTCTCATCTCACCCTAGCCCGCAGACTCCACGACGCCGGAATCCAGAGGCCCTCGACTGGATCCACTCTTTCCTCTCCGGCAGAACGCAACCGGTCAGACTTCCTCCTTTCCTCTCGGAGCCCACACTGACCACCTGCGGAGTGCCCCAAGGTTCCTCCATCAGCCCCACCCTGTTCAACTTCTATACGGCCCCACTCGCATCCATCATCAGACCACACAGACTCTTCATCATATCAACTCATCCTCTCCCTGTACAACAAACCCAACCTCTACAAACATAACTTTCAAGACGGTATGGAAGCAGTTGCCAGATGGATGAAGAACAGCTGCCTACAACTCAACACGGACAAAACGGAAATGCTCATCATGGGCCCAAACCCTGATGCCTGGAACAACACCTGGTGGCCCCTTGCACTTGGGAACCCCCTGTCCCCCATGGTCCACACATGTAACCTCGGAATCATAGACTCCGAACTTAAAATGGACCACCAGATCAATGCTGTCACCTCTTCCTGCTACCACACCCTCGCCTATTCCGAAAGACATTCAGTGGATCCCCCTAGCACACAGGAAAGCCGTCACCCACGCCCTAATCAGCAGCAGACTAGACTATGGCAACGCACTCTACGCCGGGATAAACAAAAACCTCACCAGCAAATTACAGAACATCCAGAACACTGCCGCCAGGCTAGTCCTCAACCTACCGTGCCACTGCCACTGCCACTGCCACATCAGCCAATACCTACGGACTCTACACTCGCTCCCCGTTGAAAAGAGACTCACCTTCATGCTTCTTACCCACGCCCACAAAGTCCTCCCAACACCAGACCCGCACACTTGAACCACTGCCTCACGTTCCACACCCCCCAAAGATCCCTCTGCTTGGACGAGCTCACCCTTGCGACGGTACCACGCATCAAGAACAGATCAGGACAATGCTCTTTCTCCGTCCTCGCTGCCAAGGCATGCCACTCCCTATCCCTCTGATAGACTCCATCACTCCCCAAGTTCTTGAAAGAACCTCAAGACCTGGCTCTTTGACTTCGAGGAGCTGCACGCCCCCACCCCCCCTCAGTGCCTTGAGACCCCGTCCGGGTGAGTGGCTGCACTCTATAAACCCATGATTGATTGATTGATTGATTGATTGAAAGTACAAAACTAGCTATGATCGCTGCCATCGATTATCAGAAGATGGCAGCAGAGTCAGACAAGTCTAGTGTCCTGATATTGCTCTACCTTTTGGCAGCATTGGAGACTGTCCTTGCTTGTTAAGTGGCTGGATTAGTATTGGGCTGGTACACCTCTTTGTTGAAGTACAGAACTTGGAGAATCTTTTTTGGACCAATATATGTCCCCTACGCATGTGACAACCACAGATTTCCCTCAAGAATAAACATTGTCCACCTACCTATTTCATATATACATGCAACTTCTTTTTAGGCTAATTGGAAAAGTTGCATTTACATTCTGCAAATATGCAGATGACACCAAACCAAGGGGCCGACTAGGATGGCGGACGGATCGCCACCGCCATGCAGGCGGTGGCGATCCGTCCGCCATCCGTGCCCATCCACCACCTATTTCCCCCCCGCCATATTACAATGGCGGGGGGACTGCGGCGGACGGGAAGACCGTCCGCCGCTTTTCCGCCGCGATCGCCTTGCAACCACGGCAGAAAAGGTCTAATATGGTGGCGGTGTCTATCAGACACCGCCAGCCATATTAGGATGTGCGGTGGGCAATGCCTTTCCGTGGCGGCCATGTCGCCACAAAAAGGCATATGGTCTTTGCTTGCCCGCTGCGGGCCCCCAGGGTGAAGGGGTGGGTGGGGGGTGCACATGGTACCCCCTGCATTTCAAAATACAACATGGCAGGCACCGCACGGTGCCTGTCATGTTGTGCTTTGAAACGCACAACATGCATTTTTAGCATTGCGGCGGACGGTGCTTTCAGCACCGCCCGCCGCAATGTTATAAATGCGGGATGCACCCGCCACTGTGGCTGGTGCATTCTAATTCGAGGCACGGGACCTCCGCCCCTGTGGCGGACGGTCCTGGCCTCCGACAGGATGGCAGACGGACTTTGTCCGTCCGCCATCCTAATTGACCCCCAAGTTCTCAACTAAGTGATGAAACGTCTGAAACAGAGACGTTGAAAGAGTGTATCTGCAAATTAAAAGATAGGAAGGACTGGAAATGGTTAAAGTTCAACCTCAATGAACAGAAGACCTGGCCATCGGAGACGGTTCCATTTTATTGTCTCTCCAAATGATGTATATGGAGTTAGACTCTTTCCTCTCTCTAAACATACCATCAAAAAAGGATTGACACCCAAGTTGGCTCAGTAATTGATGCATATTGCTTCTACATGCACACATTTTAATTAATCCTTCCTGTACTCTACTTAGATAGCAGGAGATTAACCTTCCCAGCCCTAATAGGTAAAAGCCTAGATTATACATACGCTTAGATTTTTTTTTTAAACCGTAGAGCGACTAAGTGAGTCCAAAAAGAATCTGCCTGACTTACCATTTCTGTACCATGCTTTGCCAAAGTAAAACGAGTCAATGCCCTGTTTACTGGCTCCATACTCTTGACAAGATCCGCATACAAATACTATGCATAGTGCACACGTGTCTTTCTCCAACTGCCCCCGCATCTAGTGCAACAAATGTCATCAGATACTCTATACTGCGAGCTCTTTGCTTGTCTTGCAAGCATCTTCAGAGCATAAGGCATTAAGGAGTGCACTTCGGGCATCTCAGCAAAAGTTCTCCCTTGCATTCTGGTAATGCAGTTTATGATATCTTCAGTAACTCCAAAACAAGGAAGTGTTCACTATCAGTTGGTGCAGCCATTGTTGGTATTTCTGTGCATTACTGGACACATGTTTCTCAGTGTTTGCTCTTTTTGAGCTGCACGGAGCAGGTGTTTTATGTAGGGTTTGAAAGAGTGCTTGGATTATTCAGGTCTTTACTACTGCCAAGCATGCCAGTGCAACACAAGGTTCCTCAGCCTAACCACTTAGGAGAAACTTTAACATTGTAACACTGTTAGTTATCTCAGCAAAAATTCCCATTTCTTTCGATAAATGCAGTTCATGATAATTTTAGTTCACCATCAGTTGGTACAGTCAGTATTGGTATTTCTGTGCACTCTTAGACATGTATTTTTAGGTGATTGCACTACTTCAGCAGGAATTAGTTAGTCTCTTTTTGGGCCTGCTTGAAAATTGCTTCATTTTGAGTCGATGACAAAGTTCAGGCTCTATAAATATAACATTATATAATAAAACAAGCCTGTATCATAGTTATTCATTTTACCACCCCTACCCCCCCCCCCTGCTTCCTCCAACGTGCTCCGGAGATTCTTTCATCATTAGTGCCAAAGTTGTTTTGTATTTATCCTACATTGCTGCTTGGCCGGTGTGCATCTTCTTCCACTGTTCAATTCGTTTTTTTGACTATCATATATCGACATGGCCCATTTTAGCACTTCTGACTTCCACCTCCACTTTCTAGCACATTGCTTTGCCTCATTTAATGAATAAGAAGGTCAGGTCTGTAAATGTGCCAGTGACCTACTCCTAGGATGCTTAAAGAGGGCTAGTAAGCAAACTATGGGAGTACAGTCTAGCCGTCTATCTGTGGCATCATTGGTGAGGCACAATACTTTCTCCCAGCATGAGGTCAGGGTCAGACAGTCCCAAAGCATGTTGTCAAAATGTACACTTGGTTCACCACACCTGGGGCCTGTTGCTTCCGCTCGAGTGGAGAACTGGCCGAATTTCTGGGCGTAATGTAAGTCATATGCAGGATATTAGGTTAAATCAACCTGATTCTTGTGTTTCTTGAAATTTTCGAGGCTCGTCCTTAGTCATCATCTATGATTGGTCTGCCCAGACCTGTTACCCATTTGTTCATAGGCCCAATGAATACTTGGACTGTTAGTGTGTTGCTTTATTTGGTAGTGACGCAGCCCTAGTCCCACTACCCATTGTATACAATGCCTGCAGTGCTTTGTGCATTGACATCAGTTTCCCCATCCGCCCTATTTTCCATAGCATGACTTTTAATAACCCATATACAAGAAACTGCTCCACGTTGATCCCATACTCCTGCATTGTTGATGGCCCTTAATAATGATGCCCTAATACAGGTCAGCAACCACTGTGAGACCCTGTTCCCCTATGCCTGTAGCTGCCATCTCTCTCCGCCACCCCGGATATTTAGCTGACCCATTAAAATAGTCTCTGGCGCCTAGGGTGTCGATGTATGTGTTTGCATTAGAAAGTGTGCCCAGAAGTAACTGAAAACCCACACCAACCACGCAGCATACCATTTCTGCTTTTGGGCTTGAGAAGCAATCTCATCAGATCCTCCATTTTGTGTATTGCACTTCATACTCAAACTAGGAGTCATTGGTCGAACTATTTAGCCACCCATTGTGTTTTTGCTCCTAGGTAATATAGTTTGAAGCCTGGGGCACCCAGGCCATGCTTCATCACAGGCAATTGGAGCCTA
This sequence comes from Lissotriton helveticus, assembly GCF_964261635.1. Lineage (NCBI taxonomy): Eukaryota > Metazoa > Chordata > Amphibia > Caudata > Salamandridae > Lissotriton > Lissotriton helveticus. The sequence continues at coordinate 322,066,295 of NC_136069.1, forward strand.
GGGACTGCCACCCTTCCTCTTCCCAAGCACCATACCAGGTCCCGTTATGTAGTGTCTAACTCATGAAAGAAACCCCTTTGGGATCCGTATTGGTAGGATAGTAAAGTCATCTCATAAGTGTGGTAGATTTTTACTGCAGGTAATGAATTGTGGTGGGTTCCCATGGGTGTAATGGAAACATTCTAGATTTTCTTCATTTCACTCGGGGCCAAATGACTCCAGTGCTTTACTGACTCATTCCGCATCCCTGTGGCATTTTTTTTTTTAAATGGCAGCCTATTCTTTGTGCAAAGTAATATACAATGCACTGCTCCATCTACCATTACTCTTCGAGTGTGCACATGTCTCAAAGTGCCTGCAAAGCGCTCTACCACTAGAGCAAATAAAAGCTGGGTAAAGATGCAGCCCTGTTGTGCTACTCTCCTAATTCTCTTGGGGGACAGATTACATGCCCAGATCAGACCCTCACCTTGGGTTAGTGTACAACAGTGCGGTGCAGCTAAATAACTTATCACAGAGGCCCATCTTCCACATTACAAAAAAAAGAAATACAAGTGTGCTGAAGGCCCTTTTGACATAAATCCATAGCACTATCTCTCTTTGTCATCTCCTTACCATGCTACCCACCCATCTATGACCGCAATCAGTCGTCTGACGTAGAATTCAGCTAGAAGACCATCAGTACTCAGTGTCTAGCCCTTGACCATCTCTTTTATTGCAACTTTAACTTCCATTTCTGAGCCCTGAGCCCCTAGGTTCTTGGTCGCTTTGAGGGCCAGTTCCTTCATTCCTGCCTTTTCAACATAACCATGTATCTTTCAGTCTGTCATCATTTTGTGCATACTGTATAGTATCAAATATTGATCAACAAATGCCTTATTCATTTCTGATTGTAAGAGGGTCACATTTATGTCCCGTTTATGGATACTCATTTTGTGAGATTCCCCTTGAACTAACAAACATGTTGCGTAACCAATGTGTCACAGGAGACTGTAAAAATCAGTGATGCTCCATTCCCTTAAAGAGAATTGCATGCTGAAGATGCAGTCGGAGGTTTGTGTTTATTGAGTACTGCATAAACTCGAACACTCTTTCTAAAGTGCCACAACAAATACAGATCAAAATTTGACTGATGAGCAAGACATAGCTCTCTCTTGGCAGTAGCTCCACTTTGCATAACTGGAGCACAGCTGTGTGCTATGAAATATTGCAGCATTACAAGTTTTAAAGGTTAGCTGAACAAAGCCATAACCTTTTCAACACAATGTGCAGAAGGTTTAACTTTCAAGTCAGTTGTAAGTCTAAGACTATTCTTGTTGCCCTTATTTCTTAATGTTTCATCTAGGTTATGCAATTGCTACAGCCAATCTTTTATTCTTGTTACCCTATCACACACATTACACAAACACCTAGTAAGGAACTTTATTGGGAAAAGTGAAAAGCTGGTATTAAAAACCCCTTTTAGATGGGAACCGGGCAAGCAGGGGTTACTGGGCCCAATGTGGGTGCAGTGGTCTTTTTCTCCTGCTGTTACGGAACCTGACCTACTGTGAGTCCTCAGTAACTGGGCTAAGTACTACCCCTTTCAGGACTTGACTCTTAGTGGTAGCGTTGGCCGAGCAGTCCGAGGATCTTCGAGGAAGAGGTTGGGATGAGGTATACACAGACACAATACTCAAAGTACAAGCAGTAACTGCAATACGTTGATTGTCCAGATTTGCTTTGATAAAAAAGTAGTATTTTAATATAAGCACAAAAAGCAAAGAGGCAACACACTAAATAAAATCCACAGCCTCTTAAGACCGACATGCTAGCGTCGTCCTGGGCGGTGTCCCAAAGTTCCACTGTCTCTTCTAGGGGGGCTGGTTATGCCCTATTTGATAACTATACAATTTTCAGATGTGTCCAATGCGAGTCTCCACGTGACAAAGTTTATGTTTTTACAATAAGAGTCTATTTCAGCAGCCACACATAACCACAACACAGGTTGGGGTAAGAACCAGGGATCACACCTGGTTGTCGGCCTTAAGTGAAATATGCCTGGTCCTACAGTGCGAGCCTTATCAGAACCACCATCTCGCTTTACAATAAACCCTGGCCCCATTGGCCAGTAACTCTTCCTAGAATAAAAGAGACCTTTGATATACACAAAGGACGCCCTGCTCCCCTTCCTTCAATGTGTGTGTGTGTGTGTGTGTGTGTCTGTGTGTGTGTGTGTGTGTGTGTGTGTGTGTGTGTGTGTGTGTGTTCCAACCCAAGCCCTAGGGAATGTCAACAAACCTCATCTACTGTCTGGGGGATGGACTCCTCAGTTCCACTAGCCAGGCCCCAGCCTTCCAAAATGGAACACACAGGCCACCATGATATACCATGCACAGGCACAAATATATGCCACCATGCACTCTTATGATGCCCAGCGCTACACACAGTCACCATGTACGCCAAGGGTGATTTAGGAAGTGGAGCTTTACATGAGTGAACCGAGAGGCACCACTTTAGTGACAAAAAGTCAGAAGGAACCACATCAGTGACAAAAAGGCCGATTCACATTTGTGATTCTTACTATACATAAAATGATTGTGCTGCCATTACTGCACCCTTGTCGCCTAACTCATGGCAAGTGCTGTAGCCCTCTACGACTATGAAGGGGTGCTTGATGCACCCCTCCTGGTTTAACAAGACTACATCAGCATAAGACCAGCCTAGGTCATGACGAACATGAAAGGGCGAGATTTTGATCGATACCTTATATCTATTGATCCAAACCTCGATCTGGTCGACTGAACCTTTGTTGCCTGTCTAGGAGGAAAACAGTACACCCATCTGCAAGTTAGTTCACCCAAGAAAGGACTCTACTCTCAAAGATCACGGACAACTTCTAGTTTTCAAAAGTTTATTGTAAAGATATAATGAGCTGCAAATACAGGCATCTCAGAATGAGATTCACGAGATACACAGGTCCAATTACATACATGTGCTCTCGAAAAGCCCTCAGACGAGCAACAGAAATCACTAACACAAGTTCTAAAAATAGTAAAGCTATCAGCATAGACGCATATCTCTCCTTCATTTAGGTTGGAGGAAAACAAACACAGGTTAGGCGTCCCTACCCTGTTCTAGATGGTATCCCTACTTAACCAAATCCCAACCTAACAAAGGTGTCAGCAGTGAATGACCCCCAAGGGAAGTCACTCACTCTAAGTCTCTTGGTGAAAACCTATAGTTCTCCAGTCATGACCCCTCTCTGCCTACCCATCCGCTCTCTAAAGGGTCCTCAGGTCTCTGCTCTAACTCCACCCAGGGGTGCTGTCCCTAATACAAAACAGTCAACAACAATTGAGACGCCCCTTGCGAAACGCCTCTCACGTGGTGCAACTTCAGGCTTTTTCCATGATGCTTTGTATTGGGCCTCAGACGTTAGAGTTGACCTTGCTTCTCAGACTCTTCTCCGGCCCGCTGATACCCCTTAAACATTCCAGAACCCTCCTCCATGTCTGGGCCGTCCACTGAACAGACCTCTATTCATTCATTTATAATTGCATCCCCCCTTTCCTGTTGCAGACAGATATCTGTAGCCAAGAACCCAACTCTCATATACTTCTAAAAGAAATAGGCTTGCAACATTTCTCAGCCCAGACATGTATGTGTAAATCAACGCTAAAACATTTCAGGCCTACAATATTTCTCATTATGATTATAACATTCAACTTCTTCATTTAATTAAAGCATGTTAATACTCTTATTCTATTATTAAGTAAACATTTCTATAAATCATGGTCTATTAAATGCAATGACCAAAAACGTTAATATAATCTGTGTCGTGAAAAGAACCATCTTCCCTTTCAGCTCCAGCTCTGGCCCTGAGGCCTACCACGTTCTGCTTTTAACCACATACTATCTTACATGTTAACAGTTACACGACATAGATTAAGAAATAATCACGTCTAATAAAGTCATATAATGTCACACATTTCTGTATTAGTTCCACTTCTACTTAAATCTCTATATTAGCTATACATTCAGAATATATTTGTAGATACTATTAGCACTCATGGCATTTCTCTTCATGATTTGTGCTTACTACAGGTAAGTGTGGTGCACTCATACATTTAAGTCAGTTTGCGCTCTCTCAGTTCCCCCCTTTGATGACCTCTCGGGGTCATCACTAACATTAAACTGCAGTTATTGCTGGCATTCTCTGCGCTTCCAGAGCTCTCAGACTCCTGTACTGATTATCTTGTATGGCAGCCAATCTCTGCAGCTGCTCTCTTTGGGCCCTTTCTGACCTTCTTGCTCTGTACCATTTGAATACCCTCACCAATCCCCACAATATTATCCCACAGATCAATATTATGATGATAGGCTTCAGGATATACCATACAAAGCTTTTGCCTAAGGCGGAAAACCACCCTCCAACTGTACTCATTCCGTGGCCCACCTTTTCCCAGACATTTTCTCTACTCAAGTCTTCGATCTCCTTGTGAATACTAGTTATGTTCTTAATAACTTTCTCAAGGGGCTTCGAATTGTCTGGAATGTAAGTGCAACATTCCTGGACCTTCAAAGCCTTACAGACTCCGCCCTCTTTTGCTAGTAGGACATCTAATGCAAGACGATTTTGAAGAACCATAGCCCTTATCGATTGCATCTCTCCTTCTACCAGCATTAAGGACTGAGCAGTGCTGGCAGACAACCTGTCGACAACTGTTGCCAGTCGTCTAATTTTAACATCATTAAGGATTATTCCCAAAAGAGGGAACATAGCTCCAAAGACATCTCCAACCATTTCGGCATCTCCTACATCTCTCCTTCCCCTCGATGATGTCTGACCCTCAATGATCACTAAGTCTTGTGCATGATATATTTTGGGGAAGACAATTGCCAAGTAACATGATCCATACCAGTTGTCAGGTAGTCTCACGTAAGCATTTCTTCCACATACAAAATACACATTTGGAATCACTTGCATTCCCTTCAGGAAATCCTTAGTGTAGTACTCTAAATTAAAAGCATGTTCACAGTCAACTTCACCCACGTATACATTTTCATAATACGTTTTGGCTCGGTGAAGACATAACTTTCCTCTCTGCGCTTTATCTAAAGCTATTGGACCACTACTACCTTTTCTCTTATGTGACTTCTCTTCCTCGGTCCAATCTATTTTCCCTTGTCCAGATTTCTTCAAAATCTTTTGTCTCCTGTAACGATCATCCACCTGCCCTATGAACTTCTTCTCGACTTCTGACACCTTGCATGTCAGGTTATTTCTACGGGCATGTGAAGTATCTAAGGTAATCCAAGGAATGAAGAATTTGGCCAATCTGTCTTCACTCTTCCAGTAATCCCATTTATTCATCTGCTTATAATTCGGGACTTCTGGCAACACTGAATCATAATTAGAGAAATAGTATTCAAAACTATCTCTCTCATAAAATATACTAAGCAATAGGCTACATGTAATGCCATATGTCAGAGGGAGGTGATGATAGCGAATTCCTTCATCTACAGACGCAGGCAACTGCATGCAGACGTAGCAATCCTTAACCTCCATGGCATCCACGTATTCATACAAAAGTTTAGCATAAGCATTTGACCTAAAGTCTCCTTGGGACTCGTCTACATGTAACCTACGGGCTTCTGCAGCTAATAACGCTTTCTCTTGAGTGTTTTCCCTTTTCTCACCAGCAACAGTGGGTGTAAGCGTTACTACAGAACTCACATCAGTTACCTTTACCTCTTCCTCATGTCCCTTTACATAAGAAATTGTTACCACTAAAGCTATTAGTATTATCACTCCTACTATTAGTGTACCTATTATACATTTAGCTCTGCGGTTCGGGGTGCCGGCCTCCATTTCGTCAGACTATCTAGCTCTCTCTTTATCTTTGCAAAAAGTTCTTTTCCTCTCGTTCCTTTACAGTCTCTTTTCAATCCTTTTGTCTTTAGAATCCACACAACTGGAGGCTGACAGCCTTCTTCGCAAAAGTCCTTTAACAGTTCAAAAAGACAACCCTAGCCCTTCTCCATCCACTCGAGGGGAATTCCCTAAAATTCTCTGCTTCCTGGGCGCTAGGTAATCTTCTTTTTCTGCTTGCTTTATTTACAAAGTCCTTTAACAGTCTACTATCAGATTTGTGGTTGCAGCTTCAATGGCATAGTTCAGTATTTCCAAGCGAAGATTGTGTTCTTCATGTGCTGTTATCGTTGTACCAAAGTCGGGGAATTGCAATTCTGTAAGAAACATATGTTTTAACTTGCTGAGGCGGGGAGGTCTGGGGAGCACGAATGTTAGTGACCCTTCTTGTTCGACACCGGGTACCAACAGTCGTATTTCCACGGTGATAATGGGCTCAGAACTGGACACCACCACCGCTCGGATCCTCCCTGTCTCCGGTTTCACAGACATTTGTCGCCAGATATGTCCACTCAGGTGTGGAGTATCTTCTGTTAGGCACTCGCACTCTTCTTGACCTTCTTCGGTCTGGTGCTTCAGCGCCCTGAGCACCTTCTTCTGGATCTGAGTCTTCTGATATCGGAGGAAGGGTTGCTTCTGGAGTTGACCTCAGGCTAGAGCTCCTTCTTTGCGGCCAATTAGCTTCTCCACGTGCCCTTCTACTCCTTCTCCTTCTGGTCTGTTCTCGCTCTCTTTCAGACCTGTCAGGGTCAGACTCGTACTCCCAGCTACTTTCTCCTTCTGTAGCGTCTTCTGTTTCGCTGTTGTACTGACCGTCCTCAGCTTGGTCAGACTCGTTCCCTGCTTCCGCTGGCACCTCTACAGCTTGGCTAGCCCCCTCTATGGCTTCTCGGTCCTCTGCTGGACGTCTATCCGAGAGAGGAGCTGTTTCCAGAGGTGCTGGAACCCTTTTCGTATGTGACGCGTGGATCCAATTGGGCAGGCCTCCCACCTTTACAGCTGTATTTGTGATCAGGATGACCTGGAAGGGCCCACGCCAACGAATATCCAGACAGCTTCTTCTCACGTGTTTTCTTACCAGGACCCAGTCCCCAGGGTTCAGGTCATGGCACGGGCCCTGGCACGCTGGAACCTCTGCAGCCTGCACCTGAAGGGACACAGAACGCATGGCGTCAGACAGCCCCTTACAATAGTCCAGGATCATATCATCTGTGATATTTAACAGTGCAGTAGCTGGAATAGATGGCAGCCTCATTGCTCTCCCCATTAAAACCTCATGTGGTGACAACCCTGTTCTTCTGTCTGGGGTACTACGAAGGCTCATGAGGACTAATGGCAGGGCATCAGGCCAACTCAGGGTCGTTGAGGAGCATACTTTCGCTATTCTGGCCTTGATTGTTCCATTGATCTGTTCCACAATTCCTGAGGCTTCTGGTCGGTAACTGCAATGCAGCTTTTGGTCAATATTTAGAGCTACACAGATCATCTTCACAAGCTCGCTGTTAAAATGTGTTCCCCTATCTGATTCCAAAAAGGCCGGCACCCCGAAGCGAGGAATGAGTTCTCGAAGCAGTAACTTGGCCACTGTGAGGGTGTCGCACCTACGTGTAGGGTATGCCTCAACCCATCTGGAGAACACACAAACAACCACCAGGACATAGCGGAGGCGGTTGCACCTTGGCATTTCAATGAAATCTATCTGCATTCTATTGAATGGACCTCCAGACCTTCCTATGTGACTTAGTGCAACTGGTGTTCTTTTCCCTACGTTCAGCTGCTGGCAGGTCACACAACGCTGGCACACTGCTTCTGCTGCTATTCTAAACTTAGGATTGTACCAAGTCTGTCTAAACACTCTCAGCATAGCATCTCTCCCTAAGTGTACGGGACCATGTATGAGCCTAGCCATTGGACTCACCATCTCATTGGGCAAAACTGCTCTGCCGTCTGCTGAGACCCAAAAATGGGTCTCACCCATTACACATCCTGCCTTTTCCCATGTTTCTTTTTCAGAATCAGGAGCATTTTCTTGCATGGTTGACAGTTCATCCCAAGTATCAACAGTTTCCAGTATCATGGCTAATTCAGTTCTTACATTTATTCCACCCACATCCACCTCTGTGAAAGAGTAACCTTGTTCCGCGCAATACCGCGCAACTTCATCAGCATATCTATTGCCTTTCGAAACAAAGTCCTCATTTCTGGTATGTGCGATGCACTTTACAACTGCGATACTTGCTGGGCATTGCAATGCTTCTAACAACAGGCGCACAAACTCTCCATTGCGAATGGGAGAGCCTGAAGAGGTCATGAACCCTCTTTGAGACCATAACTGCCCGTAATCATGAACTACCCCATACCCATACTGGCTGTCGGTGTATATGGTAACTCGAATTTGATTGCCTGCTAAGCAAGCACGTGTCAGGGCAATAATCTCGGCTACCTGAGCGGAGTGTACTCCTTCCAGGCACCCTGCTTCCACAACTCCTTCAATTGTGCAAACAGCATAAGCTGCTCTCAACTGCCCAACTTCGTCTCTTACACATGAGCCATCAACAAAGAAAACTTCGTCTGGGTCGGTCAGTGGCTCATCTACGATGTCGGGTCTGGGTTTGGTGCATAGTTCAGTCACATCGAGACAGTCATGGTCTGTATATTCATCATCATCCTCAATATCATTTGGAAGTGGCATCAAGGTAGCAGGGTTCAAAACAGAGCATCTCTTGAGGGTCACGTTCTCTGCAGCAAGAATAACTTGCTCATAGCGCGTGAGCCTGCTATTGGTCAGATGCTGTGTTTTGGTCCTGGTCATCAACAGTTCAACAGAATGTGGCACGCACACCTCTAACGGGTGCCCCATGACAATATTTTCACATCTTTCAATGCTGACACCCGTTGCAGCAACGGACTTGAGACATCCGGGCAACGCTGCGGCTACTGGGTCTAAAGTAGCCGAGAAATAAGCAACTGGTTCACGGGCATTCCCATGGATTTGGACCAACACAGACAACGCACAACCTTCTCTCTCACAACAGTAAAGAAAAAATTGTTTATTGTAATCAGGCATTCCCAATGCCGGAGCACGACACAGGTCCTCTCGCAGCTGTAAGAATGCCATCAAACAGTCTTTGTCCCATGGTACCGGATCACTCACCTCTTTGTGCGTCAGTTTTTGCAAGGGCTTTGCTTTCAGTGAAAAGTTCACGATCCACTGTCGGCAATAACCCACCATCCCTAGAAACATCCTGACCTCTCTCTGTGTCTTAGGCGCATTCATTTTCATGATCGCCTCTATCCTGTCTGGTGACACTTTTCGTTTGCCTTTCTCAATTCTGTGTCCTAAGTACTGCACTTCTGTCAGGCAGTACTGCAATTTTCCCGGGGACACCTTATGCCCATTGGCAGCTAGGTGATTTAACAAAGCAATGGAGTCTTCCCTGCAAGCTTCTTCTGTTTCTGACGCCACAAGGAGGTCGTCTATGTACTGGACCAGAACTGACTTCTGGGGCAGCACTAGACTTTCAAGATTTTTCTTCAGAAGCTGGTTAAAGATCGATGGACTCTCTGTATACCCCTGAGGGATACGACACCATGTTAGGACGCGATTTTCCAGCTTAAATGCGAAAAGAAAATGGCTATCTTCGTCCAAAGGGATCGAAAAGAAAGCCTGACAAAGATCGATCACTGTGAACCACTCAGCTTGGAATGGAATCTGAAACAGTATCACTGATGGATTCGGTACCACTGGACAACACGAAACGACTATGTTATTAATCTTTCGAAGGTCCTGTACTATCCGAAATTTCCCATTTGGTTTCTGCAGACCCATAATCGGGGAGTTGCATGGACTACCCACGATTTCTTTCAGTATTCCCTGTTTAATCATGGACTCGATCACGGGCTTTATGCCTGCAATCGTTTCTGGAGTCAATTTGTATTGGGGTGTTCTTGGGAACTCAGCATGCGGTTTCACTACTATTTTCACTGGGTCCACCCCTTTGACCAATCCAATCTCTTCCCCAGTGAAATCCCATACTTCTGATGCCACTGTCTCTCTTAAGTCCCAGGGAAGCTCATCTACTGTCAAAGTAGGGTACAGCTCCACGCATATTCTGGAGTTTGCAACTTTGAAATCTGCGTCATCATCATTGGTCAATACCTCCACTCCCTGAGGTGTACAATATATAGTACAATTTAATTTACACAACAGGTCTCTTCCTAGCAAACACACAGGGCTTGAATCGCAAACCACAAACTGGTGCTCATCGCTGTACTTCCCTATTTTCACCTGCACCGGTTCGGTCAATTGGCTGGTTATTCTTCTGTTTGCGACCCCTACCACCTGTATGGTCTCTCCAGACATGGGCAGGTCTGGAACTGCAGCTGATCTGATCGTGGATCTAGTGGCTCCTGTGTCCACCAGAAATGTCGTAGGGCACCCTGCTACTTCTGCTTCCACATAGGGTCCCCTCTGATCTACCTCTAAGGCTGCCCCAAGGGTGCAGTCTTCTCTTTCCACTCTCTGTCCGGTTAATGGGTCCACATAATAGCACTCTTCCCCTTCCACAAACAGGGGCATTTGTCTATAGGTCTTACCCATACTCCCTACTCGAGGAGGTTGCGGGAACTGGGCTCGGGGAGGAGCCCCCCCTTTGAGCACCTTTCCTTGGTATGGCGTTACCCCTCTTGTAGGCGCGCTCTGAACCTCTTCCTCCTCTATCTCTTGTTCTCCTATCTCTACATTGTAGGGGCACTCGCGTTTCCAATGCCCCAGCTCGTTACACTGGTGGCACCTAGTCGTTTTCTTCAAGGTAGCTATGTCTATTCTGGGTCTAAAGGTGGAACTCTCCTCATTACCCTTGTTCTGACTGTACTGCTTCTTTCCTCCTGTACCTGTTCCTTGCTGCTGTTGCTGCGGTCCCCCCTTCCCTGCTGCCTGCATCTGTACCACCATCAACTTTTCTTTTAGTTTCTTAGCCTTGGAATCTATCTCATCACAGCAGTACCTGGCATATCTCAGTATTTCATCTAGGGGTTTAGTTTGCCAACAAATCGAGTGTTGCTGAATCATTAAACTAATATCCGGTCTCAGTCCCAGAACGAACTTGGACACGAATTGTCCTATGTCTTTTGGGTCCATTACATCCAAGCCGCTATACTGTTTAAACGCCTTCAGCAATCTCTCGTAATATTCGTGGACTGTCTCTTTGGGTTCCTGTCTCGTTCGGTCTATTCTGACCCAATCTATGTCTTGCATTGGCACCTTCTCTTTCAGCCAAGTCATCACTCTCTCGAATTTTGCCATCACAATCTCGGACGGCCCATTAGTCTTGGCATCTCTCTCTGGCTCCGTTGTGGGCCACTCAGCGCTAACCTTGCATGCTGTCCACAGATCTCCTGGTACTACAATGTCAAACAGCGTGTTCAGATCTATCCAAAGGACCTTAGAGATTTTTACAAACCTCTCGACTTGCTTGTACCACTCCACAGGGTTCTCTCGTAATTTGGGGAAAGAGGTGGTAAAAGCAGCTAAATCTCCCCTACTCCAAGGGACATGTACATAGTTCCCATTTGCAACTTCCCGCAAAGGGTAAGCTTCTATTCCCTGCTGTCCTGGTGTCATACCAATCATGCTTCTCCTGCCGGTCCCTTTCTTGGACCACCTCTCTTCCCACTTATCTAGTGCCCTCCATGTCCTTATTCCAGTAATCAGTTCCCTTATGTGTGTTTTCAGCCCAATCGTTCTCCTCTCATCTAGGTCTCGATCTGAGTAATGTAGCCTGTGGTTACCCTGTAATGCTTTGGTTCTTGACAAGTCCACCATATATTTGCCTGCTAGTTCGACTAACTTCTCATGGACTGCTCTCGCCTTTCGAGTGATGTCCTTTGCCATATACAGTATTTCATCCTGTTCATACATTTCCATTCTTTCTAAAGGCAGGGTACCATCTACCATGTCATCCAGGTCTGACCTTAAACTGGAGACATCAAGTCTCTTGGCTTTTATCTCAGCTCGCAATATGTCTTTCGAAGGGGGCTCGCTGGTCTCCCTACCATCCCAACTTCGAGCTCTGCGTTTGGGCTCAGGAGAGTTAATGGGTGGCCTCCCTTGCTCCCATCTCTCCAGGTCCCATGCTCGGCCATCTGATCTTGGAAGGTGATGGAACACGGGCCTGTTACCCCTATTCTGGCTCTGCCCATTCTCTTCTTCTTCTCTCCTCTCACTGCATAGCTCTCTGTTATTTTCCCTCTGGTCGCTACACTCCCTTTGCCTCGTATCGCTCAGTATCCGATACGATCCTTCCTGGTTCCCCATATTCCCTGGGCTGCGCTCATTTCTGTCATCACAGGGACTATGGTGCGTCCTCTCACAACTCCCATTCAGTTCTCTGGTGCCAGGTACACAGTGTGGACACTTAAAGCTGTTTCTGTACTCTTGTGCTCTCTTCTCCCCTTCACTGAGTATTGGGCGCGCCACCCCTTCACTCCCGGGGCCCCCGTTTTCCAGGTCTGTTCTACCTCCACTCCGGGCCCAATGGGTGACTCCCCTACTCCCTCTACAGTCCCACTCCGGGCTACTCTCCCCAGCCCCGCAGTGAGTCCGTGCTCGGCTGTCCTGACTTTCCCTTTCTGCTTCTGCAGCATTGATGCACTTTTGAGCCTTCACTGCCTCATCCCACTGCTTCATGTACTCATTTAGCTCTTGAAAGGATTTTCGTCCCGATCCCCTCAGATCCATTGGCCATCTAGGGCCCCCAGGATCTCCTCCTGGGTCCCCTGCTGTGTGCATCGGGGTACTCCACTCTCTGGGTATCGGCATCTGACTTGGGGAATTAGTGGTATCGTTCCTCCTTGCCTCCTCTGCTCTTTCTCTGTCTTTCCGTTTCCGTTCTTCCCCTCTTGCTCTCTCTTGGTCATATATCGATATTATAGGACCTATGGTAACCGGTACCTGTAGTGCATCTGGTAATGGGTAGGATGTGGCGCTTTCCGTTTCCGGCGCTCTTTGTACCACAAACCTACCGACTACCTGTTGCACCTGACTAGGCTGGAACAACTCTTTCTTTGGCTCAGGATCCCACTCTGAACTGGGAAGCGGTCTATGCTCTCCTGCATTGCCCCCCTTTGCTCCTTCAGTATTCTCGACCTCTCCCCCTGCTCTATTATACGGGGGTGGCCTGTCTGTCAGTAATCTGTTTATCAGGCTGTCCTCTGTTTCGCTCTCATCATCTTCTTCCAGGGGACTTTTATTTACTGGCGCCTCTAACACTGGGTACAGTTTATTTACTTCCATGTTATGCACTCTCCATCTTTTAGCATCCGCATCCCACCTGGCATCCTGCACTGCCCTTACCGAGCGCTTCACCCTTTCTTGTCGTCTGTTCATATTCTTTTCATGCGCTGCCCTAATCCATGCATCAAGAGCTTCGAACTGGGTTGGTCTAGGCAAGGGTCTTTTTGAGGTCATGACTGATTTCAATCGATGTAACACCTCTAATCTGAACGTCCCGTACTTCGGGAACGTCAGTTCCTCATTTCCTTCAGTAATCTTACTCCACTCTGATATCCAAAGGATCGTATGCAACCCAACATTTACTGCCATATAACGAGCTGGCGTACCCTCCGGCGGGGCTTCTTCCCCTTCATACGATCCCCGCTTCTCTTTCTTAAACAGCGCTTTCAACCATTTAAAACACTTCATAATTATGCGCACAAAATCCAGCCTCGCTACTCTGTTTACTTCCTGATGACAATCCACCAATCCTGTCGCGGCTTTGCTAGCTTGGCCTATCACAGCGCGGTCTTTCTCCTGTCGGCCAACCACGTCGCGACCCTGTCTGACGTGTTCGCTAGCTGGCCTATCACAGCGCGGTCTTTCGCCGGTCAGCCAATCACTGCGCGACACCACCTGACGTCACTTTTCTCCGCTTCGCAGCAGCACCCCTCCTTTCTCAACTCGTCTCCCGGTTATGCATGCGTCCCATTCATACACCGAAAAATGACTACTTCCGACCAAGCGGTCACTTCTCTCTCGACTGTACGTCCACAGTCTATCTGTAATTGTCAACACAACTGACGAGATGTCTATCGTCTCTCTGATAGGTTGCTTACACACACAGTAACTTCCGACCAGCGTCCGTTACTCACGCACTCACTCTTACGTTCCCCCTATCTCGGTCTCTCGGGTGATCAATGGTACCTCATGACCCCCTTCACACTAGTTGACAATTACTCTGGGTGTCCGATACACCCGAACCACTTAAGCTCTCCTTGAACTTAAGATTTCCACCGGTTGCGCGCGCTCACAACCTGTTCCACAGTCACTCTACAGACATTCAACTCCGCCAGACATTACAACATAGATACAATACAAAAACACCGCAATCTAACACGCATAACCCTTTATACTCACTCTCGACCGATACTGCTGCTTTTTCTGTCTCACGTCATCCGGATCTTCATCTGCGGGCTGTTCTTCCGATCATCGATTTCTAGGGGCCTTGGGGTAAGCTAACCTGGCCTAGGTCACCGTCCTCAAGAAGGCAACCATCCTCTATAGCTACCAACTGAAAGGGCGAGATTTTGATCGATACCTTATATCTATTGATCCAAACCTCGATCTGGTCGACTGAACCTTTGTTGCCTGTCTAGGAGGAAAACAGTACACCCATCTGCAAGTTAGTTCACCCAAGAAAGGACTCTACTCTCAAAGATCACGGACAACTTCTAGTTTTCAAAAGTTTATTGTAAAGATATAATGAGCTGCAAATACAGGCATCTCAGAATGAGATTCACGAGATACACAGGTCCAATTACATACATGTGCTCTCGAAAAGCCCTCAGACGAGCAACAGAAATCACTAACACAAGTTCTAAAAATAGTAAAGCTATCAGCATAGACGCATATCTCTCCTTCATTTAGGTTGGAGGAAAACAAACACAGGTTAGGCGTCCCTACCCTGTTCTAGATGGTATCCCTACTTAACCAAATCCCAACCTAACAAAGGTGTCAGCAGTGAATGACCCCCAAGGGAAGTCACTCACTCTAAGTCTCTTGGTGAAAACCTATAGTTCTCCAGTCATGACCCCTCTCTGCCTACCCATCCGCTCTCTAAAGGGTCCTCAGGTCTCTGCTCTAACTCCACCCAGGGGTGCTGTCCCTAATACAAAACAGTCAACAACAATTGAGACGCCCCTTGCGAAACGCCTCTCACGTGGTGCAACTTCAGGCTTTTTCCATGATGCTTTGTATTGGGCCTCAGACGTTAGAGTTGACCTTGCTTCTCAGACTCTTCTCCGGCCCGCTGATACCCCTTAAACATTCCAGAACCCTCCTCCATGTCTGGGCCGTCCACTGAACAGACCTCTATTCATTCATTTATAATTGCATCCCCCCTTTCCTGTTGCAGACAGATATCTGTAGCCAAGAACCCAACTCTCATATACTTCTAAAAGAAATAGGCTTGCAACATTTCTCAGCCCAGACATGTATGTGTAAATCAACGCTAAAACATTTCAGGCCTACAATATTTCTCATTATGATTATAACATTCAACTTCTTCATTTAATTAAAGCATGTTAATACTCTTATTCTATTATTAAGTAAACATTTCTATAAATCATGGTCTATTAAATGCAATGACCAAAAACGTTAATATAATCTGTGTCGTGAAAAGAACCATCTTCCCTTTCAGCTCCAGCTCTGGCCCTGAGGCCTACCACGTTCTGCTTTTAACCACATACTATCTTACATGTTAACAGTTACACGACATAGATTAAGAAATAATCACGTCTAATAAAGTCATATAATGTCACACATTTCTGTATTAGTTCCACTTCTACTTAAATCTCTATATTAGCTATACATTCAGAATATATTTGTAGATACTATTAGCACTCATGGCATTTCTCTTCATGATTTGTGCTTACTACAGGTAAGTGTGGTGCACTCATACATTTAAGTCAGTTTGCGCTCTCTCAAACACACAACATCCATGTTCGTCCATGACCAAAATTCAGTATTGGGGATTAAGATCTCTATGCAGAGAGGATGGGTGTACGTTCTTCATCATGCAGGGGACTTTGCTGTCCCAATAGCAGGAATGCGTTTTAAAAGTATGGAGGCTTCAGAAATCTTAGGTGGAAAAATGTCATAATGCAAAAGTAAAGTCACTGTAGTCAGTTTTGAAGCTCCTGAGAGACCCCACAGTTCACTCCACAAATCCCTCACAAATCCAGCAGTCAGTGAAATCAGGTTCTGGTTCACCAATTACTTTGTCAGCACTATGCCACCTTTGCTGTATTTGAGTACTACTTCCTCTTCATCTTCAGCTTTCTGCCTGACCACTGCCATCTTTACCAAGGACACGGTTGCCATGCTTAGTTGTGCACTATGGGACCTCTAGAGCAGATGGAGAAGGATGATTCTGGCAAACCTCATGAACGTAAAAAGGATAGAACCCAGACAGGCACGGGACTCTCAGCTTGGAGAAGTGTGCCAATTGTGCATCTTTAGGGAGCTTTCTTAATGTTATTTATGCCCTGTGGAGTGTTTGGTGGTTCGGAGGCACATGAGCGATTATTTCCCTTCCAAACAGAAGTAGAATTGCTAGCCAATAAGAATGCACAGAAAACGGACCTTTCAACTCTTCAACTTTGGGTAGACCACAAATCAGGATGACCATTCAGTCATGGGCATTACCTACACATAAGGAAATGAGCAAACATTGAAACGAGTGGCCCGGGAGCACTTTGGAGCTGCTGAATGCTAGAATTAAAAATAAATTTAAAAAAAGTTAGATGGGGAGGGGCAAGGAAGAACAGATCTTGGGATCTGGAGTGGTGTGCTACTCATCTCAAAGCACTTCAACGCCTCGTCAGGGGTAGTAAGCGCTATATAAATACAAGCTACAATTGCAATAATAACATTGTTTTTTAGGGTGAACCACAAAAATCACTAAATTAACTTGTGCTTAATTCTTTGGTAACTTGGCATAAAAGCAGTTAGGCTTAATTTAGAGGCAATGTGTAAACTATTTTTGCAGCACTCAAACAATGATGAAGTGAGAAAAGAATAAAAGAAAAATCCCAAACCAATTTAGAAAAATAGAGTAGATTTTTATAGATAAAATGACAACAAAGAACTTTAAAGAATAGAAACGGAGATTTTAGTTTTTAAATTGTAGCTGAAAATAGAGCAATCCGAAATAGCACAAAATGCTACTTGCGGTTACCTGGTCACACTAAACCGGGGAAAATCACAAGTTTGGGCCAACTGCGATGAAGTGCAGGTCGGATACAGGGACCAGGTCAGTCCCGATTAGGTGTTACTTTCTCAAGTTGGCCATGAAGGGTGCCTTTCCCATTGGCATGGGCTGCGAGGACAAGGCTGTTGTCGCGAGGAGCAGGTTGAGTATTCTGGACAGTCATTGCTGTATCACAAAAAGCTGATGTTTGCTGGAGCTTTAGGTTGGCGATCATTGCGGGCTGTTGCTGCCGGCACTAAGTGTAGGTCTTGCATTACCAGTCATCGTGGATGGTCACTGTTGGTGCCAAGAGCATGTCCTGCTGGAGCTTAACATTGGTAGTCGGTACTGGTGGATGATTCTTGGCATAAAGTGGTCACTTTGCAGTCGTGGTGAGACCAAAACCTCTGGATCTTCAACTTTTCTTCAAGAGGAGTTCACACTGATGCCAGCCAAGGGTCCAGGGCCCATGGTGCACTTCCTGGGGATCAGTACTCACCCCAGCACAGGTCAGCTTCAGGACTCAAGCAGGTCCATTCAGTGTTGGGTAGATCCAGGGAACCCTCTGAAAGCTTGTCGTGTCCCTGTAGCTCACATAGGTGGTCAGCCAGTCACCCTGGGAAGCCTGAGTACAAGAAAAGGATGTCCAATCTACCTTCTTCAGTCAGAAGGCAGTC
The DNA here is from genome assembly GCF_964261635.1 of Lissotriton helveticus. Taxonomy (NCBI): domain Eukaryota; kingdom Metazoa; phylum Chordata; class Amphibia; order Caudata; family Salamandridae; genus Lissotriton; species Lissotriton helveticus. Next base: position 322,084,132 of record NC_136069.1, read on the forward strand.
CTTCTTCCTCAGACAATAGGACAGTCCTTCTGAATGTCCCACATGTCCAGGAGTGTTCTGATGAGAGGTTCTAAAGGTTCCACCTTTATACCTTATGCCAGCCTTTGTGTGGGAGAATTTCCTAACCTACCTCCAAAAACTGGTTCCGATTACTTCTTAACCTTCAACTAGTACTGACTCCAAACTATGTAGGGTGAGAATGGCAGTGGCAACCTGTTGTCTGGTTCCTTTGTGTATGCTGCAGGCAGAGCACTTTGAATTGTAATAAGGGAGGGGTCCAGCTCCTGCCCAGCAATGCTGTCAGACAGCCCCTCCCTGCTCACACCTAGGCCTTCTTAGTTCCCACAGCTGGAAGCAATACACAAAACACCACAGGAAATATATTCACAATCATGTGACCCTGGATACAGACAGAAAGGCTCATTTGGTTCAAGGGAGTAAAAGGCAAACATTCTGAAAATTGCATTTTCAGGATAGTAATTTAAAATACGACTTTACCATCAAAGAGTATTTTAAATTACAATTAATTTGAGTTTAAATAGCATATCTCAATCTGGACCCCAACTGAAGTTAGCAATAGCATAATAGTTTGTGAGAGAAAGGGCCCTTACAACAGTGAAACATGACTTTGGGGATTTTTTATTTACTCTCAGGACATGTAAAACATAAATACACATGTCCTACTGTTGCATTACCATGCAGCCTGTCCTACGGGTGATTGGGCCTACCTTAGGGATGACATATTTCTTAAAAAAGAAGATTTATCCACAGCAAAAAGCTTATTGTGCCACGTAGAAATGGCATTTTAAATATGCTTTAACAGCTGCAGTGGCAGGCATGGGGCATGTTTTAAAAGGCTACTTAAGTGGGTGGCACAATGAGTACTGCAGCCCACTAGTAGCATTCCATTCTCAGGCATGTACATGTAGTACCATATACAGTGGAGTTACAAGTACATTAAATTTACAAATCTGGTAAGAGCCAATTTTACCATATTTTCAAGGGAAAGCACAAGCACAATACCACTAGTTAGCAGGGCAAAGTGCACAGAATTCTAACAAGCCAACACAAATCGCTTCAGTAAAGGAAGGCAGAGAAAGGTACGACTCTGGGATAACCCTGCAGAGGAGGCCAGGTCAAAGACCCCTTAAGAATTATAGTAGGTGGCGGGGGCTTAATATTGAAGCAGCAGTCGGGGCATAAGAGACAATACTTGGCTCCTGCAAATATGCAGACAAGCCATCTTGGATTGGATGACAGGGTGCAAAGTCAGGCAACAGTACCTGTCAGTTCAATGGCACTCCCTTGATATATAGTGAACATTTATGAGGGTCTAACAATACTATGAGGGATTTGAAGATTAAGGCAAAAGAAAGGGCTTTTAGCACCTAGGAATGAGACATAGAAATGATTGGTACTGTGCAGGTAAACCCAAATTATTTCTTGACTGAGTTAGCACTATGGGGATTTCGGGCACATTATCAGGCGTTGAACAGGTGTGGATCTTGGAAAGGGTAGTAAGTAGTGTTGGGGTGCAGTACCCTAGGCTTTCACCCTTTGAGGCTGCTAATGCATTCTTTTAACTACTGTGAGAGGGAGCTCAAACTTTGCTTGAAGCCCCCACAGTGCTTATGTAGAGCTCTGGTAACATGCCCTCATTAATGGATTTTATCAAAACCACAAGATGGCCACCAGGCCCAGCACTTTGCTGGTACTTTCTTCCTCTCCAAGACACTGCACAGTCTTCTACAAAGGTCTAGCATGTTCTTCACCATGTACACTCCTGCAATTGCATGGAGTCTAGAATGGCTGAGTTTGAGTAGGGCACTCTGTTTGTGCATGTCCTGTCTGCTGGGAAGGAAGGACCAGCTCACAGGGTATGTCCAGACCAAACCGGCAGCTATGATTTCATTACTGCTCTTTGAAGACACCTCTCTGCCTTCTTTGTGTCTGCATCATAGGTGAGGCAGCAGCAACAACCGCTCTGTAGGCATGGCTTTTCTGCAGAGCTCTACAGTCAACTTTGTTAACAGCTGGGAAGAGTAGCTGTAATCCCAGTGATGCCCCAATCACCAAAGGTACACCTGTTCAATACGTCTCTGAGCTCATTAATGTTTGAAAGGTGCTTCAGATAATTATTGGCTGAAGCATGATGATCCATCGGAAATAAAGGCTCAAGGGAACGGACAGTTGTTAGAACTGGGGGTCTCTAGTTGGCAGAGCTAGGTACCACTGTCCAAATAGGGACCCTTGCTTCTAGTCAGGGTAAGGAGGATGCACTCTTTAGATAACCCCTGCTCATCCCCTTGGTAGCTTGGCACGAGCAGTCAGGCTTATCAAAGGCAATGTGTAACGTCTTTTGTACCAACACTCACAGTAACACAGTGAAAACACCACAAACTGACTCCACAACAGTTTAGAAAAATAAAGGTTCTCCTCTAACTCTTCTTGCGTGAAACCCCTACTGGAATGGTTGTTGCCAGGCCTTGAGCCTGTTCTGCTCACGGACAGATCTGTGGTTTGAAAATCATTCCCTGTACTTGCATCATTTCCCTCTTGTGCCTCCCAATGGGCCTTCAAGATTCTCTGCAACTCCTCCTTCCTGAATTTGCTCTTCATGGGGCACTCAAACTCGTGGCAGAATTTCCTAAACTGCTCAACTTTGTACGAATACAAATCCTCAGTGCAAAACTCAAATTCTGCCTCCACACTGAGTGCCTTTCCATTCACAGACAGGATGCTTTGAAGAGTTACTCAAAAAAAGAACCAACCAAAAAAACAGTAGCATGCGGTGGCGTAGTGGTCTGCACTCACTAGTGATGTACACCAATCACTGTGGATCTAGTACAAATACAAGTTCAAATCCCACTGCTGACCAACAGTGTTAGACCTGGGGGTCTCTAGTTGGCAGAGGTTGGTACCACTGTCCAAATAGGGACCCTTGCTTCAATTCAGGGTAAGGAGGATACACTCTTTAGATAATCCCTTCTCACCCCCTTGGTAGTTTGGCAGGAGCAGTCAGGCTTATCAAAAGCAATGCGTAAAGTATTTTGTACCAACACTGACAGTAACACAGTGAAAACACTACAAACTTGCGATAAAAAGAATCCACAGTTGTGTGAAAAGTTCACAGTTGCGTCACATTTTGCCAACAGACCTTTTAAATGCAACAAAGTTCCAAAGCAGAAGCTGGTTTGGTGGAAAACAAGCGATGCGTTGCTCCTGAGACCCTGGGGAGGCGATGCGACAGCCCCGCTGCAGCAGCGGGCGTGTTGCGACGAATCCGGTCTGTATGGGGAGGAAGGCAATGACTTGTATGGATTCCTGTGCGTAGGTTCCGTAGGAAGTTTTCTCTCACAAAGGCATGATGCGATGATCTGTAGGTGCTGCGACGATCTCCGGGGCAACGATGCACGATCCAGCAGCGATCTTTCTCTCGCAGCTCCTCGATGCGATGGCTCTGCGACAACACTCGCAGCGATGCGATGTGGTCCGCAAGCAAGCGGTGCGGCGCTCTCACCCAGCGACGACAGGCTCTGCGATGATGCTCGCAGCGATGGTAATCTTCCTGCAAACGAAGGGTGCACCGTCTCTGGCAGCGGCAACAGGCGCTGCGACGATCTCGACCTCCGTAGCGGCGGGAATTTCCTCGCACTGTCGGGGATGCGCTCCGCAAGCGTGCGATGCGATAACTTTTCTGTAGCAAAGTCTCTCAACTCTTGGTTTCCAGCTTCCCAACACAGCTACAACTTCCAGAGGCACCACAACTGGCCCAAGCTCTCTAGGAAGGACATAACTCTCTCAGCTGAGTACAGGGAAGCTGGGGGTGAAGCCCTTTTGTTCCTGGGACTTCTTAACAGGGAGCAAGCTCTTCTCAGGCCCTTGGAGATTCCTTCAAGACAGGGGACACAGCACCAACAGCAAAGTCCTTCCCCTCTCCTTGGCAGCAAAGCAACAGCAGGTCAATCCAGCGGAGCAACAGCAGGACAGTCTTCCTTCTTCAGTTTCAGCTTTCTCCTTGGCAGAGGTTCCTTCTTGATTCCAGGATGATCTAATTTTCTGTAGTCAGGGGTCCTGTACTTGTACCCCTAAAAGTCTTTGATCCCTTTGTACAGGAGGGCTCTGAGCCCAGTCTGAACCAGTTCTGGGCGTTCCTTGAGCACTTTGTTTTCCTGGCCTCTCCTTTCCTTTCAGAGAGAGGGGCAGGGTCGTCAGCCGCCCAGCATGAGGTGTAGCCAGCATTGTGGAAGGCAGGCACAGCCCTATTCAGGCCCAGGTGCTACCCCCTCCCACCACTCTAGATGCAGATGGAGCTATTCAGCCCAGGGATGGCCCACTCAGACTCTGGGAGCCACCCAGCCCCTGTCACTCACAAACAAGACAGTCAATTCACAAACAGGCCAAAGCACACAGAAAGGTCAGACAAGAGAACAGCAACTCTCTAAAAGTGATGTTCTCAATGACAGGATTTAAAAACAACCTTTCCTAAAAGATGTGTGATTAAATTCTGAGTTCAGGGATACCAGACATTTATGTCCTATCTTGCTCCTATGGGAAGATATGCTGCTAGCCACTGTAGCCAGCATCCCCTATGATAGCCTATGGGGCAAGATAGCCTTACAATAGTGAAAAAACGAAAATGGCTGTAATTCACTACCAGAGCATGTCACCTGCACAAGTACATGCTCTACCTTTCACATGCACTGCACCCTGCCCAAGGGGGTACCTTGGGCCTTCCATAGGGGTGACCAATGTGTACAGAAAGGGAAGGGTTAGGCCTGGCCAGTGGGGACACTGACCAGGAGGACATGGCAGTTCACAGACTGCACACAGCCACTGCGGTGGCAGGCCTGAGACACCATTTTAGGGCTACCCATGTGAGTGGCACAATCAGTGCTGCAGGCCCACTAGTAGCATTTGTTATCACCAACCCTGGCACACTCAGTGCACTTTACTAGGGACTTCTTGATGACAAAAATATGCCAATCATGGATAACCAATCATAATAACAATTTACTCAGGTAGCACTTGCACTTTGACACTGAACAGCAGTGGCAAAGTGCCCAAAGCATCTAAACCAGCAAAAAACGAAATCCAGCACAGCATCAAAAATACAGGAGGTAGAGGCAAACAGATAGTGGAAACCACACCGAAGATGCCAGGTCTAACACGTGTCCCCTCCAGCTGAAAGTGGGGAGAACTACCCACCCTCTTGGGAGTTCTCTTCACTAAGGCGGAAAAACCTGGACAGACCATCAGCATTGGCATGTTCTGTGCCAGGGCGGTGTTCCACCGTGAAGTCCATTCCCTGTAGGGTGATGGACCACCTCAACAGTTTTGGGTTCTCACCCCTCATCTGCATTAACCATCTGAGGGGCCTGTGGTCTGTCTGAACACGGAAGTGAGTCCCAAACAGGTAGGGCCTCAGCTTCTTCAGAGCCCAGACCACAGCAAAAACTTCCCTTTCAATCGCACTCCACCTCTGTTCCCTGGGGAGTAGCCTCCGGCTAATGAAAGCTACAGGTAGGTCCCAGCCCTCGTCAGTGATCTGTGAGAGTACTGCTCCCACACCATGCTCTGTAGCGTCTGTCTGCACTATGAACTCACTGGAGAAGTCGGGTGCTTTGAGCACCGGTGCTGTGCACATGGCAGTCTTCAGGGCATCAAAAGCATTTTGGCAGGCTTTGGTCCAATTCACTTTTCTGGGCTTATTCCTGGAAGTCAGCTCTGTCAAGGGGGCAACGATGGTGCCATATCCCTTGACAAACCGTCTGTAATACCCGGTGAGTCCTAAGAAGGCTCTCACCTCTGTCTGGGTCTTGGGGGGGTTTCCAAGACAGAATGGTATCAATCTTTGCCTGTAGGGGTGCCACCTGGCCGCTCCCTACCAGGTGTCCCAAGTACACCACAGATCTCTGCCCTATCTGGCACTTGCTGGCCTTGATAGTGAGGCCTGCCTTTTGCAGAGCCTTCAACACTTCACAGAGGTGTTGCAAGTGTTCCTCCCACGTGGAGCTGAACACAGCAATGTCATCCAGGTATGCGGCGCTGAATTCCTCCAGCCTGGTCAGTACCTGATTGACCTTTCTCTGGAAGGTGGCAGGGACATTCTTCAACCCAAAGGGCATAACTCGGAACTGGAAGTGCCCCTCTGGCGTTGAAAATGCAGACCTCTCTTTGGCCCCATCAGTTAAGGCAATCTGCCAGTACCCAGAATTTAAATCAAAGGTACTGAGGTACCGGGCAGCTCCCAACCGACCCACGAGCTCATCAGCTCCGGAGATGGGGTGTGCGTCAGTCTTGGTGACCGCATTGAGCCCACGGTAGTCCACACACAACCGGAGTTCTGGAGTTGCACCGGGCGCAGCAGCTTTTGGGACTAAGACCACTGGGCTAGCCCAGGGGCTGCTGGAGGGCTCAATTACCCCTAGCGCCAACATCTTGGAAACCTCTTCCTTGATGCTGGCCCTGACCTTGTCAGCTACCCTGTAAAATTGCTGTTTCACAGGCAGACTATCTCCAGTGTCCACATCATAGACGCACCAATTGGTGACACTTGGGGTCAGGGAGAACAGGGAGGAAAACTGACCCAACACCTGGCGACAGTCCCTCTGCTGCTCTGGGGTCAGGGTGGTCGAGAGGCCCACACCATTCACTGACCCGGTTTGCTCCTTAGCTGCCAGGAGGCCAGGGAGAGGATCACTATCCTCTTCCCCTCCAGCATCTGTAGCCATGAGCATTGTCACTTCAGACCTCTCAATGTGGGGTTTGAGGCGGTTCACATGCAAGACTCTCAGGGGCTGCCTGGGAGTCCTCAAGTTAACCAGGTAGGTTACTGCGCTCTTGCGATCCACCACCTCATATGGCCCAGTCCACATGTCTTGGAGCGCACAAGGCTCCACTGGCGCCATCACCCACACTTTCTGCCCAGGTTGAAATTCGACCAGAGTGGTATTCTGGTCGTACCATCTTTTCATTTCTTCCTGGCTAGCTACCAGGTTCTCCTGAGCGAGCTTCCTGAAGCATTGTGTCTGGTTGCGGATGGCCAGCACATAGCTGAACACATCCTGGGGGGTTTTCCCAAGGGATTTCTCCTACCCCTCCTTCACCAGTGTGAGAGGTCCTCTAACAGGGTGGCCATACAGGAGTTCAGAGGGACTGAACCCTAAGGACTTCGGAGGCACCTTCCTGTAGGCAAACAACAGGCATGGTAGAAATACGTCCCACTTCCTTCTCATGGGCTCCGTTAGGCCCATAATCATACCTTTCAGGGTGCGGTTGAACCTTTCCACCAACCCATTTTCTTGAGAGTGGTAAGGAGTGGTGAACTTATAAGTTACCCCACACTCCTCCCACAGAGATTTCATGTACCTAGAGATGAAGTTGGTACCCCGGTCAGAGACCACTTCTCTGGGGAACCCCACTCGGGAAAAGATCCCCATCAATGCACGGCCCACCACGGTGCTGTGATTGTCCTGAGAGGGACTGCTTCCGGGTACCGGGTGGCATGGTCCACCAAGACCAGGATGAACATGTTGCCTAAGGCTGTCTTGGGGTCCAGGGGCCCCACGATGTCGATGCTTACCTGCTTGAAAGGGGTGCTCACCACAGGAAAGGGTTGGAGGGGTGCCTTGCACTTCACTCCAGTCTTGCCACTGGCCTGACATGTTTGGCAAGATCTACAAAAGGCACCAATGTGCTTCTTCATCTGGAGGCAGTAGAAGTGGGTGAGAAGCCTGTGGTGGGTCTTGTCTTGCCCCAGATGTCCTGCGAGAGGCATGTCATGAGCCAGACCCATTAGGATGTTCCAAAAGCACGCAGGTACCACCAGCACACGGGCTGCACCGGGCTCAGCAAGCTTAGGCTCACTATACAACAACTCATCTTCCCAGTAGATGAAGTGATCTCTGGACGCTCCACCTGCTGCCTTGTCTGCAGCCTGTTGCCGCACACCAATGAGAGAAGGGCACTCTTTCTGCGCCTTGCAGAGTTCCTCCCTGGAGGGCCCACCTTCTTGCTGCCAATGGGTCAGCTCAGGTAGGTCGGCCAGTTCGGCCACCTGTTCCCCTGTAGGCTCCAGGGCATCCCCCTCAGGTTCTGCTCCGTCCTGGACCGTGGGAACGGCTGGGGCTGGTTTCCCGCGCCCCTGCCTTTTCCTCTCCAGGCAGGTCTCTGGGCCACTGTTTCAGGCTCCAGTTCTGCTGAATCACCCCTACTGGCTGCCATAGCACGCGTGGTCACACAGATCCACGCAGGCAAACCCAACATCTCCAAATGAGTTCTGTGTTCTACATCCTTCCATGGAGAACTCTCCAGGTCATTACCTAGCAGACAGTCTACAGGCAAGGCATCACTGACAACAACTTCCAAGAGACCAGAGACCCCTCCCCATTCAAAGGGAACACGCGCCACTTTGCAGATGCGCACTGAGCTGCCAGCTGCCACTACAGGGCAGAGTACATCGGGAATGACCTGCTCTTCAGACACCCACTGACACCTCATGGATGTCACGCTGGCTCCTGTGTCTCTCAGAGCCTCTCTCTCTCTCTCATTGATGATCACCTTCTGCCTGTATTTCTTAGTGTTAGGGGGCAGTAAGGTTTCCAGGACCATCCCTTGGTCTCCTAAAGAGACAAGTGTCATAACTGCAAGTCCCTCCTACCCACTGGAAATCAAATCCCCGCCTAAAGCTACACTTGCTAACTCTGGGGCTGGAGCACCAGTGGGTGCTGGATTTTTCTTGGGACATTTAGGAGCAAGGTGGCCCACCTCATTGCAGTGATAGCAGGTAGGGGGACACCTGTTGTCCCTGTTGTTTCTATTGTCCCGTCTAACCCTAGGGGGCCATGGCTGTCTAGGTCTGGGGGGTTGGGATTCCTTTCCCTGGGAACTATTTTGGGGTCCTTGAGAGAACTCCTTTTGGTTACCCTTGTCCCCCCCACTCTTCTGCTGGGGACCCTGCCCACCTTTGGCTGTGGTACCCACAATTCCTTTGTGAACCCTGGTACTGGTCCAGCGGTCCGCCTCCTTAGCAAGCTCAATGGGGTCTGTCAGCTTGCTGTCTAAAAGATGCTGCGCAGCTCTGGAACACAAAGACTACTCCAGTGCTCCAAACTGATTAAATGCAATAACCCCTTAAAATCAGTTACTTTACTGCCCTTCATCCAACCTTCAAATGCACGTGAGTACGAATTCACACATTCCATCAAAGTTTCAGACTCTCTCTTCTTGGAGTTTCTAAACTGCAGTCCATACTGCTCTGGAGTAAGTCCGTACCTAAGACATAAGGCCTCCTTCATATTGGGGTAGGACATGGCACCTGCCAACTCTAAGGGCTCTAGAGCACTCCTCCCAGAAGCCTCAAATGTTTCCACAGGTCCGCCCCTCAATGTTGCTCAGGCACACCATTCATTCTCAATCCAATCTCATAAGAAGTAAACCAGGCATAGATATCCTCACTCCTATGGTAATTCTGTACCAGATCCTTGGGAATATATACTTTACCCCCCTGCACTGGCTGTGCACTGCCACCATTTGAACTGGCATCCACCTCCTTGGCTTTAAGATCCAGTTCTCTCATGCTCAACTCATGAGCCAAAAGCAATTTCTTTTCCTCCAGGGCACGGGCATTTTTGCTCTCCTTCACCGCCCTTTCTTTCTCTATTTCCAATTGCTTCATTTTTAACTTCAAGACTTCCAAGTCATATTCACTCACTATTTGATTCTCCTCTAACTCTTCTTGCGCAAAACCCCTACTAGAATGGTTGTTGCCAGGCCTTGAGCCTGTTCTGCTCACGGACAGATCTGTGGTTTGAAAATCATTCCCTGTACTTGTATCATTTCTCTCTTGTGCCTCCCAATGGGCCTTCAAGATTCTCTGCAACTCCTCATTCCTGAAGTTGCTCTTCATGGGACACTCAAACTCGTGGCAGAATTTCCTAAACTGCTCAACTTTGTACGAATACAAATCCTCAGTGCAAAACTCAAATTCTGCCTCCACACTGAGTGCCTTTCCATTCACAGACATGATGCTTTGAAGAGTTACTCAAAAAAAGAACCAACCAAAAAAAAAGTAGTATGCGGTGGCGTAGTGGTCTGCACTCACTAGTGATGTACACCAATCACTGTGGGTCTAGTACAAATACAAGTTCAAATCCCACCGCTGACCAACAATGTTAGAACTGGGGGTCTCTAGTTGGCAGAGGTTGGTACCACTGTCCAAATAGGGACCCTTGCTTCTAGTCAGGGTAAAGAGGATACACTCTTTAGATAATCCCTCCTCACCCCCTTAGTAATTTGGCACGAGCAGTCAGGCTTATCAAAGGCAATGCGTAAAGTATTTTGTACCAACACTCACAGTAACACAGTGAAAACACCACAAACTGACTCCACAACAGTTTAGAAAAATAAAGGTATTTAATCTAAACTACACAAGACAAAAACGACAAAAATCCAACATACACAGTTCAAGAATATGGTTTTAAAAGAGTTCTTAAGGATGCGATAAAAATAATCCACAGTTGCGTGAAAAGTTCACAGTTGCGTCACATTTTGCCAACAGACCTTTTATATGCAACAAAGTTCCAAAGCAGAAGCTGGTGCGGTTAAAAACAAGCGGTGCCTTGCTCCTGAGACCCTGGGAGGCGATGCGACAACCCCGCTGCAGCAGCAGGCGTGTTGCGACGAATACGGTCTGTATGGGGAGGAAGGCGATGACTTGTATGGATTCCGGTGCGTAGGTTCCGTAGTAAGTTTTCTCTCACAAAGGCACGATGCGATGATATGTAGGTGCTGGGACGGTCTCCGGGGTGACGATGCGCGATCCAGCGGCGAACTTCCTCTCGCAGCTCCTCGATGCGCTGGCTCTGCGACGACACTCGCAGCGACGTGATGCGGTCCGCAAGCAAGCGGTGCGGCGATCTCACCCAGCGACGACAGGCTCTGCGACGATGGTCGCAGCGATGGTAATCTTCCCGCAAACGAAGGGTGCGACGTTTCTGGCAGCGGCAACAGGCGCTGCGACGATCTCGACCTCCGTAGCGGCGGGAATTTCCTCGCACTGTCGGGGATGTGCTCTGCAAGCGTGCGATGCGATAGCTTTTCTGTAGCAAAGTCTCTCAAGTCTTGGTTTCCAGCTTCCCAACACAGGTACAACTTCCAAAAGAACCACAACTGGCCAAAGCAATCTAGGAAGACAGTACTCTCTCAGCAGAGTTCAGGGAAGCTGGGGGTGAAGTCCTTTTGTTCCTGGGACTTCTTAACAGGGAGCCAGCTCTTCTCAGGCCCTTGGATATTCCTTCAAGACAGGTGACACAGCACCAACAGCAAAGTCCTCCCCCTCTCCTTGGCAGCAAAGCAACAGCAGGTCAGTCCAGCAGAGCAACAGCAGGACAGTCTTCCTTCTTCAGTTTCAGATTTTTCCTTGGCAGAGGTTCCTTCTTGAATCCAGGATGATCTCATTTTCTGTAGTCAGGGGTCCTGTACTTATACCCCTAAAAGTCTTTGATCCCTTTGTACAGGAGGGCTCTGAGCCCAGTCTGAACCAGTTCTGGGCGTTCCTTGAGCACTTTGTTTTCCTGGCCTCTCCTTTCCTTTCAGAGAGAGGGGCAGGGCCATCAGCCGCCCAGCAGGAGGTGGAGCCAGCATTGTGGAAGGCAGGCACAGCCCTATTCAGGCCCAGGTGCTACCCCCTCCCACCACTCTAGATGCAGATGGAGCTATTCAGCCCAGGGATGGCCCACTCAGACTCTGGGAGTCACCCAGCCCCTGTCACTCACAAACCAGACAGTCAATTCACAAACAGGCCAAAGCACACAGAAAGGTCAGACAAGAGAACAGCAACTCTCTAAAAGTGATGTTCTCAATGACAGGATTTAAAAACAACCTTTCCTAAAAGATGTGTGATTAAATTCTGAGTTCAGGGATACCAGACATTTATGTCCTATCTTGCTCCTATGGGAAGATTTGCTGGTAGCCACTGTAACCAGCATCCCCTATGATAGCCTATGGGGCAAGATAGCCTTACAATAGTGAAAAAACGAAAATGGATGTAATTCACTACCAGAGCATGTCACCTGCACAAGTACATGCTCTACCTTTCACATGCACTGCACCCTGCCCAAGGGGTACCTTGGGCCTTCCATATGGGTGACCAATGTGTACAGAAAGGGAAGGGTTAGGCCTGGCCACTGGGGACACTGACCAGGAGGACATGGCAGTTCACAGACTGCACACAGCCACTGCAGTGGCTGGCCTGAGACACCATTTAGGGCTACTCATGTGGGTGCCACAATCAGTGCTGCAGGCCCACTAGTAGCATTAGTTATCACCAGCCCTGGCACACTCAGTGCACTTTACTAGGGACTTCTTGGTGACACAAATATGCCAATCATGGATAACCAATCATAATAACAATTTTCTCTGGGAGCACTTGCACTTTGACACTGAACAGCAGTGGCAAAGTGCCCAAAGCATCTAAACCAGCAAAAACGAAATCCAGCACAGCATAAAAAATACAGGTGGTAGAGGCAAAAAGATAGGGGGAAACCATGCCAAAGATGCCAGGTCTAACAACCGTAATACCCTCTCTGTTCATTGTTCAATTCATTTAATACTATCTTGACTGTGCCAGACCTAAAGATATCTTGCCATGTAACAGATGGAGGACAGCTCCACGTTGTGAACGTGCTGAGAGTTTATGGATTTGCCCCTTTGGAACATTTTCTTTGCTGTAGATGTGATCCTGGAGATGGACCATGCCTTCACCAGTCACTGCTTCAAAATGTAGATAACACTGTGGGCTTATCGAAAACATCAATGATACTACAAACAGACAAAAGCTGAAGCAGTACAACGTAAACAAGCTAGTGCCCAGATGGGAATGATCCAACCCCTGTGTATTTTTCACAGCAAAAGGTCTTAACTGTGCCAGACCTAAAAGTGACCTATCCATAATACAGTGAATTGAAGGAGACTGCATATTATTATTTCCATGTTAACATTATTTGTTTCACAAAAGCCAATATGCATTTTCATTTATTTTCACTTATTTTCATCTTTGTATGCTTTTTACATGCATATATAAATAATTACAATCTGTAAAGTGTGTTATTGGAACTCCCAATAGGTGTAGTAGCACAACAGTTCTGGATTTCCTAAAAGTGCTAAAAAGTATCAAATATTAAATTCGCTAAACTTATAAATCTCTTTGGTGTGTCAACTGTGTCATTATGGACTTCCACATCTGTTTGCTCTAATCCAAGTACACATTTGGGGACCAAACATGCGGAAACTGCATGCTTCTTCTAACAAATGCTCTAGACAAATCGATAATATTGAATGCACATTCCCTTATATATAAATGGCTGTGAGCCCATGCTTATGAGAAAATCCCCTTTAAATATATCCATGCTCTATTATAGAAGAGGCTGTGGAGTGGAAGCAAAGCACCACCACTTGAAATGAAACTGCTAGCACCCAAAAGAACTCTCCTGATGGTTCAAATCTTTATATGCACCCACTTACAAGCTGCCCCATGGGGAATTCACCAGGCTGCGGAGAAGTAAATTGGACCTTTTCCACCCTGCTCAGAATTAGAGCTCCCTGTAAATTAAAGTTATTAATATATCATAGTCTTTTATAATTTTGTGATGAATCAATGATGAAAAGGATAGTTTTAAAGGTTTTATTTGTTCTATAAGGTTAGAATCTCAAATACCTTTGTTCACTTTAGTAGTTCACATAAATAATAATAAAGAAAGATTAGACATCAATAAAATATGTGTCCCATTAGGAAACCCAATAAGCTGACAAAGGGACCCATTCTAAATAAGAACCCATAAAGAGTTTCATTGGAAAAGAGTGGTAAATGAGGATAGAACTTCTCATGAAGAGTAGTTTTTGGAAAACTCAGCCGAGTTTCCCAAAATTGCAGTGGCAACTGTTTAGAATAGCGATCTGTGCAGTAGCATCAATCACAAATTAATAAAGGAGTCAGCTGAAGGTATTGAAAGAAAGAAATAAACTCTCTATGAAGAAGAGTCTCTGGCAGATGAGGAATCCAAAAGCGAGTCAGCTGGACGGCTAAAGGGAAATAGAGGTGTTTGTCTAACTAGCTAGGAACACTTGTTATAACCTTTCAAGACATGCATCAAATCTTGTAGACGCCTTCACTCGATGCCCAATCTGAACAGCTAATAAGGTGGTGTTGTCAGTCATACGATGCATCTTCTTCCGATTCCCACAGTCTGCACTCTTGTCATCTGGATTGATACAGTTCTCTCATGTAACGATTATATCAGAAAAGGTTCCCATGGGAATACTCTTACCTAAGCTAAAGACACATGAGTTTCAAATCAGAAACAAAGGCTAGTCAGCAAATATGGAAATATATATCAAGGTAATTTTAAAGGAACATTAATAAGTCTACATCACCATTTATTCTTTACAGTTTCAACGAGTCTAATATTCTTAGTGAAAATGATCTAACATGGGGTGAGAGGAACTAAATGAACACAATATTAAAGTCAGTACATCTCTAAGTTGACATCAATGTTTAGCTGTTGCACATTATATTTTACTATGAGCAAAGATCGAAAAGGAAGCTTTGGACCTAGTAGCTGCACTTGCTAAAGTATAGTTGCTTGGTGAAACATTTTAAAACATTCAACACTCATTTATAAATGAAGCATTTCCAATATTGTTATTCGTGTCAACAATTTGTCATTCTACAATATATATCAACTCTAATTATTTGTTTTACTAATGGTATTCTCCCAATTTTTGAGCTATTTCTCAAAAGTGCATTTAATTTGCATTTAAACATGTCATAAAGTGCATTTCTAATAGAATAAGAAATGTCAAATTCGAAATATGTGGTAATTTCTTTCAAAACCCATATGTTGTACACCTACTATAGGATGCCCCTTCGAATGCAACATGCTGTGTCCCATGTCTCCTCAATTAGCACTCGACTGCAAAAGGTGATGCAGGTTTTGCCAAGAGCATAAAGCATGGTTGGAATTATACACAAATGCCAATAATGGGCGTTGCTGAGAAAACAACAATTAAATGTCATCTTTATGAGCCACACAGTTTATGGTTTTCATTAAGTTGGCAGTTTTGGGCAACTCTGCAGGTCCCTTTATGGTATTTCCCAAGTTCATAGTCCACCTTGCTGGCTTTTTCATGGTATTGTCTATTCAGAGATATTTTGTTTAATGTTTATGGTGGTGAGCAGGCATAGGTTAAAGGGAGAAGTGAGAGAGGTCTGATGGGATGAACTTTGTTAAAAGCATCCCATAACTGATTGTCATTGTTAGGTGTCAAGACGTGCTCATAGTACACAGCTAGTTGGAACCTGCAGTGGTGGACTAAATTATAATCCTTTGATGGCCAGCACCATGTTGCAGATCTCTTCTGGTATTCCATGCATGATCACTTGGTGAGGGGAGGTTTGTTTGCTGTGGGCTGGTACAGTACTCGGTGACAGGCATCACCCTTAGCAGTTGTATTGTATTAAAGTGTAAATTTCAAGCAGGAAAAGGGAATTTTTATGCAGTCTGTGTGAACTATGATCAACTGTGTAACCACTGAGTGTTATGGTATGTTTATTACTGTGGCTTATATATTGTATTTGTATTGTTATTGAATGTATATAACACTTTTTACCCTTGACTAGGTGCTGCAGAAACCAGGTATAGTAGTTCTCTCTCTCCTTCTTTTTCTTCTTTTTTTTGGTCATTGGGTGTTGGGATTACTATTGTGTACTTAAGAAAACAATGTCACCCATTTACTCTAGTTTCTGTATGGTAGAATAAATGAATAGCTGTGATGTTTAGTGGGAAGTTGGCTATAATAATTGCACTTTTTGGTGGTTTTACTAAATGAGCTACTAAAGATTAGGTATTGTTAATATGCATGGGATTACTTTAAAAGGAGATGTTGTGATCTTTGAAATGAAGTGTGGGCAATTAATATATGTGCATTGGCATCCTTAACCCGATCCGATGGCCACAGTGAGCATAATTGCATTCTGCAACAGCACCAGCCAACTTGTTGGCCCTCAGGATCTTTCCTCAGTGGCCAGGAAGGTTCTTAGGTCACAGTCGCAAAGCAGCTGGTTCACTTACTGTTGCCTGTTGTGCGTAAACTATGAGGGTTATCGGACAGTCAAGATACCAGACTTCTTTTTTTGTTCTGGTATGACAGTGAATCTATCTTCATGACCTACTATCACTAATTCCTTAAACGTGTATTTTCCAAACTGTGGGTCTCGACCCACTGGTGGGTCACAAAAGTCCAAGAACTAAATAAAGATACCTTTAAATTCTGTATTTAAATTGTCACATTTTATGCTCTTCAAAGACAGAGTTCAAATGTCAGGCTATGTCTTCTGACAAATTGATGCCTTTTTAACATGGGAAGTGGTGTTTACAAACTCCTCCCACTTTGCAGTTAGAGAAAGAAAAGTAAAAGGAATTATGTGACAATCTTGTTGGGGTATAGGGCGTGTGAAGGGAAAGGCTGCTGGATGTCATTTTTTTGTAACACACAACAAAACATAAATATCCATAACTGAACTGTACACATTCATCAGTTAGGAAAGCAATAATGTAGCACATATTTTGTAATTCTGAATTGTGATGGAAAACAAGATTTTAATAGGATCAAAACAAATCAATACACTTGAGGTAAAATGTCTCTGAAACTCTATTTCCACACATTATTATTTGTGTACAATATAATTTCATGAGCAAAACGGTATATCTGTGCAAATGTTGTGGCAATTTTAATAGAAAATGTGCTTTCTGCAAATGACAGTTAACTACCATATGTGACTTTAGTTACATTAAAAAAGCACCTGTCACAAGTCCTTTAATTAAAGCTAGGTGGGTGAAAAAGTGTTGTTCCAAAAATGTGGCCATAGTTCTAAAAAGTTTGGAAAGCACTGCCTTAAGCTGTAGATTGAGTGGTCTTTCACTAAACCCAGAGGAACATTTCTCCCTCCACTCATGTTACTTGCTGTTTGGAGCATCTTTCTGCCTCACATCGAGTGTCTGAATTGCATGTGGGACCAGTGACATAACGAAACCTGAGGAGGCCCCCCTGCAAAGTACATGGAGGGGCTCCCTTCTGGACTTACGCGGCAGCTCTCATGCCAGGGAACCATGCTGGGGGGGCGGGGGGTTGCAGATCATCCTAGTTTTTAATTACGCCACTGTGTGGGAATATTTCACATGTCAAACTTATACAGAAAAAAACACGTTTTAGTTCTTTTCTCACTGCAGCTGGCTGTCCTTGTAATATTTTAGTCTAGGCTTAAATTGCAAGCTAGACCTATTGGCTTTGCCATTGTTTGTCATACAAGCACACCCTAGAGGGCATGTTGCTCATCTGGTTTAGCTGCACCGTACGCGCAGATTTCAGTTTGTACTATAGGCCTAACTCTATACCACCTCAAGTGTGTATGCAATGCCCTTCAATTTGTCTGATTGTGGTTTGTTCCTTTTTCCCCCCATTGTTTTGGCTTGTTTCCACTTTCTAGTAATAAGTGTAGTGTGTTTTCCTTTAGGCGGACCCTGATACATAGTAATGAGACAGTAGTTACGTCATCTGTATTTTCATTTTTCTATCCGACTTTTATGTGTCGATAGATGTCATTGGGGTATTGCCAAGACAATTTGTGTCTAACGATAATCATGGAAAGTTCATAGAAATTATAGAAATGTTTCATGAAAGTGAGACTCCCTGTGGCATTTTACAAATTAGACCTTTAAATGATGCCACAGATTTTCCGATTTTGCATTTATATTTTCACTTCTGGAAAATTGGATACTCTGCTCCAATGTCGTGTCCTCTAGTTCTGTGTCTGTTTTCATTCGCTCAACTAGTAAATCATTATATAAAACACTGATGATCTAACCATCAGAACCTGAATCTATTGTAGGCAGCAGACACAGTGCATACTGGGCCCCGGGGGCAAAAACAGTCATCTGCATAAAAGTCATGCAAACACTAACGTCCTTTATCTTGGTTTAAGTGATTCATTTGAAGTGTTTTCAATCGTTTGTATGTACTGCAGTCTCTGTTTTTAGCACCGAACAAGCCCCCAACTTTGCCCTCCGATCCACCTCTCACCCCCTGTATCCTCACATCAACACCCCCTCTAATCCCCAGAAAACAAGTTGGAAATCAGTCTGCAGAAGCTAAGTTGTGGGTGACTAAGGTGATCTGTGAGAGTTGCAGAGATGTGTGTTCCAGTGGGGGCTCCTCTGCTATGGCAGAGAAACGTTCCCCCGCCCGCAGCAGCAGGTGGAAAGCTTGAAAAATAAAAGGATAATAAAGCTTTCTCATTGTTTTATTTTTCTCCATACAGTCGAGTCTGGGGGCCATGAGGATGACCGATATGAGGGAGAGTGGTAGGTGCACTGTTGAAAGTGTGCATGTGGCTTTGGCCGGCTGTCTCAGGAGGGTCAAACCGACATGCACACTGAAGATGTCTCCAACCCGAGCTGGGTTGCCAGGTAGGAGATAGCAGGCACAGGCTCCCAGTCTCTCTGGGAGCGCAAATACAGGCCACTCAGGCTAATCCTAAAGCTACTCTCAGCATGTAAGCAATGTTAGGATTGGCCTGAAGGCAGTCTGGGGAGCCTGTGCCTGCATTGGAGCCAGAAGAGCGACAATGCGGTGGGCATTCAAGTAGGTTTTTTTATTGTTGCTGTTTTTTTTGTTTTGTCCCCCCCTGCTCCACCACTTTACCCCAACACCAGCCACAACTGGTGTTTTCAGAGGCAAGTCACTGCCTTAATGTAGCCAGCCAAGGACTGACCTGTGAAATGGGACCCCTGCAGCCGCATTTTATTTACCAGCAGTAGTGAAAGTGTCACATTTCTTTCCACCCAGGGCACAAATGGAGCACGAGCCAGCTCTGAGTTGAGAATAGTGAATTGTGTATGTTTAGTGCTCTGATGTCTGGGCCCCTGTCCATCTCCAAAACTAACTATATGCAACTTGGGGATTACCATTGATAATAAGCTCTCGATGAAAGCACATGTTAACCGTGTACTGGGCACCTGTTATGGCATGCTATGGAAATTGCGGAAGATCTTCAAATGGTTACCAATTGATACCCGTAAGCCACTCGTACAGGGCCGAATTATGAGTTGAGTAGACTATGGCAATGTCTTATTGGTTCCATCAATAATGACCTCTATTCCAAATTACAGACTCTTCAAAACACCGCTGCCATACTTATTCTGGACCTACTCTTAAGATCATCATCCTGTGCCAACCTAAAAGCCCTTCACTGGCTGCCAATCAGTTGAGAGGTCAATATAAAATTCTTTGCCTCACATGTAAAAGCATCTATCACACAGGCCCAGGGTCTCTAGGTAAAAAACTGGGAAACCATCAGCCAACCAGAACTTTGAGATCCAGTTCTAAACTTCTCTTCATCCCTTTACGGACCCACACTGTGAGAAATGGTGGCTGATCCTTTTCCTATCTTGCCCCCCATTTCTGGAATAAGCTTCCTTCATACATCTCGTCTATTCCAGACCATTTGCGCTTCCGCAGAGAATTAAAAACCTGGCTGTTCCCCAATTAATGCGATATTAGAATCTAGGTGTGTCGATCTGTCTGCAAGCGCCTTGAGACCTAACAGTGATATGCTGCACTATACAAGACCTTTTGACTTTTTTTTACTTTGACTATGTTCCAGTTGTACGTGTGGAGTGGTGTGGCTCACTGGTTAGAGGCGGCAGACCCGGGAGCAGAGGACGGCCCGGGACCAAGGTTCAATTCCCGACGCGGCAGGATCTTGGACCAGGGTCAATGGACTAGATAATTCTCACCTCGGTGCCTACTCTAACTAGGGATCACACTCGGCCACTCTGGGCATTAGCTTGCCTCATCTCCACAACGGCCCCCCACATACGCCGGGGATGCCTGGTTTCACCTTGGAGATACCCAGAAGGGACCATCACACAGGGAAAGCCAGGACGGGTTCCCCAGCGGTCTACAGCGCAGAGATACTCCTTCGGGAGTCGATTCTAGCGCTTTAGAAACCCACAATCAATCAATCAATCAGTTTGTGACAGAAAGCACTGTGAATATGGAAATCAATATTTTAAACTTGCATTATACACAGAAGAAGTTAGGCGGACACAAAAAAAAAACAAAAAGGCTTAAGATAAAAATAGGTCCTTTCAAAATATAGAATTTAGGTAATATCCAGACTGTATGTAGGGCAAATCTTTTTTATAACTGTCCTTTGAAAGCACATATTTAACAGCTCAACTTGTAACTCCCCTGAAACACCACTCAAAATGAATAAATCTGTGTCATCAGGAAGCTTCAAATGATTCTGTTAATTAAAACCAATACCGGCTTCCAAGCACCCTTTACATTGCAGATTGACCAGTTGTGCACATTAACATTTTTTTCAGGCAATCAGGCACCCTGGCAAGCAGGCTTGTTTAGCTGTCTGCCACCCCCCCCCCTTCGGTTTCACTGCACAGGAGACTACCCGCCTTATACACTTCAGCTGAAGCATTTCAGCTATCGGAATTAACTACCCTAGACGGTTGTCTTTTCACAAAAAGTAAGGGAACAGTTTTTATTAAATTAAAAATGTATGGGTACGTTGTGCCCCTCCGATCCTGCTCACGTTAACCACAGATTCTAAGCAACATGCTATCCATGAAATGGCCAAGAGCAGTTTGAGTACTGTGAGAACATATTATATGGCATTAGGTAAATGTACTGCTAGTGAACCACTGATACTTAATCTATAGTATGTAGCCAACTACTGACCCCTTTAAAAGTGTACCTCAGGAGAACCACCCTTTTTTTGCTTTTCAGAATTTGATCAGAAGTGGTATATTGGTCCTGGGACACATGCATGCCATTTTTGCACAGGTGCAGGGTTATTATGCATCTGCCTTAAACCAACATTCACATTGAGAAACTGCTACAAAGATACTATTTTTAATTGACGCCAGGATGCCCTTGTGGGTGATAGTGCACTTTACAAACCAACATGTCATTTTTGCACTGGTTGTTTGTACAAATGTGACTTTAAAATTGCCCAAAAGCTGTGCATAATCACCCTGCTTTAGACCAATTTACTTGATCTGGGTTCTGGAGTTTTGAAAACTATTTTTTATTTGCCCAGATAAACGTTTGCATACATTTTGTTTCTTAATATGTTAAATGTGTGCTTTTTAATAAAGTAATGAAGAAATCCTGTTGTACTAAATCCCAAATGGCTCCACTACTCCCCATTCAATTTGCCTTGGGTTAAAGAAATTAAAATTAGTTCATTTTGGCAAGTTTACGCATGGCTGCTAAAGGTTACCAGCTGTGGCGGGCTCCTTTGATTTTGGTGGAACCTTTTGGTGTCTGCGTACGTCGCCTACAGATAGGGTTAATACCTTGGATATTATTTCGTGTTGGACTGGAAAACTAATTTCTGCCTTGAATTATAGAAGGAAAACATATGGATTTTCGGTTCTTTTAAAAAATACAAGATGAGGAACCAAGAGTGAAATATCTCGCGCTACAATAAATAAACCTAAAAATAGGAAGTCTTTTATTTTGGAATATATTATTTTCATAAGATGGATGTATGACGTTACAACACATACTTTTACAACGCCTACCTTTACATCGCAAGTTTTACAACGCATACCATTACAACACATAATGCTTTTAGGCGCTGGATAGTGAATAGTTTAATTTACTATTCCAACTCCAGTCCCCGTGGATAGTAGGGAAGGTTATTGGATAGTAAATTAACCTATTCCCTATCCTAGAGCGCCCCCCAGAGCAATGCGTTGTAATAGTTTGCGTTGTAAAAGTTGCGTTGTAATGGTAGTTCGTTGTAAAAGTTTCGTTGTAAAGGTTGTTCCCCTCATAAGATGGATATACTACGAAACTGGCGTATTACTCTTAATATGGAGGTTTGAGATATATATGAAGAAATCGTTTTTGATGTGACTGCGCTTGATACAAACTTTATGACCTGAGGAAGTTCTGTGTTTAGAACGAAACGCATTGGCTGACTATCTGCATAAACCTTTTGAAAAGGAACATTAAACATATTTTGAAATACATACCGGGACTCAGCGCATCAATAAGGACAATATTTAAGTGATTTTGTTCATTGTTCGGACTGACTCAATAAGCGGTGCTATCCTGAGCTCAAGGCATGGCTGCTAAAGGTAGCCCTTCACTGGACTGGGTTGTGTCGAAAGACGGGGTCAGGACATTAATATCATGCATGTCTACTACATCAGTAGATTCCCAAAATCTCGACAAGAAGGGAAGCAAGGCTCTGGTGAGCCAACATCTTCAACTATTAGCAACTCAGAAACAGTTGCCCCACTCAAGACTAGTCTTTACTCACTAGGAGTCGTTCCTACCACCTACTCTCCACCCATTGCCTCACCCAATCCATTTGTGTCTGACAATGGGCAGGCGCCAACATTACTAACTATTCTGCAGATGCTATTGGCCCAACGGGCAGAAGCACAACCATCTTAGGCATGAGTCCAGTGGATAATGTAGTTATACAGCGTTTTTTGGTGGAAGTCACTGACAAAATATCGGCTCCTAATGTAGAGGTGATAGAACTTGACTGAGATGGAATAATCTACTTATATTTGGCATACCGGAAGGAAAGGAAGGGGATGATCCACGCCAGTTTGTCATGCATTTGTTTAGAAAGGCATTTCCAGATCTGTCAGACTGGTATATGGACTCGCAAATACACAGACAACATAGACTCCCCATTAATTGCTCTGTTAAGTCGAACAACTCTGATTTCAGTGGGGGGTGGAGGATCCATGAACTATACTGATATACATAGGCAATGTTCTGTTCAGGGAAGCCATTTCTATCAAAGTTCGTCCAGCGGCTCCTGTTCTGGTTGATTCAATGTCAATAATAGTTAGGCCAGATTTATGCAAGCCTGGTGGTGTAAGCTGCGCCAACTTCTAGACCCGTTAAAGGGCGCTGGCGGACAGGTTTATCTGTAGGAACCAGCTAGGCTTAACATTATCAAGGGCAGTGGCTAAGGCAGAAGAGCATCGCCCCACTGCGATAAATGAAGAAAAAATGATAATACTTAGGTTGTTATCATTTTATTTTGTCCAGTTGAGGTAGCTCTGCACGGTGGGCGGGGCTGCTCCGACACAGGGGCAGGAAGAGTGGCTAGCACACTTTGCAAGTGCGCATGAATGTTTAGCCAGCCGTCTGGGGAGGGCTAAACATTCATGCGCACTTACCATGTCCTCCACCCAGGCTGCATTACAGCCCGGGTGGAGAACATACCCTGACTCCCATTCACAGGCTGAGCACCTGATCGTGGCGCTCAGACCAATTACAACTTTGATAAGCACCCAGGCTCTCCTAAACAAATCACAACGCTGCAATGTGATTGGCTTAGGTAGCCTAGGTGTGCTTCCTGTTCTGTTCCGGTGGTGCTGAGCAATGAGGAGGAGAAACGGAGGAGTGGTGCTGCAATACAGTAAGTTTGTTTAACGTTAATTATTTTTTTACATTATTTTCCTTAACCCCGTGTTCCCTGCCCTGCTACCCCCGATCAATGCTGGGCGCAACTGATTAAGGGTGGTTCTGCTCTACGGAGCAAGAAGCATCTCAGATTTTGTCTAATATAAAGGGGAGTTTTTTGTAGAATCTATATAGATGCCCTTTTCTTTGGGTGTGACAAGAGGGCTTGGGGGGTAGTCCTTTCTCCTCTATAGTATCCCCTCCTCTGTTTTAGTTTTTTTTTTCGGTTGGCAAGTAGGTGGGCGGTGGTGATATCTTAGGGCTTTTCTCCCTGGTGCTTTTTATAGTTTGGAGGGGTGAGGTCATGGTCGGGCAGTGGGCGGGGTGGGAAGCCGGGGAACGGAAGCTCCTAGGTTGTCAGGCTTGGCAATCAAGGTTCAGAGGTGATTCTCTTAGCCAGAAACTGGGAGAGGGGTTTTGGGGGCTCAAGGGGGAGTTGGGTGGATTAAAAATGGGGACAAAACAAGTCAAAATTATCAAAATCGATATCAATGTAGTAAACAATGTAATTCTCTTAGGTATAATTTTACAGTCTTTATTTTCTTTCTCTGTAACTTAAGGCGCGGGGATTACTGGATGTTCATGGTGGATATCTCGATAGATGAGAAGCTGGTTTATAATGGGGTCAACTATATGTTTATGCTGGAATGTTTCCAGCTTAAACTCGACAATCAAATGCCAAATAGTTTGCAAGGAACTTCAAATGTACAAACCCCATATTGTATCTCTTACTGAGACACACTTGGCATACAAAGATAGACTTTTGCTTAGGCAGTTTGGACTGTCTCAATCGGGGGAAGGGGTTGCTAAATTGGCAGATAAATCTTTGGAATATAAACTAATTTGGGCTACAACAGATCCTAGGGGGAGATGGGGAATTGCGCAGATTGTAACGAATGGTACTAGGTATGTGATATGTACAATATATGTGCCCAATGTTGAGGATCCTGATATGATAGATGCATTAATTTTAGAATTACTGGATTGGTGGGGGAGCTTTTAGTAATGGGAGATTTTAAGGGCACAATGGATTATGCCATAGACTCCACTAATCTGTTAGCCTCCCCTAGAATGGTGAAAGTTAGGGCTTCTATTCTCAAACTAGCTTGTTTGCACTGCCTTTGGCATGTATGGAGGTTAGTTTATCCAATGGTGCCAGGATAAACATATTACTCCGCACCACATAAGCACTACTCAAGGATTGATCTGGCCCTTGCTAACAATAACATATTGCAATCTGCTAATATGGAAGTGTGCTCTAGAGTGACATCGGACCTTAATCCCATTCTGTTATATTTTCACTCACAGGCAGTAAGCAGTCAGAGGCGCCTGTTTTCTTTCCCTTGACATTTACTCATGGATACAGAATATGTATAATTAGTTTAAAAAACTTATCAGAGTTTACACAGATTAATGTGGGTACAGCCCCCCACTGATCGTATGGGACGCAATGAAGGCCTTTATCAGGGGTAATACCCAGCAGTATACTCTTCAGCAAAATAGAAATAAAGAAAATAACATGAGGGTAATCTGTTGACCAGTTATGCAGTTAGAGCGTCTACACACTGAAGAAATTAGGAATGGGGGCCACAAGCAACAGAAAATATATTTTTCTTTGCTTGAGAAAAGCTTATGTTTAGGGAGGATATCAAAGGAAAAGATAGTGGTCAGCTATAATAATCATCGTTCTCTCCAGTATGAATATGAGGAGCAGGTTGGGAGAATGTTGGGGCATCAATTAGCAGACAAGAAATCTAAGAGCCAAATGGATGCTATTAAAGGGGAGGATGGTCTACTACATACACATTCACAGTCAATAGCGGAGCAATTTGCGGCATTTTTTCGGAGACTCTTTGGCCAGTGTAACATATTTGATGAAACAACTTTGGAGAATATTTACTGGGATGTGCCCTCCCAATGCTGGATGAAGAGCGGGTGCTGGCTGTTCCAGAGGAGATCACTAACAGTGAAATTATTGATGCTCTGGCAGCATTACCATCTGGCAAAGTAGCCAGTGATGATGCAATACCGATTGAGTTTTATAAAAGAAATTCAGACTAGTATTGTGTCTCTATCTGGCAAAATCATACAATGTAAAGGGATTAGTGGAGATTTACCTTATGCAGGGAACATGACAAATATTGTCTTCTTTCTGAAGAAAGGTAAGTCACCAGAGGAATGTGGCTCGTACCTCCCTATATCTCTAAATAATGCGGATGCTAACATTTTTGCTAAGATTTTAGCAATTCGGCTGGCGACTTTGATGCAAGGTGTGGTCTCTAGTCAGCAACATGGTTTTATTCTGGGCAGGGATACTACGGCCCATGTTAACACTGCAATGGTAGCCTTTGATGTTGCAGAACAATCATGCTTTTACATGGAGATGGTGTTGCTGGATGCTGAAAAGGCGTTTGACTGATGCTGTAAATGGGTTCTGGCTCCATATAATAATCCCAGTGCACAGCTGGCTTATGTAGGGTTATTATTTACTTCTTTTTAGGCATATCGGGACACCCGGCAGAGGTGCCCGCTCTCTCCTTTATTAGTTGCATTATATTTGCCGTTTTTATGCTCATTGTATTCAAAAATACAAATTCATCCTTTCAAATCAGTAGCATGTGAAATAAAGAATACTGCCTATGCTAATGATGTGGCTGTCTACTCATCGGATCCAGCAGCTGCGTTCGATTTTATCAAAGAGGAAACCAAATAAATTTGGTACTTTCTCGCGATATAAATTGAATGTTAGTAAGACCCAAGTTCTTTCCAACCTGCTAGATCAGTCCCTGGTGTTTGTTCATCAGCTATGTATTTAGGGGTTCAGATTTCTCCCCAAGTGGAGCAGGTAGTGAAGTTAAATTATTTGCCCTGTTGCAATCTGTTATAAAAAAATTAAAAGGCTGGCAGAAGTTACCTATTAGTATTATAGGGAGGTGCAATAAATGAATATATTACCAACATTTTTTTATCTTTTTCGTGCAATTCCCCTACGTGTTCCAAATTCCTTTTTTTTAAAAACTGGAATATAAGCAGGCATGGCGTGCAATACAATGAATGAAATTTCCTTATAACAAGGGAGGGTTACAACTTTCTGATTATAAGTTGTATTATTGGGCTGCATATTGCTGGACACCTTTGCAATCTGTTGTTAGTAGGTAATCCAGAGTTTTGTTATGTTTTTGCACTTGGACCAGACAGTTGAATAATCCTATACAGAGCTAATAATCCCAATTATTTAAAAAGAGTCAGATTTAAGGCTATTAGGGACATAGTTTACATATGGAGGGAAATGTCATCTAAATACTCCATTCCTTATTCATGTAAATTTACCCCAATTTTACTGGCCAAGCTACACCCCAGGTCATACATGTGCCAGCGGCCCACCGCGTTAGAAGCTTGCACAGAGCCCAGGTGTGGGGGAGGTTGCTCCTGACCCCCTTAGTTGGACTTGATGCAGTAGGAGGTGGCATGGCCAAGCTGCTTGTGAAGAGGTCACAGGTTTGGGACTTGCCTGAAGGTTCTGGGAGGCTGGGCCCTAAAGAGACAGCGTTCTGTGTGGAAATTGAGATGGGTTTTGAGGCGGGCCTGCGTGGATTTGAACCTGATGAAGCACTAGAGCGCCCCCACTGCAAAGAGAATTCTGAGAAGGCAGGGGACTCTTTGAGGACTTGAGATAATTCTCACATTGTTGAGCTGTGCATGGGGATGTATGACGTTACAACGCATACTTTTACCACGCATACCTTTACAACGCGGTTTTTACCACGCATACCATTACAACGCATAGCGCTTAGAGGTGCTGGATAGTGGTAAGTATAATTTTCTATTCCAACTCCAGTCCCCGTGGACACTAGGGAAGGTGTTGGATAGAAAATTAACCTTATTCCCTCTCCTAGAGCGCCCCCCAGCGCAATGCGTTGTAATGGTATGTGTAGTAATACCTACGTTGTAATGGTAGTGCGTTGTAACATTTTCGTTGTAAACGTTGCATACCGTGCCTGGGCACAGGTGCTGCCCCCCCGCCCTGGCTGAATCTGACTCATTGTACAGGCCCCACCCGCTTCTGTTCGGTACCAGCCTCACTCCCTTCTCTTTATGGAGTACCAACAATCCATCCTCCTGCTGGCTGTGATGGCCCACTGTAGTGACCCTTGAAGGTCTCGGGTGTTGTATAGCTCACTGCCTGCTTGTGGTGAGACCCTGGACAAACCTGCAGAGACAGTTGCTGGTGGTGCTGGAGGCTTAGCAGGCCTGTTGCTGTGTTAATCCACGAGGATTCAAGGTGCCAGACAATTGCCAGCCTTCACATAGGGAAACATGACCAGAGCTAACAAACCTAACTTTTGAAAAGAAAAAGCCCTCGAGGTCGTCCAGTATAAATGAAGAGATAGACCACTCACCTGACAGGAACCTTGGTGGAGCTGGGTCAGACCCCAACAAAGTCACTGCTAAGAGAAATGCAACAGTTTGCACACTATTGACTCCATAATTGACACCCTATCCAACAGGCTAGATCGGATGAGCGATAAGATCGCTAAGCATGAGGATTGCTAACTTGAACGTAGAGTATCCAACACAGAGAATGATAGCATAGTCAGCAAATGCTGTAGATGGAGAAAGTGCTGGAGGTTAAAGGCCAAGAATGTGGATCTGCAGACTGCTCTGGAAGAAACACATCTTCAGAATTCTGGGCCTGCCTGAATCCACCGCCATGGGAAATATTGAGACCTACATTGAAGATCTGTTAACGTCCCTTTTTGGTGAGCAGCTCACCAGTCTATTCTCAGTTAAGCTCTCCCATCACTGGCTGGGCCCTCACCCGCCACAAGAGCCCTGGCTGGTCAGAGTTCACATGCAGACTTTCTAGCAGCATAGGGACTGCTGATAAAAGCGGGGCAGCCCAATGGTCTTATGTATTTTGCTAAGCTATGGGACACCGTTCAAGGAAAAATGTATTTCTTAACTGACCTTTAACTAGTTTTGTGAGTAGCTGAAGCCTGCAGCATTACATGCTGTTACGAGTTGTCTGTGGATTAAAAAGGCAACAGAAGATGTAATGTATTACTGTTGCACAGCAAAGTAACAATGGAATACGTTTGAAAATATTTATTAAATGGCGCAGTACGTATTTCAGCAGAGTGGGTTCATTATATCTTTTTTAAAGGACTACACTTGTAGGACCAGAAGGCCCATGCAGCCAGCAACATGTTATGTTATGTTATTCACACTTATACCGCGCGCAGCTGCCCCAGCAAAGGGGCGTCCTGGCGCTTAACAAGGTACACAAAACACAACACAATTAAAACAGAGAAAAGCAGGTTACAAAAGCTAAAGGCTAGACAAATAGAATAGTCTTTATGGCACGTCTAAACTGCAAAAGATCTTCCAGAGCCCGTAGGTGGGGGGGAAGAGAATTCCACCATTTTGCCGCTAACACCCGAAAGGAGCGGCCACCGACTCTACTCAACCTTAAGCGCGGAACAGCTGCCAGGTTTTGGCCCAGAGATCTGAGGGTTCGCAAGGGTACATATTGTACCAACAAGTTCTCCAATATTTGAGGGGCTAAGCCTTTAAGAATTTTAAAGGCAAGGCATAGGACCTTAAATTTGATCCTCTGGCTCACAGGGAGCCAGTGAAGAGAACGCAGCGTGTTGGAAACCGAGCACTGCCTTGGCAGACCTATCACCACTCTGGCTGCAGATAATAGTGTTGCATACAACCAGTGATAGAGAAGAAAGACCACAAAGGCAAACAGAACAAGCCACTTAGAAAAAGACTACATTGCACATAAAATGAGTGACAAGAAGGACCACTATTGCACAAACAACCCCCAGCATAATATAAGGATTCCAGCGGCACATACAACAAGTGATGTAGAAAAACGACCATAATGGCAAATACAGTCTGCAAGTGGCAAGCTCACATTAATTACCTGTTGTTTATGTATCTTTTCTTTAATCAACAGCTCTTTCAGTAGCACATTTTTTATATATAATTATTACACCTTAATCAAAATTGGTACTAATTTTAGAAACTTCAGAAAGTTGAAAGACTTAGTCAGCTTTAACAGGATTTTACCCTGCGACCGCCATCTCAACAGCATGTGTTCAAAGCTCTGAACTAGCTTATTGAAATCAATGAAAAGTAGTCCTCCGATTCAGGCTCAGGAATGAAGTGGGAGTCTCAGTAAAGACATAGTTTACCAAGAAACGTATGACAATGCTGAGTGTCAGACGCTGGGTTAAGTTGGAAGAGGGGTACACCATCCAAATGAACAAACACAATCTGGTTAAGTCACCATCCAGTTCAATGCGAATCTCTGCTTAACCCCACACCTGGTACCTAAGGTGCCATCAGCAGGTAGTTCCATAGAGAAATGTGAGCTACATTCAAGGTGTGCCACATAACATTAACGAGAAGCATAGAGCACATAAACATTCCCAGACCAGTTTAGAAAAATCAATGAAAAGTTATGTGCCAAAGGCAAACAATTATGAAAACAGATTAAATGTATTGGCAATATGGATTTTTACAGTTTTAAGATAAAAAGCACTAAGAAAACAGAAAGAGCTGCATACGTTGCATAGAGTGCCTGCTGAAGCCTTACATTTTCGTACCAACACTTAGGGGCATTTGAAATTTGCAATTTTTACTGGGATGGATTCTTTACCTCACATCAATTCGGACTTAGTCATGTTTGTGGTTCTTTTGGGCAATATAGGAAGCTGTATATGAAGAAGGCTCCACGGGTGAGAACACTGCAGCAGCAGTCCTACATTAGCCTTGAATGCCAGATGAAAAATTTCAAAGCTGGACAAAGGAGCTATCTTTAGCTGAAAAACTCGTACTTTTCTTGGAGGTACTGAATTCCTTGTCCGAGTGGTTTACAAGTCAGAAACTTGCCCAAATGTTTCTTGATGTTGGCAAACTCTGTGTTGGACCTCCCTAAAAAACACAGATCTTCAGGACAGACTTCTAGGTAACAAATCTCTTTACAGCCAGGAGCCCTTTAAGGCCCACTGCAGTTCACTCACATCTGGCCTGCTGGTTCATAATACAGCATAGATAATTTATGGCTTTTGTGTCAGTGTAACCAGGAAACAGTGGGTCAGCTAGATGACCCATAAGGAGCAGTTCCAGTGTCTGGTTGTCCATGGTGGTCAGATGTCCTTCACTCTCTTCCCCTCACCAGCCAGATACAATCTTCTTCATTCATGTGATCTTCGAGGTCAAGAACCATTCTGAGGAGGTGCTGAAGGAGAGGTGTCATTCTTATCCTGTGCATTAGCTAGTGATTAGAGAATTCTCTACTCTAAATCCTAGCAACATTCCCATGGAAAACTTCCTTTTTCAGAACTTCCTCTTTTGCATTATTATAAGCCTTCCGAGACTCCCACATTAAAAATGACCTTAGCCTTCTTCCGCTTGCGGAAAAGTAGTGTCCCCTGATAGGCCCACCCCTATGGCAATAAGCTAACATCCCACCTCCCAGTCCTAGGAACTGCTTTTTTTCTGCTGAGAACAGAGATGAATGTCTGAGAGGGCTCTTGGGCTGAGGGGCATTTTGTCACCTGGGTTCCCATTTAAGATTTCCCTTTGAAAGAGCAGTTTGTCGTGGTAATCTTTTTTGTTGCCATCTGTACCATAATGATTTATCATTGATAAATGGTTAGTGTTTTCGCCAGATCGGCCATACTGCTCCTAAAGGTGGCTGCAATGACCTTCAGGAGGCCAGCAGTTCATGCCCATTTAGGATGCTAATTAGGTGAGGCATGGGAAATTAATCACCTCTAGGTCTCTTTCATTAATACCGAAGCCATCCCAGGAGGAGTTTAAATCTCTTGCTACAAAGGTCAAATCGGGCTCGCCGGCTGATCCACTAAGACCTGCACAATTTAGAGAATCCGCCGAGGTTTGTTTTCCCTTGGTGTATGATCTTATTTGGTTATCCTTTGAGTCCGGGACTGTTCCCAGTAAATGGAAGCAGGCTACGGTCATCCCAATTTTAAAGAAGCCCACCATGGATCCATCGAAACCTGAACATTATCGGCCCATCTCTCTCCTCCCATGGGTATCCAAACTTGCGGAGGCACATGCCAATAAAATCCTGTCTTGCCATCTCCAAGGTTCAGACATTCTAGATCCATCTCAGAATGGCTTCCGTGCAGGCCACAGCACGGAGACGGCCTTGTTGGCGATGGTGGAGCACCTGCGGAGGATGATGGACTTAGGACAGACGGCGGCACTGATCCTTTTGGATCTCAGTGCCGCTTTCGATACTGTCTCCCACTCCATTCTTCTTCAACGGCTACGAGAGGCCGGTGTGGAGAACATGGCATTGGAATGGTTCCGTTCCTTCTTATCAGAACGCACCTTCAAAGTATCCACCCCTCCATTTGAATCTGCCCCACGCAACATTTCCCAAGGGGTCCCGCAAGGTTCGGCACTTAGCCCGACCCTTTTTAACCTGTACGTGCAACCGCTGGCTACTGTCGCTAAGAGATGGGGTCTAACTATGGTGTCGTACGCGGACGACACCCAGCTAGCGGTTGCACTAAATGGGGACCCTGCGGTTAAGGCCCCTAAATTCCAGACGGCCCTCAAGGAGGTGGCTAGTTGGATGACGGAGAATTGTCTCCAACTCAATACAGCAAAGACTGAGGTCCTAGTCCTGGGTAAACAGGTTCATCTTTGGGGTGACCGCTGGTGGCCACCGGAGCTAGGTCAAGCCCCCATTCCTGTGACTGAAGCTAAGAACCTTGGGGTCTGGCTCGATTCCAACTTGACCTTTATTCCTCACACTAAAAAAGTTGCCGGCACCTGTTTTGGGGTCCTTCAGAGCCTCAGACCCATTTTTAAATTTTTTGATGCCCCCACAAGGCAACTCATTGTCCAAGCCACGGTGCTTTCCCGATTGGACTACGCCAGTTCGCTTCTCTTGGGCGTTAACCAAGCCGAACTTACACGCCTTCAGCGCGTGCAAAACGCGGCGGCCAGAATGCTGGTAGGTCTGCCTAAATTGTGCTCTGCCAGACGTACCAACCATGACCTACACTGGCTGCCCGTTGGACAGAGGATTACGTTCAAAGCCCTGTGCCTGGTTTTTAAGATTTTAAAGGCTTCATCTCCCCCTATCCTTGCACAGGCAATCTCCTACTATATTCCTCCCAGAATTCTACGATCGACGGGTCAATTCCTGGCATGTGTCCCTCGCTTCAGGAAAACCAGAGTTGGTGGTCGCTCTTTTGGTGTACTGGCAGCGAGTCTCTGGAACACTTTACCCGTTGACATCCGTGCCCTACCGGATCTGCTATCCTTTAGAAGAGCTATCAAGACCTTTCTGTTTCCACTTCTTTAAATCTGTTCCCTACTCCATCTGGTTTCTCCATCTGGTTGTGTTATCGCTCAATATAGCGCCGGGACGCCACTTTGCTGTGGCAGCTGAGCGCTCTACAAATTTATAACATAACATAACATAACATAACATGAAATCATTTGGGCAACCAGTTTAAACTTACTGTATTCACCACATGCAATTCTACAGATACCTCCAATTACGCCACGCCTTTGAAACTCATACACAAGAAAGGGATAGGATCCCAGACTGTAACCCATTAGGGGCCCACTTGACACTAGAGACATTGCGACCCAAAGGGATCTCATGACTATCGCTCTTTGGGCTTAAAACTCCGGACACACTTCAGAAACTTTAAGATAAGTGGATGCAAGACATGGGCAATTAGATGATGACAACTGAACGTAGGCGAAGATGGCTCCCCGGGTCCTTGTAGTCTCTAAATGCCTCAGACTGATCCAACTGAAATATTTGCAGAGTGTATTACCATCCGACTAGATTGCACAAGATGGCTGCTGGGGTGGATCCACACTGTTAGCATTGCTGGGAGAACCAGGGTACCCTCTTCACGTCTTTTGGACATGCCCTGTGAGATATGCTTACTGGCAACAAATGCACATGACTATATCAGAAGTAAGCACCAGACATATAACTCCCGACCCTAAAATGGCCCAACTAGGTCTGATGAATGAAGGGGGGAGGAGATCAAGATGTATAATGCTCTTTGTCGCTATAGATTTCTTGGT
This sequence comes from Lissotriton helveticus, assembly GCF_964261635.1. Lineage (NCBI taxonomy): Eukaryota > Metazoa > Chordata > Amphibia > Caudata > Salamandridae > Lissotriton > Lissotriton helveticus. The sequence goes on from NC_136069.1 coordinate 322,117,807, forward strand.
AGAAACCCATGATATACCCGAACACTGGTGGTCAGTAGTCGCTTCTCACATGGAAGAATGGGTACGTGGCATGGACAACTGTGCCGAAGTGGAGGATAATGTTAATACCTCCAGAGGTTCTCCACACAAATACCACAAGATATAGGGCCAGTGGTGGACTTGCATCAACATCCTAAGTCACTGTAGAGGGAACTGTGATGTGATAATCTTCTCTCTGCATGTATTGTTAGTATCTGGGAATAATTGTATGTGGTTAAGTTATGCTGCTGTGCGTTGTTCACTAAAAGTGTTAAATAAAAAGCTAGGATTGATGGTTCTATTGAAAATGACAACGTTTTTCAGTCTTTTGTTACGGTTTGGAAATTCCCTGCTTTGCAAGTAAGAGGGCCTCCATCTTTTGCTTTTTGGTTTGATTTATGGAGCATATTATCACAATAATATAAACATGCTCCCACCAACATAACTATGAAATGTGTACTATTTTTCTAGCTAATGGATTTTCTTTATTCTCTAGACAACCCGCTTGCCTGTATGATGCATATTGACTGGTTTTTCCAACATGCAGGAGTAGATTTGCCAGTCTGTTTACTCTTTGGCAATTTCCACAACTTCTTCGTGTCAACACAGAAACTACTGTGTGGCAGTATGTCAGTCTCAAGATCTTAAGTCCGGGTTTCTTCTTCTGCAAAACTCCACTTCTGCGAGATCCACTGAGTCACCTTGCCCTGTTGAATGGGATTCAGCAACTCCTGGAAAAGGGGGAAGTGGTTCAGGCTCCTCAGAGGGAATACCAACTGGGCTTTTACTCCATTCTTTTTTTATTCCTTAAGGTTACGGGAGGCTACCACTCTGTGTTCAATTTAAAGGCTTTGAATTGGTTCCTTGTTGCATGGACTTTCAAGAGGATCACCCTGCAGAGTATTTTTCCACTGTTGAGTCCTGGCCTGTTCCTCGCATCTTTAGACCTGCAGGATGCTTATTTGCATGTCCAAATCTGTCCTCTGCATCAGCAATACCAAAGGTTTTTGGTGGGGGTCTGCCATTACCATTTTCGCTCCCTCCCCTTTAGGTTGGCATCAGCTCCCAGAGTTTTCACCAACCTGCTCGATCCCCTGGTGGGTCTTTTGCACTTGTGAGGTATTCTCGTTTTTCCTTACCTCGACAATTGGTTAATTGCCTGTTCTTCTCTTTCTAAGGCTTGCCAAGATGTACAGGAAGTGTGTGTCCTGTTGCGCACACATGGATTTCTGCTCAATACCTTGAAGTCCCACCTGCATTCATCCCTATCTCTGCAGTTTATAGGGGCCCTCTTCTGGATGGACTTGAGGGAGGTTTTTCTGGCTCCTGCGCGGAGAGACAAGCTGATGTTGCACCTGTATTCCCTCCTGTCTCTCCTGTCTGCTCCAGTGAGCCTGTGGCTAAGGAGTCAGGGAGAAATGGCATCTACTCAGGTCCCCTGGAGCCGGCTCCATCTCTATCCCTTGGTGTTTCATGCTCTGCAGCACTGAAATTCAGTGTCTCAGGATTTCGAAGCCCGGGTTCCTGTTACTCTGCGGGTTGTGCGGTACTTGTAGTGGTGGTTGAACCTGGCCAACCTCAACAAGGGTCCTCAGTTGTGTGTCCCCACTTCGGTGATCATCTCAACCGATGACCAGTGGTCTGGGGTGGGGAGCGGTCCTGCTGACTTTTTCCGCTCAGGGGTTGTAGAGCATGGTGGAGTCTCTCCATTCTTCCAACTGGAAGGACCTGGCTGCGGTTTGTGCTGCTCTGTTTCATTTTCTTCCTTCCATCAAGGGTTGGGCGTGTGCGTCCAGATGGACAATCAGGTCACAAGGTCTTATGTTTGTTATCTAGGGGGGATGGTTCCTTTCCTCTTTGTCCTGGCCAGCAAGGTGGGGTTATGGGCGTAGCAGAATCTTCTTTATCTGACTGCAGTCTATCTTCCGGGGCGGAAGAATGGGCCTATGGACCAGCTCAGTCTGCGGTTTCCGTTGTTGGTGTCGCTCTCCCACGGTCATTCGGGAAGCTTGTCCGAAGTTCTGGCTCCCTTGCTGGACTTGTTTGCCACCGACAACACTGCCCTTTTTTCCCTCTTCTGCTCCTTGATTTCGTTTTGAAAGGCCATGGCCATGGATGCCCTTTAGATTCCCTGGCCAGGGGGTCTCCTGTATTGTTTTTCACGATCCCCTTGATTCCCAGGATGTTGCAGAAGGTGATCTCCAACAATGCTCTGGTTTTTTTAGTGGTTCTGGGGGGGTCGAGGTGGCCTTGGTTCCCTCTGCTTCTTCAACTGTCAATGGGTCCTCCCTGGGTGTTTCCTCTTTTTTCCCTCACCTCTGAGCCATCCCATTTTGGAGCCTTTTTCCCTGCAGCGTCTCAATCTGGGGGTCTGGCTGCTGAGTGGTTGAATCTGTTAGATCTGGGTTGTTCTGAGGCTGTTGCCACCTCCATCCAGTTGTCCCGCAAGCCATTGACTCGCAAGTTCTACAATCGTCATTGGGGTCACTTCGGTAAGTAGTGTCATTCTAAAGAGTTGTTTTCCTCCTCTTGTCCTCCTTTGCAGATTTTAGATTTCTTGCAGGATGGCTTTGCTTTTGGTTTGGCTGTTTCTACCCTTAGAGCCCTGTGGGTGGCCCTCCGGGCCTTTAGTGGGCACAATCTTTCTGATGCTGTCTCTTTGGCCTCTCGGCTCCTTCGTGGTTTCTTTTTTTTCCCATTCTCCGGTTCCTCCTTGGGATTTGCCTCTGGTTCACCGGGCACTGACTGGTCCTCCTTTTGAGCCTCTGGATGAGGTTTTATTCAATTTTCTGACAGGGAAAGTGCTGTTTTTTGGTTGCGGTGTGTTCTGAGCGAAGAGTGGGAGAAATTAGTGCTTTGATGTTGGTTTCTCTGTTTCTTTCCGAACAAGGTTGTTCTTCGGCCTTGCCCATTTTCCTTTCTAAGATTCCCTCTCGGTTTCATTGTTCGGAGGACCTTGTCCTTCCGGTTTTCTTTCCTGACCCTTCTACTGCAGAGGAGGTTCGTTTGCACTCCCTGGATCTTTCTCCATTTATTTGGAACATTCTTTTTCTTTTTGTAAGGCTGATTCCCTTTTTGTTACTTTTGGTCTTCCAAATAAGGATTTTCGTCTTTCTACTGCCTCCATTTCCTGCTGGATTAAATCTACCATTGTGAGTGCTTACCCAGATGTCAGGGTCTTCTTCTCCCATGCCAGTGCAAGGCTGTTCGATGCGGGGGTGACGACCTCTTGGGCAGTCTATTGAGGGCGCTTTCTGTGTGATGTGTGTGCTGTGGCTACTTGGAGTTCCCATCACACTTTTCTTTCCAGTTGGGTAAGCTTTTTTCTCCTCTGGGGATCATGTCCTGTCTGTGGCGGAGGGTGATTCTGATCCTTTTATGTCTTGAGCTGCATTGGATTTTGTATCTTGTATTAAAACTTTGATTTGTTTCTGCATCCTTGGTGCTACACTGGTATGCTTCTTTCCTGCGTTTGTGTCTGGAAATAGTCACTGGTTTGCTTGAGTATTGTATCATGCATAAGGATTGCATCTAGGAACAAGGACGAGGAGGTAATGCCCCGGTTTCTTACCAGTAATTTTCATTACTCTGAGTCCTGGTCTTCCTGGATGCAGTCCTTAGTCCCACCCTCCCACCTGGGCATGGCGGTTGACTATTTCCTGTTTTCGTGTGTCTTTTGGCGTGGTATGTTACAGGAAGTGCTTAGTTTGTTCCTCCCTTTTGTGGTGGCTCATGGGTAACAGGGCCCATCTTGGGGGAAGTTTTTGGGTTTCAGCTAGAGAATTGGTTCTGCCAGAAAGGACAAATGTCGTGCCTAAGGACTGCGTCCAAGAAAACCAGGACTCGGAGTAATGAAGATTACAGGTAAGTAGCTGGGGAATTAATGCAAATGGTCCAAGCAATGTTTCCAGATGTTGGCGTGGGTCAGTAAACCAAGCTTGTTGTTAGTGTTAAATAGCTGGAGAACTGGTTAAAGCAGGATGCTTGCCAGAGTGAAGAGTTCAAGACAGATTAATTCATCGAAACGCCTCCGCCATTATGCAGGTCTCACTCTACCCCCCACCTTCGAAAGATGCTCTATGTACATTCCTACGCATCATTGGCATTCTCAGTGAACATTCTACCACCCCCTTCACTGAATACCACAGAAACCTCATCCCAAACCATACGATAACTAAGAATGCTATATCAAGTTTAAATTAACCTGTTTAACCTCTCTCTGTCTGGCTGGGATGTTTCAGCACGCAGCTTCTTCATATATACTGGCTCCGTGCAGGGCATACCCGCTCAAATCACCAGGAAGGTGAATGGCACTTCCAATGGAGGCAAAGTCAGCCCTGATGTCTCGTTTCACAATACGGTCCAGCAAATCCCCAACATTAGTTTATTTGACAGGAAGTTGAATTAAGAGGCGAGCACTGTTAGCTTTAGACGAAACATAAGCCTACCGTGTGCGATGAGCAAAAAAGCAGAACATTTTTAAAGCATATTTATCCACTTAATTAGTAGAAAGCCGTATTTCGGACTGAGTTCCGAATAGGAATTTATGACATCATTCAATTCGCCACTGTACACATCTACTTAATGAAACAGGAAAGTGGGGCCCATCAAATTTTGAAATTCCAGAGAGTGTCCATCAAAAGTCATTTGACAGAACAATATTGGCATCGGAATTGTTAGGCAACAGAATGGTTACTTTCTGTGCTGCTTCTTTATCCTTAAGAGTTAGTTAATGTGCTGACAAAGCATGTGTAACTTTGCTCTATCATCAGTTATAGTGCCCTGCAGTTAAGTATGCCTCACATGACCTGCCTCGAACCTTTACTCTTTCTTCCTCCCTTTCTGTCACTTCCTGCAAAGTGGTCAGACGAAAGCATGTACACTTGGCAATCAATTATACGCATCATACAAACATGAAGGCAAGTGGCATTTTATTTAACATTTACACTTTTCACAATATACAATGCAAAAATAAAACTATTTAAAATCAAATATAGCTTGTTCTCCAGAAGAAAGCTGAGTTAAAGTGAAATATAATTTGCAGATAAAAATTATATGTAAGATGTTGTTTGGAAGCTGGTGTCTTAGAAAAAACGTGAAAAGGGAGAATTGTAAAGAAGGGTGTATTTTGTTTTTATTGCGCCTAAACCCACTGTACCCAGTGAGAGGAACTACAAACCCTTGTTTCAATGTCAGAATAGACTTCTTAATTGAATGAAAACTAAGTGAAGGAAACCAACATGCATTGTGTGGTGCAATTGTGTTTAATCAGAAAACCCTAGGGTGGTTATGGCTGTGATTTATTTTATTTACTTATAAAGTTTTGTATAGCGTGAACATGACCATGTATCAGAGTGGTTTACAGGGAGTGGGAGGGTTGTGGAAGGGGGGTTGCGACACATCAGTAAAAAAACAGTAATAAAGTGCATTTACAACATAAATACAAACAGAATATCAAATCTAGGAGCGCGACCTCCTTAGGAGATCAGAAGGAGGTAGACGTGATCAACAGAATAAAAGTTCAACAGGTAAAGTATGGTGACCACTTTCAGTCTAACCATTTATTCATCAGGAATTATTTCACTTCTGATTTGGAGGTGGTAGAGTGATGGAGCCAAGATAAACGCGTATAAGAGCAGAAGGGAAGGGCCGGACTGGTCATAGCGGGCACCGGGCAAACTCCCGGTGGGCCGCACAGGTGGGGGCCGGTTTCGGGCCCCTGGGGGCCGTTTTTGTTACAGGGCCGTTTTTGCAGCATAGTTGCAAAATCGGCCCTGTACCAAAATCAGCCGAAAACCGGCCCGACAAAGAGCTCGGCGGCACCTCCAAACCCCCCCCAGAGTGGGGAGGGAGGGGCCGGCCGAGCACTTTGCCAGGGCCGGTTGTGGTTCCCAGTCCGGCCCCATAGGTGGGGCTGCAAGAGAGAATCGTGAGCAGTTTAGTACAGGCACGGTGCTTCCATTGGGGCGTGGGGCATAGCCCCCCCCCCCGCCCGCAGCCGCCCGCAGCTCCCTCGGCCCGCATTTATCTGAACTTAGTTACACTGAGTTTACTAAAGTTCAAAGACGCGACGCGAGCCAAGGCGGGAGAACTCAACTGACAATCATGTCAGCATGACGTCATACCACCAACCCCCTTCAGAGTCTGAAGGGGATGGGCCGTCTGGCACCATGTTGATTGACATGATTGTCACAGGGCAACAACCAGGTAGCAACACAAGTGCGCATGAGTGGGGACGGAGGGTGCATTTTTTACCCGTGCCCACTCATGCGCACTTGTGTTTGCGCTGTTTTGCGCATGCCCATTAGGAGCCCTTCAGTCTCTTAATGGGCGTGCTGCGGGCGAGTAGTAAGCTGTGCCCCAATCCAATCCTGGCGCTGCAGCAGCGCCAGGATTGGATGAGAGGGGCTGCCAGTCCAGTGCCACCATTCGTGACATGAAGGCGCCAAGGGGAGTAGAGGTGGCGCGGACCCGGACCAGTGGTGAGTGAGGTAAGTTAGTTTTGCTTTTGTTTTATAATTCTTCCACCCCCCTCCATGCGACATCCGCTTCCCCCCCCAGACCCCCCTCCCCCCGGCGATCTGCGACTGAGTGATTGATTTCTTCCGTTATCAGTCTGGGGGAGGGCGAGGTTCCAAATTCACCAACCATTACGCTATTGCCTGCCAAAAAACACGTTGTCAAATCCAGACTGCTTAACTTATCTGCCAGTGCCACTGTTGACCTGTTTGTGACCTCCGTCTTTCTCTGGTTGTCACCAATAGCTGTGTTAAAGAATGGTGATTATGTCTGAAGTTGGTAAAGGGGACGGGGGGGGGGCTTTGAAAGTAAGAACGAGCATTACTCAGCCCACATTTTCAGCAACACTCCTCCTGCGCCTTTTGTTGAGATGAAAACTTCTGATTCCATACTCTCTTCCTCTTGGTGGAGCCAGCAGAAAGCTCTTTATATTAATATTAATATTCGGGTGTGCCTCTCAGATGAATTTTAATTAAAGTGGTGGCCCATCTGTGTGCAAATCTCTCAGCATGTCTTGTTGATGGGAAGGAGAATGAGTGAGGTTGAAATGGCCCAGTTTACAGTGTCAGAATTTGTCTATGTCATGCGGTCAGTATTTTAAGGGAAACAGGTGAAATGCCACTTGTTTCAAAGTTGTGCCCATGGATTCATAGGAAGATGATATCACACATTTTACTCCTGAGTACTATATAAAACATTAATAACTTGTTTTCTAGAAAGTGATTCCCAATGAAGTTTTTGTAATAAATTACCTTTCAGCGCCATCTGTATGCCTACGAACCACTCCTTCTCATTTTACATCTGTTCCGTACTCGTGGATTCTTTGTAATATGCAGCCTCAGTAGTGATCACACCAGACATCATTATCATACCAAATCTCTTTATTGATGTCATAACTACACTTTCACAGTTGCATCATTATCCTCCTTGCTTTCTCAGATTCGTTTGAAAGACCACCATTTGCCGACTCCTTTTTCTAAATTTTCTCAGGCGGAGAACCACCCCCAAAACCTCTGTATAGCAGTCGGGCTTGCTCCCTTCGCTCACTCGCCACCAGCCACTTACCCAAACTTTTACGGCCCACCACTTTCAAATGTCACCAGCCACCACTGGTTTAGTAGCATCTTAAGGCTCAAAACGGAATGAGTCAAATCGGACAACATGTACTGAGACAGGAAAGCACAAGGAAAATCATTATAAATCTTCCCTAATCGTGTGTACAATGAAGGGTGTTCCCTCAATATCTTCTTTGTCTCTGTATTGGTTCTCATTATAGCTTATGAACCGCCCTTCTGTGTAATATTTGTGACATGAGACTCCTTAGACCTGAACGGCTCTGCTGGCTCCCCGTGCAGTGAGAAAACGGCAATGAGTGCACACGCGCAGCTTAATGGGAACATAGGATATAACATTTAGCATAATCTTCACTCAACTTGTTTGGCACGATTCAAGTAATGTATGCATCTATATATCTCTGTTTTGTGTTTCCTCTGCCTGATGTGTGCACACTGTTTTTCAAATGAACCGATGACACTTACGACCCCATTATGAGTGGCACCGGAAATGGGCTCGCGTTTCTCAACCCCCAGAGTTACCAAAACGGGAAAAACAGTAATTCCAAGCTGGAGAAAACCCACTCCATGATGAGTTGGACTCTTGAGGGTTCACTACAAAATGAAACTTTCACCCAGAGTTTTCGACTATTTTTAGCAGCCGAAAGCTCAAGGAGAAAGCAAAACAGCTCATAATATCAATGAAGCTGGAAACTGCTGTTACAAACCCCAGTTGTAATAAGAGGCCACTTGTAACGAGGACAATGTTGGAACCGAGGCTACCCGCCCATCTAGGGTAGCACGGCACAGAGTGAAGACATCCAATCCAACAGGCAATTGTAGTGCTTGCGTATCACGCCCCAGTGCAAACCCACCAAAAATGACACCCCACCATCCGAGTTATTTAGTAAATATTGAAGCTTTATCTCTTTATATTGTGAAGGACGAATGAGGATTTCAATATTCAGCAAATTGTTCTTGGTCATTCCTATCAAAAATTAAATAGAGTATCTGGTCAGTACATCATATCACTTATGGCAGACCAAAGCCCAAATCTTAAATACATTCAGCTTGAGCTACAGTAGACAATATTCTCTGAATGGTTTAACTGTAACTGGTTGTTATTTTTCTGATCAAGAAGGTACATTGACTAATCGCATAACAAATATGTGCAACTATTAAGCATAAAAGATTAATGACATTCCATGTCAGCAGGGTTTTCCTTTCTTCTCATTCTGAATTAATCGGGAGAAGACATTTATTCTAGAGTCACCAATAGGTTGAGTTAGAGTGCCCTGTCTCTTTACCCCTGGGCAAGAAATATGCTTAAACTGTATCTAACTCCGGGGGAGTCTGAGGATTATAATCCACTCCCACAAATCTAGTTAGTCACTTTAAGTTCATCGAGTGAATTCCTCTGGCCTGGTTTCTGTCACATCCCCCACTCCTTGGCAGACCCCTCTCCCTGCACAGTTTCACCTTTTTCCTTCTCCACCCTTCGCCTGTGGGGTTCCCGATTTACCTCTGCGCCCGACCTGCGCCTTCTTCAATTTACCTGGGATCAAGTCGGCGGCCCGGTCTTCCTCCTACTTCCCCGCTCGGGTCTTAACACACTACCCGAAGCGGAGCAGGGACTGTGACTGGACCGCGTTGTAACTCTTCCTGGGCCTCGCTGCTGTCAGGCCACACCCCGCGCACTCCCCCGATCCGCCGGGGAGTCAGCCGCGGGGCAACCTGGCACCGCTGACAAACCGCCCTTCTTCCGCCTCAGAAGAGCTCAGTCTTGACAAGAAGAGGCTGCGCTGGGCGGGAGTCCGGTTGCTAAGCGACCCCGCCCAGCGTCTCTCCCCGGCTGGCGCTGCTCCACCTCACCTCACACCTTGAGCGGGAATCGCTCAATCACGCTATCTCGGCGACACAAAAGCTCAGGAAGGGCATGAAGAGAGGGGCAAATACAAGAGCTCTATCAAAGACACTGGGGTCAGAGCTAGCGATCTGTAACATCAGGCAGTACAGCCCCACACCAATAAGGCAAATCGGCCAGTCAGAGCAAGTTTTATGACTCCAGGCTATTCCAGGGGGATTAATCAAGGTTCCTGCTTCCGCTTGTCAAATTATCCAGCAGCACCACCCTCAAAGGTCCCTAAGGTAGAGCTTGATCACTCTCACCGGTTAGTTATGTAGTTTAGTCCTTTTTATCTGGTGGACATCCGGGAATGGTACTCTCTCCTTCTCCTCCAGCAGGGTCAGATCAGCAGGAAGGAGGGCAGCCCCCACTACTAACTAGCAGCCCCTAAGAGCAATCAAGTCAGCCTGAGTCACAATCCCCCTACTCTGTGGTCTACACTCCAGCCAGCCCAGACATGAACAAAATGGACGCCCAGTGTCCTCCCTTATATACCCTAGGCCCAGGTCACTAAAGTGGACTGGAAGGTTCCGGAACCCCTTAATGTTATCCTATGGGCCAGAGCTCTGAGGTAACTCTAGCAGGCATCCATCTTAGGAACCCATCCACCATTTTAGGAAGGCGCACCTGTACCTCAGCACTGGTTAGCAGTGGTGGGGCACCCGGAGACCTTAAGCCACACAAAAAGGATTGGTGGAAAAAAAATAATGGAAGGCAGAAAAGGACAAAAATTTGGGGAGACCATCCAAAAAGCTGACAGGTCTAACATGCGTCCCTCCCAGCTGAAAGCGGGGAGTGCTACCCAATCCCTTGGGAGTTCTCGTCGCTAAGGCGGAAAAACCTCGAGAGACCGTCAGCATTGGCATGGTCTACTCCAGACCGGTGTTCCACCCTAAAGTCCATTCCCTGTAGGGAGATGGACCACCTTAGCAACTTGAGATTCTCACCCCTCATCTGCATAAGCCACTGGAGGGGCCGGTGGTCGGTCTGAACAAGGAAGTGCGAACCAAACAGGTATGGCCGCAACTTCTTCAGGGCCCAAACCACCGCAAAGGCTTCCCGCTCTATCGCACTCCACCTCTGTTCCCGGGGGAGCAGTCAACTAGAAAGGAAAACCACAGGTTGGTCCAGAGCCTCTTCATTGAGCTGCGATAACACTGCCCCAATGCCTTGTTTGGACGCGTCTGTTTGGACAATGAATTCTTTTGGAAAATCTGGTGCCCTGAGCACAGGTGCCGTTCACATAGCTTGCTTTAAAGTGTCAAAAGCTCGTTGGCACGCATCGGTCCTAATTACCTGTCGAGGGTGTTTCTTGGATGTAAGCTCAGTCAAGGGAGCCACAATGGTACCGTAGCCCTTGACAAAGCGGCGGTAGTAACAGGTGAGGCCCAGAAAAGCTCGGACCTCAGTCTGTGTCTTGGGGGGTTCCCAGGCCATGATGCTTTCAATCTTGGCGTGGAGAGGCTGCACCTTCCCTCGACCCACCAAGTGACCTAGGTACACCACCGACCCCTGCCCGATCTGGCATTTACTGGCCTTGATCGTCAGGTCGGCCTGCTGCAGGGCCTGAAGTACTTTCCGGAGGTGACACAGATGGTCCTCCCAGCTGCTGCTGAAGACAGCGATGTCATCAAGGTAGGCAGCAGAAAAGGTCTCCGTACCGGAGAGGACCTGGTTCACCAGCTGCTGGAAGGTAGCAGGGGCGTTCTTGAGCCCAAAGGGCATCACTCGGAACTGGTAATGTCCCTCAGGGGTGGAGAAGGCAGACATCTCCTTCGTCCCATTTGTCAGGGAGATCTGCCAGTACCCTGACGTGAGGTCAAAGGTACTCAGGTATTGGGCAGCTCCCAGCCGGTCAATGAGCTTATCTGCCCTTGGGATGGGATGAGCATCAGTCTTCGTCACTGAGTTCAGTATCCTGTAATCCACACAGTACCTGAGTTCCGGTGTGGTGCCCGGTGGGGCAGCTTTTGGTACCAGTACCACTGGACTGGACCAGGGGCTGTCAGAAGGTTCAATCACTCCCAGCTCCAGCATCTTGGTGACCTCACTTTGGATGCTGGCCTTCACCTTATCTGACAGCCGGTAGGACTTGGACTCCACAGGTGGGCTGTCCCCTGTGTCCACATCGTGGGTACACAGGTGGGTCCTCCCCGGGATAAGGGAGAACAGCGAGGAGTACTGCTCCAAAATTTGGCGGCAGTCCCTCTGCTGTTCGGGAGTCAGAGATGGTGAGAAGACCACTCCTTCCACTGAACCGTCCTTCTCCTGGGACGCAAATAGGTCAGGGAGAGGCTCACTTTCCTCCTCCTCCTCTGCCCCATCGGTCATCATCATCAAGGTGACCTCGGACCTCTCATGGTGGGGCTCGAGGCGGTTGACATGGAGTACCCAATGGGGCTGCCTGGGGGTCTTAAGATCCACCAAGTAGGTGACCTTGCCCTTCTCTTCAACCACTTCAAAGGGGCCTGTCCAGCGATCCTGGAGGGCACTAAGCTCTCCAGGCTCCATGACCCACACCTTCTGTCCAGGCTCCAACTCCACGGGATGAGCATTGTGGTCGTACCACTCTTTCATGACTGCCTGGCTGGCCTCAAGGTTGACAGAAGCTTGCTTCCACAACTTAGCCATTTCGCTACGGAAAGTCAGCATGTAACTCACCACATCTTGGGGAAGCCTCCTGGGAGTCTTTTCCCATCCATCTTTCACCAGGCTGAGAGGTCCTCTAACAGTGTGCCCATACAGAAGCTCAAAGGGGCTGAAGTCCCCCCCCCTTCTGTGGCACTTCCCTGTATGAGAACAACAAACAGGGTAGGAGGATGTCCCATTTCCTCCGCAGGCTCTCAGGCAGACTCCTGATCATGCCCTTCAGGGTTTTGTTAAACCTTTCCACCAGACCATTGGCCTGGGGGTGGTAAGGAGTGGAGAACCTGTAAGTGACTCCACATTCCTTCCCCATAGCCTGCATGTATGCTGACATGAAGTTGTCCGCCCTGTCGGACACAACTTCCTTGGGGAAATCTACTCGGGTAAAAATCCCCATCAGGGCCCGGGCCACCGCAGGTGCAGTAATGATCCTCAGAGGAATGGCCTCTGGGTACCGGGTGGCATGATCCACCAGTACCAGGATAAACCTGTGACCGGCTGAAGTGGGTGGATCTAATGGCCCAACAATGTCGATGCCCACCCTTTCAAAAGGGGTGCTAACGACGGGTAGTGGTTCCAGGGGAGCCTTCAGCTTAACCCCTGTTTTCCCACTGGCTTGACAGGACACACACGTCCTACAAAAAGTGTCGGACGCAACCCTCATCTGAGGTCAATAGAAATGTGGGACAAGCCGGGCAAAGGTCTTGTCCTGGTCCAGGTGTCCTGCCAAAGGAATTTCGTGAGCCAACTCCAAAAGGAAGGCTCGGTAACGCTGGGGGATTACTAAGGCCCGGGACGAACCGTGCACCGGAGCCTTGGGTTCACTGTAGAGGAGGCCATCCTCCCAGTAGATGTGAAAGTTCCCTGAAATATTACCTGCTGCTTGGGCTTCGGCCGGTCGCCTCAGACCCTCAAGGGTAGGGCACTCCTTCTGCCCTTGACAAGACTCCTCCCTGGTAGGTCCTCCCTCCACTTGCCACTCCGCAGGGATAGGCAAGTCCTCCAGGGAGACAACATCCCCCTCCGTGGACTCCGGAAGCGCCACCTCAGGTGCCCCATCCATCTCACGGGGTGTGGAAGCCGAGGCAGGTTTTCCCCATCCCCGGATCTTCCCCTTGCTGGCAGCTGGCTGTGCCTTTGTTCCAGGCTCAAGCACTTGCGAACTCCCCCTCCGGGCAGTCGCGGACCGCGTGCTTGCACAGGTCCAATCAGGTGAACCCAGCATTTCCGTATGTGTCTGGAACTCTACCTCTTTCCAAGCATTGTGCTCAAGGTCGTTTCCCAACAGACAATCGACTGGCACGGCAGGGCTCACCGCAACTCGTAGAAGGCCCGCGACCCCTCCCCACTCAAAGGGAACTTCAGCTCCGGGATAGTGAGCCATTCTGCCGTCAGCCATCACAAATGGGTGGAGTACGTTAGGAATCACCTGCTCTGGGGACACCAGCTGTCTCCTTACCATGGTCATACTGGCACCTGTGTCCCTCAGAGCCTCCCCTCTCTGGCCATTGATGGTGACCCATTGCCTATACTTTGTGGTATTTGGAGGCACATGGACCTTAGGAACCATCTCGCTGTCTCCCAGGGACACTAGGGTTAGCCCTGCCCACTCACCCCCCTTGTCTAAGGGCCGCTCCTCCCCGAGCACTACACTCACCACCCCTGGGGTTTTTCCTCCAGTGGGAGGGTGTGCTCTCTTTAGACACTTGGGGTCTCCTTTATAGTATACAACCTCGCCACACTCGTAGCATCGGACAATTCTGGGCTGCTAACTTCGGTCAGGATAAGTGGGTTTTTGGTGGCCAGATTTGGCTGGGGAACTTGACTCCTTCACTTGTGAACTATTTTGGGGGCCTTTGTAGAACTCCTTCTTTTTATCTCCCCCCTCTTTCTTCTGGGAAGACCCCTGTCCAACTCTTTGGGAGTCCCCCCCAGATCCCTTAGTAGACACTCTGGTACTAGCCCAGGTGTCTGCCTCCTCTGCAAGCTTCCTAGGGTTAGTCAGCTTGCTGTCCACCACATGTTGGCGCAGCTCCGGAAAACATTTCTCGAGGAGGTGCTCCTTTAGGAACAGATCATACAACCCCTCGTAATCAGTAACCTCACTTCCCTGCACCCAGCCCTCTAATGCCTTTCCAGCGTAGTCCAAAAAATCTACCCAGTTTTGCGTGGGGAGCTTGTGGCTATTCCGGAACGTCTGCCGGTATTTTTCAGGGGTCAGCCCAAACTTCCTGCCTTAGGCAATCTTCATGGTGGGGTAATTGGTCTGTTCCTCCTGTTCTAAAGCTAGAAGGGCATCCCTCCCCACAGGAGGCATGTATTTATACAGGCCACCCCTCCAGTGACTTTCAGGAACCCCATGGGCTCTCAATGAGACCTCATAGGCAGCCAACCACTTACCAATGTCGTCCCCTACACTAAAACTAGCGACTACATCTTTGGGCAGGTAGAGACTAGGCTCACTGGTAACTTCTTTAGGTACGCTGCCACCAATTGGATTACTGGGGGTCCCTATCTGTAGGGCTTTAAGATCCAGTTCCCTTAAAGTAAGCTCATGGATAAACCTCCTTTCCTCCCGCTCCTTCTCCAATCGGGCTAGCTCCAATTTTAGTTGTCTCTTCTCCCTCCTGTCCGCTAATCCTACTGAGGACAGGCTCCTTCCAGACACACTACTGCCCGCCCTTGAAGGTGTCCCAAGACCTTGTAACAGGTTGCCATCTTCGGTTTGGTACAGCAGGTCTAATTCTGCGATGGCGTCAGGCTCTATTCCTTCCTCATCCCTCCCCCCATCTGGGTGAGCTGCTACCCATGCTCTCAAGCTGGTTTGAAGTTCTGCTTTCTTCGCACCACACCTAAAGAACACCCCTTTCTCCTGGCAAAATTCCTTAAGCTGCGCCACTGAGTAAGTTTCTAACTCAGCCAGCTCGAACTCCATCTTGCCAGACGGGCCCTCAGACATTTGTATGGGATACTTGATAGAAAGGCGTCAAATAGGAGCTACTTACAACCACCACCTCAAGGAAAAATTTTGGAAAAACCAAAAATGCCAATTGAAGAGACTAACTCTATGGAAAACAAGATTGCTAGACAGAGAAAGAACAATTAGGTGTAAGGTGCGTGGTGCACACTAAGTTGCTGTAGGGTGTACGCAAGCAGAAATCCTATACCACCACTGAACACCAATATGTTGGAACCGGGGCTACCCGCCCATCTAGGGTAGCAACGCACAGAGTGAAGACATTCAATGCAAAAGGCAATTGTCGCGCTTCCATATCACTCCTTACAACACCCCAGTGCAAACCCACCAAAAATGACACCACACCATACGAGTTGTTTAGTAAATATTGAAGCTTTATCTCTTTATATTGTGAAGGACGAATGAGGATTTCAATATTCAGCAAATTGTTCTTGGCCATTCCTATCAAAAGTTAAATACAGTATCTGGTCTGTACATCATATCACTTATGGCAGACCAAACGCCCAAATCTTAAATACATTCAGCTTGAGCTACAGTAGACAATATTCTCTGAATGGTTTAACTGTAACTGGTTGTTATTTTTCTGATTAAGAAGGTACATTGACTAATAGCATAACAAATATGTGCAACTATTAAGCATAAAAGATTGATGACATTCCATGTCAGCAGGGTTTTCCTTTCTTCTCATTCTGAATTAATCTGGAGAAGACATTTATTCTAGAGTCACCAATAGGTTGAGTTAGAGTGCCCTGTCTCTTTACCCTGGGCAAGAAATATGCTTAAGCTGGATCTAACTCCGGGGGAGTCTGAGGTTTATAATCCACTCCCACAAATCTAGTCACTTTAAGTTCATCGAGTGAATTCCTCTGGGCCTGGTTTCTGTCACATCCCCCACTCCTTGGCAGACCCCTCTCCCTGCACAGTTTCACCTTTTTCCTTCTCCACCCTTTGCTGTGGGGTTCCCGATTTACCTCTGCGCCCGACCGGCGCCTTCTTCAATTTACCGGGGATCGAGTCGGCGGCCCGGTCTTCCTCCTACTTCCCCGCTCGGGTCTTAACACACTACCCGAAGCGGAGCAGGTACTGTGACTGGACCGCGTTGTAACTCTTCCTGGGCCTCGCAGCTGTCAGGCCACACCCCGCGCACTCCCCCGATCCGCCGGGGAGTCAGCCGCGGGACAACCTGGCACCGCTGACAAACCGCCCTACTTCCGCCTCAGAAGAGCTCCGTCTTGACAAGAAGAGGCAATGCGCTGGGCGGGAGTCCGGTCGTTAAGCGACCCCGCCCAGCGTCTCTCCCCGGCTGGCGCTGCTCCACCTCACCTCACGCCTTGAGCGTGAATCGCTCAATCACGCTATCTCGGTGACACAAAAGCTCAGGAAGGGCATGAAGAGAGGGGCAAATACAAGAGCTCTATCAAAGACACTGGGGTCAGAGCTAGCGATCTGTAACATCAGGCAGTACAGCACCACACCAATAAGGCAAATCGGGCAGTCAGAGCAAGTTTTATGACTCCAGGCTATTCCAGGCTATTCCAGAGGGATTAATCAAGGTTCCTGCTTCCGCTTGTCAAATTATCCAGCAGCACCACCCTCAAAGGTCCCTAAGGTAGAGCCAGATCACCCTTTTTTTTTTTTTTTAATCCTCATTAGCCTTCTCGCCACCCATTACTAAACCAAAACCGCCCATGTGCTTTTTATCTCATGTACCAGCTGTAAAGGAAAAGGCCTGTGCAACGCTACTTCGAGTGAAGAAACTCTTTTCGTGACGTGTTCCTTCTCTGTGCCAAACGGGGAATAAAAGAGTCTTCCTCTAGAACGCCGCTACCTTACTTCCTGGGTAAGAGGAAACCGCCAGTGAGATAGGCGAAGGCATTAATCATTGGATTAGTATTATTTAACTAACAAATCCCAACCTAATTCTACTCCCTCACATGACATAAAAGGTAACCAAAATCTACGTGTTTTCTTTGTCTGATCCAAAGTGTCCAATTTAGCAATGTGTCTCATGGCTCGTAACCAATCCAGAACTGTAGGAGATATTGGAGAAACCCATAATTTACAAATCTCCCTCCGGGCCAGCAAAATAGCATAAAAAATGAGTTTAGCTTTATCGCCAGTGCCCTTACTTTGCAAATCGTTTCTTCCAGTTATAATTAATTCAGGGCTTACCTCAATCTTCTGGTCTGAAACTTGTGACAAGCAGTTATTTACGGCCACCCAAAATTCTCTAATGTTCGGACAAAACACGAACATATGCAGATCGTCCTCGTTGTGGCTTTTGCATTTGGGGCAATCCACAACACCACCAGTCTTAAATTTCGAAAGTCTGCGAGGTGACCAATACGCCCTGTGGATCGTAAACAAATGATTCCGCCGTAAATTTGCAGATTTAACTATTTTATATAACATAGCCATAGTTACTTGCCATTGATTCTCTGTAGCGATGTCCGGCAAGCATTCACCCCACAGGACCTCAGGAAGTAGAAAGGGGCCGTCTTCCATCTCAAGTATCGACCAGTACCAAAGGGCAACTTCTTTTTTGAAAGAGCATTCTGAAAAGAGTTTTCCTTCAAACTCATTCTGGACTTCAACAACAATGTCCGTTTTGCTTGCCCAACTCTGAATCTGCAGATATTTAAATTTTGAAAGGCTCCGACCCCACATCAGGTCACCTTGCCCCCAGACAATCAGCTTACCATCTGGGAATAATTCACCCCAATGCTTAAGACCCGCCTCTCTCAATGGAATAGCCAATGCGTCTTTAGACCAGAGAGGTGACCCTGGAGCATCCCAGATTGAGGCCATATGAAGCCAGATCACTCTCACCGGTTAGTTATGTAGTTTAGTCCTTTTTATCTGGTGGACAGCCGGGAATGGTACTCTCTCCTTCTCCTCCAGCAGGGTCAGATAAGCAGGAAGGAGGGCAGCCCCCACTACTAACTAGCAGCCCCTATGAGCAATCAAGTCAGCCTGAGTCACAATCCCCCTACTCTGTAGTCTACACTCCAGCCAGCCCCGACATGAACAAAACGGCCTAGGCCCAGGTCACTAGAGTGGACTGGAAGGTTCTGGAACCCCCTAATGTTATCCTATGGGCCAGAGCTCTGAGGTAACTCTAGCAGGCATCCATTTTAGGAACCCTTCCACCGTTTAAGGAAGTCGCACCTGTACCTCAACACTGGTTAGCAGTGGTGGGGCACCCGGAGACCTAAAGCCACACAAAAAGGATTGGTGGAAAAAAAATAATGAGAGGCAGAAAAGGACAAAAATTTGGGGAGACCATCCAAAAAGCTGACAGGTCTAACAGACAAAAATAGCAAAATATATGTCCATTGGACCAACAATCGCACACCTATCTCAGAAGAGTGCTTAAATTATGGGCACAAAGTTCTACCTTTATGGGTATAAAACACTGTTGTCTATGTTTGGACCGTAGATAATAAGTAGGGTAGCATTACCACCCTTCACTTTGTCCAGTAGCATTCCATTTCTATCTTCTGGGCCCACTAGCAGAGGGTTGAATAATCAATTGGATTCAATGGCGATCTAGGTTGCTCCAGTAAAAGACCAATATTATGAATGCTAAAACTATGCCGCCATCATTCAGATATTTTAGTGGATTCTTGCCTCATCTTATGCATTTCTATCAACATGGTGCTGTGTACCGAGTTGGCGATGCAGCGAGCGCAAGGTAAAAGTTTTATTTATTTACTTACTTTACTCCTTGCCATCGTATGTCTGACTCCATTGCCCCCCCCGCCCCGCCCCCGCTCGCCCTCGGCATTCCCTCTGCGAGCCGCCACTTTCCTGAGAGATAGGCCTTGAAGTAGTCAAAAACGAGTTTAAGACAGTGTGTATCAACAGCCAACTATGGAGGACGTGAGCTAGAGGAGCTCCGTCCCAAACCCCAAACACCCGACACTAGACACATTATCCTGTCACTACCTGGACCCTCAATGAAATAAAGCGTACATACCACGAACGGAGCACTTTGGACACCCCTAGACATGAGTTGCGACCTCTACAAGCTGAGGATGCGGTGCCCCGAGCCGGCGTCCTAACAGCCAAGGAGAGCGAAGTGAGGAAGAAGGCGGGGCCATGACCGGGGACACTGCGGTACGCATGAGGCAGACGGCACCGGAGCCCGCTCTGAACCCAGGAGATCCAGGTCTGTGGAGGGAACGGCAGAATCTGGTGACTAAAGGCAGCGGATAGGACGAGGCAAGTGTGACTGGCCTCAGGACGGCAGTCGGGGCAGGGAGTGTGGCAGACCCAAGATGGCGGCCAGGGACACTGGTATAGCTGTATCGTCCCGCTGAGTGCACGCCTCGACTACAACACCGGTCAGGTCCTGGCACGCTATGAGACTGCAAGAGTGAGGGCCTGCACACAACTGCTGGGAGGAACTCCTCCCCCCCCCTCCCGTGGTGGGTACCAGCAACAGACATGAGGTATGTAATACACGCGATCTGCGGGGGCAGGGGAGTGAAGGGGCATACTGGAGGCGCCTACCCTGCCGTGAGATGGGAATTGCCTGGAGACCATCTAAGCATTTTGGGAGGGCATAACTTGTGTGGAGATTGCTACACAACTGCTGGACATCCTGCTATATGCTGGAGTGGGAATAATAACTGGGAAGTGAACACAGCTGTTTCTGCTTGTGTATATGCTGGGTTGGTTGCACAGCGGTTATTGGCCTTGAGGAGTAGGCAATTGTGCGCCGGATGTGAGAACAGCGACAGGCCCCTGATACAGACCAGCAATAGAGGCAAACAGCCCAACGCAGCTGTCAGCGACAAAGCCCACTTTGCACCTAATAGTGACCCCTGGTGCAGCTTGGACAATGAAGTGGTGCCCCCCACGGGAACTGATCAACATGCTGCCAAACTAGACTTGATACTGAAGGAGATCCGTAACTCACGCACCACGATTGAATCGCAAATGGGAGCGCTATCCACTAGTCTAAATTTGCTGCAGGCGGACCATAAGAAACTAACAGACAAGGTGAAGTCTAATAAGATAGCTCTAGACGACTTGATACCGCAGCAGACCATGCATTCCTCACAACTGGAACAATTCCAACACCAGTTGAGGGGCTTGCAAGACAGGGTGGATGATGCAGAGGTGCGATCCAGACGTAATAATGTCAGAATTCTTGGTATTCCAGAGCGAAGCGAAGGACAGAATGCCACTCAATTTGTGAAAAACTGGCTGCGAGACTATGTGGCGAAAGAAGGACTGTCAACCCTTTACAGTGTGGAGAGGGCACACAGAGTACCGCCGAGACCGCCTCAGCCAGGTGCACCACCAAGACCATTAATAGCATGTATTCTGAACTATAAAGATCGTGATACGATATTGAGAGCGGCGAGGTAGAATGCCCCTATACGCTTCTAAAATAAAACAATTTCCCTCTACCCGGATTTCACCTTGGGGGTACAAAATGCCAGAGCCACCTACTTGGACATAAGCAAGAAACTGAGAGCACGGAATCTGAAATACGCGCAGTTCTTCCCGGCACGACTGAAGGTCATCTATGGGCAAAAATCCATCTTTTTTTACAGCGCGGAGGAAGCAGCGGGTTGGTTGGAAATAACATTTACACCGTCGACCTCACAGACCTCGCTGCCGTCGGGTCAATCAGGCCGGAGGCTTACACCGTGGCACCCAGAGAACCACATGGCAGACGACAGAAGAAAAGCGGACGCATCAGACAATGGACCAACACCAGAGCAAATTACGAACAGTCAAAATGACGCCCTTCTTACGGCAGCGGCACTGGCCGAGCATGATGCCCAGACTAAAGCTTCTTCGCCACAATCATGAGATGCAGAGACGGTGCGCTCTGCATCGAGTCTAGCCTAACACTGTTCCCTTCAATTACTGCACAAATGGCCAGAGAATACTAGAACTGTAGCATGGAGATGGTCGGGAGTGGTAAGGTATATGACACTCTATACACTGTTTTGGTATTGCAAACTAATGGAGGAGGGTTCAGATGTTTGGGACTGTATGGGGTAGTGCACAAAACTGCAGAGTTCATTCTTTTGTTCCGAAGTGCAATGCCTGTTTGTAGACGGACTGTTGTCACTTTTACCCCCACAACAACTGCACTTTGGAGTTTATTATTGGGAGTCCATGTTGGACTTGTGTTTCATGTTTGGTCCTCCATTGTTGTTTGGGGGAATCTGATGTTTGGGAAGTTAGAGGGGAATGCTTGCTCGGCCCTTACACCCATGTTACCATATGGGCTTAGGAATTCGCATGTACTAGGACCACCTCACCCCCGATTTCAAAATGTCGATCCATAATAAATATAAATATTGCACCTGGAATGTGAGAGGCATGAGGTCGGTACATAAGAGGCATCGTATTTTGGCACAACTAAACAGAAGGCGGATAGATGCGGCCTTACTTCAAGAAATACATCTAAACCATGATGAAGCGATCAAACTGGGGAAAAAATGGAGGGGTCAACTGTTCTTCACGACTTATTCCGCATTTGCCCAGGGGGTGGTGGTTTGGATGCGTAACACTGACCCTTTTTAAATTGCTGGAGCAGAGAGTAGACCTTCACAGAAGGTACGTCCTGCCCCATGGCCTATTGGATGGGATACACATCGTCATCGGGAGTGTATATGCCCCGAACACAGAACAAAATAGGTACCTAGAGATGCTTAGCATGACGATATCGGAGTGGACTGACTATCTATGGGTGTTAGGGGATGACTTCAATGCAGTGTTAGATATAGATCTGGACAGATCACACCCCCAGCTGCACATGACCGAGAGTCGGAAGCAGGCAGATGCGCTCAAAGGATGGGCTGGGGTTTGGGGGCTACATGACACCTGGCGTGTGAAAAACCTGGACAATAAGGAATATTCCTTCTATTCGCCACCACATCGGCTACATACTAGGATAGACAGACTTTTCTGCTCAGGGACGTTGCTCGCCTCTATTGACAGTGTATTGCACCTAGGCAAGACACTGTCAGACCACAACCCAGTGGAGTTGTCTCTGCAGTGGGATAGGATTCCGACCCCAATACCGACCTGGAGACTGCAACCCCAACTATTTTGTAGCACAGTCTCAGAGGCGATTGTTAATTATTTCTCAGAGAACACAGGGTCAGTTAGCACACGACGACTAGAATGGGATGCATTCAAGACAGTTATATGGGGAGTAGCAAAAGGCACGAAATCGGGAGTCAGACACACACTTGTAGACCGACCAACGGAAATAGAGGGCAAACTGCACGCTCTGGAAGGAGAAGCCGCAGGGACAAATGAACAACTAACACAACTGCGGGAGGCAAACATACAATATGCGGAACTCATGGAGGAACTGTGGGTAATAGATTTTAAACTCTACACGCAGCAACAGCATACACAGGCAGGCAGGTTAAAGATGCTCCCATACCATCCCCCATTTTGGAGATTCGCGACATTAGTGGGCGGAAGCACCACCACACAACTGGGAATTAACACGTCATACAGGGTATATCATAAACACTTATACGGACAACCAACGGGTCACATTGACACTGATTTTAGGCCCTACTTTGAAGGACTACAACTGCCCCAACTCATGCAACAACAGCGCGATGATTTTGCGAGACCGATATCTGGATCAGAAATTAGACAGGCGATCAGAGCTTTACCACGCGGTAAAACCCCTGGCAATGACGGTCTACCTGCTGAATTTTATACACATTATGCTGATTTGTTGGTACCACACCTGGAATGTTTATATCAGGAGTCGTTAAAGGCTGGATTGCTCCCCCTCACTACGCTACAAGCAACTGTGGTCTCATTGTCAAAACCTGGGAGAGACGAATCAGACATGTCCAGGTACAGACCCTTATCCCTACTCAACTCTGATTACAAGATACTGAGTAAAATACTGGCCAATAGACTGAGTCAGCTAATTCCAAAGTTGATACACATTGATCAGTGCGGATTCATTCCTGGGAGAAGCACGGCGCTTAATATTAGACGGCTGTACCACATTATGGCGGGTACACCTGACTCAGGAACGAAGGAAGGGTGCATATCACTTGACCTTGCAGCTATTATACACGCATCCCACAGCTCGCGTACAAACAGGACAGCATATATCTTCACAATACACGGTAGCCAGAGGTACCAGACAAGGGTGCACACTGTAGCCCCTGCTATTTATACTGGCGCTGGAGCCCCTTTTGCACAGGCTCTGCTCCTTGATTGGA
Organism: Lissotriton helveticus; assembly: GCF_964261635.1. Taxonomy (NCBI): domain Eukaryota; kingdom Metazoa; phylum Chordata; class Amphibia; order Caudata; family Salamandridae; genus Lissotriton; species Lissotriton helveticus. Next base: position 322,141,156 of record NC_136069.1, read on the forward strand.
TGCCTGGGTATAGTGAGAGGGGATATATGTCATGACAACGCAGGCGTTACCCCGCGCTGCTATTACGACGCATCCATTACAACGCAAGTCGTTACAACGACTTGCGCTGTAGGCACTGGATTGTGGAATAGTTAAATTTTTTATTCCAACTCCAGCCCACGTAACATCTACACAACGTGATATGGTACATCTGGTCTGTGTGCAGCTTTATAAGCTTGATATATTGGGCTGTTGTATAAATGCCGCCAAATTAAGTATCATGAACTGTAATACATCAATAATGATATGTAAGTCTGCGATATGTGTATGTTTATAGCATAAAATCAATAAAAATATGTTAAAAAAAAAGACAGTGTGTATCACTGCCATGACATGTAAAACTGTAAAGTACATGTCCAACTTTTTAAATCCACTGCATCCTGTCCTCTGGGTTTCCCAGTGCCTACCCTAGAGGTGGTGACTTACATTTATTAAAAATGAAGGTTTGGGCAGGTCGCATGGCAAAAGTTGCATTTTGCCAGGTCGAATTGGCAGTTTAAAACCGCACACACAGGCTGAATCTGAGCTGCAGGCCCACTAGTAGCATTTAATTTACAGGCCTTGGGCACATGTAGAACCACTTTACTAGGGATTTGCAAGTAAATAAATACACCAATTGGGGATACGCCAATATTATCATGTTTTAAGGAGTGAGCACATACACATTAGCACTGGTTATCAGTGGTAAAGTGTGCAAAGTCCCAAGGTCAGAAAAAACGAGAGCAGCAAAAAATAAGTGTAGTGAAGGCAAATGGTTTGGGGGACGACCACCCTAAGGCTGACCGGTCTAACAGGCAGCAGTAGAATTAATACAAGAGGCACAAGTGTTGCAGGGATAAGAAACCAGAAACTGCTTGAGAAGGTGACGACTGAAGTAGGGAGGCTTAACTTCAATGAAATTACTTCAATGAAATAAGGAGTGGGTCGAGTAGCAAGATGAGGAGGTAATACAGGATTTATGGGTTTGCAAAATATCATATGGCATTGCACAGCATCTTCTGGCCCCATGCAGTACCGTGTGGGACGACATAAACCATGTGCTGATAACAGCTTTCGGTGAAAGCTTGTATTTCTATATAAATTAGTTTTCTGAGAGGCAGGCTGGAGATCTTAAATGCAAGCTGGGAATGCAGGTGCAACCAGATGGTCATACGTTGCTGTTGAAGATCTGCAGTCAGCTTCCCGCAGTGCCCCAAGCTCATGTGTGACTTTTGCAGCATTACCCATGCTTCGTTGAGTAAAATACCGTCAGAATGTTTAAAGATGCAAAATGTTAACACAGTAGGAGTATGTTAAGAATTTATTACAAATACTGCTAGTTGATTTGAATGCTGTTTTGCTTTTGATGACAACTGTCACGTTTTCAGAGATCTCTTATTGTATTCGGTAAGAATAATAACTAGCATTGGCAAAGTCAGTTGGTCTTGCCTTCCTGACCTATTGGCTTTTCCAATGCCTTTTGATGATGCTGTGCAGCATCAGCAAAAAAAAGGAGGTGCAACGATGCAGCCACTGCTGCAAGCTGCAACTCTCTCTAGGTGCATACATTCATTACCGTGCATACTCGTACCTACGAAATGAAATGTGTGCCTTTTTTCAAATTATATGTTTAATATTCTTTTTTTAAGATGGAAGATGCAACTAAGATTGGTAAATAACAAAATAAATATCTTTAGAAAGATAAATGATGCGAAACACTTTTTGGATAGTGGAGTGGGAGGGAATCAAATGTCAGCTGCCTGGACCTCACAGATATTCCCAATATTTAAATATTTATTTGACTGCAGTGGTGGTGAAGCAACCGAGAAGCAAGTGGGGGTATGGGGGCAAGGAAAGCAACAGGTCTGGGGAAAGGAGCAATAGAGATGCACAAATGCACTTGGACGCAAAGTGCCTTCTTAGCAAATGGCAGATGGTGGGCCCTCCAAAATAGTAAAATAAAATGAAGACATTTGTTTCAAGGACCGCAAAGGGTAGGGTAGGGGATGAACAAACGTGCCAGTGGGGAGCGGGTGAAGCAGAACAATCGGTGTGTACAGAGAGAGAGCAAGGAAACACATTCACTCACATGGAGTGCTCAATGATAAAGAAGAAATAGTTCCCTAAAAGTGAGCAATGGAAAGATGCAAATCAGCCAATCAAAAGGTTGATTAAGACCGTGTGCTCTAAAGGAGAGACAAACACAAGTAGAAGAAGGCAAACCATCTAATAAGAAGCAAGGAAATGAGAGTGATGATTCAACTAAGCCCACTGTAAGTGTTTTGTATGGTCCATAGCAGGCCTTTAAATGCAGAAAGCTAAAAGCTGTCTTGGAAGCAAAATCTAAAAATGAATAACGCTTTTAATTCAATGACTAAAAGTGGTTATTCCCAAATATTGAGCCTAGTTACCAGACTAACTAAAGTGATGAGTGTCTATTAGGAATCTGTCCACCCATAACCTTCCTGTGCTTACTGTGTCTCCATAAGAGTTTCAGTAATGCAGAGAGATCTAAGCAGGTGGTGATAAATATCATATCAACATGGGATTTTTCTTGACTTCAACTTCTTCACTTCTAGTGAGGGTATTATTAGCATATGTTATACCAGATACCCCCTGCTACTGCACTCTTTCAGTGAAGAAAGGATATACACTGAATCTAACTACTTTTTGCCACGTAGTCCATATCTTGAAAGATATAAATGGCAATAGTTTCTGCCTACTAGCTCTAAGGTGCCACTGCAGCAAAATGACAAATACTTGTTGATGTCTGTGCTTAAGCGTGGTATTTTCTTCAATTTGTTTCTTCAAATGAAAAACAGTTTCAGAGAAATGTACACATTTCAACAAATCTTACTCTGATGTGAACAAGGAATCTAAAGCCTAAGGTGTGCACCTCTGACATCTCTATTTAAAAACACCTTAGGCTATTTTACATAATTGACACTAGCTGAAGATCTCTTTCACTTGCTAGTAATTAAAATAGGACCATCAGTGGGAAACAAAACATTTTGTTATTTACCTTTACCCAAATATGAAGAAGTCGCTATCAGGATGTGAGCAGAGAGTAGAGAGATATCTTAAGCAGTTTTCCTAAGCCAAAGACTTCACAAGGTGCACCCAGCTATTCCTTTAGCAAGTTCAGTCAAATTCAAGACTAAATCTGCAAGAAGACATGAGGTATGCAAACTAGTTTAGAGATAAAGAATGTAATGCCAGAAAAAGGGTGGTTTTGAAAGAGCAAAACTTTCTTGACTTTCTACCTTTATAAAGTCAGGATTGAATATTAGGATAAGAAATAAGCTTTAGGGTTAAGGCCTAGAATAAAGTTGTGTTACATGGGTCTGATAAAGTCTCGGATTGTGTAAAAACAACAGAACAGGAGGGCAGTAAGTGATAAAGAGGATGCTCAATAAAGAAAGTTTCCTCTGCACTTATAAAAACGTTTGGAGTTAATTTACCTCAGACAGATTGCTTTTCTAAACTTAAAGTAGCTTGATGAATGTGCATGGTAGAAAAAATGTCTGAGTTAAGGAAAAACATCATGCAGAAATAGAGAGGGGGCGTGAGGTCAACAAATCTAATCAGCAGATTTTCCTGATTAGTTCTCTTAATCATGATTCTGTCAAAACAAAAATCTTATGCGAGTTCACTTGTCTCAGACAGATTGGAAGAAGGCTTGACGTTGTTCAATTGCAATTGAAACTCAAGAAAAATTACTTGGAAAAAGAAGATTTTCAGAAGCAGCTCTCTTAGGCAGAGCCTGTCACAGACTTGATTGGAAATTTGCTAGAAAAAATTAAATTGACTTTGTAACTTTCAGTGAAAAAGCTAATGAGCAAGTGTCTTCCATGAGACAAGTCATTCATGATAAGACAGAGGTAGTACTAAAGTGATCATCAGGGCGTAGGTAGATCAGCTATGGATGCTCCTTTCATTCTGTGGCAAATACAAGTGGCAATAAAATCCCTTTAATTAGCAATAGAGTTTCCTTACCCTAAAGCTTTCAATCCTTTTGGAGAACCAAAGACCCGTCTTCTTGAGATGGAACTCACGTTTTTAAGAGGGGATACCAAACTGTACTGTGCAACGAGTATCATTTGTACTGGATCACAATGTTCTGTCTTTATGAAATGACATGAAGTAGACTGAATGGTTTGCCCTGATTGAAAGCAGCTCCTTAACAACTTTGGTATGTCCTATTGTTTTGTTGGAAAGCTTTGTGTTGGACAATCGAGAAAACACTCCTGATTAGAATACTATAAACTTAGAAATGCATGTGGCTGAGAAAGAAAACATCCTGGTCCCATAACTAGGCATAAGTGAGAGCAATTCTTCTCATTTGTGAGTCATTTTAGAACAGAAATCGTGGTGCCAGGTCTGCACCAGTTAGCTCTCTGACTTAATGCCAAAGGGTTGCATTTTCTCTTGGACTATGCCTACCTGCTGTTTAGAGCTCTAGTGCTAGTGCTTGAAGTGATTGTGTGATCTCGCAATAATAATAATAATGTGTTTTGTAAAGCGCGTAGTTACGTCACAAGACGTGTCCCAGCACTGTGGTTCCATATCCATATGCAAACAGTGAGCACTGCAAGACTCCTTGAAGCAAGGAGCTGTGAGTCATTCATACTCGTGCAGAAAATTTCTGAAACAGGGTTAATTGCTATTGCTGCTACCTTGGTAATGCCACTGAAAAGTGTAATTTCTGCAAAGTAATGCACTTTTAATTCAAAGGAATATCAAATTAACTAAGAAAGCCAGCAGTATTCATCTGATGAAGACCCAACCAATCTCCTAAGAAAGAATTAGGTCCTCATCTGAGACGGAAAGAAATCTACTTTGCAGAAAATGCTTTCGAGCAGCTGTTGCTGCAACATCAGCGTACAAAGATCTGTTCACCTTCACTAAATTTGGTTCTTGGGGTGGCAGCAATATGAAAGAGCAGGGTACCTGGATTTGAGGAGAGTATTGGCACATTAAGGGAAGGGCATTGAAACACAGGCACTTGCATGCATTGCTAAAATGAACAAGTCATTCAATCTAAAGAATGGTAAAGATGCTGTGCTCTGGGTGGGACAAACGCTAGAAGAGCGAGGAAAGCCACTGAATAAAAAGCAAGCAAATGAGTGACGTTGTGCTCCCTCTCGTTCTCTTGTGCAACTGATGGACCAGAAGCGGTGTAAATCAACCAAATGGATTTGGGGGCTCCTTACTGGGCCTGTCTCACTCTAAACCACTCTTAATGCAATTTCAGTTTAGACACATAGAACCCATTTGGTCCTAAAGCAATGCCAAACAGGGAAGATTTCCAGATTTAAAGCTATACAGAAATTAAATTAAAAAGTCAAAATAAAATAATCAATAAATTAGAGTGCAAAGCTCAGTTAGATTACAGAATTCAGTAAAGTGCAGGGCAACAAAATACAGAGAATATAATAGGAGCACATTCCAGCATTTGCCTCCTGGTGTCAGTAAGAACAAGCATTTGCAATAGGTCTCGCATTACTGTAAGTTTGAGCTATTGGTGTTGCTAATAATAATACAATGACAATAGTTCAAACTTTCAATAATGCAAGAGCTATTGCATTGCAATGCCACTGCGGCACTCACGCTTTATCTTTAAACATCAGAAGCAAAAGCACGGGTACCGCGATTTACAGAAGAAAGGCACGCCCTCCATTATTCCAGCCGGGGCATGCCACGCCGTTAAATTAAGAAAAAAATTGGATTTGGAAAGTGAGTTCTGCCTCCAACTGCATTTGCAGGCAGGGGAAAAGCATTTAAGAAACTAGTGCTGGGGCTGTAATTAAAAAGTACCATGTAACAGGGAGCGTTTTCATGGGAGGTTACAAGAAGAGAAAATGAGGTATTAGGGAGGTACCACTAAACCTATTGATGCCATTTACAAAAGGACACTGACAAGAGCCAATTAAAAAGATTGGCGGAAAGTGGGCAGAGCTCCATGCTCATATCCTGAATACAACATGTCTCGAAGAGACAGCGCCAGCGCTGCCTAGATAAGACCTAAAAAGGCTCTCTTGCTTCCGAAAAGAGCATGCTTTTATAAGGTACTGAAGAAAGAATTTCATACATTCAATACATTTGTATACAGTTCCCATAGAACACATCAATCGGAATTAACTGGAGTGAAACAGTTGCAGGAAAATACATTTCAAAAGTATTTCATAACTCTACAACTTGGACCTTCTCATGGACAACACTTATACAAGAACAAGTGTTGCTACATCCTGTGGGATTTGGCTAAGACAGCTAGAGGAAACCTTAAACATGTACAATTCTGCTGTGCTGAGACAACATTTAATATTCTTGATAAGTTTGTTCTGCCTATGAAAATAAATTCAAAGATTATTTGACCAAGACATTGAAATAAGAGTTTGACCATGTGATACAGAGCCTTGACAGACAATATCACAGACAAAATGGAGTATGAGGCCTATGATTGCTATGTTAGCTAGAGCTGAATTTTAAAGCATGTGTTTTCAGAAAATCACAGTTAACAAGAAAGCCAATTAATGGTAAGCAAAGGACTGCCCAAAGCCCGCTATAAGCTTCTGGCATGGTCTACAACAGCACCTTTGGACCACAGGCAGTGAAAAGCTAATTGTAGGCAAGACCTAAAAAAAGAGGAAAGTTAGGCTTTGTAGCCCTAGCTTAAGTTAGTTTCCCCTTTAGCGGCAATATCTGACACTGCATATGCATACACCAAGCACCGTCCTAACTTAGGGCCTCATTATGATTGCGGTGAATCCGCATACTCCGAGCCGGCGGAAGCCACCGCCGGCCCGGAGTATGCAGATTCACCGCAGCAGCCACATAGAACACCCACCGCCAGATTAGGATGGCGGTGGGATTGCGGTTGGACCAGCGGCGGACGGCAGGTCCGTCCGCCGCTGATCCGCGGGGTGTGGAAGGCTATTTGGTGACGGTGTCTGCAAGACACCGTCAGCCAAATTAGGATTTGCACACAGACATGCTTTTCCGCCGTGGCTTTTCCGCCGTGGAAAAGCACGTGGACTTTGGCTTTTGGGGGCCCGTTGCGGGCCCCCAGGGTGTCAGAGGGTGGGGGGTGCACATGGGGGGTACCTATGGTACCCCCCAACATTTACATGCACAAAGTGGCAGGCACCGCGCGGTGCCTGCCGCTTTGTGCATGTAAATGTAATACATGCATTTTTAACATTGCGGTGGGTGCTGCTTGAAGCAGCACCCGCCGCAATGTTATTAATACAGGATGTGACCGCCAGGGTGGCGGTCACATCGTAATTTGCACAGAGGGACCGCCGCTGCCCCTGCGGACGGTCCCTCCACCTCTGGGGTGGCGGACGGATGCAGGTCCGTCCGCCATCCTAATCTGCCCCTTAGTCCCAAGTATGAGATGTTCTACTTCATAACGCATACATTGAACAGTTTAATCTAGCCAGCCATGCACCACCATTAGTAAAAACTGGTGGTGAGAGCAGTTACCCCAGGTCTAGAGTTTCAGGGTTCAAAATAACCCTTTTATGGTAAATGCAGAAACATATGTTCATATTCATGCCCAGTGTCAGTCAGTCAGTCAAAATACTTTATTCGATTTTAAAAGAAAATCATACAAAAGACATTCCATACATAAAAAGCCTAAATACATTTTACAAATTATTTCAACTGCAGTCATATTTAAAAAGTTTAAAATACATATCCAAAGTATTACAATACGTCCTTAAAAAACAATTAAATAGGAATTATCTGCAAGTGCAGAAGGCTGTGCAAAATATCAATGTAATCTACAGTACAGGGAAATCATTAGGAACTGTCGATAAGTGCCTGTTTATTTTTAATGCGCGCTGCTGCGGCCAAAAAACTTCCCATACAGAATATTATGCGGGTGGTACTCATAGACTGTAAATAAAGGAGTGCCGGTTTAACTTGTTTATAGCCCGCCTCCCTCAAAATTGGAAGCAGGTATTTCTTTCGGGGCACTGAGAACACTGGACAAAACAAGACAAAATGAGTGGTGTCCTGAAGTGAGTGGTTGTCACAGGAGCAAGGGGGGGCTGACTCTGGCTTAGCCCAGGATGGATAATTTCCCAGTTGGAAATGAATCAAATTAAATCTTAGTTTTGTCAGGAGGAACCTGTGAAAAGGTCTAGTAACTACAATGAGGTAAGGTTCCATGGCAGCAGAGCATTTTGTTAAATAATCAGACCTCACCGAAGGCTTCTGAAGTTCTTTTTCCTCTCGGATAGATCTTGCCAAGGTCATAAACTGCCTTTTGATCAAAACTACGTCTGTGGTTCTTATAGATAGAGGGCATTCAAAGAGTTCCGGTCTTCCTAGTCGATGAAAAGACTTCCTCAGATAGTCCAACCAAGGGATCTTTTAATAGTGTTAAAAAAACAAACGGGTTTTGATTCACAGGGAATATTTGCGCCTGCTTTGTTTCTGACTACCTGTCTGGTCTGCAAATATAATTAGTGGTGCTGCAGGAGAAAAGGGAAACCCACTGAACCTTTATCAAAGGTGTTGGGCGCAACACCTGACAATTATGAAAGACAAATACCTATGCACACACAATATCAATTTGAAATACGAAGTTTTGTACTCTGTTAAATATTCAGTAAAAGCAAGAAATAATTTTCCACTTCTTCTTATTTGAGCGATTTTTTCTATTTATTGCTCAAACGCTCTCACGCCAGCCGACACGTGTTTCATCAGAGTTCAGATTGCTCTGACTCTTCAGGGCTGGAAGTAAAACAAAAATATACACCTTCTGAAAATTCAGACTTGCAATCAGATGTATCATGTTATTTTACATACATGTGGCAACATTTAGAAATTACAAAAATTCCTAACATTGTGTGCCAACCACTTGGGTGACACAGAGCAGTAGAAAATTTGCGCCCTTAAATGGACAAAAAACATTTGTTTTTGTCCACATACAAAAGTTACTTACACATTATCATTTACAAATTTCACTCGTGAAAGTGACATGCATAGATGCATGAAAGGTGAAGAAGTGACAATAGACGCTCAATCTCTCAATTCCTAAAACTTGAGAGATTAAAGAAGACGGAAAATGCCCGATGGTGGGATGCCACCACACTAAAACAATATCTGAGGCTCAAAAGGGTCCCGAGAGGGTTAAGAGCTCAGATTCTACCAACGTATGACGAGCTGGACGATGACCTATTAACTAAATGGGAGGATTCACTAAATATAAATTCATTCACATTAATGGACATACTTATCGAATCTTCTGAGAGAAAGGTCATTAAATTACAATCGGAAATAGATTTATTAGAATCTGAGATTAAGGATTTAAATTTGAAAGAAGCTACAGAGAAAAATTATGCAATTTTAAAAGATATACTCACTGCCCATCAAAAAGAAATCAAAGAAAGAAAACTAAGACAGTTGAAGAGAGATGAGGTAGATTATACATCTGGCAGGGTATTCACCTATGCCAGAAAGTATGATGATGTACGAGTAATCGCCACTAAAACAAAGGAGACCGCAAGAAGTGAGTCTGCCTCAGTCTCATCAAGTACTTCTTCTCTTAATGCACCCACTCTTAGTGAAAGTGAAAATGAAGGATCAACTAGTACCAACACAGAGAGATCCAATTTTTTTCGGGAGGTCAAAACAGCAAGGAGAAGCAACCGGCGAATGGGTACAAACCCTGCAGGTGGCACAAAACCAGGAGAGGCAACAGGGGCGGTAAACGACACTTACAGGGAGAAACTAAGATCGGGCAAAGGGACAACAAAGTGAATGACAAAACAGATGAGGTACAAGTAGTGAATTTATCTTCCAAGTCTCTAACTGAGGATATGATTAGTCTACTGAGTAGAGGTCTAAGTTTTAATCCTAGTGAAAATGGTGACTTATGTAAACTAAAAATTGATTTATATAAATTCATACGCACCTTGAAATTAAAAAAGCATTTCCTGTGCAATCCAATGAAAAATAAAAAAGAATGCAACAAGAATCTGGGTGCTGTGTCTGATGTACCATCAATTCAGGATATACAAGCTACCAGGATACTCTTGTCTATCACGGAAAGGGAGGAATCACCTCACACTATGTCTCAGTTACTAGGGGAACTTGACATTGATACCGATCTCACACTATCTAGTGGGCTTAGGTGTAAATCTAAATGGACATCCACTTTACCAGGTGGGAATGCAATTGACAACTTTTACAAAAGAGTGTTAGAGGACTTGGAACGTGACTCTCATATTAGATCCAATAGTAAAGGATTCACACACTACAACCTAAGTGCAGGAGAAAGAAGGGCCCTCACCGAATTAGCTAACGATCATACAATCATCATCAGAGAGGCGGACAAAGGGGGAAATGTAGTGGTAATGAATTTAATTGACTGCAACACAGAGATTTTGTCACAGCTTAACGACGTGACGTGTTATGAGGAGATAGGACACAATCCAATGGGACCTCTTTGTACGAAAATTAATAAAGAATTGGACAAATGGCACACACAAGGGATTCTAGATGATGATGAATTCTCATATCTGAAAATTATGAGACCCACGTATCCTATCCTCTATACACTCCCTAAAATTCATAAACAGAAGCCCTTTCCACCAGGTAGACCTATTGTTGCAGGAATAGATGGACCAACTGAGAGGCTCTCAGAATACGTTGACTTATTTTTAGGCCCTATTGTAAGCACCATGGCAAGTTATATTCCGGATTCGAAACACATATTGAGTATATTGGAGGATTTGCAATGGCAACCTAACTTAATACTAGCAACATTAGATGTAGTGTCTCTGTACACGAGCATAGAGATAGACTTGGGCTTAACTGCAATCACTCGCTTATTGAGCAATCGACCTGCAACACAGTGGTTGCACAATGAGATGCTGATTGGCATGATGGACTTGATCTTGAAAAACAATTTCTTTTTGTTCGACAATAAATGGTATAGACAAAATAAAGGGGTGGCAATGGGATCTAAATTTTCACCTTAGTTTGCAAACCTATATATGGGCTGCCTTGAAACAGAATACATATGGGGCATTGAAGGGTCTGGCTGGATTGATTGAATTGTCTACTGGGGTCGGTACATAGACGACTGTCTACTCATTTGGTCAGGTTCGGCAAATGAATTGAACGAGTTCAGTGAGTACCTGAACAGGAACCGATATGGCATGCAATTCACCATGGAACAAAGCGATGAAAGGATACATTTCTTAGACATAGAACTATATGTTGATAACAATAAACTAAACAGTAGACTTTACAGGAAGGACACATCGTGTAATTCCTTATTGCATGCTTCCAGCAGTCACCCTAGACACCAGATCAGGTCAATACCATATGGAGAATACCTAAGAGCCAGACGTACTTGTAGTAGTGACCAAGATTTAAAATTTGTGTTAATGATATGGAACAGAGATTTAGGAATCGGGGTTATGACAACACTACATTGACAAAAGCAGCCAACAGAATAACGAAAGTTAAAAGAGCTGATACACTCAGAGGTGGCACAATAAAAAAATCAGACAACACTGCAATACGTATGATCACGGAATACAATGGGATGAACCAGAAACTGAGGAAAATTCTGAACAAACATTGGGAGATCCTTAAACAAGACAATATTTTGTCTCAAGAAATACCGGTTCGTCTGTTGATCACATTTAGAAAGGGGAGAACTCTACGCACCAGGCTTAGCCCTTCTTTACCAAGAACTCCACAGGTCAACACTTGGTTGACACCACATACCAGAGGTTTCTACAAATGTGGGTTGTGTAATATGTGCAAATGGGCCCAACATAAGACTCAAGGTTTCAAGGGACCTAACAGGGTCTGTTATGAAATCAAACAGAATATTAACTGTACTACCAGATATGTGGTCTATTTACTGGTTTGTAAATGTAATAAACAGTACGTGGGTAGCACTATCAGACCCCTTAAAGAGCGGATCACAGAACACATAAGAGCGCTTAATAATGAGGATCCTAGATACCCTGCTGCGATCCATGCTTCACTATGCCCGCCCACAAAGCACTCATAAAGAGATCTCGTTCTTTGGCATAGAAGTCATAGAGCAAAACCCAAGAGGAGGCAACAGGGAACTTAGACTCCGAAGGGCCGAGGCACTTTGGATCATGCGCTTAGAATCAGTAAAACGGGGTCTTAATTGTGACTCCGAAATGCAATTCTTCTTGGGATGAATGTTCATACGGTACAATAACATCTGTTACCATTATCAGTTAATGTATTTCCAGTTTTAGAACAGGTCCTTAGAATGCGTGATGAGTTCTGTTAAAGTTAGTGGCTCACACGCACGTAGATACTGGAGCATGTTTTATTTGGCTTATAAAAAAGGAGTTGGCAAGTGATAAAAGTTCATAGGGTACCATAATAACTGTTACCATAAATTATTGAACACCAAAGTACCATACTAACTGTTACCACCACTACAAAATGTATTGTAAGTTTAACAACGTATTTATGGAATGTACCTTATAATTAATCAGGAGTGGGTCCTACATGCATTGAGCTAATATAGCACGTGTCAAACTTCAGTTATGTATGTAACTTTAAAAATACTATTTATGTAATTATGTGAAATGTTTGCTGGGTATGCCACTATGAATGCACAATAGTGGTGAAACATTTCGACTTAACTGCACTGAACAAACGTGACATTATACACATAGAATTATATTGTATTCTAAATCTCTTAATCTAATATGATCTAGCAATAATACTCGGGCCTCGGGTACTAAGAATTTTATTATATTATTTCATTTAATACATCCGAGTAAGATGAATACTATAATCACTAGAGTACTTTCGGTTAACTCCTTCTGGATATTCTTCAATAGGATATGCTTACACGTTATTTTTCTTATCCCTCCTAACATTTATCCTGCGTTGGTACCTTGGTTTTCCGTTTCCATCTTGACGTATTAACTATATATTTCCACTAAGACCTCATATAAGTTCAACCCATTTTTTCAAGATCGTATTTTTGTTTTAAACACGGCACTTCCCATCTCTTTCATAAATTTACACGCTACACATCGGCGTTTATCCCTTTCCGGTTGACCGTATTTGCGTAAAACCGGAAGTAAGGTTTGACAGTCTAGTATCTTTGAGAAGGAGTGACCCTCAATCTTTCGCGCCGTTTTTTATAAATCCTGCTTCGCTTCCGCACTCAAACCTCCTACTGAACGTGAGACGCCGGATTCGCGGCCGGGTGGAACAGACGGTAATGTTTGAATCAGGCTCGTGTTTTTTAACTTGGTATACAATATAGGCAACCGGGTAAATATCACAACCTAATTATTTCAGGTCCAGGGATATTCGGACCTTCTATTAAATACATATGGAGAGCAACCATCTCGAACGATAACATCCGTGTGGAACCAAGAGCCACAATATCTTTCGTGTGGAACCAAGAGCCACGATATCAGTAAGCACATGATTATTTATGGGGATTACATCGCACAGTAATTATTGCATCGCGATTTTTTACAAAATGAGATCATTTTAGTGTATCACTACGGCTATGTTTTCTTAGGAATCAGGTTGAAAAATAAGGTCTGTTCCTTTTCCTCCTGCACTCTACTTATACGGCTGAGTGATTACGTTTTCTTATACATATAGGTGAGCATAAAGAATTTTACAAAGATAGAAACTTTGCGGGATGACATCGCATTACTATTTTTCTTAGATTCTCCCATATAGGCCTGCTTATCTGAAACACGAAATAAGGTTGGGTTGCAGCTACATTAATTTGGGATATTAACGAGTGAGCCAGTAATGCTCTGTAACTAGCGGGCAGTATTAGTACTCCATGTACTTGCTCAAGGCATTCTAAATATTGGGTTTCAGCAATTTCCGAGCGTCTCTCAATAGGACATGTACTTACTCACGTCATTATAAATACTGGGCTTCAGCATTGTTTTAGCGTCCCTCAATAGTACTTGAACGCTTGGAACCCCTTTCTACTGCAATTACTGTTCATAGACTTTCATTATTATACGAGTATAAGTTTATTAGCATGGATTATTTACTAGACGCTTACACGATTACTAATTAAAAGAGGAGCTCATGGAGGTTTCTTCTATTTTTATTTCCTGGTATACATATGAACGGACTGACTATTATTCCAACGCAGAAGTATATGAAGATCTCGATTAAGAGCCTCAGCACATGATACCCTTACCGGGTTGGAATTATCACCGGTTAAGCGGTAAGTCAGGACATTAGGAACTGATGATTTTTTCGTATCATTCGCCGTCGCATCAACATTCTTACTGAGTGTTATAATTTTTTATAGGGAATACCACACACGCGACGATTAGAAGAAAGGTATGTTCCACACAGATAGTACTGGACAGCCTTGAATCACTTTTAGCTGCACACATCAACAGAGGTGGTGGGTCTTCCTTTGCGTGTTTCTCTGCATCATTTCTCTAATTCTCGATTTAGATTGCGTATCTGTTCGTTTCTTCACTATTACGAGCACAGTACTCCTGCATGCTTCGACAAACCGTGTGCAGATGCTAAGTTGCCTAACGTTTTCTAATACAATTTAGTTCTATTTACAGACAGGTGTATACTTAAATGTTTCTCGTGTTAAGTCTTTTATGTCAAGGAATGCGTCGCGTCTATTGTCACTTCTTCACCTTTCATGCATCTATGCATGTCACTTTCATGAGTGAAATTTGTAAATGATAATGTGTAAGTAACTTTTGTATGTGGACAAAAACAAATGTTTTTTGTCCATTTGAGGGCGCAAATTTTCTACTGCTCTGTGTCACCCAAGTGGTTGGCACACAATGTTAGGAATTTTTGTAATTTCTAAATGTTGCCACATGTATGTAAAATAACATGATACATCTGAATGCAAGTCTGAATTTTCAGAAGGTGTATATTTTTGTTTTACTTCCAGCCCTGAAGAGTCAGAGCAATCTGAACTCTGACGAAACACGTGTCGGCTGGCGTGAGAGCGTTTGAGCAATAAATAGAAAAAATCGCTCAAATAAGAAGAAGTGGAAAATTATTTCTTGCTTTTACTGAATATTTAACAGAGTACAAAACTTCGTATTTCAAATTGATATTGTGTGTGCATAGGTATTTGTCTTTCATCTTTTTATAGTGCTCCAGTGACATAACATCCTCCATAATAGAGTGGTTCAGGGTTACCTCCTTGTTAAGCCACGTCCTTAGCCAGTAGATCAGTGGTGCCAGGTTAAGCCTGTCCGTTATATAATCCATACCTACCTCCGCATGAATGGAGTAAGTTGGGGTTGATTGGGGGACTGACAATAATGAACGTAAGAACCTGTTTTCGGCTCTCTGAATAAGTTCCAGCTGTGCATAACCCCAAATTGGGGCACCGTACATGGCAATAGACAAACATTTTGAGCTGTAGACCTTCAAAAGGGCCTCCATTGGCCTAGCCCCCAATCTTTTTGAAAAGGCCATAAGAGCTGCCGATGACCTGGTCACCGAAAGGCTTTTTGCCCTAACCTGTTGGCACCACGACCCCCCCTCGTCGAAGAGCACCCCCAGGTAGGGAAAAACTGCCGTTCTGGAGACCTCTTGGCCCTTACATCTAAATGTTTTAATCGTCCCTTTGCGCCTATGAGCTCCAACTATCATTGTATGGGATTTGCCAGCATTGACCTTCATGTCCAAGCCATCCATGAAAGTACCAAATGCATGCAGCAGACTCTGAAGGGCGTTACCTGTGCGGGCTAAAAGGACTGCATCGTCCGCGTATAGGAGAGCAGGGATCTTAGCTTCTCCTACACGCGGAACATCCCCCCCAGTCTCCTCCAGGCACCTCCCCAGGCCATTATTATATATGGTAAACAATAGGGGGCTAATATGCAGCCCTGCCGTACCCCACGCATGGACTTAAAATGGGGACTGCATCTTCCCTCCCTGGTGACCCTGACCTTGGCCGACAAGTCATGATGTAAAGAGGCCATGAAACTAACCAGGGCCCCGTCTATCCCAATCTTCAGCAGCATGGCCCAGAGCTTTGATCTGTTCACCAGATCGAAGGCCGAGGAGAGGTCCATAAATGCTAGAAATAAGGACCCCTCCGTGGCAACCGTATACTTGGCGATCAGAAGGTGTAAGTTGGAGCACTGTTCCACTGTGCCCCTCTTTTCCCTAAACCCGTATTGGATGTCGGCCAACCCACCACATTTCTCTATACTCTCCCTCAGCTTTGTTAACAAGACTCTGCCTAAGATCTTAACGGCAGAGTCCAGGAGAGATATGGGCCTGTAACAGCCTGGGTCGTCCCGGTTGCCTTTCTTGAAGATTGGGACGATGATGGAGGTTGCCCAGGAAGATGGAAGGAAACTACTGGTGGCCGCATTGAAACCATTAGTCAGGACACCGGCCCAGAGACCGGGGGAAGATTTATAGAGGTCGGCCGGCACCCCATCAGGGCCTGGTGCCTTATTTTTTGAGGTTTCATGGATGGCTTTTTCCACTTCTCCTATATTAAAGCTCAGAGGGATAGTCTCTGGGGCAGCGGATGGACTGAGGGTACAATCCATGCACTCCCCACCATATACTGTGCTAAAATGTCTAATCCATTTTTCATCCGGAATCACACAGTCCATGTCTGAATTGGGTGAGTCGGAGAAAAAGGGCTGGTTTATTATATTCCAGCATTCTTTACTATCCCTTAAAATATCTACATTTAGTAGATTAACCCAGGCTACTTTCTTAATCGTCTCTTTCCTGGTTTTGATAGCCAACTTGTATTGCTTCCTAAGATGGGCTATGTTCTTCTTGTCCCTTGATGGGTGCTTAAGTGCAAGCATCAGTAATCTGTGGGCTTTGGAGCAACTTGCACCAAACCAGCGCTGATGCTTGCTGGCTCCCATCCTCGAGCTGACCGAGAGGTCAGTCACGATTTGGTTGCAAATTGCTTCAAAAGCCCCCTTAATTTCATTGGCCGGGGACGTAGTGTTTTGGCAAATCTCTAGCTGGCTATCAATTTTGGGTAGAAGCTCTGCAAAAAAGGTGTCAGGCACCACCTTCGCCCACTTGAGTCTTCTCCCCTGGTCCACTGGACGTACTATGGTATGGGCCTCTTGAGGTTGGGGTTTAGGGCCCATATACTGCCCCCAGGCTACCTCCGCTCCTACCGGATTGGGGTCACTATGTACAGACACCAACGTGTTGTACGACATAACCCTATTCAGGATCCCTGGGGTCATAAATATGTAGTCAATAATGGACCCCGGAATGGTACCTTTATAGGTGTGAGTTCTAGTAATACCTTCGGGTGGGTTAGGTTCATAGAGATTATGTTTAGCCAGTAGGTCTTCTAACTCAACTCCCTCAGTAGAGTGCTCAAAATGTGGGCCTTCTGGCCCTGCAAGGTCACCGCCATTCATTAAGCCACAGAGACCGCTGCATGGGTGAATATTAAAATCCCCTAAGAGGATAAATTCATGGTTAAAACATAAATTTTGACTGACAGAAAGTAAAAAGGAATCTAAACTAGCAATACTATTAATACCAGTTTCCTTGTTCATTGAATTATAAAAGTTAATATAAAAAGTGCTCATAGAAGGGGAAACTAACCTTTCGACTATTAGCAGGTTTGCAGGTTTGTGCAGGGATAGTTGACCAGTTTCAAAGAGCCTTTAAGTTTTAGGGGAAAAAGTGTGATAAGACCTCCCCTAGCTCTGCCTGATCTACTTGGGGTTGCAGCTCTGGCGAAGCTGGTAAAGCCGTCCAGCCAGAAACTATCTGCAGTATCCTCATGCCCAGTGGTTATAGGTAGGCCAGCGTAGGATAAAAGTGTCCGAATATACATATCTTGCATCACTTCTTATCCTGACCTAATATCAAAATAATGAGAAATTGACTCCTATTAGTGCCCAGATAGCTTTGATGTGAGAAATCCGTTTTACACATGTTATCAAGCTACTAATGGCTTCAATTATATTTTTGTGGGTCTGTTACCAAGTGCCTAAGGAAGCAGCAGCAGCTCTTCCATTGGTCCAGCCTCACACACACTCCAAATCAAGAGTTTGATGCAGGGGTGGTCGCTCCTTTAAAGTAAAACTGCTGCTGCTGACACAGCGGGAGCTGCGTCAGTAAAATAATTTACTGGCCAGTCCTTCATCTCATTATGAGCTGGTCGCCCTTTTTAGGTCGAGCTGGAAAAGCATGCGAAGCATGCGTCCAAGCTCGAAAACTTATGTTGCCGACTTCTGGGAATGTGAGACACGAGTCGGCCACGTGCTTTTTGTGTCTCAGATTTGTCCTTGTGAGCGTGCTTTTGCTGCTGGCTGCTTGCTGTGTGGGCGCACTTTTGCTTTCAGTTAACACGCTCATTTAGAAACAAGTGCAGGCACACAGACAGACAGACACACTCCCCCCGCGCACACGCCCACACACACATAGAGAACGCCCCTCACCCCCCCGCCGTGCACATGCACACACACACATAGAGAACACCCCCCCGCCGCCACCGCGCATACACACACACCCTTGCCCAGCTGGCGGCCGCAGCACTCATCGCTCACCACCACCTCCTCGATGCGCCGGAAGGACACCGTGTTCAGGCTCAGCAGCCGGGGGTCAAAGAGCAGCGTGTCGTCCGGCATCATGGCAGGAAGGAGCAGCGGCATCATGGCAGGAGGGAGCGGCGGCATCTTGGCAGGAGGGCACTTGTCGCTCACCACCACCTCCTCGATGCGAGTCGGCTCAGCCGACAACGAGGAGACAGGAGCTGACCAGGCGCACCACGCGCAGCATTAAAACAGCATGGTGGAGTCGGATTTCGACGTGCGCTTTAGATTTGGTCGCGCGCGTCGCGTGAGCTGCCTAAGTTTCGGTTTTGTTGTGAAGAGGAGCAGGGCAGCGGGGAGTTGGTGACGAGCGTCTGCGCCCGCAGAGGAACCACGACGAGCAGCAACGGAGGCGGCGGAAGCGCTGGAGGAAGGGGTAATGCTTGTACTCCTTCCTCCTGGCTCAGTTCCCACATCTCTCTTCGACACTCTTTTCCCTTCTCTCCCCTGCCACGTGTCTCCTCCTCCTCGGTGTGCCCGTCTCATCCTCTCCGCCTCCATTCTCCTTCTCCCCGACTCCCCACTGCCTCTCCCCCTCTCTCTCCCTTTTTCTCTGGGTAAGCAGCTTTGGAGCAAGGAGGCTAGAGTGCTCTTCTCCCTGTGTCTTTCTTGCATGCTCACCGCAAAATACTATCTGGTTGCCTTTCATTCCTTATCTACAAAAACAGTACTTAGAAAAGGGCCATCACTAAACACTAAATAAAAAAAGTTACACTGGTTTGTGTGCTTTTGTCTTTTCTCCAAAAATAGTTTTGTAGCGCTAATTGTCTAAGTGTTTGCTACTGGTGACTGGCTTATGCTTGCACAAAACGTTACCACAGCAAAACCATATTCGTAATATCAAGTTATGTTTATTTGTTTCAGCTAAAACAAGCAGTACAAGTGAGACATGACATTTAAAAGTTGGGTTTAAAAAGAGATAATGAAAGAGGATTTCAAGATAATTTGATCTGGAAAAGATAGACCCAAAATCTCTAAATTAAACCTGGTGATAATATATAAAAACAACATGTTTATAATAAGTTAAGGATTCATGGTTAGAACCTTAAGGAGAGCCAGACCTAGTGAGTTTCCAAACCAAAAAGTGTATGCGACCACTAGCTTACAGAAGGTGTCCCAGTCGTTTCGGGTGCATAGCTTTAATACATCCCTGCAGCGCCCTATTTTGTAGGTTTTAGGTTTAAATCTTTTTATTATCATTATTATTATGGAGCAACACAAATAAAGGGCGCAATACCATCAGGCCACGCAGGGCAAAGCAGATTCAATGTGAAATGCTTTAAGGTATGTGGGCTCCAATGAAAAACTAAGTTCCCGCCTCCAGCCTAAATAGAACAAGCATCTGCAATGCAATAGGTCTTGCATTATTAAAGTTTGAGCTATTGGCATTGCTAAATAATGCAACACCAATAGCTCAAACTTTATTAATGCGAGACCTATTGCATTGCAAATGCTTGTTTTAGATCTTGCCTTCGCAGCGCACATGCGCTGAAAAGGCAAAAAGACTTTTTCTGATGGCTTTGGCTTTTCAGCCAAGCACGTGCACACGTTCCATTGCCTTCAATGGCAATGCGTGCACGTCAAGAGATTCACTTGCGGGAGCGCGCGCCGCCATCTGTCAGCAATTATCCCTCCCGCAAGTGAATTGCGCCAGCCCACCTCCTCTCCCACCCTACCGCCGCGCGAGGTGCTCGTGCTCGTGCTTGTTTCTCCCAAGCAAATCCAGCTTCCCCCAGGAACCGGCCTGCAGATGGTGCTGTGGCACAATACCTGATGGATTTCACGTGCGATCTTCCTCGCACTCGCGTCCCCCGTTGTGTGTAGAACAGCACTCTGTTACAGTGCACTCCGCTTTCCTTAAGGTGAACTCGGTGGGATCAGACATCAGTTGCCAGGACACGGGGACTTTAATCAGCTGCCCGAGGCACTGGCACGAGCCCCGCACACATAAGCATGTGTGCGACCACCACACTGTCAGCAGGATGATTCCAACTCTTTGTCAATGTTATGTCTGCTATTTGCTGGGGCCCGGCAACTGGCCTGGAATGCCAATTAATAGATGGTGACGCAGGATTATAGAGGACATGGACATCAGTGTATCGAGTTGCTGGCCCCGGCCTGGATCTTCTACTACCGCACATCCGGCCGGGGGTATTGTTATTATTTCAGCACCACGTGATACAGCCCACACCACTCGGGCAGGCAGCATGGGGGTTTCACTGACCCCCTTTGGTATGCATGGTGTACATGAACTATTCCCTGACGCTCCTGCTACATCACTGGAGAGACACAACAACATCCTCGTCTAAACATCCTGTGATTATGCAAATCACTTGATCTCCCCGTTTCCATAAACAAACATGTGACCTTGTGTAATGTAACTGGTGTCCTTGTAAAGTACGCCAATGCTTTCCTGTCACGTTCACTCTATTAAAAAATGTAGAAAAATGAAATAAGCCAATAGTTCTATTGTGGGTCAGCTCTCCCTGTAAATGTATTGGCTCGCCCGCCTCTAATTGCAGCATGCACAGATAAATGCGCTAGAGTGCAGCACCGAGATTCTAGCTTCAGATGTGAATGCACAGTCATCATACATGTGAATGTTCATCGCATGCGCATGCAGAGTGGCAAATGTGAAAATAAACAGTTCGTAACTATTCTTTGGCCGATACTTACATGGAAGAATAAAAGCATCTTGAAGGAAAGGCCACACTAAAAGAAGCAGCTTCGGTTGAAGGAATCCCGGACAAAATGACAATTTGACATTTGATGATGTCATAAAGTAGTAGCTGCAATAGCCAAAGGCCGACACATTCTGAGCAGCCACAGATGCTGTTCTCTTCCTCAGCAGCTGCTGTTTCCGGCACTGAGTGCACCTCAAGCCCAAGATGTTTGTGGCAGGATCGTCCATTACGTCCTCAGTGGGAAAAGGAAGGAACTCCATGGGGAGGAATATTGTGACACTAGACGCAGGGCACTATGCAGAGCTCCACTGCCACCCGCTACATATTCAGTGCAACTGCTAATCAGATCCTGTCAGAGAACGTCATCAATATGGTGAATGCACAGGGCTCAGAGCAATAGGCCATTGCTCTGAACTCTGTGCATTCACCATATTGAGTTACAGAGAAGGCAGGGTGGGAGACTGAGTGGCAAAGGAAAGATACCATCAAGATGGCTCATTAAACGTTCACTGCTCATGTGCACTGTGACCTCCAGGCCTCAGGCACGAATTCAGACTGCTCAGCTCTGCCTTCCATCCTTGCAAGGTGGGTAATAGTAACACTGGTTGTGTTAGCACTCTTGGATACGTTATTATATACTAAGCAGCGCGCGTGTGGGAGCTGCGTTCCCATAATCTTGCCCAGGACATGTCTTCGAATTAATCTTGAGCAAGACATTCTGTGCCTCACTTCCCCAAAGATGGTGCATGGATGGGGAACCACGGAATCCACATTCCATACCATGGTACCTTCAGCAGCTTAAACTACATTGTCCCCAAACCCCACTTCCCTTCATGGCTGTGATCGTCCATCTCCCATTGCTTCACTCCTTGTTTTATTAGCAGGTTGGTTCTCCAGGGCCTGAGGACCCAGAAGCAATAGGGCAATATTTGAATCAAGTGCTGCCCGTTGTCCCTGGAAGCTCAGGGACCAGAAGTTTGGTGACCTTTGTGAGGGGTTGCGCGTGAATACCTGCTCCCAACTTCTGGCTCCGATGCCAGCGAGGCCTACTTCTGTCAGGATCAATATTCTAAAAAGTCATGCAAGGGCATTTATGAAGCATTTCAGTGAGTTCATGGTGTTCTAATCAAGGCGCGCTCCAACGCATTGTTGGCGGTCCATCTATTTCATGAGAGATTTGAGAAAATGTTATTAAAATGGTGCAGATTGCACAGTACAACCTCACTACAGAATGTCTACAACCCCATAGATGATGTAGTAAATTCAGAAAATGCGATTTCGAAATGGAGTCCAATTTTATGGTCGCTGGAAGATATAAGGTAGAAAAATACACAAAAATTGCATTCTCATGAAGCATACAATCAGCTTAAGAAGAACATACATGTTCCAACAGTAGACGTAATACGCCATTCATACGGATCAGGGTCACAGGCAGAAGTAGTGATTATCAATCAAATATCAGCCTTAAATTTGTATTTGAAACTGCCATCATTTTGTCTCCAAACGTCAGCTTTAAGAATTGCACACATTTTTCCAGCACATACCAGGTTTTCTTCTTTACTGAATAGGTTTGGCACATGTAGGAAATTGCTCCTGTCAGGTTGTGTAGGACATAAATCACAGGTTGTGACCTTTGCCTGACCTCCCCCACTACCCAAGAGGAATCCTCAGAGGTAATCAGGGTTAACTGAGGGTGCCTTTGTTTACCTTTGATGGAAAGCCAGAGAATTGAGGCTGACCCCATGGAAAACAAGCATTGGCATAGCCAATAGGTCTCGCTTTTGGGACCTTATAAGTATTTAGTTATGCAGCACAATATCCTTAGTGAAACAACATCAACTGTTGCATGGCTAAACACTTATAAGGTCCCAAAGGCAAGACCTATTGGCTATGCCAATGCTTGTTGATTTTGTTACTGAAGACAACCCCCCCACCCCCCAAGTATTTGTTTTCTTTTTTCAAAACAAAAATTCAATGTGCCTGACACACTGAAATGTTTCTCCCTCCACTTGGAAGACTTTAATTCCTTTCCTGCTAGAGACTTTCAAGCTACACATGGCGGTCATGAACAGGAATAAAAATGGCTGACATTACACCGGAAATGCTGTGCTAAGCCCGGCAAGTCTTCTAACAGCTAGATATCTAGCACTGTTGAACCAATTTATAAAGGCCAGTCATGAAATCACCGCTGTGGGAAGCAGAGCCGCTCCACATCAAAAGAGTTGTGGGGTGAGGGGTAGGGCGAACAAACCAGGGCGGTCGGAACATCTGTCGGTTTCTGACAGATACTTCAATATTACACAACTCTAGATGAGGCCCTGAGTCCTTAGAAAAATTAGACAGTTCGGTTCACAAAATGTATAAAGAACGTATAAAATATAGAGGCTTTCTTTTTAAACAATTAGAGTAATAGATCTGAATGCGTTGGCAAAGGTTTCAGGAAGATTGAGTGCATTAGAAACAATAGCGCCACCAATTATTTGTGGACGTTGTTTCATTGTTCTATTTTGAGTCTGAGGTCTCGTGAGTTTGAATAAAGTGATGCACAGATGTATTTTAATAAAATGGGTGTTTATCAATTTAGTAAAGCTATCACTGACCAATTCTCCTTAGGTTCATGCATTGATGTAGGCTTTACATTTTTAAATTCCGTTAAAAGTCTTATGCTTTTGTCTACAAGCGGCAAGGCATGATTTATCCAAATGTAGTGAATAGATTAAAATAGACAGACATTCTAATAGATAACATTTAAAACAAGTTTTGCACAAAATAAATATTTTAAATGTTTGATTGTAAAAATGTGGATACATTAAAAGGTTACTGAGGCACAAAGTGCTTATGGCAGTCTGCCTTCACTTCATATTATAAAGTATTTATTCAGGGAAGAGTTTGCAAAGAGGATAAAGAGGCAAAGGATTGGGAACTGGATGCCTAAAGATTTGATAAGACAGATTTGAGCTGGTAATGCAGCATTGGGGCCAGAAAAGATCGCCGAGAAGAGCACTTTGCTGAGAACAGAAAGATAGTTCTCATTATGATTATTAGTCTCCATAACTGCACCCATTTCAACAATAATATCCAATGGATCAGGGTTCCAGAAGCCTTTGAAAAGGTGAAATAAAAAAAGGTTGTGTTATGTGTACTAAGCAGAAGCCACTATGGCATTGTGAATGTTAAAATCACTTCGCATTGTCACCGAGGAAGGCGTGAACCACTTGAGTCACCTGCTTTGAAAGTTTTTTTCAGGAAAACAAAACATTTATGCCAAGCAGGCCAAACAATCATGGCATTCATCTGTGCTTTCAGTGCAGCTTCCGCACCAGCGGACGTACTGAAGAAACCAACATCGTTATAAGAATGGGTATCATGTCTGAATGTGGCAAGCACACCTTCTGCAAGGGGAGCGTATCAAGAATCCACTGATTTAGTGGGCTTCCCACCAACCATTTAATGAGGCTGTTAATCTATGACACATCCACAGTTATTTGTTCTATTGTGGAGTTTCTACAGCTGTGTGAAGCTCAACAGGCATTGTAAATTTAGTGAAGGTGAACAGAACTTTCTACGCTGATAGTTGTAGTAACTGGGAGCAACTGATGCTGGAAAGCTTTTTCTGCAATATAGATTTCTTTTAGCGTGGGATCACCTTTTTGTTTTAGGAGATTGGTTGGTCCTTCCTCAGAAGAATACTGCTGGCTTTCTCAGCCATTTGATAGTCCTTTGAATTACACAGTTTATGTATTTGCAGAAAGGTCATGAGTGTGAATGTATCACTGTTCCTTGCTTCAAGGAGTTTGTAGGCGCTCACTGTTTGCATTCTGGGATCACACAAATCACTTCACTTATTCCCATTTGATTTATATTTTTAAATCCAATCAACCCCTAGCTGGTTGTTGCTCTCCTGCCCCCTGTTGTTCCCCTATGCAACTGCATCACTCCCCTCTCTTCACATCCCATCTGCTGGCAACCATTGGCATTCATTTTTAAAACCCGCTACTCAGCCCATTCAGCCATTGATCTCATGCACTCCTCCACTGCTATCCACATCTCCCCACCCCTCCATGTTGAATTTGTTTCCTTTTGTCGAGAGCCCAGTAGCTGCAACCTATTTCCAGGCTGCTACTTTTTCAAAAGTGGTTTTGTATGCATTTAACGTATTTAGTCACTGGCTTCAGCAGGAGGTTGATGACCACAAATGACTTTGAGGGACCCTCACCGACCACAGCATTGAACCATGCTTTATTAAAGAATTTAGGGCCAGATGCAGGTAATTCCGATTTACCTACTCTTAAATACCGAATCATACCGATTTGGTATTTAACCCCTTCGGTGCTCATGACGGAACGGTTCCGTCATGAGCGTCGGTTGGCCTGTGCTCATGACGGAACCGTTCCGTCATGAGTCCATAGGTTCTTTAGAACCTTCAGCGCTGCAGCGGAATTCGCGCAGCACTGAAGGGGTTAAGAGTAGGTAAATTGGAAATAGGCAGATGTAGGTAATTTTAATTTCACAATTACCGATTCTGTAAGATTCGGTATTTACCGATTCTGTAAATACCGAATCGGTATTTCCCATTGATTCCTATGGGCCTTGAAGCCCATAGGAATCAATGGGAAATACCGATTCTGTATTTACAGAATCGGTAAATACCGAATCCTGGCAGGGGAAACGGGGTGTCACTTTGACACCCTGTAGCACCCCAATTGCAGGCTTGTGTGCCATGTGACACACATACATGCCCTAAGGGCATGTATGTGTGTCACATGGCATAGGTGTACATGCACAGATGTGCATGTACACTGGAATACGGTATTTTACCACCCAATAGGATTGGGTGGTAAAATAAGAATTCCTAAGGGCCTGTGGCACTGCAAACTGTGCCACCTACATATGGATTAACAGAATCGGTATATTTACCGATTCTGAAAAATACCGAATCGGTAAATATACCGATTCTGTAAATTCCGAGCCACCTACATGTCAAAAGCAAAATACCGGTCGGTAACGGCCGAAATCGGCCGTTACCGACCGGTATTTGGCTACCTACATCTGGCCCTTGGTCTTCTATTTCAGAGACTAAGTCTGAAGGTAAAATCTTTGACCAGGGCAACACGATTGGTGTACCTACCTCTGCTCCATCAAGGTAGGCCTGAATTTGCACTTTTGGTTATCAACCATGATTTACTTTTTCTACGTCAGTTTTGCCTTGAATGTTTAAAAAATGCATATTTCCAGTTCCCCTTATCCATTTCCAATGATCTGGGTGTGCTTTAGCTCATTATTTTTCCATTTATGTTCTAACTTGGTTTGGGAATATTTGGTGTGTGGTGAGTGGCTTTGTTGTGTGGTACATGTCATTGTGAATGTTGGCTGGTCTTGCTACAATGTCATTGGCCTTGTTGCATTGGGGTCAGCTTTGTTGTGAGGTTCTCAGCATTGAAGCGAGGGTGTGGAATTGCTTGGTTACAAGATGATTGGTTTTGTTGCATGGTAGTTGACTTGCTACATGATAGATAACTTTGTTGCGGGTGGATAGCTTTGCTGCAAGGTTGTTGGTGAAGATGGTAATTAGAGTGTATTCCTCAGTTAAGGGTCTTCACCTGGAAAGTATCCTCCTTCTGCTGTGGGTTCATAATATCTGTAGGAGGCTTTTGTCGGGGTAGTGTATGGCGTATTCAACGTTGTGGTGCTGTATGTTGTTAATAGCGTATTTTTAAGAAAGCTCTGGAGTTTACATTTCAGAGATTTCAGTGTCAGTGATCTGGTGTCTTGGTGCTGCTTTCTCACTAAAAGTCCCGTAGCAGTGTTCTGGATCACTTAGAGGTGGGAGTTTGGCTTTCTCAACCGTCCAGGGTAGATAAAGTTAACATAGGAGTTGAAATTGGACTACTTCTCGAAGTGGGCTTAGAAAAGGGTGTCTGAAAGTTTATAAGTAGTGGTGAATGATTGAGAACATCAGGGTGTCATGGGTGAATTTGGAGACAGGACTGACTTCTATTTTTTCACCCTTTATGCGGGTAGAGGGTTAATTGACTGATCAGCGTTGAGTGCAAGGGCCAGATTTTGTTCGAGAGTAGTGGTATGCTAAGTTTCGAGCAGCAGACATTCCACTTTAATTCCAATGGCTTTCAGGAAACTCCCTACCAAGCAGGGTCACCGCCAGGCAGGTTTCTTGTGCATGTCCTTGTTTTTCGTTGCTGGTGACCATCTAGAAGTCGACATCATCACCACTGGAGTGGGCTAATGAATCAGCAGGTAAACAACAGGGGCCAGTTCCAAAGAACTCCACTACAAGGGTAATATATAGTGACATCAAACTGGGCCCGGATCCCCCCCCGCAAAATCCAAGAAGGATGTAGGGGGACAAAGTTAAAGGGAACCTGTACTTGAATGGCAGGAACAGCCAATCAAAGGAGACTTCTCCAGATGTCTGTTCTGCACTTCCCTCTTCTCAAGCACTCAGTCGTGATGCACTGATCTGGGGCAGGTAAATGATGAGTTACATTTTGATTGTGCGAGCATGGCATTGATGAATTATATGGGGCAATTTTCCACTTTGATGTGCTTGCGGGACATAGTTTCACATTTTTGGATGGTGAAAAGTACATTTTCTTGTTTGCGGTTTACCCGATGCATGTTTCCCTGTTGTTCACACGTTTGGTTTGTGGGGCAGGAATCTACAATGACGAGTGTCCTGATGCACATTTTCTTGTTGGTGGTTTAGCTTTTCCATGTATCCTGGTTTGCCTTTTGGTGGATTACCTTGCTTACATCTCAACATTGATTGAAACAGGGACATTATTTCTCCATTGGTTATTACATAGCATTTGTGTCTCTGGTGGTTGACTTCCTAGCACACATTTCCTTCTTGGTTGATTAACTTGAGTGCTTTCCATGTAGGTGGTTTCTCTTGCATGTGTCATGTTTTAAGTTGGTTCTCTGGGATGTGTTTCCCTTTGGGTAGGATACTTGGTATGCATTTTCACATTGATGAGTTCCCTGCATTGAACCCCAACATAGGTGAGGACCATGTGTATATCCAAGCTGGCTACCACATAGGTGCATTCAACTGTT
This sequence comes from Lissotriton helveticus, assembly GCF_964261635.1. Taxonomy (NCBI): domain Eukaryota; kingdom Metazoa; phylum Chordata; class Amphibia; order Caudata; family Salamandridae; genus Lissotriton; species Lissotriton helveticus. Next base: position 322,169,528 of record NC_136069.1, read on the forward strand.
GGTGAGTCACTTGATGCATCTGTCTGTTAGTGGATTATTTGGCTCATCTTTACTGGTTGGTGTTCCACCATTAGATGGGCTTTTCATGTTTGTGTTTACTTAGTGTGTGTTCACTCAGGTAGGGGCGGGGGTGAGAGACCTGTTTAAGCCATAGCCTCTAAACCTGTACGAGGGGAGTGTAGACCAGTGTTATTCTGTTAAGTGTTGCATAAAAAGGATAAGACTGGGGAAATCGGGGGAGAAAGACCCTTGTAGGCATGTTCCCAAATCTAAATCAGGTGAGTCTAGTCCAGTGTTATAGTTTCACGTGTTCCAAAAATCAGATGAGAGAGGCAAAGGTTTGTGCATATGTTTACTCTGCTTTGTAACTAAACACATTTACATTTGAATATTTGGTCAGTGTTGCTATTTATTATATAAACCAACTGACCTAAACCCATTTTTCCTTGGGCAGGTGTCAGCCGTCAATGAACCTCCTTTTGAATTATTGTTAAGCCTGGGCAGAGTTCGCAGAGTTCCGCTTGAACGCGCGAAAAAAAACTTTGCCGCGCTATGCATAGTTCTGCAGCTGGCGGAGGGTGTTGGAAAAATGGCATTCATGGTAATTTTCAGTGGCGGGTGTTTGTACGCGCTGTGAGATTATTGCAAACTGCACAATGCACAGCACCAGTGAACGCAAGCAGGCACTGCTTCCTTTATGCCACTCAAGTAGATTTTGTACTCGAGCGGCAGCTTTCTCAAGGCGAACGGACGGTTTCTCAAAGCAAGCGGCGCGAGCATACGCGGCCACTCGCATTGAGAAATCCAACTGCCCATGTTGAGAAATCTCACCCAGAGGTTGATTTCCCTCGCTGGCGCTCACCAACTTCACGTTTACGAGTGTGAATGAGAAAAAATCTCACCAAGAAGTGGATTTTCCTTTCTCTCGCTCGCCAACTTGATGTTGAGGAGCGCGACGAAAAAAGTCGCAGAGCGGAGTTTTTCACATCTCCACAAGCTCCGCGTAACAGAGATTATGGGAAACTCCGCGAGTGGAGTGGAGTTCAATACCCAGGTTCAATTATTGTCTGACTTCCTCAGATGGGTCCTGATAATCTACTGTTTTGCTCTGAAAATTTTGGCTGTTAGCACAGAATTTTCACAATCACTGACCAGAACTTTCCTTGATAGGCCAGGTGGTCATCCTAGGAGGGCACAAGCACATTTGGCCACTTCACGGATCCCTGCTGACCTTCAGAGCGAGGCATGCATGTGTTTATTTCTCGATTAGTACAAAACATTAAATTTTACATTGCATCTTTCCAGTATGTGTTTCTACTTACACATCTATTTAGTAATATGTGGTATTTGTGTGTTGTCAATTGATTGACATTCTCTTGTCACTTGGAATTGTATTTCTCAGTTGATGTCTACTTCTCTGTCTGAAACGCGACCCATTTTATGTGGTGTTTTTAAATTTACTTTGCATATATCTAGCTCCTAAATGGATACTAATTCAAAGACTGCCTCTTCTCAGACCCATTAACATTCTTGACTTGGCTAATGGCTTATTAGCCACCCTAATTATTTTAATGAAACAATGCGCCTGTGTTTGTTCAGCAAGGTCCGCAAATGAGCATCACAGGAGGAAATTCTAGACTAACCCCCAGAGCCACTAATTGATTAAACTACCTGTGGGGCAAAGACAAGTATACTCTTTCTGAATTCATAAAGGTAATCCAATAGAAATGAAATTAGGCAATGCATACATGTCCCAAACATAGAATTGTACAACTTATTAATCATTTGCCATTTGTGGGGGTATTTGTAAAAAGGGGGTAAGAGGCAAGAAATGCAGCAATGCATTTAGGGCATTGAAATTACACATTCAAGTCCATAAACTGCACCGAGGCATGTCCTAACAAACAACCTAACATCAAGTATAAGCAACTTTACCTATCAATATCCTAGTATAAGTGGTATTCACATGAAATTGTAATCTGAGTTGTAAACAAAGACTGCACAACAAGAAGACAACACCAACATCTATTTCAAGCTTGAATTCTTATGGGTCTCTATTTGGTTCTTGATTAGGGTGTTGTTAAACCTGGCACCATTGGCGTGGGTCTCCCTTCCATTTTTGCTGTTGCCTCATGTGTTTTTACTTGTGTTAGGTGCTTTGGGCACTGTGCCACTGCTATCCAGTGCCACAGTGCAAGTGCTCCCTATTGTAAATGAATATATGAATTCGTGATTCCATGATTGGCTGGTTTTGGTTTACCTGTCAGACTCTAGTACAGTGCACCAGGGGTGCCCAGGGCTTGTAAACAAAATTCTGCTAGTGGGCTTGCAGCACAGGTTGTGCCACCCAGAGAAGCAGCCTGTAAAAGTGTGTCTAAGGTCTGCCATTGCAGAGCCTGTGTGCATTCTGGTACTGCCATGCTGACTGGGCAAGTGCACCCACTTGCCAGTCCCTAATCCTTCCCTTTTCTTCATGTCAGACACCCCTATGGTAGGCCCAAGGGCAGGGTGCATTGTAAGTATAAGGTAGGACAACCCCTGATGTGTGTGGCATGTCCTGATAGTGAATTACAGCCATTTTCGTTTTTCACTATTGCAAGGCTACCTGTTCTCCATAGGTCAGAATGGGCATTTAGATTATTACATTTTATAATCCTACCTGACTCAGGGAACATGGTAGAAATTCGAGTTTAGTATGCCTGAACTCAGAATGGTAAAATACATATTTTAGTGAAGTTGATTTTAACATTCTGTGTTTGAAAATACCACTTTTAGAAATTAGGTATTTTTTTGTCTAACTATCCAAGCCTGCCTCTGCTAGGCTGTGTATTCCTTGTCTGGAGCTTGAGTGACAGGACTGGGGGATTCCAGGAGACAGAATGAGTCAGCCCAGTGGTGAATAGAGAGATCTGCATCTAGATGGGAGGGAGGAGTTGCACCTGGGACCTGAATAGAGCTGTGCCTTCCCTCCACAATGCTGGCTCCACCTCCTGTGGTGTGTCTGATGTCTCTGCCCTGCACTGTGAAAGAAGAGAAGGAATCATGTCAACAAAGTGCTCCAGGGCTGTGCCTTTCCTCCACAATACTGGCTCCACCTCCTGTGGGGTGTCTGATGTTTCTGCCCTGCACTGTGAATTGAAAGAAGGAGTCATGTAAACAGAGTGCTCCAGAACTGGTTTGGACTAGGCAAAGGCCCCTCTACCCTCAGAGGACAAATGCTTTTGGGGTATAAATATTGGGACCCTGATCCCAAGGAATTAGATCACTTTTGGGCAAACAAGTAGAAACCTTTGCTGAAGAGAGTAACCTGAAGAAACTGAGAAGAGACTATCCCTAAGCTGAAGTGCTGCTTGGGGAATTGGCCTGCAGTGGTTGCCTGACTGCCAAAGAGAGGAGAGAGGAACTTTGTGTGTACTTTCATCAACTTCTGTTACGATCTCCAAGGGCTTGGAACAAAGCTTGCCTCCTGCTGAAGTCTCAGGGACAACAGACTTCACTCACCAGCTCCTCACAAGTTCTCCTGAAGTGCCTGCAGTTGTGTTGGACTTTTTGAGGACTTGCATGTGTCGCAAGGAGCTGGAAGTGCGACTCAAGATCAAGAAGCATGTCGCCGAACTGCCGCTGCCGCTTCACAACTCGAAGCACCTTGCATCGGTAGAGAAGAGGATCAACATCGCAGCAGACGGCGCCGCATTCCCTGGAAGCATGTCGCAGGAGAAGAGGAACGACGTTGCATCAGACGCCACCGCATCTCCGAGAAGCATGTCGCAGGGCCTGTCGCGGCTCATCACCGGAGAAAAGGATCGATGTCGCAGCAGACGCCGCCGCATCACCGGGAACAGTGTCGCAGTGCCTGTTGCAGCCCGCATCATTGTGGAAGCAACTTGCATCGCCGGGAGAGAGGATCGACGTCGCAGCAGACACCACCACATCACTGGGGAGTGTGTAGCAGAGCCTGTAGCGGCTCGCATCGTGTGAAGCATCTCGCATCGCTGGAGGAGAGGATCGACGTCACAGCAGAAGCCGCCGCATCACCGGGAAGCGTGTCGCATCAAGGAGAAAGCACCATCGTTATTTCTTTGCACCAGATCTTCAACGCATCACCGTCCTTGCGTGCCAGGGACTATCGCATCACCTTTCCTGCAACTCTTTTGTTGCCCTGCGTGTCGCATCTTAAGGTCCATTGACTCAAAGTGTCGCATTTTAAGATCTAAAGAGAACTAAGCCAATTCTACCATTTTAAGCACCCTATTGTGGATTTTTGTCGTATGTGGTCTTATGTTAAATCTATATAAAGAATACTTATTTTTAGTATACAACTGTGTGGTATCCATCTGTAGTGTTGTCACTGGATTACTGTATGTGTTCACAAGTGCTTTACACACTTCCTCTGAGATAAGCCTGTCTGCTTGTGCCAAGCTACCAAGGGGGTGAGCAGGGGTTATTTTAGGAGTGTACCCCATTACCCTGACTAGAGGCAAGGGTCCCTTTTTGTCATAAGTACCTAACTGTGCCAACTAGAGACCCCCAAATCTAACGGGTGTTTTGTTTATGGATTTAAGATTATGAGTACATGCCATTACCTTTCTTTAAGCTTCTAAAAATAAAGAAAAAGGGGAAAGGGATTAAAATAAAAAGCTATGAGAAGATGTCTTATTTTACTTTCTTACACATTCATACAAGAGCTCAGTAGTGCCAAAAAGTACATCTGATTACAAGTTTTTTTGGGCCTGATTCACAAAGGGCCTCCACACAGTTGGGGGTAGTCTCCACACTCAGGCGGAATCTCCACAATGGGAATTCTCATTACGGAGATTCCGGCCTGAGTGCAGAGACGACTGCGGGGTCTCCCCCACAAGCTAGGAGAATCTTTGTGAGTAGGGCCCACAGTTTTGTGCCGTGAGCTGAGAGGGAAAGAATGTATTTCACAAAGTGCCAAAGCATTGATGCTATATCTGTTGGCTCCACCATGGCAACTTGAATGACAAGGGAATTGGTTTTTTTAGGCATTAAATTGAGGTAGAGTACTTCCAACTATACCTATTGCTGCCACCCACTTGACAGATTACTCCAAGTGTATGTAGTTTGGATTAAATGTTCTCAGACTAAATTATTTTCAATGCATTTGATTCTGTTGTTTTAGAGGACGAAGGACCCTGCCAGAGGACAGGTACTGGCAGCAGTGGCCAATCTGATGATTATGGATGGGATACAGTGAGTGGCTAGGGATGGGACCACTGGAGAAGCAAGCATTGATACCATTTTACGTGTATGTGGAGCTGACAACCACTCTTGGGTAAAAACAATAATGTTCTTAACTTCTTAGAAGAAAAGAGTGCTCTGGCTGATTGTGAACATTGGGAACCCACAGACACATTACTCCTAGTGTTGCTGGACTGGACTTAGACACCGACTTTGCCATATTTAAAGACCATACTCTGTTAGGCAGACTTGTGAGGATTGCAGAGATGTCACAGGAGTCTCAAAATTATTTGGAGTCTTTTCTGTTGGAAGATGGAGCAACATGTTGTGGAAAATGCATTAGGTAAAACTAAGAAGGTCCAATTCATGGTGCTGTGCTAGTTCTGCGTTTCCTGTTCCCTTTTTCATTTCTATATTGAGCCTCCTCACAAGCTATTGACTAACCTGGGTGTCACAGTTGAAAATTATGCTAACGGCAGTAGCAGTGTTTCTGTTTTCCAATAATGCAACGGCTGACAAAAAGAAGGTAGAATCTGGGAATAGATGAATGGGAATCAGCTTATTTGAAGCATCTCATGCCGACAAGTTACAAATTCCACAGAACTCTGCAGTGGTTATGTACTTAATAAAACACATAAAACAGCCCATATCTCTTCTGCCCTGAAAGAACTGCACTGTTTCTCACTGCATCCCTAATTATATTTAACATCCTTACTCTTACACACGACATATAACAGGGTGATGGAAGGAGTGCTTGAAGTGCTCTCAGTCATTGTAATCACTTGTGCCACATTCCTGACTATTACTTTTCACTCACTATACCACTTTAAACAGAGACTTGTTATATGCAAATAAGCTTTGGTCCTGCTCCAGTAGGAACAGCCCAGCCCAAACTGCCAAGCCAGGTCCCCTCAAAGGGAAACACAAGCAACTTCAGATGGTTTCAACCCACTTAGGACTGGCATTAAGGTATAGCATGAATCCTGTGGCACGCCGAGCAAGGCACCCACATCTGGGAATACTTAGGGTTATCATCTGCAGCAAATAACAATGTGATCGAAGGAATGTTTGAATTAATCTTAGCGGTTGGACATTGATTGGGAAAGTCTGGGACCATTGTTGCGATAATAATTGGCAATTCTCAGGATTCTTCTCATCTCTGAAGTGTTCCAATGAGGAAGAGTGCAGCCATTCTATTGTCTGCTACACTTTCGAGGGTCTACCCAGACCCCCGTTTTTTATGGTGTTTTTGTTATATTAACAACTTTTGTGCATACTCCGTGTTATGTTTTGATTTGAGGTGTTTCCTCCCTAGTTATGTTTTGAAGAAGTAGTGAGTGGCCTGATGTTCCCCGGCTTCTTGCCTCCCAGGCCTCAGAGTCTTATCTTTCTTTTTCCCCCTCTGGAGCTTCGTCAAGCACTGCACATCTTTTTCCTCCTCATGCGGAGAACGTTTTGCTCTCCTGATTGTGCCATATTCTCCATAGCTGGAGTAGTGACTTCCATATTATGCTCATCAGGTCCACGGTTTCATGAGAGGCCACCAAATCGAAACACTTTCAAAACATAAAATTAAGTTACAACTTGAGCCAACTACACACTAAGCGAGTGCCAACTTTGGTGTAGATCTGATTCACTAGGGCCAAAGTTTCAGTCCCTAAAAAGACTTGTCAATGGAAAGTGCGACTAAACATAACCAAAAAGTGAAATGTTTAGACGCTGCCATGCTCCTTGCCTTATAGTGTTGATTACATGTGAATTGATCTGGTTTGGGAGTTTTGGCACAGTAGGTTTTTCATTGGATGGGCCAAGAAAACAAAGTTTGGCATTGAGGTCCAAAAGCAGGCTGAATGCACATTCACTGTATTTAAGAGACACTCAGAATATTGTGAATTTGTGTCTTTTGAGAAAAAAAATATACTCCGCAGTTTGAGCAATGAAGGGTGTTCCTTGTGAACATGTGAAAACAATTACTCTGTGGTGTCTTAACCCAAATATGCAACGGGCATACTCCCTCTCCCTAAAAGCACTGAAAAGAGGAAACAACGGTAGAAGGCAACGAAGAGAGAAAATCGGAATGTATAATGGTCAAAGTGTTGTTGTAATTGCCTTTGTCTTTTATTAAGGCCGCATTCTCAAAGAAACTTTCTTTATCCATGACATTCTAGTGTACATTATGTTTCCCAGATTTTGTTTCTCCAGGGCCACAGAAAAGGCCATTTAATTTGCAACCAATTTAATTAAGTTGCAGACGCTTATTATTGAGGATGGCTTTCCTTGCGGTTGCTATGGCTGTACTCCTTTGCTCCCAGTGTTGTTTTTTATTTTGAGTTCTACTTAATTAAAGATAAGTACAGCTACTTATACTGTTCTGAACATTTTCACCTTGTACATTATATCACTACTATTAACCACTGAGTTCCAAAACATTTTGTTTTAGGGCCACTGTCCAAGCAAACTGTTCACTTTCTATCCATCTGCCATGTCTTCACCGAAAATGAGATTATTTCTGCCAAACAGCAAGATTTTCAGTATGACCGAAACTAGCTCGTGTGGGAAATATATACACGCATTTCTCTACTATTTTATCTTTGGCAGAGTTTTCCTATTGACAGTGTCCTTGTGCAGAAAAATACACTTGTTTTGGCGCAAGTATATTTTGTCCAGAGCCATTTTATGGTTTTAATGCTGCTGTAGCAAAACAAATTACTCAAACTTGAAGCTGTAAAGATTTCCATAGACCTTTTCAATATTTGAAAAACATCTTACAACCTACACTCTGTTCTAGAGCAGAGCTCCCAGTATCTTCAAAGCTCCTCCAACAGGCATGTGGTGCTAAAGTTGGCTTGCTTTACTGAGTAAATGCTGTGAAGGATTTTGTGAGAACTCTGCATGAGCTTACTATTTGAACCTCAGGTTTCAGGGTTTTAATATGTCCTAGCATTTCTTTTGCAATTTCTTGTTAGGGGGTTTTAAACATTTGACACAATAGCCCTTAAATTACATAAGCACATGTGTTTTGTTACAGGAGCGGCCAAACTTAATGAAAATGTATGTTACTGATAGAGCCAAACTTGGGCCTTGCCTTACTATCCAAGTTCAGCTAGGATAGTCTTTTATTTGCCTGCTAAAAGTTGTTGCGGGGAAAAACAACACGTTAAAATTATACTTACAAAGTAGTCATGCTGTAAGGACCACAGACTCCAAATTCTAGTTATTGATTTTTATTATAAGGCCAAAAATAATTATATATAAACACACCACAAAATCAATGAATATAGGTACAGGAAAATTAATACAGAGCCAAATCTGCGCATATAGTTGATTCGGTAAAAGAGACACAAAACTATAAACTCCAAGAATAATACACAGCCCAAAATAGATGCGGAGTCCAAATCCCTTTTCATTAGGAAGGAAAGCATGAAATATCTTTCCCTACACTACGCTCATAAATGATGCTTCTAGGTGGCTCTCCTATCTCAGTTCCCAAAGGTGTCAGCACGTGTAGACTTCCTTAGAAGTACTCACGTCAAATGGGTCAAAATAGTTTAAAGCTATGGAGCTCGCTCTTAAGATGCTCCTTCTCCTCCGAAAATCTAGAAGTCTGCCGTCTCTGTCCCTGCGCATAATACAAAAAGGATAAATTCAGACCCCTCCCAAAGGTATTGCGTCACATTTTGTTTCATTTCTCCACAGTTTCCAAAGGTTCAGTGTTTTTCCATAATTTCTTTTATTAAATCTTCCTTGCTTCTGGTGACCTTGGAGGGTAGCTAGGCCATGCACAGACGATATCCTCCCTTCTCTCTTCTCAGGCTGTTCAAAGTTATCTGCTTTTTAAAATATTGAGGATACATTCCTTCTACCTTCAATGGGATGAAAACACCTACTGTTCTGGCACAAATAAATATACATTTAATTAATTCTTCAGTAGCAGAAGAAATGAAATGGTAAAAACTTTGCAACTCGGGGCCTAGACTTCAGGCAACTTTAACACATACAATTTCATTTATGAATATAGTGTCTTCATACACAAGTGCATATAGAGATAATGGTGTCTTCTAGTACCTATAAAGTTTATATAACATGTACATTGCACTTTGTGGTTAACATGTTGAGTAAATGCATTTAAACGCAATACATGATAATGCTAAAACATATCCGGGTGCGTTTAAATCATGAATATGGTGCACCCCTGCAATTAGAGTGCTATCTGCGCTCTGTCAGTTCCCCTCTTATGAGGAGTGTCATAACACCAACATATCACATTCTTGTCATTTGCTTTGGCATAAGGGCGACAACATAGAAGTCGTAGCCTGTCGTCCTTGTCTGAATTTCTCTAATCCCTTAAGATGCAGATAATGACTGTACTGCAGTCATTCTAGCTGCTGCTCTCTTTTTTTTCAAGGAATTTTTAGTGTGACGTGCCTTTTGCCACTTGTAAGCTTTAATGACTCCCAATAACACAATGATACATACAACTGCTATTATGATGGGTTTCAAAATGTATCCCATTATCCCCTGTCCCAGGCTTCCAAACCAACTTCCAATCTTTCCAAAACCATGCCAATTTGTTCCCATAGGCCATTTTCAGCTAAGTCATTCGGATCTTGATGGATTTCTGAGATGTTATTAATATATTTATGTGTATCCCGACTGTTGTCTGGAATATATGTGCAGCATTGCTGGACTTTTAATAATTTACTGACTCCTCCGGCTTTTTGCTTTTAAAACGTCTAAAGCAAGTCGATTTTGAAGAACCATAGCCCTGATCAAGACCATCTCCCTATCAACAAGTAATAAGATTTGGGCCAAATTCACAGAGAGTTTATCCGCTAGCCTGTCTAGTTATAAACAGGCTCTGAAAGCTCACTATTCTAAGGTGCGTGAGGAAAAGAACAGATTCCTCACCTCCAAAATTGAATGGGCTGGTAATAAAAGTAAGGAACTTTTTAAGGTTGTCAACGACTTCATTTCCCCTGTGGTTATGACAAACTCTTTCACTCCCACTAGTGACTAGACGGACAGTATAGCGGAGTATTTTTACGAGAAGATCAAAGTCATTCAGGACTCCTTTAAAGATTTGCCCTTAGAAGTGAGACCTAACAGAATGACCCTTAATGGGAGAAAAACTGCGCAGGGAGTGTCTTTGGTGCAATTTCCTCCTATCACATCGGAGAAATCCCTGGAGATAACGAGAGCCTTAAAATCTGGCTCCCCGTCAGACCCATGTCCAGCACGTGTACTGGTGTCAATAGCGGAAGCTATTAATCCATCTGTCAATCGTGTGTTGAACACTTCACTTGCACAGGGGGAAATGCCAGAGAGTTGGAAGCAAGCCAAAAAGTTTATTGAGGTGAACAATATACTTCATCCAAGTCAGTCAGGATTTAGATCGAATGTTAGCAGCTTTATTAGAAGTGTCAGAAATGATTAAATCTACTCTGGATGGTGGAGGAAAAGCGGTTCTGGTACTATTGGATTTGTCGGCGGCCTTTGACACCATGCCCCACAACCAACTCCTGGAAAGACTCCGGGACTGTGGGATTGGTGGCACGGTGTTAAAATGGTTTAGCTCTTTCTTAAGTGGTCGCTGGAAAACAGTATGGTCACCGCATTATTCAGCCCAAATGAATTCCATGAAGGTGGGTGTTCCCCAGGGCTCGGCGTTGAGCCCCGTGTTGTTTAATATGTATATGACCCCGCTTGCGCTTTTGGCTGAACAACATGGAGCTAAATAGTGTCTTATGCAGACGACGCACAACTTCTATTTACTTGTGAAAAGAATTGCGTGTTCAGAGGAAATGAGATAAATAGCTGTCTAACAGAGGTTTTTAGGTGGCTACAGAGGAGCCAACTGAAGTGTAATTCCGAAAAATCGGAAATTATCTTTTTCGGCTCTGACTTGAGCATTGAGTGGCACATGTGGTGGCCGCAAGACATGTCCCCCCCTAAGTGTTCTGTTACCACCGTGAAGAACCTAGGGGTAAAGATGGATGCTGACATGTCTTTGAGTTCCCAAATTCAAACCATGGCGGGAACGTGTTTTGGTCTTTTAAAAATGCTGAGAAAGCTTCTTCCCCTGCTCCCTGTTTCTCTCAGAAAGACGGTAGTTCAGGCCCTTATTACTTCTAGGTTGGACTATGCCAACGTGCTGTTTCTGAGCCTTCCGGAATATCTCATGAGTCGCCTACAGGTGATACAAAATTTGGCGGCTAGAGTTATTTTAATGACAAAACCCAGGGAACACATGTCCCCCCACCTGAAATTCCTCCACTGGCTTCCAAAGAGGAAGCGGGTGTAGTTCAAGGCCCTGACTCCGGCTTTTAAGGCCATCCATAACTCTGGAGCTCATTATGTTAGGAAAAGGATACAGTATTATGTCCCTAAACGTGAACGGAGGTCTGCAGGGCAGTATCTGATGACCATCCCTAAATTCCTTCATTCACGGAGAGGTGTACGCTCATTTCAAGTGCTAGCCCCTCGTCTCTGGAATGATCTCCCTACGGCTCTCAGACAGACAAGCAGTTTAGGGAAGTTCAGGAGCAAATTGAAGACCTGTCTGTTTAGTAATTAGTGGCTGAGACAGCTTGTGTCCTCTCTGCCTGTTTCTTTGGGTCTTTTAGCACCAGGACACTCTATGGAGTAGCCGTGCGCTCTATAAATACCTAATTACAATGACAATGACAATAGTTGCCAACTTTCTGATTTTCACTTCATTCAACATCACACCCACACTTGGTACCATGGCTCCAAATATATCACCCACAACTTCTCCCGCACTTACATCACGTTTTCCCCTGTGAATACTTTTTCCTTCTAAAGGCCATAGATCCTCTACACGGAAGATCTTGGGAAATACTACTGCAAGGTAGCCGGTGCCATACCAGTTCTTAGGCAATTTCACATAAGCACTTTGTACACACACGAAATATACATTGGGCAACATGGTCAGCTTATCCAATAATGCCTTTCTTATTGCTTCTACAATCAAGAAAATGTGTTCACAATCACTTTCATCCTAACTCAAGTTAAAGAACTTGACCTCTGTGCACTGTAGCCTATAGGCTGTTGCTACATTTGCTTCACCTACTCTTGATTCTAAAAAACTCTATTCCTTTTAACAATCAACTCAAATCTTTTTCATATATAACCATTCATTATTACAACCTATCCTATGGAGAAGTTCACCCATCAAAATATTTAATCTGTTGCTAGTCACAGAAAATACAATTTCCTTATGAAATTACATCAATGAAGACATTCTTAATAATGCCCGCCCAATGCATTTCGGGCCCAGGTGGCCCTTCCTCAGGGGCTTGTTTCTGTAAGTAATACAAATGATATGTTTATCATACAATTTGCAGGGAAGCATATGTTCATGTTTTAAACAAAAGGAATACCAAATACATATGTTCCAACGAACATTTTAACGTTTTGCAATACACCTCGTGTTCCAATCACAATGTTATATGTACCAGATGATAGTAGAAAAGGAAAAAAACATTGGTTTATGGTAAACCTCAGTGTGGATGATACCTTTGTCTATTTTCACAAGTACATCTAGAACTGGTAATGACTGTCTGCTGTTACTTCAAAAAAGGGGGAGAAAGAGGGAAAAGAATAAGGCCAGGTTCACCCTCCTATCTTTAGCAATAAACAAAAAAACTTTTGTGAAACAAAAGTCAGAAACTTGGCCTGTAGGTAAATAGTATTTAGTATTCACAACACTCGTTGGGGTTGGAATATCTGTGTGATGTAGATGGAAAGAAAATGATATTTCTTTTTTGAGTCCCCTCACTCACCAGGGTTTCCCCACAGTGACATGCTTCATCATTAGGGCCATCCCAGTCCTCTACGGACTGAGGCGTGCTACGACTTGTGAACTACGTAGGAGCACTTTTTTAGTGATGGACTATGTGTGGTGTAAGTGGTGTTTGTGAATGTGGAGTGGTATGTTCTATGTGGGTTACAAATACCTGCCTAGTGAGCTATAAATGATTTATTCTTGCTCCTAGGTGGTATATTAAAAGTGGGGTAGAGAACTAGGGATCCTGCTGTCAATGAGTTAGGTAGGCCTATTCACTTGTGCCAACTTGTTTCGAGATTCCCCTATCTCTTCTCAGGATTACACAGGGATCAGCCCTGTGTACGCCACTCCTAAACCGTGCTATATTAAGGAAAAAGTGAATAAAATGAATGAAATTAATGCTGCAGTAATAAGGCATGCATTAGTACATACGTCCTAATGGTCACGTTGTACCTGAAAAGAAAAACAACATATTTTTAAAGGATAAACGGGGTCTGACCCCACAGCATAGTAGCGTTTTTTTCATACACCAGATTCAAATCCATACTTGGCTGCGCCTCTGTCCATGCTTGTAAAGTGAAAATGCCAAATGGCGTGAAGTTAAAACAGATTATTACTGCATACAGTGGTAAACACACAAATCACACGAATAACGATAGAAACAGACTATTCCATACATTGATCGGAACCTATCTGTGCCCCATGGTGTGCGGAGGAAAGCTCGTATCCTGCCCAATCTGAGGATAATAAGGAAAATGGGTGCCGGATTAGTGATCGGCATGTTTGGCTGGTAGATATGCCAAACTCTAACCGGTTGCGTGACTCGCATCCCTGTAGAAAAACGGGGAGGAGGGTCCGAAATCTGGGGCAGGGCCATCGGTCCGTTGTGGCCCTGTGGAACAGATACCCGGCACTTACTTGGTTATCAGGATTACGTGGCTCTATCACCTACAAGGCTTCCTCCGGAACGCATCTTAACGCGTCTGTGTCTGGGGGCTGTTTAAGACCGAGTGCTTCCGCGTTGTCATTGCGGGAAGGCTAGAGCGCTCGGTTAGATTTTCGTGGCGGCCATGTTGGGAGGATAAGTGTGTCTTTCAAAATGCTTCCACAATGCTTTTGCGAGATCGGATTTTAAAAAAGGATTAGTTCTAGAAGGTCTCCAGTCGAATACCAGCCCAGAAAATTAATTAGGAAAAAATTCGTTAAAAAACGGTCCAAGGCCAATTTTGGTGAAACATAGAGTGAGCGTGGGTCTAAAAAATGGCCACATGTTACCCATATAAGTGTATAATGGCCCTGACATACTATTTACAATACTCCTACCTCTATGGATGGGAAAGGTCAAAGGAATGGTTATTTAACCTAAAAAACTTCATTAGGCTGACCCTTAGTCTTAGTGAGGGTAAATATGTATGGCTACATAGACATGTAGTTGCTTTACGGTGCCACCTTTAGAGATATTCATAGTGGTGCCTTTATTTTACTGTACTTTTGCCCAACGACTGGGCATCAAACATTTTCAAGTTTTCTTATGAAAGTTGGCCCCAAGGTATCTCATCGTTCAGGCCTTGGGTGTCAGAATGGAGTTTACACACCCACCGTTGTTCCTTGTCTAAAAATTTAAATTCTCTAGCTTGGCTTGGGTTTTCACAGTTTCCAGGACCACCCACTTCAGGTCATTAGGAGTGTGCGCTTTTTCAAGAAAATGCGTGGTCATTTTTGTATTTGAATGTTTACACCTGAAACTACTCCGGTGTTCGACCATGCGTGTGCTGACCTTTCTAGTTGTCATGCCCACATAGTTTAATCCACATGTCAAGGTGATCATATAGAAAACGCCAGCAGTGTTACAATTAGAAAAAGACCTTAGTTTCCATGTAGGCCATTGTTAAAGTGGATTTTTTTAGTGGCTGAGGTCAAGTGGCAAACACTGCAGTTTGTGCACGAGTAATGTCCTGCAGGGAGGGGGTGGAGAAGGCGATCTGCGCCCACTGAGCCTTGTAGTTCCCTTGGTCTTGTGTGAACCACAAAGTTACGGAGATTCTTTCCTTTGCGGTGGCTAAACATGGGTTTCTCTAGATTTAGACCTCCACTGTTTAATGTTCTCCAGTGTTTTTTAATTATCTTAGTCACCTGATCAGAAGCTATGTTGTAGGTGGTTATACAGATTTGCCGCTTCTTTGTGTTTTCCTGGATAGCTTTGGGTTCCAAAAGGGCGTCTTGGTTGTTGTTTGAGGCCCTTTTATTTGCCTGTGTCACTATGTGGTTGGGGTAGCTTCTTAGTATGAGTTTTTCGCTCAGGTCTTTGGCTTGGGCCTTGTAATCTCTTTTTTCAGAGTAATTTCTTCTAAGGCGCAGGGATTGCCCGAAGGGTAGATTTTCCCTTAGTTGTGTGGGGTGAAAGCTATTGAATCTGAGGAGGCAATTCCTGGCCGTTGGCTTGAAGTGTGTGGTTGTTGTTAATTTTCCTTCCTGGGCCTGTATGTTTAGATCCAAAAATACCAGGTTGAATCTACTCATGGAAGAGGTAAACTTAAGAAAAGGGTCTTGTAAGTTAAGCCATTGTAAGAAAACCCCCGCTTCACTCTCATCCCCTTACCAAATCATGAGCATATCATCTATGTAACGTTTCCATAGTTTGACTTGATTCAGGTGGGGATTGTTGTCAGGGTGTAAGATTTTCTCTTTTTCCAAATGGTGGACATACAACCCCGCCACGCTCGGCGCGAAAGTACTCCCCATGCTCGTCCCATGCTTCTGGCGGTACACATTGTTATGGAATTGAAAAAAGTTTTCTGTCAGTGCTAGGCGATAGCACTCTAATACCACATGTCTGGGGGTGTGGTATTGCCATTCCTCGTGAAGCAAAACCTCCTCTAGAATTTCGAGTGTCTCTTTATGAGGCAGACTAGTGTAGAGGCTCTCTACGTCTAGGCCTACTAGTATGTGGGTCATAGGATTGAACTCCATATTTTTAATGAGGCAGAGAACTGCATTCGTGTCTTGGAGGTATGTATCCGTCCGTTGTATTAGGGGTTGGAGAAAGGTTCTAGGATAGATCCAATTCCTGAGACTATTGGTCTCCTTGGTGGTTTTTCCATGGTCTTATGTATTTTGGGAATCGTATAGAAGTAAGGTATAGTGGGATCTTTGTTCTCCAGAAAGTCTGCCTCTTTTTTCATCCATTTGTTTGTCAATGATTCCACTATCAAACTTGCTATCTCAATGCGGAGCCGTTCTGTTGGGTTTGTTCCCAAGACTTCGTAATTCCGTTCATCTGCTAAAAGGCGTAGACACTCTGTATTGTAGTCCGTGGTGTTCTGCACTACTATTGCACCACCTTTGTCCGCTGGTTTTATTGTTATGGATGGTTCGTTTGACAACTGCAGGATTGCTTCCATCTCTTTCTTGCTGGTATTGTGAAAGGTTTTTATCATTTTTGGATCTATCTGGTCACCTCTTTCAAGACAGCTTTTTCGAAAGCCAGTAGTTCAACTGGCATGCTGCTGGCTGGGGGGGGGGGGGTAAAGTTGGATTTTTTCTTTAGTCCTGTGTCGTTGTTGGCAGTGTTATTTTGTGCTTTATCCTTGAAGAATATTTCGAGCTTTATCCTGCGAATGAACTCCTTCAGTTCGCAGCATAGTTTAAACTTGTCAAGGTTAGCTGTGGGCACAAAGCCTAGACCTTTCTCTAGTACAGTTGTCTGGTCTGGTGTAAGTGTGGTATCAGATAGGTTAACCACAAGACTCACTGGTGGCTGGTGGTTGGCACATTCAGGGGTCCCACGCTGCGCGTGTGACTCCTGTTGGTTTCTAGAGGTTGTGCCCATTGCACATGTTGTCCTCGTTTTGTTCTTCCTCTTTGGGGAAGCTTTCCTCTCCCTAAAAAAGGCTGCTGTTGAGGTTCCAGAGGTTGGGCATTGTTCCAAATAAGATATGGTTGTTGTTGGAAGGATTGGTGAAAAGGGGGTGGAGGTCCATAGAAGTATTGTGGCGGTGGGCCGAAGTTCACTCATCAACATTTTTAATCTGTTGCTAGTCACAGAAAATACAATTTCCTTATGAAATTACATCATTGAAGACATTCTTTATAATGCCCGCCCAAGGCATTTCGGGCCCAGGTGGCCCTTCCTCAGGGGCTTGTTTCTGTAAGTAATACAAATGATATGTTTATCATACAATCTGCAGGGAAGCATATGTTCATGTTTTAAACAAAAAGAATACCAAATACATATGTTCCAATAAACATTTTAACGTTTTGCAATACACCTCGCGTTCCAATCACATTGATATATGTACCAGATGATAGTAGAAAAGGAAAAAAAACGTTGGTTTATGGTAGACCTCAGTTTGGATGATACCGTTGTCTATTTTCACCAGTACATCTAGAACTGGTAATGACTGTCTGCTCAAAGTACTTGTGAACTGGATGTGGTCGTCATAAGAGTTCAATTGACTGATCTTCTTTTCGAGTGAATCCCAACTGTTGTTCCACAGTAGAAAAATGTCGTCGATGTATCATGTATAATATACCAACAAGCTATCTGTCCATTCTTTATCATTGTAAATGTGTGTCCTCAAACCTAGCCAGGTAGGTGTTAGCATATGCTGGGGCCCCAGCAAAGCCCATTGAAGTTCCTTTCAGTTGTAGATAGTACTTGTTGTCCCATTCGAAATAGCTGTGATGGAGACAGAAGTGCAGCATCTCCAACACAAACACTTTATCTGCTCCTATAGCTGGCTGTTCCAACAAAGCCCACTCCACTGCCTCCATACCTCCTAGATGCAGAATAGAAGTGTATAGTGCTTTTGTGTCCAAAGTACACAGAATGATGGTTTTGTCCAGTTTCATTGATTGGAGCTTCTGAAGAAAATGTGTAGTGTCTTTCACATACGATTCACCCTTGGCACAGGTATTGGGGCTGAATGATATTCAGCAAAAGTTTGTATTGAAAGATTTCTCTGTGAGATTCATGTATCTTTGCATCAAAGTTCAATTTATTCAATTCATCTGCATATGTTCTTATTCACATATTTCAAACCATATTTTCTTTTCAAACATTTTTATATACATCATCAGGGAAAATCTGGAATGTACAAATAAACATGGATCAATAGGTCTGCCACACTTTGAAGTATCTGTTACACTCCAGGAGGGGAGTGATACCCTCGAGCACGGAAAAAATACAATGTAGAAAATTAGGCGGTGCACATCCCGAAACCTCGAGCTAAGTTTCACATACGATTCCCATTTTTGAACGAAAGGCTGCAAAAAAAAGTTGATGTACTGACCTATGGGTTCAATAAAGGTCCCACATCCTGTGACGATGGGTCTTAATGGCGGATCATGAAGATCAAGAGGTGAGGGTTTTATCACGTGGGGCCGGTAGTGCTAATATAGCTAGTCGATCATGATTAGGGAGGTTAATGAATTCCTCTGGTTATTACAGGTACTGGATCGAGTTGGTCACCGAGTCCAGCAGTAGCATTGAAGAACGCAGAGAGGTTGGTCTGCTTTGTTTTAGGGTCATTTGTTGCACTTTTTACGCACGTTTAAGTATCTCTGGTCTATTCTGCCTTTTTTCCTTTTCCACTATCAACAGGTCAATCAATCAGGAGTTTGTTAAAGCGCGACTACTCACCCGTAAGGGTCTCAAGGTGCTAGGGGTGGGGGGGAGGGGGGTGCAGGTTCCATTCCATCAAGGAGGGGGTCTGTCGAAGAGCCAGGTTTTGAGGTTTCTTGCGAAGATGGGGAGCGATGTTGTCTGTCTGAGGTGGAGCGGAAGGGCGTTCCATGCTTTGGCCGCGAGGAAGGAGAAGGAGCGGCCTCTCGATCTGGTCTTTCTGGTGCGGGGGACCACGGCGTAGGAAAGCTGGGCTGATCGTAGAGTCCTTTGGGGTGCGTGGAATTTGAGTCGGCTGTTCAGGTATGCTGGTCCGGTGCCGTGGAGGGCCTTGTGTGCGTGGGTGAGCATCTTAAAGGTGATTCTCGCCTCGACAGGGAGCCAGTGGAGTGTGCGCAGGTGCTGGGAGATGTGGCAGTGTTTTGGCAGGTTGAGGACCAGTCTTGCGGCGGCGTTCTGGATGTTCTGTAGCTTGCGGATGAGGTTTTTGTTTATTCCGGCGTAGAGTGCGTTGCCGTAGTCGAGTCTGCTGGTGACCAGGGCGTGAGTGACTGTCTTTCGGTGTTCGAGGGGGATCCATTTGAAGGTCTTACGAAGGAGGCGGAGGGTGTGGAAGCAGGAAGATGAGACAGAGTTGATCTGACGGTCCATTTTGAGCTCGGAGTCCAGGATGATTCCCAGGTTGCGTGCGTGGTCTGTGGGGGTTGGCGGGCTTCCGAGGGCGGTGGGCCACCAGGTGTCGCTCCAGGCATCGGGGTTTGGGCCCATGATGAGTACTTCTGTTTTGTTGGTGTTTAGTTGTAGGCAGCTGTTTTTCATCCATTTGGCGACGGCTTCCATGCCTTCTCGAAAGTTGTGTCTGGCGGTGTTGGGCTCGTTGGATAGGGAGAGGATGAGCTGGGTGTCGTCTGCATATGACACGATGTTGAGTCCGTAGGTTCTGACGATGGGGGCAAGTGGAGCCATGTAGACGTTGAAGAGCGTCGGGCTGAGGGAGGAGCCCTGGGGGACTCCGCAGGTGATAGGTGTGGGGTCCGAGAGGAAAGGGGGGAGTCTGACCCGCTGCGTCCTGCCGGAGAGGAAGGAGCAGATCCAGTCGAGGGCCTTGTCCTGGATTCCTGCATCATAGAGTCTGCGTATTAGGGTGCGGTGGGAGACTGTGTCGAACGCCGCTGATAGGTCGAGGAGGATGAGGGCTACTGTTTCTCCTTTGTCCAGTAAGGTGCGGATGTCGTCTGTTGCGGCGAGGAGGGCGGTTTCCGTACTGTGGTTTTTTCTGAAGCCGGATTGGGAGGAGTCGAGGATGTTGTGTTCTTCAATGAATGTGGCGAGTTGGCTGTTGATGGCTTTCTCGATGACTTTCGCTGGGAACGGGAGCAGGGAGATGGGTCTGTAGTTTTTGAGGTCGGTGGGGTCCGCTGAGGGTTTCTTTAGGAGGGGGTTGACCTCGGCGTGTTTCCAGTCGTCGGGGAACGAGGCGGTCGCCAGGGAGCGGTTGATGGTTTGGCAGAGCATGGGTGCGATGGTGTTGGCGGCTCTGTTGAAGATGTGGTGGGGGCAGGGGTCCATGGGGGCCCCTGAGTGGATTGACTTCATTGTCTTCAGTGTGTCTTCGGTGGTGAGGGCTGTCCAGTCATCAATCGCTGGTTTCCGGGTGTCGGGGGTGGTTGGTGAGGGTTCAGTGTGTTGGTTGTCTTCGTCGAAGTTGTCGTAGATGCTCTTGATTTTGTGGTGGAAAAAGATGCTGAGTTTGTCGCAGAGGTCTTGTGAGGGAGGGATGTCGGTAGACTCGCTGGTGGGTTGGGCGAACTCCTTGATGATGCTGAAGAGTTCCTTGCTGTTGTGTGCGTGGGTGGAGATTCTGTCTTCAATCGCTTTTTTCCTCGTTTCTCTGATGAGTTGATGGTAGGCGTTGGTGGCGGCTCTGAAGTTGTTGTGGGCTTCTGTGGATTTGGTGTTTCTCCAGGCCTTTTCGAGGCGGCGGCATGTGCGCCTGGACTCTCGAAGTTCGGTGGTAAACCATCTGGCTTTCTTGGCACGGGTATTGTTGTTTTTCTTGAGGGGGGCTATGGTGTTGGTGCTGTCCGAGATCCATCTATGCAGGGTTCGGGCTGCGGTGTTGGGGTCGTCGTTTTCCGCGATGGTTGGGGTGGAGTTGTTGAGTGAGGAGGTGAGCTGGTCATCGGTGATTTTGGTCCAGTTTCTTTGTGGAAGCAGGTGCTGGTGTCTGTGGATGGTGGGTGTTCTGAAGGTGAAGTGGAAGCAACGATGGTCGGTCCATGGGAGTTCGGTGGTGTGGCTGAAGGTGATGGAGTTTCCTGTAGTGAAGAGGGGGTCGAGGGTGTGTCCTGCTGAGTGCGTGGGCTCGGTCACGATCTGGCGGAGTCCAATGGTGTGGAGGTTGTCCAGGAGGGATGTGGTGTTGGGGTCCAGTTGATTGTTGAGGTGGAAGTTGAGGTCTCCCAGCAGGGTGTAGCTGGTGGATGCGATGGCCTGCGGGGAGATAATGTCCGTGATGGAGTTGGCGAAGGGTCCGCGGGGTCCAGGGGGTCGGTAGATGAGGGTTCCTCGGAGGGCGGCGGTGGGGCTGGCCAGTATCTTGAAGTGAAGGTGTTCCATCAGTTCTGTGGACTCGTCAGGGAGTGTGCTCAGGCGGAGGCTGGATTTGTGGACGATGGCGATTCCTCCTCCTGGGTGGATGGGGCGGTCCTTCCTGGAGATCTTGTATCCTTGGGGGATGGCGATGGCGATGTCCGGTCCCGAGGTGGTGTTGGTCCAGGTTTCGGTGAAGAATGCTACGTCTGGGGTTGTGCTGTCGAGGAGGTCCCAGATTTCTGTTGCGTGTTTGTGGAGGGATCGGACGTTGAGGAGGATGCATTGCAGGGTCTTCGGTTCGGTTGTGTTCTTGTGGGCGGGTTGTGCTGGATCCGTGTTCTTGGCGGTGCTGCAGGTGTGCCGGCAGCGGTGACAGCTGAAGGGTCCATGGGTGTCGGCTGGTGATGCTAGCTTGCAGTTGTTGTTGCAGCCTGGGTAGAGTGCGTGGAGTGCTGCTGGGTTGTAGCGTTGGCGGGACGCAGGTCCAGGGTTCCTGGTGCTGGTCGTGGACGGGTCGCAGACGGGCGCAGACGTGCTTGCCTTTGACGCACCTTCGGTGCACCAGCGGCACGCCCGCAGCCCGCGGCCGCTGCGAGGCCGCGCAGTGGCCGCCATTAAGTAGGGGTCGGGGAGGGCTGGACAGCTGGGAGGCGGGAGCGGGGAGGGGAGCTGGATTGGGCCGGTCGTGCTGGGGGGGGGAGGGGCCGCGGGGGCAGCAGCGGCGGGGAAAGGTAAAGGGAGGAAAGAAGGGATAAAGAAAAGAGGGAAAATAAGCAGAAATAAGGCACAAAAGAGCAGAGATGCAGAAAAGAGCAGAAAGGTGAAAGATAGAAAGGGTAAAAAAACGAGTGAAAACGAGTGAAGGAGCAGAGGGAGAGAAAGGGAAAACGGGCAGAAATAAGGCACAAAATAGCAGAGGTGCAGAAAGGTGAAAGATAGAAAGGGTAAAAAAACGAGTGAAAACGAGTGAAGGAGCAGAGGGAGAGAAAGGGAAAATGGGCAGAAATAAGGCGCAAAAGAGCAGAGGTGCAGAAAGGTGAAAGATAGAAAGGGGAGAAAAACGAGTGAAGGAGCAGAAAGAAAGAAAGGAGACAGAGGTCCACTGGACCACCAGGAATGAGGCGCAGGGAAACCTGCGGGTGGAGGAGGGCCTCGATCACCAACACTCAAGAGGGCAGGGGCAGGGGCACCTCACTTAATGGTGGAGCTGCGAGGGTGGGAGAGCAATTTCACTGACAATGAGTCACAGGTACATATAACAATGTGATTGGAACACAAGGTGTTTTTCAAAATCTTGAAATCTTTGTTGGAACATATGTATTTGGTATTATTTTTGTTCGAAACATGAGTATATGCTTCCCTGCAGATTGTATGATAAATATATCATTTGTATTATTTACAGAAACAAGCCCCTGAGGAAGGGCCACATGGGCCCGAAATGCATTGGGCGGGCATCATACAGAATATCTTCATTGATGTAATTTCATAAGGAAATTTTATTTTCTGTGGCTAGCAACACATTAAATATTTTGATGAGTCAACTTCTCCATGTTTTATGTTGTGTTAATGAATGGTTATATATGAAAAAGATTTGAGTTGATTGTTAAAAGGAATAGTTTTTTTTAGAATCAAGAGTAGGAGAAGCAAATGTAGTAACAGCCTAGAGGCTACAGTGCACAGAGGTCAAGTTCTTTAATTTGAGTTAGGATGTGACATAACAGGCATGACCAGACAGCATGTCAGCCCCTGCAGCACGCTTGGTTCGAACCTATGATAAGAGGTCAGTTAAAAAGGATAATTTAAAAAGGGTATTAGAAAGGAGTGCTTCTCTTCTCCCCATTAGTGCACAATCACTTTCACCCACAAAGATCTTATCATAGTAAGTTGATGTGTGTCTAATGCATAACTTTCCCTTTTGCTTAACGTCTAAAGCTATGGGACCAGAACTTCCCTTTACCTTATGATCTAATTCTGTTTCCATGGAATAACTTTATGCTTTGGGTCTGGCCTAAATAGTGTTTGTCTATGTCAATCTTCTATATGATCTACACATTTCTTTTCAATGTCAGTCAACATACAAGTAAAATTATGTCTATGAGCATATGAAGTGTCTAATGTAATGGTGGGCACAAAATATGTGGACATCATCTCTACTTCCTTGTAATAATCATATATATTCATATATTTTAGAACTGGGACTTCTGAGAGTACCACATCATATTTGGAAAAATAATACTCTAAGTGAGCTTTACTATAAAACATACTGAGCAACACACTACATTTGATGCCATAGGTCAAAGGTAAGTGATGATATCGGATGCCCTCCTCTACTGATGCAGGCAATTGCATACACACGTGACAATCTTTCACTTCCATCGTGTCCACATACTCATATAGCAATCGAGCACATGCATTTAAGGTGAAATCTCCTTTTGATAAATCTACGTGTAGCATCTGGCTGGTTTCCCTAATCATATCCCTATCCTTGGCAGATGCACCCTCACCTAGATTTGCAGTAGATGAGGTAGGTGTCATGTCATTCTTTTTAGAATCATGAGACCCCTACCAGCGAAGCAACAATCACCACCACTATGACAATAATCACTACAACAATAAGGGTACCAATTATGCATTTTGGTTTGCGTGTTGATTTCTTAGACTCCATCTTGATTTTGTTTTGATTATACTTATTTTTTGTCGATAAAGTCTCTTGACTAATTTGCTTGTTTACTCTGATTACTTTTAATGTCTTTTCATGTGCTTCTTTTCTCAATGTTCAGTTCTCAATGTTCATTTCCATAACACTAAACCTATTGAAGAGATGTAGTCAGCCATACTCTCAATTCTTCTCTCTAATGAAAAGACCCTAATTTTATGTCTTCTTCCTCTCGGGTCTAGGCTTCTTTCTAAAGGCTAATAAATGTCTCTATAAAATTCATTCTTCATCATTTATGATATTTGATCCAAGCACATTAAGAACAAGTTGCAATATTTCAGCACAAATTTCTCCTATTTCTTGTGCAGTTGGCTGATGACCAAAAGTAGGGAAATTAACTCGATTGAGGATCAGAAAGCGCAATCCACTCAGCTTTGGTGGATCAGGAACTGTCAAAATTAGTTTTCCAAATTCATCGATTCCAGGACCTATTAACTGAAGATTGATTGTCAGGGTATTCCCACTGTGACTCACTGTGCCTGTTCCCGGTCTCCCAGATTCTCCCGGTTTCTGCATCTGCAGCCAGGTAAGTCCACTCAGGAGATGCATACTTTCGAGATGGCACTCTCTCCCGTCGGGATCATCTCAAACCATCCGATTTTTCTTCAATTTCACTTTGTTCAGATTCAGACGTTTAAGGAATCGGAGCAAGATCTTCCTCAGATGTAAGTCTTCGATTTAGCCTTTCTTTCTTTGTGGGCCACTTTGCTGTTACCGCATCTGTTCTTCCTCTGGATCTGATCCTTCTGCACCAGATGGTTCACTCTGCTCTGGTTCAAAGCTCACTTCCCCGATATTATCTATTTCAGAATCTGCATTCGCTTCAGGAATCGCTTGATTTATTCTGTCTTGCTCGGCTGATTGTTCCACTTCATCGAGAGCTCTCCCTTCAGAGCTGAGTCTTTCACTTTTTATTGCACTCTCAATTGCACTTCTCAGAACACAAGACGTCGTACCCCCTTCAGGTGCTGGAATTCTGTGAGTATGGGAAGCGTGGATCCTGTTTGGCAATCGTGCTTGTGACTAGAAGCACCTGGTATGGTCCTCTCCAGCGAACATCAAGGCAGCTTTTTCTCATGTGCTTTCGGACAAGCACCCAGCCACCAGGGCTTAGATCATGCAGCAGGTCACTCAAGGTGGTTGCAGTCACAGCCTCAACCTGGTGAGACACAGAATTAACCACATCTGCCAGTCCTTTACAATAATCCATAATTAGATCATCTGTGATGTTTATCAATGCTGTCGCTGGCACCATAGGCAGTTGCATAGCTCTTCCCATCAATATATCGTGAGGAGGGAGCCCTGTTCTCCTATTCGGCGAACTATGCACTTTGGATACTATCATTTTGATTGTGCCATTTACTTGCTCCACTACACCAGAAGCCTCAGGCCTGTAGCTGCAATGTAATCTTTGATCAATTTTCAAAGCTGCACATAACAATTTCATGAGTTCGTTATGGAAATGTGTTCCTATATCTGTTTCCACCGAGGTCGGAATTCCGAACCGCGGTATCAGTTCCCTTAAGAGCAACTTTGTCACAGTGAGACTGTCACACCGCCTGGTTAGATACGCCTCAACCCATTGTGAAAAGATACAGACCACCACTAGGACATATCTCATCCTATTGCATCTTGGCATCTCAATGAAGTCGAACTGTATTCTGTTGAAAGGACCTCCCGATCTTCCAATGTGATTCATTGCAACCACAGTCCTCTTTCCCACATTCATTTGTTGGCACGGAACACACCTGTGACAAACTGCTTCAGCTTGCACTCGAAATCGAGGGTTAAACCATGTTTGCCTAAACACTCGCACCATGGCAGCTCTTCCAAGATGACCTGCTCCATGAATTTGCCTTGCCATTAGGCTCAATAAGCAATTTGGTAACACTGCCTTTACATCTGTGGACACCCAAATGCCATCATCTCTCTTTTGACAGCCTGGTCTAACCCAGGACTCTGCTTCTTCTTCTGGAACCTCATCTCGCAATCTCTTCATCTCATCCCATGTATCAGCTACCGCCAACATCATGCTGAGCTCGGTCTCCTCTACACTTTCTCCTATGTATCCTCCATTGAAAATACAAACATATAATGCACAAAAGCGAGCCACTTTATCAGCATAAGTATTTCCTTTGGTAACAAAATCATCCCCTTTCCCATGAGCTGCACATTTTACAACTGCTATGACCTTTGGCTTCTGTAAGGCGTCTAGGAAATGACGAACATATTCACCATTTCGGATGGGAGACCTTAACTGTCCAAAATCGTGAACCACTCCAAACCCGTATTGGCTGTCTGTATAGATGGTCGCTCGCACTCCATCTGCAATGGTACAGGCATGTGTCATGGCAAACATTTTGGCCACCTCAGCAGAATATACTCTTGTCAGGCAGGCAGCTTCGACTACTCCCAATATAGTACAGACAGCAAAAGCCGCTCTCAGGCACCCTTCATTGTCTCTTAAATATGAACCATCAACAGAAAAAAATCAAATCAGATTTGGGCAGTGGTTGATCAACAATGTCAGGTGTGGGTTTGGTACACAGCTAAGCAACATCTAGACCGTCATGCTCTTCACAATCTTCTCCTTCTTCTTGTGGAAGAGGTAACAAGGTAGCAGGATTCAGAGTAGTACAACGTTTGAGAGTAACATTTTCAGCTGCTAATATAACTTGTTCATATTTTGTAAGCCTATTGTTGGTGAGGTGCTGTGTCATAGTTCTTACTAAGAAACAAAACGAATGCCAGTACTGAGCTCTACTCAAAAAATTATTTATTAATAGACCATACGAATAAAACATAAAGATCCACGTTTTTACTCCACCATTAATTGTTTTATTTCCCAACTAATCAGGATTTGATTTATCAAAAAGGTTTTGTGCATGTGTAATCTAACTAATACAAGTAGACGAACTATGTACACTACTTACAAAACATCTTCACAGGACACCTATACCCACTGGATGTACACCAATATACGTACCCCTCACAAATTTGGCCAAACACAGGTATCACACTTTCTCACAACATTCATACAACATAAAAGCACAGGTCAGGCTCAGTGTTGCGTAACCCACAGCCTGGTAGGGAATATTCTTGATTCCAACGTCAAACAACACTAAATGGAATACATTCTTAATGAAGTGTAGATATGATTCACCGTAATCACAATTGTCTACAACAACAATCTGAATTGTTAACTACACAATTTATATGAAATGTGTTTGACACGGGATGAGTAAGGTTGACGCGTTTCGAACCCGGCTGTTTTCAGGGTTCTCCTCAGGACCACAAAATTCTACAAAAAAAGACAAAAGCATTCAAATATAGACTAACTCCACTGTAGGAATTCATAAAAACAGCACCCACCGGTGCAGCCTGCCTACCTTATTTCTCAATGAACCAATCACACCCTTGGGACATTAATCATGTGCCAGCATTCTGAAACAATACACAAAAGACAAAAAAACAAGCTCTTTTGATCAACTGCCACAGTCATGGGTTGACCTATGCAAACATTGGGAGTCGGGGTTAGCATGCTCACCCAATGCTGCACACGACAGTGTACAACAACTGGTGACTGGGTCTCCTGTTGGAACAATGAAGCACACATTTGGCACGCGTGAACGTATTTTAGCCATGCCACACCGTCAAGTAGTATAAAGCATGAAGAGCTCACAGTATGTGTCCGGAAACCGCCTTAAAAACGACGGGTTGGTTGTGTCTGTATTTTTGGACTCTGCAGGAAAAATGAATAGATAAATAAACAGCAACGGATGTCCGTTCAAGAGCTAAATCTATCTCCTGTTTGTAAAAACTTAGTAACAACAGTGCACGTCTTTTACCTAGTTTCTGTGTGGCCGCGTACTCCTTCCTTAATCGGATTGTATTGTTTTCCCGCAATGGTTCATGGTAAGGCCGTGGGAATTGTAGTTTTTATGCGTATAGCCTATCGTTGGTCCTTATGCGAGGACATGTGATCACTCCGTTGGCATAGCAACCTTTTCACATCGGAAATTTAGTTTTTTCGTGGACTATCGCTAGTCCATATTTGAGTACTCAACACCGCTCCGTAGTCATGGCGACCCTGGCACAATCCAAGCTTTATTGTTCATACTATGTGTAGATAACTCGATCTGGGCAAACACATGCTGCATACTGAGACTTTAACATTCAAAGTGGAAAAAGCTGTTCTATTAGCATACAGGCCAAAATGATTAAAGGAACCCGCTGCAGCAGCGCGGCACAAATGATTTTGAATTTGGACCTTGCATGACACAGGGCCCTGGGGAAAGAGGCTGTTTGCTTCCAAAATAGCCAAGGGGAAGCGGGGGAAAGGAATTCCCAACACTCAATTGCGAATTCCAGCGAACTTGCTCACAAAGCAAAAATGGGGGGTGTGGATGAGGCGGAACGTGGAGACCACCATTGAGTCCAGGACAACTGTGCAATCCCCATTGAGTCACACTCATGACCTAAATAGTTCAGACACCTCATTGAGGCCATGGGTTGCTGTATTAAATTTCATTATTAGTAATGCCTCACGCTGACTTAGTTTTAACTCTATGTCCCCTCCGCAGGGGTTATTCTCGATTTTCGAAATCACAGTCCATTTCAAATCCACTTCCTTGTGTTTTTTAGATAACCAGTGGTTCACAAGAGGGGCATTTACAACATTTCTCCTTAGTCTTGATTTGTGCTGGGTGACTCTTTAGCGCACTTCCTGACTTGTTTTTCCCACATATAGTTTGGGACAGGGGCACAGGATTCCGTACACAACATTCTTCGATTAACAGTTAGTGAACGTTTCGTGTCTCCAATGAATGCCCTCAAATGAAAAAACTGCTCCCTCTACTGTCTGGTCAAAGCAAGAGCAAGTTCCGCATTTGTGGTGGCAGTTGATTACTTTTGATCTCTGTTTCGAGGGATGATATTTCCTCCAACTGTTTTAAAGAAATCCTGTGCGCTGTCTCAACCGTGAGGACCATTAGGTCCCTACTGCACTTGGTCTCGATACAACTATACCCTTTCTTGTATTCAGGATCGTTAGTGAATACAACTGGAATGTTATGAATTTGAAGACCTCCTGGAATAGTTCCTGCACGTAAATGCTGTAAAAGAAAATGTCCGAGCAAGTCCGTTCTTATCTGTTTTTTGCGAAGTCTAATCAATTTGTCTGATTCATTCTGAGTTTTAGCAGTCAAACTCAAGGTTGAAGAAGCAAAAACCGGTGAGGCGCTGATAAGTTGTTGTATATGTACTTCGCTGTATGCGAAGGTGTCTCTTTTAGTCATAGTCAAACAAATAAACGAAAAACACTTAACAAACAATCACGACAGACATACACGAACTGCGTGAATACAAATCACGCATCCCGGTCTTTTATGTCTTGGCGAAGATGCATAAGAGCGAAACAACCCGTCCGGCAGGCCTATAGTATCTGGGTGCGAGTCCTTGACTGAACCAATTTCGAAATATATTGATTTATTTTTAAAGCCTTTCATCCATGAGATCCCCACACATTTGAAGGACACTACAGCATTTTTAAACAGATTGTCTACAGTTGAATACGACGACACAAAGCATTTGATGGTGACGATGGACGTTGTCTCTCTTTATACTCAAATCCCTCAGGAAGAGGTGTTGGAAACATTGACATACTTCCTTGAAACTAGGGAGAAACCAGCTAGAGTGCCGACGAGTTTCATTATAGAACTAGCCAAATTTGCCCAACAAAAGAACTATTTTGCCTTTGGATCTGAATTCTTCTACCAAATAAAAGGAGTGGCCACGGGCTGTCCTTGTGCCCCAGAATTGGCAATACTATTTATGGGCCTGTATGAAGAAAAATTTGTGTATAACAACAACCCCTTCATCGAGTGCATTTCAAACTGGATGCACTATATCGATGACGTCTTTTTGATTTGGTGGGGTCACAGGACTAGTTGAATGATTTCTGCCATTGGTTGAATGCCAGAACTAGTGACATCAAGTTCAGTTGAAATTCCTCCAAAAATGTGATTACCTTTTTAAATGTTCAAGTGTACCCTTCAGAAAGCTGACTAGCAACAACATTATTTCGTAAACCAACAGATAGGAATAAAGCGCTCCATTACACAAGCAATCATCCCAAAAGTCTGAAGCAAAACCTGCCCTTTGGGCAATTTCTCAGGATTCTGCGGAATTGTTCCTTCAAAGACGAGTATTTCCTCCATGCAAGCAACCTCATGGATCACCTAGTAGACAGGGGCTACCCCAAGAAATTGCTCAAACACGCCCTTCGTCGTGCTTGGTGGGTGCCACGAGAAACTCTACTTGAAAAGAAATCAAAATCAGAAATGAGGAGAATGGTATGAGTTACCACGTTCTGCCCTAATGCTCATCAGTTGAGGAAGATTATAATTCAGAATTGGCATTTGGTGAAAAATCTGGACAACGAGCTATCACAGCCTCCGCTATTAGCTTTCAAAAAAGAAAAAAGTATTGTGAACCACATCGTACGGGTGGCCCTCCCTAGTGTGCAAGGAGCAACCCTAAGGAGTATGATTGGGTTGGCACCTGTTGTGGGCCACCACAAATGCGGAACTTGCTCTTGCTGTGACCAGACAGTAGAGGGAGCAGTTTTTTCATTTGAGGGCATTCATTGAAGACATGAAACGTTCACTAACTGTAAATCGAAGAATGTTGTGTACGAAATCCTGTGCCCCTGTCCCAAACTATATGTGGGAAAAACAAGTCAGGAAGTGCGCCAAAGAGTCACCCAGCACAATCAGTAGTGAATCCATGAACTTCAACAACCCACTTGCAGTTTGAATATCCCTACAAAGCACTGTTCAACAGAAGTCTGATACTCTCAACTTTTTAATCTACATAGAGAGGGTTTTAAAAACAATCTTTGCTCAGTTAAAACAAATGGAAAGGCTGACAATAAATGTTGAGTTGTTTCATTGCACTTACTGCAAAACCTGAAGCCATTAACAATGGAGGGCTGTTGCCAACTGTTTCCAAACTCTCTTTATGTGAAAATGTCAAAACGCAGCGTAAAGTATTTTATTTTTGTCTTCTTTACAAGACCGGGGACTACCATTATGCAATAACCTTTTATTGCTGCCCCAACATGCAGCCCTTTGAAAGACATAAAATGCATCTTAAACAAAAAATTCCAGTTTTATAAACTTTCAATCAATATATAGCTTCACACCACTAAGCAAAGTCCTCTTTTATTCACTGTTCCTTGAAAAGAAAAGTATTATGGCATTATCGATATTTGCTATGTGTTTCTTATGTTAAATAACGATTATTATGATTTTTAGGTTGGGTTCCACTTTACTTACTTTCGGGTAGCTTGGTGTTTCATGACACCACTCCAATGTATGATTGGGTTCTCATGTCCTTAGGTTCTTTAGCTATGCAGCAGATTTCCCCTTGCTAACGAGGGGCTCAGTGCTTGTTTTCTTTAGTCTGCCCCTCTTTTTGTCACCCAAGCTATCGCAACGGGCAGGTTATGGGTCCGAAGCTCTTCCTACGGCCTGCGGGGACATTGTAAGGGGCTTCCACATCTTTTAAAAGACGCGGGGCGCTCTGTGGGATTTTTGCATAGCAGGTTCAGGCCAAGCTCATCCACATTTTGGTAGAGTGCGTCTGCCAGCAGTGGCGCGTAGCACTCCAGCACCCACCTCCTTCTCCAAATTCCAATTGTTGACAGCCGAGTCTTCAATGGTAAATGGAAGAGGACTCGCCGTCTTGGCAGCCATTTTCCCATGGGCTGTAAAGCCTTTTCTATAAATGTTCTTCGCCTTCGTACACTGCTGCCATGGCAAAACAGTTTCCCTTAAATGGTTACCGCTTGTCAGACGAACCGGCAGGGAGTGTTTTGGGCAATCTGTAGATACCTTTTTATTTTTTTTTAAAGAAAAAAGGAGAAGTGTTAGCAAGAAAGGGCAAATACTGATTTCCTTTATGCCCTCTTCTTTATTTTAATACTTGACAGGACATCTTCCCCATTATGTCTCATGATGGCCTTACCCAGGGGCCCCCTGACCCTCTCATCTGTAAAGATATGTTTAGAAGATATTTGACAGGGAGCTCAATCTTCCCTGAAGGAGAGGTGAAAGCTGTTTTTGATAAAAGCAAAAAGGGATTAGCTCCTCTGAGGAGGACTTTTTCCTTTTTTAAGGAGCCGACCCCTTTCATTGTCAAAAAAGGACCAATAGAGCGCTTACAGCCCTTTAAATTGTATGGGCGCATTATACTCATGGTTCAAAAACACCCACATTTATTTGTGCTGTTTGCATTGTATTATGTATATTAAATGCATTTATACAACATCCTAAGCATAGAAATGTAATGTGCACCTTTAAATAGACTTTACCTGTAATAGAGACACTACCATTCCTGTATGCATGATGTGCAGGATGACATTATCATATCAATGTAACTGTGTGTTGTTTAAGTTGCCTGCATTGTAGGCCTAGAGTTGCAAGTTGTTGACCGTTTAAAACTCCTTGGTTGCTAAAGAAATAATTAAATGAATCGCTTGTGTGTGCCAGGACAGTATGATCTCATCCCACTGCAGGTACAAGAATTCGACTTTGTTATTCTTCGTTTAAGGAGATAACCGGAATGTCTTTGAAGAGTCTGAGAAGCGGGAAGGGAGGATACCTTCCGTGCCTGGCCTATCTGAACCTCAAGGCCACTGGAAGAAGAAATTAATTAAAAGAGTCCATGGAAAGGTCCTGGGGAATATTGCAAGTGAAACAATTTGTCATGTGATACATTTAGGAAGGGGCTGAAGTTTGTCTTTTTGTATGATGCACAGGGACAAAAAATCAGATTTCTATATTTTCGGAGCTCCATAGCCTTACGCTAATTTGACCCATTTGACGTGAGTACTTCTTAGGAAGTCTACACGTGCTGACAGTGACACCTTTATGAAAGAAGTTAGGGTACATAGCCAAGACCCTCAATGAGAGTAGTGGAGGGAAAGATAACTTATGCTTTTCTTCCTAATGAATAAGGAATTAGACTCAGCCTCAATCCTGTGTTGTATTTTAATTCTGGAGTTTGTCACATTATGCCTTCTGTGCCAAATTAATTATATGCGTAGGTTCGGCTCTGTATCGATTTTTATGTGCTTATATTCGCTGATTCTCGGAGGTCTTTACGTTCAATTATTTTTGGCCTTATAATAGTGTTTACTCCCCTCAACCACTTTCGGCAAAATAAAAGACCATCAGTGCTAAATTTGGAAGGAAAGGCAAGGACTAAATTTAGCGTAATCAGGAGGAAAGGCAACTAAGAAGTCCAAATATCTACTAGGGGAGGAACACACATTGGGAAGGTTGAGCACTTCATCAGACCGTGGTGTCCATGGCGGTACAAATAGTAGGAGCGACCATGTTGGCGCGATTGATCTAGGTTTACCGCACAGCACACATAAAATTAGTGGCCTTCATGGCACAAAAGACTGCAGTATTAATACTGATAATGATTATTTATATGACGATGGGGTAGAGACTGAGGTGTACGACTATGTTTTGATCCACAGGAGACTTTGGGGATTGATTTCCTCGAAGATTATTTGGACCAGCCTTCAACTTCAATGACTATCAAAGACTCTTCAGGTGTGGAAATGTTAACCCTGCCTGCAATACTCAAGGGGATCGGGCTGGTAGCCTTTGGACAAATGACCTACTTTATTTAGTTCTGGACCCGTAAGTCTCTCAGAACCGGATGAAGGCTCAATGCCCGAGACCATTCCTGAATAATAAAGCACAAATAACACCCATTCTAGACCCAGAGTTATTGACTTTCCTTTTTAAGTCAGAAAAATATCCTAGGATAGACCTGGAGCACTGCCTCAAGCAGTGCCAAGCTAGATTATATGACACTCTGGGTTCAATGGCCTCGATCTTAGATATGGATGGGGAAACTTCCTTTAAGGGCATTCCCATAGATATTGAAATACTCAAGGGCTGAACCCAGCTGGCTTTTGGCCTGCTTGGCAATGCCAGGCTAGTTGCAGGGAGAAGAAGAGCTAGGCCGGATATTTAACAATAGAATTGTTGGAAGGGCTGACAGGAAGGGCCTAACTGTGAGCTGTGGGCTATATGGAGATATGGAAGGCACTTCTGTTCAAACAGTAGCTTCTTCCCGCAAAGAGGACAAACCCCTCACTCAGGAGGCAGCAGGGATAGATTCCAGGGAGCTGGAGATAAATGTAAGCCTCAACCCTTTCGTTGGTTCCTACCACACAAAGGTAGGGGGAAGGTTATGTTTTTTCACCCAAAACTGGTCTAGCATAGCAAAGGATTATTAAGTATTACAAACAGTGAGGGGTTTCAGAATATAATTTTGCCAGGTTCCTTACCAAAGGTGTCAGCCAAGGGAGTTATCCTTAGATCAGGAGCAAATGACACTGGTAGACAGAGATGTTACCCAGATGTTGCTCACAGGGGCAGTTTGCAAGGTCATGGACTCACGGAAGGGTTTTTATAAGTACTGTTTTGTTAGTGAAGAACAAGTGTGGGGGCCCATAATACATTTGAAGGAATTACAACAGGTTTGTGATTTACATGCACTTCAAGATGGAAGGGATCCATCTTTTGCTAGATATTTTACAAGAAAAAGACTGGCTAGTGAAGTTAGATCTGAAAGACTCCTACTTTACTGTTCCCATGGCTCCAGGTTTACAGAAGTATTTACGGTTCAGTAGGAGAAATACTTCGTGCCAGTTCTCCTGTTTTTCCTTTGGTCTGTCATCAGCCCCTTGGTGCTTTCCAAGGTACTGCGCCCTGTAGTTGCGTTCTTGAGATAGAGTGGAGGGCTTTTATTAATTTACCTAGAAGACATGTTACTGATTTCTCTCGCCCGGGGGGAATTGCTGAAGCACATGAAAGAAGTTGTCAACGAAACTCCTAGAGGTCTTACGCTTTATCAAGGTGGAGAAGTCAATCATGACTCTTACGCGGAATTTGGAGTTTCTGATATTTTAGGTGTATAGTAATCTGTCCCTAATTTGTCTCCTTCAGAAGAAATTGACAAAGTTCAAAAGGAGGAAGGTCACATTCTAGTTAAGGAAGTGGTGACTTTGAGGTATCTAGCAAGAGTGGTAGGACTTTTGCTGTCCTCTATTTGGGCCGTGTTCCTGGGTCCTTTGCATTACTCTGCTCTCCAGAGACTGAAAACCCTGGGTTTGAGGAAAGGTCTTTGGCATGCAGATACAATTCCCCTATCCAAGTAGGCTAAAGGGCTTACGTTGGAGGTTGAGCAACCTAGAGAGCTGGAATGCAAAGGCAATATTTGGGAATGTTCCCAAATTTACTGTAGCCTGGGAAATTTGGTATTTTTGTTGGAATCAGAATATTCTCTTTAAATCAGAGTTTATCCCAGGTCTTCAGAAAAAGAGTGCAGATAGGAACTCAAGGTTCTTAAAGGACACCAGAGACTAAAAGCTGATTCCAGTGTATTTCAGGAAGATCCAGGATTTATGTGGGTCATTTCCAGTAGACCTGTTTGCCAGCAGATTGACATTTCAGGTAGAATTGCATTGCAGCTGGAGGCCAGATCCCAAACCATTGGGAGTGGATGCTTTTGTGCAGGCTTGGAACGGAGAGAATTGCTATGCATTCCCTCTGTTTACAATAATCCAGAGGGTGTGGTTAAAGGTCCAAAGGGAACAATGCAGCATCATTCTAATGTCTCCGTTATGGTTCCCTGGGGTGATAGAAGTAGCAGTAGAGTACCCCTGTTTGATACCAGGATGTCTAGGCCTTTAGGAAGGGCAGGAAGGAGAGGAGCATCCTTTGGTGCTAGAAGGATATTTGAACCTTCTTGTTTGGAGGATTTCAGGAGATCTGGTAGATATGTCCTTTTGGGAGAGGCTAATAATCTATTGGATGAATCATGGGCACCAGGTACCAGAAAAAGATACAGAGGAGTATGGGGAAAGTTGTGTAGTTGGTGCTTGAAGAGGAGTTTGGATCCTCTGGAGGCTCCTGCAGTAGAAGTGGCAAATTACCTTGCTGAATTTTTCAAATCAGGCTTGTCCTCTAGAACTGTTAACTGGAACAGATCTGGTGTTTCGGCTGGACTTTGCTTAGTTAATGGATTTGTTGTTGGCAGCGATCCTTTTGAGTGCAGAGTGATGAAGGGGATAAGAGTTAGGCGACCACCTAGGGCTCATTATGATTCCTTGTGTGCTCTGCCTGATCTCTTTTCGAAGAGCATCAGATGTTAAAACATTAGATATTTGCAATAGGCTTTATTCCCCGGATGGGGCCCACTCTGAGATTTATAAACTGAGAATGATAATTTAGACCAGTGGTGAGGATCAGTTGTTCATTTCCTATGTAAAACCGTATAAACCAGTTTCAACAGCGACTAATTCTAAGTGGGTAAAGGGATTGATATTCGAGGCAGGGACTGATTTGTCCAAGTTCGGGGCACACTATTCTAGGGGGGCGATGGCTAGTAAGGTGTTTTGGGCAGGTGGTACTGTTGTGACATGTATTGGTTACAATGCATCCTCCCCAGAGGTCCAAGTCCCTGCTGCTCAGCCAGTGAGTGAGGTCATTTGATGGTTGGAACGTTAAGAGTGCTTGTGCTTGGATGAGTGGACAGTTGAAGTGAGAAGCGGTGAGCAGGAGGATGCTGCTCCTGGTGGGGCTTTACCTGATTTACTTGTAACCTGATCTGAACCTAATAAACATACATCTTTTATAACCTACAAGTCTACACTGGTGACGAGTGGATAAAAACTATGCGCGAGGAACAAAAAATTAAGAAGAAATTACAGAAACTAAGAAGAAACTAGAGGATTACAAAGAAAAAGAAGTTGAAGCCTGTGAGGAGCAATTGTGTCTGGCAGCCCCACCAGCCTATATTTACACCTGACAACCTACAGTCCAAGGCATTGGAAAAGGCAAGTGTAAAGTGCGCAGCAGGCTTGGAGGGCTGCCTAATTTGAGGAGAACACTGGTGAAGAGTGAACGAGTGAAGCAATGAGCAATTGACCTGCATAGCTGAGCAATGAGGTGAGGTGGCCATGAGCAGAACTGTGATGTGAAGGCATTTGTGAGCAATTCTCAGAATTTCTGCTCCTCATAAGGAAGTGAAGTTTGGATGTAGGAAGCACTTGATACTCCGTTATGCCTCTGAGGTACTGTGACTGTGAGGTACTGGTATTCCGTATATCAGAGATTTGAAATAGATTTTCGGGTGAGTTGTACTCACCGGGGTATCGAGGATTTGGAGTTGCCAAATTGTATTGGAATTTATGCTTTATGTTATGTATAACTGTCATAACTGTCATGTATGCTAAAGGCTTGTGCTAGAACATTTCTGTATATGTGGAGCGATTAGGAGGGAGTGGATTTTGTTCTCTGTGTGTGGCATGTTTGGATTGTGTTTAGTTGTTCCTGTAAAATTATGCAGGAGAAATGACTAGATATCCCTGTTCCTGCCAGTATAGGAGGTCCCTGGTACTTATGTGAGGGTGTGTTATGAGTACTTACCCCTGATCCTATGACGGGTACAGTAAGAGGGTGCTGTGAGTGCAGTAGAGGGTATGTAGTCCCTGGTCCTGCCATAAGTTGTGTAAGTGCAGTGGAGGGTTTGTAGTCCCTGGTCCTGCCATACGTTGTGTAAGTGCAGAGAGGCTATGTAGTCCCTGGTCCTGCCATTAGCTAAGTAGATGCAGTAGGGGTTATGAGGTCCCTGGTCCTGCCATGAGTTTGAGTTGATGCAGTAGAGGGTATGAAGACCCTGGTCCTGCCGGGAGTTGTGTAAGTGCAGTAGAGGGCATGTGGTCTCTGATCCTTTTATGTATTATGCAAGTGCAGTAGAGGGTTTGGATTCTGTGGTCCTGCACTGAGAGTGGATGTGGTAGAGGGCGTGAAGTCCCTGGTCCTGCTGTGTGTGTTTAGAGACACTGATTGATATGTGTTTCTGTTGTCCTTTCTAAGTGGTTAAGGACGTAGTGCAGTGGTATGTGTATTTACCCCTTATGTTAGTCTTTTCTCTCCTGAGTAGTTAAGGGCGTGTTACTGGAGCATTTGTGTTGCACCTTGATGTTGTGAGGTGAATGACTTGGTGTTATTAGTTTCTTGAAGTCTGCTGAAGATTGCCTGATGGGATTATCGAAGTATTCTAATGTTCGTAGGACTGTTCTATAACCTACAAGACTACATTTTTGTTTGTCACAGGTACTCTTGATAAATTCTTAAAGTGGCAGACTGGTCAAGTGCTAGCAGTTTTGCAAACATTTATCTTAAATCAGTGGAGCATGTGAGTAGTCTGGTGCTAGGGAGCTTTAAACATGCTTAATTTTAGCCTCTGGTCTTGTAATGAAATGGTGAGTCCCCAATTAGCATACAGAGAGCTACAAGGATTGATGCTGCATCCATGAACTTAAGTTTCATTAGTGCAGTATTTACCTTTCAAAGAGGAGTGTCACTACCTCCATAATGAGGAACTCTCCTTAATCCAATTTTATGACCACAATCTATTGGCTTTTAGGACTATGGTTAAATCATAAATATGTCAAGGATCCTTAATAGGCTGATAAGTGCTAAATCTTAAAAAGACCTCAAACGTTTAAGTGTTTTGCACTGAGAATGTTATGCTGTCAATTGGTGAAGGTAATTTGCCTTTTCTCATGTCTCCCCAGATTGTTTGCTTTGTGGGATTAGATTTACTGGAGTATTGTTTTACTCTAGGCACTGTGAAACTGCTAAATACACCCCAGTTCATGTGCTCTGTGCCCAAACATAATAATGAGTGGCTAATGCCAGTTGGTATATCTTACTCTGGAGTAAGGCCAAGGTATTAGGTGACAGAAAGTGCAGTGGTATAAAGGCCAGCTATAACATGTTGATTTTAGTGTGGTTTTATATCACCCATATGATGGACTTTTAAAAACACAGTGTTGTGGCTTCCCCAGTTACCTTGAACAGTTGTAGCCAAAAGCTGTAGGCAAGACGTGCCAGAGTAAACTTTTTGACATGTTGAGTAGTCTACTTTTTAAATGCCTTTAATTGTGATCAGCTTCTAGCCAGGCTGGCCCCAGCACCCAAAGAGGTAACTTTGGCCCCGAACAAGCCCAACATGGTTTTCCTCTGCTGGAATGGGACTTACCTGATTGTAGTAGCTCTTGGGTGGGGAAATAGAGCTCCACGTAGTGGTAGACACCCCTGCCATCTGGGAAGGCCTCTAGAATAGTCTTCTGCGATAATCGTAACCCTTGTCGGAGAAAGTGTTTCAAATGTGAGATAGAACCTAGAGTGGGAGCCTGTCAGCGAATGGTCCGGGGCCTCCTACCAATCACTGCAAAGGTACTGCTATATGTTTTATGCTCTCATCACCTGAGTCAGAATACCTCTGTACATGGAAGAAAACAGGAAAGGCAGATGCCTGCTGCTGTGTCCGCCTGTGAGACAATTGAAAACTTGCTCCTGCTTTCCCTTTTAGCTAAATCTTGGTAGTACGTGTTAAACAACAGACCATCAGTGTTAGACCTGGCATCATTGGCATGAGTCTCTCCTCCATTTTTTCTGTTTGCCTCCTCTGTTTACGATGTTTTTGCTGGTATATGCTTTGGGCACTGTGCCACTGCTGATCAGTGCCACAGTGCAAGTGCTCCCTATGTGAAATTGCTGTATTGATTTACTTCCATGTTTGGCTTATTTGGTTTACTGTCAGTCCCTAGTAGAGTGCACCAGGAGTGCCAGGGCTTGTAAATACAAATGCTGCTAGTGGGCTTGCAGCACATGTTGTGCCACCCACAAGAGCGGCCTAGTAAAAGTATGTCTGAAGGTCTGCCATTGCCAGACCACGTGCAGTCTGACTGCCACGAGGACTGCGCAAGTACACCTACTTGCCAGTCCCTAAACCTTCCCTTAACTTCATGTTAGTCACCCCTATGGTAGGCCCACGGGCAGGGTGCATTGTAAGCATAAGGTAGGACAAGCCTGACAAGGTTGGCATGTCCTAATAGTGAATTACATCCATAGTCGTTTTTCACTATTGTAAGGTAGCCTGCTCTCCATCAGTTAGAATGGGCTGCCAGGATTATTAATGTTATAATCCTAGCGGGCTCGGGGAGCATGGTGCAATGTCGAGTTTGGTATCCCTGAACTCAGGGTTTAATAATGCATCCGTTTGTGTGGATGGTTGTTGGACTCTGTGTTTGAAAATAGCACTTTTAGAAAGTAGCTATTTTCTTGTCTAACTGTCTACCGGTCTCTGCTGGTTCTGGTGTGTGTGTGACAGGAGCTGGGTGGCTCCAGAGAGTCTGAATGAGTCAGTGTGGGATGAGTGGGGCATTTGCATTGAGAGTAGGGGAGAGTAGCTCTTGATAGCCTGCCCTGCCTGATACAATGTTGGCTCCGCCCCCCTGCCAGGCGACTGATGACTCTGTGCTTGCCTGGGACTTCCCTGGCCCGCCTCCTGCCGGGCAGCTGATGGCCCTGCCCCTGCCAGTAACAATGCTGGCTCCGCTCCTGCTGAGCGGCTGAGGACTCTGCCCTGCCCAGTGAATAGGCCAGGTGCTCTGGCCTGGCAACACCCACAACAAACCCAGGATGGGGGGAAATCCCCCTGCATGGACAAAGGGATCAAAGCCAAAAAGGGGTATAAGAGAAGGACCCCTGAACCAAGAAATCAGATCACTTCTGACAAGGAAACCTGAACCAAGGACAAGAAGCCTGCTGATCTAAGGACTGCCTACCCCTTCTGCCAGAGTGCTGTTTGTTGGGGGAATCCTGCATTGCTTCTTTATTTTTGCCAAGGAACCAGGAGAGAGGAACTTTTGTGTGTACTCTCACTCTTTGCTGAGAAAATCTCCAAGGGCTGGAAGAGTGCCAGTCTCCTGTTGAAGTCACAGGGCTAAAGGACTTCATCTGTTAAAGTGCTATTTGCTGGAGTTTGTGAATCCAGCACCTCTGAAAGAATCCAGCAATCTCGACGCCGACGGACGCCGCCGAATCCAGCTCGACATCGTGAGTAACGGCTCCAGTGTCCCGCTTCCTCGACGCCGGCCGCCGGGCCCGATCGACGCCAGCAGCAACGCCAGTGAGTAGTGAGTTCGGCTCCAGCTCCAAGTGACCCCGTGTCTGCACCGCCGCTGATCGCATCGACTTCGAGCCCTCTCGACGCCGTGAGCGCTGCTCACTCTTGCACCATCGACATCGACGACGCCGTATCCTGCTTCATCCCGTGAGCGCTGCTCCCGCCTGACTTCGGTCGACGCCGCTGCAGATCGCCCCGACTCCGAGGCTCGATCGACGCCGAAGACGCGACGCCGGACATCTCGACGCCGCTGATCATCGAGTGCTTCACTTTTTCCAAGGTACTGTGTTGTTGGGGTCTGTGCGACTCCGGGCTCGACGTAGCGCTCCTCGCGGTCGACGCCGAACCTTTGGATTAACTTTGCCTCGACGTCGTGTGACTCCCGTGTGGGTTACATTGTTGCCAAGAACTGTGTTTTAGAGAAGAAGAGTTGCTTTTGATACTAAAGACTTTTGTGCTAAGAAGAAACCGTGCTTGAACTATTATTTTTCCTTCCAACAGTATTTATTAAGATTGTGGTATATTTTTGTCGTTATTTGGTCTTGTGCTAAGCCTTATATAAAAATACTTATTTTTATAATACTACTGTGTCGTGTCCATTTGTAGTGTATTCACTTTATTACTGTATGTGGTCATAAATGCTTAACGCACTGCCTCTGAGATAAGCCTGTCTGCTTTGCCAAGCTACCAAGGGGGTGAGCAGGGGTTATCTAAGTGTGTGATCTCCTTGCCCTGACTAGAAAAGGTGTGTCCCTATTTGTCAGAAGTGTATACCTCTGCCAACTAGAGACAGCCGCTTCTAACATTGGTGGGTCAGCGGTGGGATTTTGAACTTTGCATTTATGACCCATGTGCAGTGATTAGTGTGCGCTACATAGTGAAAGCAGACCATAGCGCAGCCACAATCTGTTTTGGTTGGATATTCTATTTTTGTTCTCCGCTTTTCCTGAAGCTTGATTTTTGAAACTGCCAGTTTTGACCATGAGTAATGCTGGAAGCACTACACCTGTTGTTGAGGAGGAGTTTGATAGGAGTAAGATAAACGACTATCCAGTAAGGAAGCTGAAATCCTTTTGCAAGCAGTTGAAAGTTCCTACCACAGGCATTTCCAAGAGAGCAGATTATCTCAAAGCATTGGAGGCCTGGTTAGAGGCCAGAGACCCCTCTGCCCCGGGGGTGGTACCGACAGAGGAAGGGGAGGAGGAAGTGCCCGTGACTGGGCCTGTATCCCCTCCTGGCAGCAGTGTTTCCTCCAAAGGTCTTTCCCCTGAAGAAAGAGAAGAAAGGGCGAAGGAGCGAGCCTACAACGTGGAAATGGCAAAACTTAAGATAAATGGGCAGTTGGAGATAGAGAATGCAAGAGGCAGGAGAGAAGCTGATTTGGAGATCAAAAGATTAGAGTTTGAAAGAGAGAAGTTAGCTTTTGAGCGTGAGAAAATGGTGAGGGACATGGAGCTCAAAGCTAAGGAGTTAGAATTGAATCCCTCTGGTGGCAGCGTCCCATCTGTGCCTGCAGAAAGTAGGTTTTATTTTCCCAAAGATGTGATCAAAGATTTTCAGAAGAATGAGGATATTGGTCAGTGGTTTAAAGCATATGAGTTAGCATTGTTGGCCCACCGGGTCCCTGAGAAGGATTGGGGAGCGGGGTTGTGGGGTCGCTTTGTGAATGAGGGAAGAGATACCCTGTTAGACATGCCTGTTGAGAATAGGACGTCTTATGCTCATATGAAAGATGCTTTAATGTTAAGGTATGGCCTCACCCCAGAAAAGTACAGACAGGCCTTTAGAGAATGTAAGAAGTTGCCTGGTACCACGTGGGTGGAGTATGTGTCA
Source organism: Lissotriton helveticus (assembly GCF_964261635.1). Taxonomy (NCBI): domain Eukaryota; kingdom Metazoa; phylum Chordata; class Amphibia; order Caudata; family Salamandridae; genus Lissotriton; species Lissotriton helveticus. The sequence goes on from NC_136069.1 coordinate 322,212,374, forward strand.
TATTTTTGCAGAGCCATGGATGGTTGGGTAAAGGGCAGCAAAGTGGAAAGTTATGATGCTCTTTATGATTTGTTTGCTTGGGAGCACTTGTCTAATAACTGTTTTCCAGAGCTGCGCCAGCACCTTATTGATAGCAAGATATCTAACCCTAGAAAACTTGCTGAAGAGGCGGACCGCTGGGTCAGTACCAGGGTCCACAAGGGTCCAGTGGGAGACTCAGCCAAAGGTGGGCAGGGTCCCCAGCAGAAGAGTGGGGGGGACAAGGGTAAACAGAAGGAGTCCCAGAAAGGGCCCCAAAGTAATCCCCAAGGGAACCAAGGGAAGGGTTCCCAGCCTCCCCCGGTGAAGAAATCAGAGGCCCCGCCAGGTAAACCTGGTCATAGGGGCCCCCTGACCTGCTTCGTTTGTAAGCAAGTAGGACACCGTTTTTATGACCCTCAGTGTCCCTTGAAGAAGTCTGGTGCACTACCCAGTGCACCACCCCGTCAGTTGGCTAGTGTAGCTCTGGGAGGGGAGGAGATGGTTGCCCATGGTGGGGAGGGTCCCGCAGAGATGTCCCTGGTCTCTCTAGGAGACATGGAATTGGTCCCGCCACCCCCTCTGCCTAGTAACACTAAAAAATATAGGCAGTGGGTGACCATTAATGGCCATAGAGTGGAAGCTCTCAGAGACACCGGAGCGAGTGTGACAGCTGTCAAGTGTCACTTGGTGTCCAGAGAGCAGGTTGTTCCCCACGCATTCTACCCTGTGATAGCTGCTGACAACTCCCAGAAAGAGTGTGAGGTAGCTCAAGTTTCCTTTGAATGGGGGGGAGTTTCGGGTACTCTTCAGGTTGCTGTGAGGCCCGCCATGCCTGTTGATTGTCTCCTGGGCAATGATTTGGAAGACTCCCCTTGGGCTAAGGTGGAGAGGGAGACACATTTGAAAATGTTGGGTGTGCCAGAGTGGGTGTGTGCAACCACTCGATCCATGACAGCAAGTAAGGGTGTTGATGGGGTTCTGGAGCCTGAAAGTATGGCCCAGGACCCAGCTGTGAAGAGAAGAGGCAGGGGGCGCGGGAAACCGTCCCCCGTAGTTCCCGTGGTCCAGGAGGAGGCAGACCTCGAGGGGGATGCCCTGGAACCCACAGGTGAACAAGTTGCCGAACTGGGAGATCTGCCCGAGCTGACCCATTGGCAGCAGGATGGTGGTCCCTCCAGGGAGGAATTCTGTGCAGAACAGAAAGTGTGCCCTTCTCTTGTGGGTATGAGGCAGCAGGCCTCAGCCCAAACCTCAGGTGATCAGTCAGGGTCACATTTTGTGTACTGGGAGAACGACCTCCTGTATAGCGAGCCTAAGGCTGCTGAGCCTGGGTCAGCCCGTGTGCTGGTGGTACCCCAGCGCTTCAGAGCCTTCCTACTGGGTTTGGCTCATGACGTTCCTTTAGCTGGACATCTGGGGCAGGACAAGACCTATGACAGGCTTGTCACCCATTTCTATTGGCCTCAGATGCGAAGGGATGTAGACATCCAGTGCAAGACCTGTCAGACTTGCCAGGCAAGTGGGAAAAGCGGGCGGAAGCAGAAGGCTCCCCTCCAACCTTTTCCCGTGGTCAGTACCCCCTTTGACCGGGTGGGGATTGACATTGTTGGGCCACTGGACCCCAAGACAGCCCTGGGCAACAGGTTCATCCTGGTCTTGGTGGACCATGCCACACGGTACCCGGAAGCCATCCCTCTCAGAACAGTGACTGCCCCCGTGGTGGGACGGGCACTAATGGGTGTTTTCTCCCGAATGGGGTTCCCCAGAGAGGTGGTGTCAGACCGGGGCACCAACTTCATTTCCAACTATATGAAGTCTCTGTGGAAGGAGTGTGGGGTAACTTATAAGTTCACCACTCCTTACCACCCTCAAGGTAATGGGTTGGTTGAAAGATTCAACCGTACCCTTAAAGGCATGATCATGGGTCTTGAAGAACCAATGAGGCGTAAATGGGACGTCCTCTTGCCATGCCTGTTGTTTGCTTACCGTGAGGTGCCACAGAAGTCTCTAGGGTTCAGCCCCTTTGAGCTTTTGTACGGTCACCCGGTAAGAGGACCTTTAAGTCTGGTCAAAGAAGGCTGGGAGCAATCTCCCAGGAAACCTCCCCAGGATGTATACAGTTACATGCTGGCCTTTAGGAACCAGACTAGGCGCTTCAGGGATCTTGCTCAGGCAAATCTGGAGGCCAGCCAGGAGGAGATGAAGCGGTGGTACGACCAGAGGGCCACTCTGGTAGAGCTTCAGCCTGGACAGAAAGTTTGGGTCATGTCCCCTGTGGAACCTTGTGCGCTCAAGGACAGGTGGACTGGACCATTCGAGGTTGTGGAGAAGAAGAGCGATGTCACCTACCTGGTGGATTTAAAGTCTCCCAGGAACCCCTTGCGGGTCCTGCATGTCAACCGTTTGAAGCCCCACTTAGAAAGGTCCGAAGTGGGCATGCTCCTAGCTACAGATGCTGGAATGGAGGAGGAGAGTGAGCCTCTTCCTGACCTCCTGTATGCAAAAGAGCAAGATGGGTCAGTGGATGGTGTTGTCCTCTCTGACACACTGACCCCTGAACAGCAGCAGGATTGTCGCCATTTGTTGGGGCAATTCCCTGATCTGTTCTCCTTGATTCCTGGTGTTACTCAGTGGTGTGTCCATGATGTAGACACCGGGGACAGCACTCCTGTCAAGCACAAGGCTTACAGAGTGACTGACAAGGTCAGAGCATACATCAAGGAGGAGGTCTCCAAGATGTTTGCCCTAGGGGTGGTTGAGTCCTCTAGCAGTCCTTGGGCCAGCCCCGTGGTCTTGGTTCCAAAGGCTGCAGCGCCTGGTGCTTCACCGGAACTTCGGTTCTGTGTGGATTACCGAGGACTCAATTCAGTCACCAAGACTGACGCGCACCCCATCCCCAGAGCTGATGAGCTCATCGATCGGTTAGGGGCTGCCCAGTATCTTAGTACGTTTGATCTAACGTCTGGGTACTGGCAGATCGCCTTGACCGATGGGGCAAAAGAGAGGTCAGCATTCTCCACACCAGATGGGCACTACCAGTTCCGGGTTATGCCCTTTGGGATGAAGAATGCCCCTGCCACCTTCCAGAGGTTGGTCAACCAGGTCTTGGCTGGGCTGGAGGATTTCAGTGCCGCCTACCTGGACGACATCGCAGTGTTCAGCGCCAGCTGGGAAGAACACTTGTGCCACCTCCAGGAAGTGTTGTTGGCCCTGCGCAGAGCAGGCCTCACAATCAAAGCCAGTAAGTGCCAGATTGGGCAGGGTTCAGTGGTGTACTTGTGGCACCAAGTAGGGAGCGGCAAGGTGGCCCCCCTGCAACCCAAGATTGATACCATCCTGGCATGGGCACCACCCAAAACCCAGACTCAGGTGAGAGCCTTCCTGGGTCTCACGGGTTACTACAGGAGGTTTGTCAAGGATTATGGTAACATTGTGCACCCCTTGACTTCGCTGACTTCCAGGAAGCAGCCACGACTTGTGAACTGGACTGACGCCTGTCAGACGGCCTTTGACACCCTGAAAACTGCAATGTGCACAGCACCCATACTCCAGGCACCCGACTTTTCGAAAGAATTTGTTGTCCAGACGGACGCTTCAGAGCATGGCGTGGGGGCTGTTCTAGCTCAGGTGAATGAAGAGGGCCGAGACTTACCTGTAGCCTTCATCAGCAGGAGGTTACTTCCCAGGGAACAGAGGTGGAGTGCGATAGAAAGAGAAGCATTTGCTGTGGTCTGGGCACTGAAAAAGCTGAGACCCTACCTGTTTGGGACTCACTTCCGGGTGCAGACAGACCACAGGCCCCTCAGATGGTTGATGCAGATGAGGGGTGAGAATCCAAAGCTGTTGAGGTGGTCCATTTCCCTACAGGGGATGGACTTCACGGTGGAACACCGCCCTGGCACAGATCACGCCAATGCTGATGGTCTGTCCAGATTTTTCCGCCTTAGTGATGAGGACTCCCTAGGGTAAGGGTAGTTCTCCCCACATTTCAGCTGGAGGGGACACGTGTTAGACCTGGCATCATTGGCATGAGTCTCTCCTCCATTTTTTCTGTTTGCCTCCTCTGTTTACGATGTTTTTGCTGGTATATGCTTTGGGCACTGTGCCACTGCTGATCAGTGCCACAGTGCAAGTGCTCCCTATGTGAAATTGCTGTATTGATTTACTTCCATGTTTGGCTTATTTGGTTTACTGTCAGTCCCTAGTAGAGTGCACCAGGAGGGCCAGGGCTTGTAAATACAAATGCTGCTAGTGGGCTTGCAGCACATGTTGTGCCACCCACAAGAGCGGCCTAGTAAAAGTATGTCTGAAGGTCTGCCATTGCCAGACCACGTGCAGTCTGACTGCCACGAGGACTGCGCAAGTACACCTACTTGCCAGTCCCTAAACCTTCCCTTAACTTCATGTTAGTCACCCCTATGGTAGGCCCACGGGCAGGGTGCATTGTAAGCATAAGGTAGGACAAGCCTGACAAGGTTGGCATGTCCTAATAGTGAATTACATCCATAGTCGTTTTTCACTATTGTAAGGTAGCCTGCTCTCCATCAGTTAGAATGGGCTGCCAGGATTATTAATGTTATAATCCTAGCGGGCTCGGGGAGCATGGTGCAATGTCGAGTTTGGTATCCCTGAACTCAGGGTTTAATAATGCATCCGTTTGTGTGGATGGTTGTTGGACTCTGTGTTTGAAAATAGCACTTTTAGAAAGTAGCTATTTTCTTGTCTAACTGTCTACCGGTCTCTGCTGGTTCTGGTGTGTGTGTGACAGGAGCTGGGTGGCTCCAGAGAGTCTGAATGAGTCAGTGTGGGATGAGTGGGGCATTTGCATTGAGAGTAGGGGAGAGTAGCTCTTGATAGCCTGCCCTGCCTGATACAATGTTGGCTCCGCCCCCCTGCCAGGCGACTGATGACTCTGTGCTTGCCTGGGACCTCCCTGGCCCGCCTCCTGCCGGGCAGCTGATGGCCCTGCCCCTGCCAGTAACAATGCTGGCTCCGCTCCTGCTGAGCGGCTGAGGACTCTGCCCTGCCCAGTGAATAGGCCAGGTGCTCTGGCCTGGCAACACCCACAACAAACCCAGGATGGGGGGAAATCCCCCTGCATGGACAAAGGGATCAAAGCCAAAAAGGGGTATAAGAGAAGGACCCCTGAACCAAGAAATCAGATCACTTCTGACAAGGAAACCTGAACCAAGGACAAGAAGCCTGCTGATCTAAGGACTGCCTACCCCTTCTGCCAGAGTGCTGTTTGTTGGGGGAATCCTGCATTGCTTCTTTATTTTTGCCAAGGAACCAGGAGAGAGGAACTTTTGTGTGTACTCTCACTCTTTGCTGAGAAAATCTCCAAGGGCTGGAAGAGTGCCAGTCTCCTGTTGAAGTCACAGGGCTAAAGGACTTCATCTGTTAAAGTGCTATTTGCTGGAGTTTGTGAATCCAGCACCTCTGAAAGAATCCAGCAATCTCGACGCCGACGGACGCCGCCGAATCCAGCTCGACATCGTGAGTAACGGCTCCAGTGTCCCGCTTCCTCGACGCCGGCCGCCGGGCCCGATCGACGCCAGCAGCAACGCCAGTGAGTAGTGAGTTCGGCTCCAGCTCCAAGTGACCCCGTGTCTGCACCGCCGCTGATCGCATCGACTTCGAGCCCTCTCGACGCCGTGAGCGCTGCTCACTCTTGCACCATCGACATCGACGACGCCGTATCCTGCTTCATCCCGTGAGCGCTGCTCCCGCCTGACTTCGGTCGACGCCGCTGCAGATCGCCCCGACTCCGAGGCTCGATCGACGCCGAAGACGCGACGCCGGACATCTCGACGCCGCTGATCATCGAGTGCTTCACTTTTTCCAAGGTACTGTGTTGTTGGGGTCTGTGCGACTCCGGGCTCGACGTAGCGCTCCTCGCGGTCGACGCCGAACCTTTGGATTAACTTTGCCTCGACGTCGTGTGACTCCCGTGTGGGTTACATTGTTGCCAAGAACTGTGTTTTAGAGAAGAAGAGTTGCTTTTGATACTAAAGACTTTTGTGCTAAGAAGAAACCGTGCTTGAACTATTATTTTTCCTTCCAACAGTATTTATTAAGATTGTGGTATATTTTTGTCGTTATTTGGTCTTGTGCTAAGCCTTATATAAAAATACTTATTTTTATAATACTACTGTGTCGTGTCCATTTGTAGTGTATTCACTTTATTACTGTATGTGGTCATAAATGCTTAACGCACTGCCTCTGAGATAAGCCTGTCTGCTTTGCCAAGCTACCAAGGGGGTGAGCAGGGGTTATCTAAGTGTGTGATCTCCTTGCCCTGACTAGAAAAGGTGTGTCCCTATTTGTCAGAAGTGTATACCTCTGCCAACTAGAGACAGCCGCTTCTAACAATCAGGCCTTCAGAGAAGAGTATCTTTGTGGCAGAAGCAGCTGATCTGATCATTTGGGAAGGACTTTGGATGGCACCTGGCTGGAGGGAGTATTTTAGCCCTTTCACGTTACTATATGTGCCTGGAAACTTAAAAGCTGTTCTTGGTTGTCATTTTGGAGATGTAGAAGTGATCAGAAGGAACATATCTAACAGCCTAAAGAAGTTGAACTTATAAGTATTTGACACTGGAAGGCTGGGACAAGGTACAAAGGCTGCCTAAGAAAGGTCTCAATTTAGCATGGTTTCTCCCACTTGGAGGTTTTTGTCTCTACAAGTAAAGTTTCAGTGGGACCAAGCACAGGGTATTTCTGACCTCGTAGGTTCCCAGTTTTGCTCCTCTGAAGAATTTTAATAAAAACATTAAAAAAAAGCCCAAACATACAGTGTGCCATCGTAAAAGGGGGTACAGTAGTCTCTATGGTAATGAAAAGTGGGTGGCTTAGAGCGTTTCATGCCAAAACGGAAGGTGTGAGTTAGTACAGTGGCGGCTGGTGACTTTTGAAAGTGGTGAGTGGTGAGGCATAAAACAATTGTAGTACTGCAGTGTGGTGAGAGAGCACATTTTGAAAAAAGAGTGGACAAATGGTGCATTTTCAAGCAAATTTGAGAAATGAAAATAATAATAATACATTTTGGAAACCTTGAAGGCAGGGCGTGAAAAAAATAACAAATCTTAGCTCAGCGCCAATGGCCTCAGTTACTGACAGTGCATCGCAAAAGTGACAGAGCAAAGTTTAACCAGATGATATTTTTAAAAAGAAGAGACATTTCTCATTAAGATTCATTTGCAAGATTAAAGTTACAAGTGCTCTCGCTGCCTATCCTCGATATACCATGCAGTTTGATGAATGGGAGGGATGACTTAGCGAACATACTCAAAATCATTTACTTGAAGGTCCTCAATCATCATGAGCTGTACCCTCTATAGTTTCTATCTGCTCTTCCACTGGCACTGTCTGTCTCATCATTCCAATACCTTTCTCTACCATCTCACTACCTGTCTCAACATCACATAATCAGTCTCCTCCATCTCCGCTCTTTTTTCCAACATCAATACCGGTCTATTTCATTACCACTTCTGATCTTTTTCTGTCAGCACTATTTGTCTCATTTTCCCTATCTTTTCCAACACCAGTATCTTTTTTGGCTCTAGCTGACTCTTCCACCATCACTTTCTCTCTCCTCCACGATCATTGCATGTTTCTTCCTCAAATACTAGCTGTCTCTTCCACCACCACTTCTTTGCTTCTTCGATATAATTCATGTCTCTTCCAAAATCATTGGCTAGCTCTTTCAACTTGGCGTTGTATCTTTTCCACCTCTGCTACTGGAGGTATAAACTGACAGGGGTTTATTCACATTTGTTAACACATGCCCCTAGGAAACAAAGCAGACCCGAGAAAGATGATCCCTCCTCGCCATTTGCCCATGGGCCCGGCACCTGAAGGAAGAGCTGTAAAAGAGAGAAGGGCTCGTTTTCAGGTCTCGCCTACGCATCGTGCATGTGCTGCTTATGAGACTTTTAGCTGTTGTTCTGCTGTTTTTTGAAGCACATACTTGTGCTTGTAGCTGCATACACCTTGCGGGAGCACGCAGGGGCGTGCCACAAGCATGAGTATGTGCTTCCAAAAACAGCAGACTGCGCACGCACGGACCACTCCCACGTCCCCCTTAGGCACAAATGTTACCTGTGAGACAGCGCTGCGCAGACAGGCGCATTCCTTGTTTGTTGTTGCTTGCATACTCCTAATGGCCGCTCGGGGTGCCTCTCCTCACTTCAGCCCACCCCTTGCTCCACCTCCCCTCTCCAGTCGTGGGTTGTTCCAAAAGTGCTGTTCATATTCTGTATTTGATGATGCTTTGTGACACATTTGGCGCTTTGACGTTTAACACTTTCCACATGTACTGTAACACTTGCATTTGATTCAGCGTGCTATGTATATTGTGTTCTGCTTATATTTTATGCTCTAATCCTAATTTCACTCCCTAAATACTGTTTGCAGTGCTGAAATTAACTTCGTCTTTCCTAAGATTTTGCACACATTTACTACCTTGTTAACCCTCGTGTAATTTGTGATCTGCACTAGAAACCTCCAAGCAGTCATTTGCAGTTCTTTTCATCGCTCACCTGTGTCTTGCCTCTTGGCACTGATAGCACACACATCACTGTGAAGGAATTTTATAAAAATTAATGTTTTGTTTAATGTTTGGACTGATGCAGTGCTTTTACCGGTATCGCTCACACCATAATACATGTATCTATGGTGTATTGCAGCACCCTTTTCAGTTCTCAGAAGGCTTTGGCATAACACATAAGGGAGAGTTAAATCTCTACAGGAGGCCTGTTTTTGCAATTAATGCCACTAGTAAATCACATGTTAATTGCAGTTCAGCCAAATAGAACACCAGCTTGTTTAAGTTAGTAATACAAATGTCACCCTCCATAATTATTTATGTGCTTTCAGGTGATTTCTTAGTTGCTGGAGTTCTCAAACACGTTTTATTGTTTACATATTTACATAGCGAATGTCAACTATTCGCATAGTCCGTGTTACTTTGGCAATGTTAACACAGAGGTTTAGAAGCATCGGTGATGTCATAAATAACGGTACCTCTCAACATGTCGGGAGGGACCCCTGTGATTCTTTTGACCTTCTGTCTAAGTAGCTTAGCAGCCTTGTTCCAAATACCTTTTACAGATATTCATTTTGACAGTCTTGTACCAAAAACCTTTTACTAATATTTTCAGTGCATAACATACTTGCCCATTTCAATGTAAAAATGCGCAATCACAGGTGGTGGGATCTCAATAACTATGTTGTTCCTGCTTACATTTCACATGCTTTTCTTAATCTTGCATTCCCTATGAGTGTTTACTATTTCAGGGATGTTGTTTCTTTTTTTTCAGCCAGCATATTACTCTTGTTTCCCCTCCCTCATAACCCATTTCCCATTTACTGGTTCTTCAGCATCGTAAGGTCATACAAATAGCAATAGCGCTCTGCAAATCATCACTCCATTGCATAGAAAAAACAAAAGGTAGAAAACATTGTCATTTTCAAAGTTAAGAGCTCTAACTTCGGCAAATGTACGACCTATTGCATTGCAAATGCTTGTTAAGGCTGAGCCCTGGAGATGGAGAGATGTGGTATTACGGCCTTGAGCCCCCTGCGCGAAGCCCCCGTCGCCCCCGGTCCAGGATTGGGGGTTGTTTTAACACTCTAAGCACATTTTTCCTTCAGTTGAATGGAACCCCGTCCGCCAGGAGACCCCCGCCAAGCAGTCCTGATTAGCACCACTCGGCGTTACCGCATGGACAGAGTTGTGTGGTGAGAGGCGGCCAGGCTGTTGACTGCGTATCCTTTTGTGATGTCGTGTCGAGTTTTTAAGGCACCCAACGTGGAACCATATACTGCCTTACAATGCGAAATACTGACTGTTCCCAGATCCCGAGCTCCGAAAAGCCCCCAAACTCACAACTACATGACCCAAGAGAAAAAACGTGGAAAAAGCGAAACATTATCCAGCTCCTGGCCAATAAGAGGTAAGTCCTGCCAGCATCTCCCAAGTCTAAGGAGTGATCCATCACCGTAAATTCATCATCTATTTATTTACACATGCATACATTCACCCATTATCAATGGGTTCACTAATGTGTGTGATTGCTGGTACATTCCTATATTTCCCATTCCCACGTTCAAAAATGAACAAAATACCTTCGCCCTGAAATGAAAAGGTCGCCGCCGGCATGACTGGAAACTGGGTGGGCGGAGGGGGGGCGCGAGGGGTTTTATCAAAATAAAATAAAACTCACAGTTTCCCGCAGTCCTGCGTTTTCCTGCTGCTTTCTTCAGGAAACAGCCACCCACAGGCAGCCTCACTCCCCTCCACCAATCACAACGCCACAATGGCAGCGTTGTGATTGGTGCGGCGCAGCTGACAGTGCCCCAGCCGGCGCCTAATGGGAGGCGTTTCTCTCTATGTAGGCTGAATAAGAAAAGGGAGATTGTGCATGACTGCTTTGGTCGGCCCTGGGCCCGCAACAGTGGGCTAACCAAGCCTCCCCTGCTTCCCATCAGACCCGCCCACCCTCCCGCCCACAACAAGGCACTTCTGCTTTCTCCCAGTGCCAAAAGCTGAAACATAAAATAGCAGTTTTACCATTTTATGTTTCTGCTTCTCGCACTGCGAGAAAACAGTGGGGGTACGCCCCTCCCACCCTAACAGAGGAGATGCCCCTGTAATTCAGTATGACTGTAAATTCATTGTTTCCATCCCTTTGTCACAGGGTCCTGTCTTGCTCTACTGGATGATTTTGATATCCATCTGAGAGTTTCAATTGTTGCTTCGGGTGAACCGCTAGACTGTAGCTTGGGGTGAACCGCTAGACTGTACTCAGTACAAGCTCTATCACAGTGAGCCTGATAAGGTGCCCATGTTCTGGTCACTACTGCCCATGTACATTTATTTAAAGAAAGTAATAGCTCCCGATCCACTAATGGAATATTTAGTGTTTCAGTTCTGTTTTAATGATTACATTACTTTTTCGGAATTTTACAGTTTTACTGTAACTTTAATATTCTTCTGGCACTGCCTATATAGTTTATTTACATGTCTCTGAGAAAAACGTGTCGCTTTTGAGCCTTTGCTTCCAAGTTAGGCACAGGATTTCTCTTAAAAGCAGTATCTACCTAACGAAGCACTACAATACTGACTTTGTGGGATTTCATATGTTTGTCTAGCCTTAGTTTATATTCCACGATACCATAGCAATACTGAAAGTGTACTGTGTTTACAATATTCTCCCAATATGCAAAAGCAGTCAACTAGAACGTTAGAGCCACCAATTCAGAGACAAACAGCCCTAATGGGACTGAGTTAGACTTTCCTAGTTAAGCTAAGGTAAAAGGGGAAAGTAGTTGATTCCACATTGCTTAAAAGACCTGGACCTTTGTTATTTTCTACATATTTCATATGCAATCTGAGCACATTTTGCCACAGCCAAATTCCTCTGAGAGCCTTCAATGAATAATACATCACTGTTCCTGACAGAACACAATGGAACTTCCTGCAGCTCTCTATCACCTTCAAAACCTTCTCGGTCACTTACAGAAGAACAACGACGAAACACATTCACACGGTTTGGCCAACAACGATCCATCTCGTGTTACCAATAGAACCCCCCCCAAATCTGAATAACACCAGGCTTGAAATCAAGAGGTGTAAAAAGGAAACACAAGAAAAAAGGCCTTCTCAAACTATGCACATAGGATCTTGCATATAATGCTTTGCCACGTGTCAAAATGCACTCCTTCATTTTGGAAAGAAGCTGAAAACACAGGGGAATCCCACATACTCGTTAATAAGGATCCTCTCATCTCCTAGCATAGCATTGTATGTAGGAGACCATTTTTTCTACTGTTACTAAATTGTTTCAGCCTCCCTGTTGTTATATTAATCTCTACGTAGCTATTGAGCCAGATTGATGCCATATAAATATATAAATGCACATGCAAACATAGATAAAAGTAAGACCACTAAACCTTTTCAAATGCCTTTATCTCTTCAAGCAACCATTGTGCTTGTCTTCAGTGGCGGGCCGCGGCTCCTTCGCTAAGGTGGAGGAGTGTCGCCCACTGATTTTAAGCAGCATTTCTAAAGGAAAAATAAAATGATAATAACTGAATGTTATTATCAATCTATTTGTTCCTGATGCTTTGCAGCCGGGGCGGGCGAAACTGCTCTGCTCTCAGAGCAGGGCAGGGGAGGAGGGGTTTGCCCACTAAGTGGGCATGAATGTTTGGCACTTTGCATGTTTTCCACAGAGGCTGCATTACAGCCTGCGTAGAGAACATGCCCAGGCCCCCATTCCCTTGCTGAGCGCCGAACCACAGTGCTCAGACCAATCACAACTCTACATTTCAACGTTGTGATTGGTCAGTGGAGCCTGGGTGCTTCCTGGTTCCTGTTCCGGCCGAGTCCTGCCTCGCCACCCCCCCCCCGATCCGTGCCGGCCTCCACTGCATGTCTTTGAAATGAGCTGCATCAACATTTGCATATAGTCTGTCCATGACATCTGGGATACGCTATGTCTGTGATATACACAGTATCTGACCAGTGTGAACAAAGGTGATTTTTGTGATTTTGCTGTAATTTTTGTTTTAGATTTAAAGGCATTGTTCAGCAGTGAAATTCATCTGTTGTTCCACACTGTGGGTATTGCTGTCTCTTTCACAACGTTTCACCTCTGTTTTCACTTGTGTTAAAGTGTATGTGAAAGGTTTGCAACGCTAAACATAAAGCCGTAAGGAGGATGTTGTTTTGTTGCTTTTCGATAGTTTCTTGTCTTTTTTAATTCTTTTATTGGCTTAGCAGTAAAATATAAGACATAATTTTCAGGTTCATTTTATAGGATTTCCAACATACAAGTCGAAATATTACATCTAACTTAAAAGATGGAACTATGGCAAGCTGGCTTTGCAACTGATTGATCGAGAGTGGTGTGCACGCGTCATGCCTCGGGAATGAAGTTTAGCTTTCTCACATTTTAATACAATATCTGTTGTTTTAATTGGTGACTACTGACATTGGTAGAAACAAAATGCAGTTTGTACAGAGAGTACTTTGAGGCAGGCATTTGTTGTGCACAGCTAATTCCCAGAGATAACTATGTTTGTATTATTTGCTTTTCTCTTGTGAGGTAATTTTTTTATTCCATTTGCATTTTTTTCTGGATAAATGATGTACACTTTACTTAGCATGATAGCTTCCCCAGTGTGCAGGTGTTCCCAGGTCACTCAATGATGTACCAAGGGAACACCATTTAACACTCCTTCTCCGTTATTTAAAAAAAAATTCCCTAGTGAACATCCACCATCAAACGTGTATCGGGGCGGTTCCTCCTCGAGGGCGGAGGAGCGTCGCCCTACCTGTTGCAAGCGCAGCAGGTAAACATAATAATATACTGGTAATAAATACCATTTTATTATAATTTGTCCCAGGCTCACGCTGTTATTGCGAGGGCAGGGGGTGAGGCTGATTCCTCCAATTTCACAATTCCTGCAACCCCACCAGTGCGCATGTCGTATATGCTGACTGACTATAGGTTGCCAATCTGACATGCTCACTTCAGAGCCAGCAATCACAGCGCTGTAAAACAGCCCAGGGAATGCAGGCACAAGCCCCCAGCCTCAAAATGAGCACTTGGTAGCCTGCTCCAGCCGATCCCAGGATTGGTTGGATTTGCATTGCACTAGGAGGGAAGTCCTTCCCTTTCCTGCTGCAGTCACCAGGGTACCTCCCAAAGAACAACTAGGAACAGCTGCCCACCACTGCCGCCTGCTGCCGAGGAGCTGTACACAAATGGAAATGTGAAGAGTCCCATCATTAGCAGCCACATGTTGCCACAATTTCACTTGATACGGACCAACAAATGCAACATATATGGTGAGTTTTTGGGGCATTGCGCCCCACCATATTTTAATGTTGCCAGCCTCCATTGGATAGACATATTCTTTTAGTACAGCCTGCCACAAATGTATAGAAGTTTCATTAATCTAAACGTCCCTCCACCAACAGGAGTGACACCTTTAAACATACACCCCATCAATGTACATCACACCATTGAACACCCTTATCAGTATACTAAAGTATCTCCAATACGGAAACCCGTCTGAAAACGATAGACATGCCCCTTTACGAGTCCAATAACATTTTAGCCCAAACTCACACAGTTTTCCGGCACAAACTTTAAGAATAGGTGTAAATAAGCATGTAACAAACAGCAGCATGTTAAGCATCGTTATGTCAAAGTTGTAGTTAATATTTAGGCTGTGTAGCTTGTCACATTAATATATATATATTTTTTGTTTGTTTCAAAAGACCTTTATTAAAGACCAACAACAGACATGCATTTCCGCTTACTGCCTACAACCATAGCTTGGCCGGCATAGCAACATCACAAGTATAAAAGGTGAATGAACTGCGGCAGTAGGGGAGTACACAGCAAGCCGCCTACAACCTCTATAGGCCGGCCGCAGTAGTGGGGGTGTTCGGCTGTAAAGGCAGATTCATCATTGCAAACATATATTATTAGTAATAGTAACATATAACTAAGGCATCTTGTAAAGGAAGATAACTAATTCCACTTATGTGTCACATGTTAAAAAATAAATCATGACCATGATAAGGAGACACTACCCCACATGAATTTTATAGCCACAACATACATCGTCCCAAGCTTGGTAGTACACGGTAATTGCACGTGTTGCTGAGGGGAGTTCATCAGGGAGTACGTGATCTATGCTATGAGGTGTCCGCACTGTTAACTATGGCGTGTTCCATTAAGTAGGTTTGCAACGGGCCCCATATATCCCTTGGGCGTGAGGAGGGGGGTTGGAGCTCTGCATACATGTGTAATTGCTCCTGACAATATATGAGGTCTTGGAGCCAATCCTTAAATTTCGGCGCCCCCCCCCCCTCCCCCATCTACAGTAAATTTTCCTTTTGGCGATTAGTAGTGCCATGGAGGTGTACTTCGCATTTTAGCAGCGATGGGTTCGGTATAGCCCAGTAGCACAGTGAATGGGTCAGTAGGGACGTGCAATCCAGTCATGAGATCCAGTGCAGCAAGCACTTCCTCCCAGTATCGGTGTATAGGTGGACAGTCCCAGGCTAGGTGTCTAAAGTCGGCGCCTTCCCCACCACAGCGATCACAGCGGTCGTTATCTCGCAGGTTCAGCCTGCATAGTCGCGCTGGCGTGTAATATAAACGGTGAAGATATTCGTAGTGGATCATCCTGAATCTGCTGTTTGTGCGCAGCAGTATTCCCACTGCTCATCGGTTATGCGGTGACCGAGTTCTGTTTTCCATTTGCCCTGGGCCAGTGGTGGGTTATATTCCGTATTGGTTTGGACGGTGCGGTACAGCTTGGACAATACATGTTCAGGGGCATCTTGTTGTAGAAGGATATGTAGAGGGGCAATACTGGGGGTGTAGAGGAAAGGAAGGTGTAGCAGCTTTTACATCTTGCTGAAGTCTAATGTAATAAAAGCGGTCTAAAGGAGTAGGATCTGTGTCTTTAAAGAATTCCTCGCTAGTGTTACATTTCCCAGTGGTGTACAGGTGTCCCCAGGTATGTAAAGAGGGTTTGCGAAGGAGCTGTCGACATCCACCCTCCTGTGTCACTGGAAGATCCTATCTCCCTTGAAGGGGAAGGCGAGGAGAGTATAGTGGTGTGCAATTAGTCTGTTTAGCTAGGTCATGCCATGCACTAACCGTACATTGAACGGTGGTGGATGCAATATGCCTAGGGAGCGGAGGAGCGCTGATGTAGGACGTGCTGGGGTGGGGCGCATATATCAGCGTTCAATCGCCAGGTGTGGCATATGGGGGGGCTTCATCCAATATGTGGCAAATTGCGCCCGCGCACAGCTGAAGTACAATTCAATGTCTGGCACGGAGAACCCTCCTGCTTCATAAAGGCGCGTGAGTGTCTGCCAACTGAGCCTGGCTTCTTTCCCTCCCCACAGCAGTCGTATCAATTGGGACTTCATGGCAGAGAAGAAATGACGACTGGGGGCGTAGGGAATGTTAACAAATAAGTAAATGATTTTAGATAATATGACCATTTTAATCAGCGATGCCCTGCCGGTTATGGACAGAGGAAGCGCGATCCACCGTGTGATTTTGTCGGTGATGGAGTCTAGAGCACGCCCGTAGTTAGCTGTCATAAGTTCATCACGCGAGCGGGACACAGTGATGCCCAGATAGGTGAGGGCGTCATCACACCACGTAAGGGGGAAGTCCGAAGTGAATCTTGTGGTAGTCAGTGAGTGGGTAAATCTGGGACTTAGACCAGTTGATGTTGACCCCCGAAAATTGTCCAAAACTGATAAATAGGCGCAGAATGGGATTCAGGCTAACGTTGGGGTGCCGTAAATAGAGAGTGATGTCGTTGACGTATAGAGAAATGAGTATCTGCCGTTTTGGGTAAATAATAGCATAGTCTTGATAATGTTGTCTGATTTTGGCAGCAAGAGGTTCCACCGCTAACGCAAATATTAGGGGGGAGAGGGGCATCGCTGTCTGGTGCCTCTCGCTAGCGGCAAGGAAGAAGAGCGCTGGCTATTTACCATCACAGTGGACCGCAGACCAGTATAGAATACGTTTTTCCAGGTCAAGAAAGGAGGGGTGAAACCCATGCGCACCAGTACATTGGATAGGTAGTCCCATTCTAGGGAGTCGAATGCCTTGGTGGCATCGAGAAATATGGCGGCCCCATTTTCCCCAGGATCAATGTTGTGAAGTAGGGAGAATAGTGTCCTCAAGTTGTGAGCAGTGCTCCTAGTTGGGACAAAGCCCGATTGGTCCGGGAGGACCAGCACTGGCATCAGCGGACTGCTATAAGCTTGGCGAGGATTTTGGCATCTACATTTATAAGGGATAGGGGTCTGTATGAGTCCAGTTGCGTGTGCGATTTGTTTGGCTTGGGCAATGATATAATAAGGGCTTCTCGCATTGTACGAGGTAGGATGCCAGTCTCACGGGCTTCCTCAAACACGTGTCATAGCACTGGAATAATGAGATGTTTATATAACTTGTAGAATTCGGCCGGAAGGCCATCGTGCCCCGGGGCTTTGCCAGATTGTAATTGCATGATAGCTGATATAATTTCGTTGTCTTCGTGGTGAGCTAGTAAGAATTCCCTTTGTCCATCCCCCAACCAGGCTATGGCAGTGTCGTCAAAAAAGGAGTCAAAGTCTACTGGGGAGTGATGGTGGGTAGAGTATAACCATTTATAAAATTGCCTAAATGCCGCTAGATTGTCTGAGGAGTTCCGGCATATCAAGCCATTTCGTCCTCGATTTCTAATACTGTGTTAGTGAAGCGGGGAGGTCGGACAGAGGAGGCCAGCGCTCTACCCGGTTTTTCGCCCTCTCCATAGCATCGAGCTTTGTAGTATTTCCCCCTAAATCTACACTCGCGCTCTGCAGTCTCTTGATAATCATTGAGGAGCTCGCGTATCCGTGATTGTAAGGTGGGAGAAGGGGCAGATTAAAGAGCGGCCTCAGTTTGTTTCAGTTCTAACTCTAGTTGTGGAGTGTGTTTCTTATGTCTTTCAGTACCCCGCCGCTCTTCCCGATGCAGATGCCCCGTATAGTGACTTTGAAGGCCTCCCATATGGTAGAATATAAGGGGACAGAGCCTGTATTACGAAGGAAAAAATCCGATATTTCTTGTTCTACTTCATCCTTGAAGACAGGGTCAAGTAAGGATTGCGGATTAAGGTGCCACGCTAGGTATGGGGGTTCCTCCGGCGGCCGGGTAAGCGTCAGCAGCACTGAAGAGTGGTCTGAATATGTGCGTGATAAGTAGGTGGCATGTGATATCCAAGTCGCTAATCCCCATATCCACCAACCAGTAGTCTATGCGCAACCAGGAGGCGTGTACAGAGGAGTAGCAGGAGCCCTGCCGTGTCACTGGGTGGTGGGTTCTCCCTGGGTCTGTGAGGCCATGCTCTTCCGCGAGATCTCTGAGGGTCCGCTGCGTGGCTGTGTAATGATGTGGTTGGGTGTGCGATCTGTCTAGGCTGGGGTTGAGCGTAACTTTAAAGTCTCCGCCCCAAATCAGGTGTGTGGTGTCTACATCTACTATCTTCCCCCACAACACCCTAAAAAAATCTGGCTCATCTGAATTTAGGCCATAGCACGATACCAAGGTAATGGACTGTCCCAACATCCTGCTCCACATAACAGTATACCTCCCCTGTGGGTCTGTAAGGGAGCCTATAAGAGTTTATGGGAGTGTATGTCGTATCAGCACAGCAGTGCCCCAGGCATATGAGGAGTGACAGGTGAATCCCCTATGGGCTGCCCAGCGGGCAGCGAAAGTATGGGATGAGTTGGGGGATAAATGCTTTTCCTGCAGCATAGAGCAATGGAAATCACGGCGGTCAAGATATGCGAGAATATGACGACGTTTACGGAGATCACCTAAGCCGCGCACATTCCACGATAAAAAGTTGTAGTTAATCATATTGGGATGGGTCTCTGTCATAGTCGCAATGGAAGAAGACGTGATGGGCCGTAGTGTGTGTAGTGACAAGTGGATAAATTATGCAGTGGAATCGTGCCAAGTGCTGAAACAAAAGGATCTTAAAAAACAAAACCCAATCCCTACCTCCTCCCACAACAGCAACCCCAACATGCCATGTAAAGCAGCCTCCCTCCACCCAACAATCCATCAAATCCCAGTCCCAACCGGGGACAGTAAGAAAACCTTGCAACCACGTTGCACAAAGTCACTTGAAAGGGTTTACCTGGTGGGTGGCATCAAGAGGGCAACCAGGTACTCCTCGCAGAGGCGAGGGCGTTCGGGCATTATAATCTTCGGTCCATTTAGGCATCCAAAAAAAGGGGGTTGGGTTGGAGCAGGAGATCAGAGCGGGCCTGATACAGTAACATGTGTCCATTACAGGAGTCAACGCGGGCATTGCAGGCCAAGCTCAGGAGCAATCATCTCATCTCTGGGCAGGGGAGATCATGACTAATCTGGGTGTCACGGTCTCCCTGCGATATCCATGTCTGTGTCCCTGCATCCGGGAAGTGGTGTCCGTCGTTCACAGCAGGCATAAGTTCTTGTTTCTTTGCTTTCAATGACCGGACTGTCTGTTAGGTGCACGTGTCCGTTCACAGGGGGGCCCAGCCGAGGAGACTTGGTAGGTCTGTTACTCGATGTCCGATGCACCCCTGTTTTGTTCTTCCTGCCTCTTAGGGGAACGGCGGTCTCCAGATGGCCTGGGCAGAGTCTTGATGAAGTCTTGAGCATGCTGTGGGTATGTAAAAAAATGTTGTTTGCCTTGGGCCGTGACTTTCAGGCGTGCAGGGAACAGCATGGCATAGGGAATGCCAAGTTGCTGCAGTTTCCGTTTGACCGGAAGGAATTTGCGCCTTTGTTCCTGCACAGCCACAGTGAAGTCCGGATATATGGGGATCTCTGACCCTTCATGCTGTAGGCGGCCTTTCTCCCTGGATAGGCGGAGGGCTTTGTCTCTGTCATGGTAGTTTAGTATTTTAGCTATTATTGGGCGAGGGGGAGTCCCTGGTGGAGGGCGATTCACCAGCGAGCGGTGCACCCTTTCAACCACGAAGACTATTGAGAATTCTTCTCTCCCAAACAGTGTCAGGAGTAAGCGTTCAACAAAAGCCTCCATTTTCACGGTTGCAGTGGATTCTGGTATCCCTAATCTGCGGAGGTTGTTGCGCCTTGAGCGCGATTCCAGCTCCTCGTTCTTGGCGGCTATCACCTTCAATAATTTATCCATTTCAAGAGTGCGATTATTCGTGGCTACGGTTGAGTCTCCCAGGTCAGATATCTGCCTCTCCTCTTCAGTTAACCG
Organism: Lissotriton helveticus; assembly: GCF_964261635.1. Lineage (NCBI taxonomy): Eukaryota > Metazoa > Chordata > Amphibia > Caudata > Salamandridae > Lissotriton > Lissotriton helveticus. The sequence continues at coordinate 322,232,207 of NC_136069.1, forward strand.
GTCCTCGTGTTTTTCGACCCTATGCGTAAGGCCATCCATCCTAGCCGACATGGAGTCCATTTTGGACTCGATGGAAGTCAAGCTGGACTGCATCACAAGCAGCAGCTCCTTCAGGTCCGGAGTGGATGTGGTCGCGGACTCGGCCTGTTCGTCATCTGTCCCCAGCTGGGATCGGGGAGTTTTCCTAGTGTCGAAGGTGAGCTTCAGCTGTTTAATGTCTGGCTTTCCCATTGTGGTTGGACGGGAGGATCTACGGTGGTATGCGGTGATGGGAAGCTCCGTGTCTAATCCCAGCGAGCACAGTCAAACAGCGATTCGCACGCGTGCTACACGTGCGTCTGTAGAGTATTGGCGATTCCGCCTGCTCTGCACCGCGAGCAGCCCACGCGCACGTCTGCTCCTCCAACTGATCCCTCCAGTCCCCCGGTGGGAACTCAATGAGCGTGGGTGGCGGTTTACGTATGTAGGCTGTACCACCTCAGTGAGTGCGAGTGTTAACCCCGTTACAGTGGCTCACAGCATCATAATAGGGGTAAAATTGCACCTCCCCACCTTGAGGGTATACAGGCTCAACAGGGCTGCAGAAGCGTAGGGCAGTTTTGGGACCAGAAATGTTCAATAATGTGTATGGAGGGGAGGGCCGGGCCACAAGCGCAGGACCAACAGATCAAGGGTCAGTCAAGGCGCCAGTGGCAGGGTTAATGAAATCTAGAGGGCCGCAGTGCCAGGTTCGGGCTCCCTCACAGTGCCAACTTCGTGAGGCCTACGCTCCCCTCCACACATACACTACAGGAGTGATCTGTCTGCAACAGTCAGCAGAAGGTCTCCACTTTGGTAGCCGGTGGCAGTATAAGGGGACCGCAGGTCGAGCGAGGCAGTCTCGGTGCCGCAGCCCACCGGGCAAAGGACTGGCGAGCGAGGTGAGGCCGCGACTTCCACCAGTCCCGCCGGCCGCGGGTCCAGGAGTGCACGAGCGGCAAGCAAGCTGTGAGGATCCTGCTGGGCAATCGGGATCGAGACGGTCGCGCTCCAGGGCCCGCGCACACCGCAGCCGCCGACAGCCCAACCCACACGCAGCGTCAGCCCAGTCACCAGAGGCGGGGAAAGCACCTCAGGCCCAGCGAGCGGTCGCGGCAGGGGGGAAACAGCCGGGTGCAGCAGCGAGACCCCGCGCACCAACCCCGCCGCACCGATCTCCTCCGCAGCTCACCTCCTCAACGGCGCTCCGGTCCCGATGTCGCCGCCCCCTTTCCGGGCCAGCTAGTGTCGGCCTCCTCCTCGCCGTCCTCACCCCGCGACGATCAGCCCGGGAGCCGCCAGGCAGCGCCCAGAGAGCAGCACAGTCGACCAGTGGGTCACGGGAGCAGTTCCAGTCCGCCAAGGGAGAGACAACGTGATCCGGGCACTCGTCGGGAATCGGTAGGCTGCAGATAGGGTGCCGTTCAGCAGCAGCGGGGTTCATAGCGGCATTCACGTCTCTCGGGCCATTCGCACCGGCGCCATCTTAGAGGCCTCAAGCTCCAGGCTCCCATCAGCAGCAATCGCGCCTCTGAGCAGTATTGAGGCGATCTTTTAGCCCTAGGCTGAGTCTGGGGCGCTTCCTATATAAGTATAGCCAGTCGTGTTGGGTCAGGATGCCAGGATGACCAGGATAGTGGGAGAATAGGAGTCCGAACTGCAACAGCCTCACACAAGTGCGGCCATCTTGCTTGGTGCCCTCTAGCTCCCGCGTCACATTAATATTTACGTAACCAATCACCTACTCTTTAGCTCACTATAGTTGATATATTATGATGTGCATTTGACAGGTGTTGTGTCCTGCCGGACAGAGTCTAGTGTTTCTGCCAGCCACTCCACCGAGGGCTAGCCCACACACACGCACCCCCTCACCTATCCAACACAACGTCACCAGTCAGGTGACCCCGGAATAAAAGACCGGAGTGAACGTGCTCTGGGCTAGTTACCAGTCCCCTAATCCTGTGTCTGTGTCGTCCTTTGCACACCATGGGGGCCTAAGGCCCACAACATAACAACAGGAAGCTTGCACCAGCACAGTCCTTCAAATTAGTCAGCAGGGGTGCTACATGCTCTTCCCACCAACTTAGCAGTGAGATAAGGTGGGCAATGGTAAAGTGTCACCACTCTCCACCCCACAATGTGTGAAGTACAGATGTTAATTTCTTATTTTAATTTTAAAACTTTAAAAAAATTATTTTTATATAAAGAAAATCATGAAACACAGGTAAAAGACAAATATTGAAATAAGAAAAGCAAACGAAAATGTAATACATCATTCCTATGAAAACCAAGCTTTAACACATGCAGTAGGTTTTGCCTATGTGATTAATAATATGTTTTTTGTAAGTTTTAGGTTGGTGAGTAGTTGTGCAATATAAGTTAAAGAAACTCTATAAAAAAAATGTTATGACTTGCTTTTTGAGAAAGGTAATATATTATGCAGTAACTTGTGGTAATATAAAGTGCTCCTGTACCTGGTAGTGGAGTTCTGAAGAGCTACAGCAGAGGCTGCTAAATTGTAAGAAGAAATGCTTTTTGGTGAGGGATGGTGGAAAAATGTAGTGTGCAAAGAGGTAAACCTAATTTGACTTAAGAACAATCAACTCTGAAGTCCTGCAACTGAAAATGAAAACCAGACTTTCTCACATCATTGCAAAGAACTACTCACATGTTAAAAAGAGTACACGGCCATGATTAAGGACACAGCCAGTGGCTGTTCAATATCTTGTAGGCAAAACTGGTGTGAGAAAAATGAAGTGTACATAAGTTTGTGTGTCTTCACTTTCCTTTAAATAAACAAAAGGGGGCATTTTGGATTTAGCAACCGATAGCTGGCAATACAAACTGAAATTCATTGCTCTGTTTTCCAGAAGGGGAACATTTTTAAATTGCACGCTTCAAAAGAATGCACGTTAATAGTAGCCAAAAATATGATGATAACTCAAGTTGCTGGACAAGTAGAAAATCAGCTGACACCAATTGGCAGAACCGGACAATTAGTATGTTTTCAAGCATTTTACTTTTCTGTTAGAAGGACATTCACTTACATTTTGGCAAGTGTGCATAAGTACTTTTGTGGACACAATTTCAAATGTTCACACCGCCATGCAGTGAGTCACTCCATTCAAGAATCCAGTCAAGAATTTTCCTTTAGTAAACAGACTCACTTCAACTAGAGCTCATGTTTCCAATCTCACAGACTCAATAACGCAGCTCATAAAACACAAATACCCGGTAATGTTAAACATTCAAACTAGGAAATTACAAGTCCTCAATTTACTACAGTCATCAATTGTTCCTATAACAGCTGCCAGAGGGAACTAGTGGGTTTATCAAAGTTTAACTAGACATGTTACAGAGCAGTGTCAGCTGCTGTACAACATGGCTTAAGGTTTTTCTAAAAAGCTCTATGAAAAGAAAACGAATGGATTACAGCAGTTAACATGACAAGTCTGCGAAAAATCTTGTTCATAGGCCTATCCCTGGATGACAGTCAGCATGATAATAACAAACCTCCGAGAGTACGAAGAGTAATCATTGGTGAGCAATCCGTGACAAGATACAGGTAAAGCCAAATGTAAACAAATCGTATTTTAAAATAAATAGGATATCAAGATGGGACATAGGCATCTAACCATATATCCAATGCTCATCTCCTTAGTATAAAGGTTCTAGTAAGTAAAAATGAGAGTCAAATCACCTATCTACAACATGGTGTAATAATGAGTCGTAGATAGGGGTGGGCGGACATTTCCGTTCCGCCCACGGAATGGGAGGAAATTTGCACTTTCCACCTTCTGCAAAGAAGGCGGAAAAACGGGGCAAATTTCTGCCCATTCAACGGCGGAACGGAAGTTGGCTGCCCGCCCGCCTCCCGCTTCCCGCCCGCCTGCCTCCCGCCTGCCACCGGCCTCCCGCCCGCATTATTAAATTAAATTAAATTAAAAGGCTAAATAAAAGTTTTAAGCAAACTTACCTTATTGCGCCCCATCTTCCCGATCCCGGCTTCATTTTTGTAAACTGCGCATGCGTGGGACAATAAGGTAAGTTTGTTTTAAACTTTTATTTAGCCATTTAATTTAATAATGTGGGCGGGCGGCAGGTGGGAGGAAGGCGGGCGGGAAGCGGGAGGCGGGCGGGCGGCGGGCAGCCTCGCGAAACGGAAATATCGCGGAGAGGCACGGAGATTGCTTCAATCTCCGTGCCTCTCCGCGATAGTCCCTTCCGCGACTTCCACCCACCCCTAGCCGAGATCGGGCTGTTCAGGGGCGTTTGGTGCTGGCAAAGTACTTGTCCAACATTCTCCATACTAATCTAAGCTGCTGTCTCAAAGGAGAGTGCTGAAACGCAATATTGTCTGCTCCTCTTAAGTGTGAAATCCAGTTCAGCCAAGACTTAAAGGAGGAGGCAGAAGCGTTTATCCAGTTGTTGAGGACTGACTTAAAGGCCATAGTCAGTAGGATGTCTATTGTTAGATTTCGGGGTCGATAGTTGGCACAGGTAGGTACTTGTGACAAATAGGGACCCTGGCCTCTGGTCAGGGTAAGGGGGATACACTCTTTAGATAACCCCTGCCCCCCCCCCCAACCCCCCCGGTAGCTTGGCACGAGCAGACAGGCTTATCAAAGGCAATGTGTAATGTATTTATACCAACACTCACAGTAACACAGTGAAAACACCACAAAAGGACTCCACACCAATTTAGAAAAATAGAAGTATTTAATCTAAACTAGACAAGACCAAAACAACAAAAATCCAACATACACAGTTCAAGAATATGGTTTCAAAAGAGTTCTTACGGTTACGTTAAAATAATCCACAGTTGCATCACGTTTTAGCCAAAAGTACAGTTAGATGCTACAAAAGTTCAGAGTGAAAGCTGCAGCGTTGAAAAACAAGCGATGCGTCACTCCTGAGACCCTGGAGAGGCGATGCGACAACCCCGCTGGACGCTATTGCAATTCCAGCGTGTTGGTTCTTCCCTAAGTGGCATCTTGTGGAGACGTGATGAGGTCCAAAAGGGCCTATGTAGGGGCCAATATTTAGTTTGGGACAGGGAAGGGGCAATTTGATGGGGAACAACCGATTTCCAAATCAGTCCCCAATTATTTGGAGATATGCTATCGGACGCGTTCGTTTCTTTAATACGTTGAAATTCAGGCGCATGGTTCTGGTTTTTAGCAGGTGGTAAACTTTGGAGATTTGGTGACTGGATTTGTTGAAGGAGGATATAAGTGTAGGCAGAGAGGGGTCCTTATGAGAGCACATAGACTTGGTTACATAAGGTTTAAAGTTAAGGATGTCCTAGAAATCCAACTCCAACAGATTGCACTGGTGCTGGATTTCTTTAAAGGAGAGAGGTTGTTGCGGTGTGCCCTGCTGTTTCAAAAAGCAGATGCCGTTGGTGGACGAGGAACGCCAATGCACAGGTGTACTATGTATTCTAAATTCAGAGCTATTCCAAAGTGAAGACAAATTAGATTCGTGTATTGGGACCTCTAGGAGTTTGCCTATTTTCAAAAGAGTCTGTTTAGTGTTGTTGAAAAAGTATTTGGCCGGATGGGAGGGTCTGATCTTGGCAGACCTGAGCATAATTTGATATATATTCTCAAGGATCTCTTTCAACTATGAGCCATGAGGGAGTATAGTCTGGCAGTTGACAGAACCATAAGAAGCTGTTTCTGGCTGGAAATGCAGTTTGATCGTTTTTAAAGTCAGTCAAATTTACTCGCCCACATTTCTGGGAAGCCTTCATTTTCTTGATGGATATCCTGGGGTGTTTGTTTTGCCACATACATTTTCCTAACATCTTATTTAATTTTTGATTGAAGTCCTCGGACAAGGATAATGGCAGCATGCTTATAAAGTAGTTGACTTTTGGGGTCACCATTATTTTAACTGTCTCTCTATGCCCCCACCAGGTGATAAATTTAGGTTTCCACCCATCCAACAAGTCTTCTATTTTCTTCAATGTCAATATTTCGTTGTGTTGTATGGTTTCTATCAGATCTGACCCCAATTCTGTGCCTAAGCATTTTAAAAACTGTGGTTGCCAGGCCAGCCTTGAATAATCCAAGATGCCTCTGGTGCATAAATAGTTTTATCCCTTATCCTCTGATTTGTCCTTCTTGAGTTTGTATCCTACAACTAAGGAATAGTCGTCGACCATATGTATTAGTGCTTTGATGGATTGCTGTGCATTCTCAGTCACAATCAGGATATCATCGGCATAAGCTGCCACTTTCATGGTAGTTCTGTCAATGTCACTACCAGAGAAGAAGTCATTTGATTGGATGTTATGGAGCAGGGGTTCCAGGGTCAGGATGAAAAGGGAAAGAGATAGCGGAAAGCCCTGCCCTGTTCCTCTCTCTAGCATGAAGGCAGGGAAGCAGAGACCACCAGCCCGCACTCTGGCATGGGGACCACTATAGAGTGCCATCACCATTCTATCTGCACCTAGATTAAATGTAAATAGTGTTTCACAGAGAAATGTTGACAGGACCCTATCAAACACCTTTTCAGCATCTAATGTTATCACAACAGTATAAGAGGAGGTGGCCTTTTTCTAGGATATGGCATGAGGAAATGTTTTCATTTGACATGTGATTCTTAATGAACCCTACCTGGGCACGACTAATTAAGCATGGTAAATAATGTTCCAGTCTGTAAATAGCAATTTAGCATAGCTTTTCACATCTATGTTTGTTAGTGAGATTGGTCTAAATGATTTTGCCAAGTGTTGGGTCCTTACCCTCTTTCGGGAGAGTAATGTTGTGATATATGCTTATAGGGACTTTACCGTTTGCTACCGGGTGCTTGTTTGCTGCCTTTGAACCCACGCCTCGCGGCCCCCGAATCGCGGGTGCCGCTTGAGGTATTGCCAGAGTCGGATTGCCGGACTGCCTGACTGGAGAGGTAACCGCCGAGGGAGTTCTACTGCATCAGGGACTGCGAGGACCAGCGGGTGCAGCGTTAACAAACTCGCCGCAGCTGGTCCTCTTCCCGCCCCCTCCCGCCTGGACCTTAAAAGTGGAGGCTTGAACATACTCTGGGTGTCTGCTTATAGGGACTTTACCGTTTGCTACCGGGTGCTTGTTTGCTGCCTTTGAACCCACGCCTCGCGGCCCCCGAATCGCGGGTGCCGCTTGAGGTATTGCCAGAGTCGGATTGCCGGACTGCCTGACTGGAGAGGTAACCGCCGAGGGAGTTCTACTGCATCAGGGACTGCGAGGACCAGCGGGCGCAGCGTTAACAAACTCGCCGCAGCTGGTCCTCTTCCCGCCCCCCTCCCTCTATATCAAGCCAGTCAAAGTCGCGCTAGCGGGACGCGCGCGGGCCAAAGCGCGGAGTAAAGCCCGGGCAAAGGGCGGGCCGTCTGAGGCCGTCCGAGGTCGGCCAAGGTTGGGTTGGGCCAGGGATTCTGCCCTATTTTCCCTAAGCCCACTACCGGATACAGTGCTCCTGAAAATTCGTACACGAGGTAAACAAACATCTTTTATTTTTTGTGTGAGCCAAGATCTTGCATTAAGTTCTACATTCAACTGTATAAATGCCTGGAAAAAAGTTAACCCCAGTTACAAACACCATGGAGAACTACCTTGTCCAAGTTGTGGCGAAAATCAATAGCGAGAGAAGGTCTTCTTTGGGACTAGACTCACCTACACAATCTCTATTGGCAGACAAAGAGACAGAGGATTATTTTGCTCTGCTAAATAGCAGTCCCTCTGGTGTGGCACATGATTCTCTCCAGGACACAGTTACTATTCAGCCCAGTGGCATAGTGGCTAGTACTGAAGAAAACAGTGACAATGAAGTAGTGACTGTGACCCCTATAAATAGTGAGTCCACCATCTTCACTGCTGTCCCTATTCCTGCACCGAGGGTTACAGGGGGCAAAAGAAAAGCCATACAAAAACGGGGGGGATTAAGGTCAGCTAAAAATAAAGTTGCAACGCCACCTAGGAAAATACTTGTTGAGGATGAGGAGGAGGATTTGACTGGGGAAACTTATGTGACCTTTTCTAACACCCAATTTCAGAAATTCTGCAGCTTGATGGACACAAAAATCATGGGGATAGTCAAACCCCTGATAAGTAAAATTGACAAATTATCTGCCGAGGTAAGCAAATTGGAAGGCTTACTTGGAAAAACCCTGGGGGAGGTGGAGAAACTCCCAGAAGTCATCACGTCCAGTGTTCAGCCATTGGTGAGTGAAATTCAATCGAGCAAATCCAACGGAGTGTTTCCTGCTGTTGCGCCAAACCTTCCAATGACCTCATTGATAAATCCACCTGATAACATCTTTGGTGCCGTTCCTTCTGCCCCTCTTAATGGTGAACCAAATACTTCGAAAGGGTCATTTGAGCTTGTGGTGGAAGCCTCGCCACTAGTTCTTGTATTAGCAAATGTACCCCCACTTGCTACTGGTGAAGCTGAATCTACATCATCACTTCTAAATAAATCCTTATCATGGCTAACTAACAACATGGCCATATCTCCTTGGGGCAGGCAGCAATTATCTGAAGAATTGGTAAATGCTAGAAGGGTTGAGTGGATTGGGAACAGGGAAAAGAAGTTCAAGGGAGATTGCGTTGTGCTTAATTTCTCTGACCCTGAGGTTTTACCAAACATCTTGCCTAATATCTTCCCTCCGCAGAGACGATCTACTTCTATTGTCCCACTGACCCTAGACTTTTTCTATCCCCGGAAAGGCAGAGGCCCCAATTCAAGCACCTTAAGAACAAAATGGAACGTTGTAACCAAAAGGGGCAGTAAGAATTTTGGATCCACTGAGTGGGGTCTAGGTCTGGAAAACAGATTTTCTGCCCTCTCCAATTTAGATGCTTGTGATTGACAAACAATTAAACGTACGCCTCTGTTGCAAATCCCTCTGGTTGCTTGTATAATAGGGGAGCACAGTCGTTCTACATGTACTTTAAATGAGACACATAATCCTAATGCCACAGTAGGACTACTTTCTGCAAATGTAAATGATAATGTTAGTGAAGATGCAATGTTGAATGGGTCTGATCACAGTTCTGAATCAATCACGGTATATGCTTCCGGGAACCTATTGTCTTGGAATGTTGCTGGGCTTTGTTCCAAATTGGACTGTGGAGAATGGTTTGGGTTTGTCAGCCAGTATGATGTTTGTATTTTTCAAGAAACATGGGCCTGTGATCCTGTTTTTGCTTTGGGGTACTTGAATTTTTATGTTCCGGCTACAAAGGGTCCCAAAGGGCGTCCGATGGGGGGACTTACCATATGGGTTCGCCAGTCCCTAAAGATCGTAGTGAAAAATCTGGAGCTCCATCAAAATGACATTCAGCTCATTAGACTTACGAGGGACTTATCTACCCCAATTGACATCTATAATATATACGCTAGAGGTGGAAGTGCTGGAAAATCAGTGGTCCTTTCGTCTCTGTATAATTTCCTAGACAATCACTCTTCTGGGAATAACGTTATACTAGCAGGCGATCTAAACCGCACTTTTGAACCGCTAGACACTGGTGAGGCTTTTCTAGGTGCGGAGGAAGATCAGATCTGGGATATTCCCGCACTTGATATAACCCCAATAACCCGCTGGACCAAGGATATTCTAGGTTTAAACGCTATGTGCCTTGAACATGGGTTAAGGGCTTTAAATGGTCGGACCAAGTCAGACAGAGTACCAGCCATGACTTTTAACAATGGGAGAAATAAGAGCCGCATTGACTATGTCATATGTAGTATGCCCCTATGGTCATCTGTTACTGATATGGCTGTTATGGAAAGGCCCGAGAGTGATCATAATCCTCTATGTGTCCTCCATAAATGGTGGCTGTCTGATGCTATTGCTCCTAGTAATTGTGCTGAATCCTTGGCCCTGCCAATTGTACCAACTAACGACTTACGCAGGTTGAGGTGGACAAGCGTTAGGACAGATCCGCTGGTTTTGGAAAAAATAAGCATGGCAACTGATAAGGCTATAATGGCCCTTGAGGATGTGGCTGGGCATTCCCCTAGCCAAAACATTATTACCAAGGTTCATGAAGATCTCTTTAATGAAATCAAATGCCATTTTTTAAAACCGGTAAATAAAAAGAGGATCTGTGCCTATAGAGCCGCTAGGTGGTTCAATCACGACTGTAGGATGGCACGAACCTCCTTGGGAGACGCAATTAAGAATAAGAACCTGGAGGCTATTAGATCAGCTAGGAAGCAATATAAGCAGTGCATAGCCAAAGCGAAAAAAGATTGGGATGAAGCCCACTGGAACAAGCTAAAAAGTGCAAGTGACCAAAATCATTCTAGGTTATTCTGGCATATAGTTAAATGGGGACACGACAGGCTAGAAGAGGCTAGCACTAACAATGTCTCCCAGGACGCCTGGGTTGAATTCTTTAGTGAACAGTATGTTTCCAGAGATCAGATAGTAGGCAGTAGATGCTTGCCTCTTTTACTAGCAGATGATGACATTTTCACGCAGAGTGAAATACTGACTGCCCTTAAATCTGTTCGAAGTGGTCGTGCCCCTGGCATTGACGGGGTTCCAGCAGATGTTTTCTTGAATGATACTGCAAGATGGTGCAAATACATCCATCTGCTAATAAATTATATCATCAGAGGTGCAGATATCCCAGTAACCTGGCGGGGCGCTGTAATCATCCCGATATACAAAAAAGGAGATCGAGCTCAGCCCTGTAATTACCGCCTCATTAGTTTGATAGACACTATTCAAAAAATAGTGGGGCGGGTGATTGTTAATAGGTTGCTCGACTGGGCCGATGATAACAACATTCTATCTCCCTTTCAGGCTGGATTTCGCAGGGCAACCAGCACTGTGGATCAAGTCTTTCGTTTCCAACTGATCCAGTGGAGGACCGTGGTGCTAGGCGGAGGCAGCCTGTATGCAGCATTCGTTGATCTGCGGGCTGCCTTCGACCTGGTACCAAGGGCAAAACTGTGGGAAGTGCTTGAGATACTAGGGGTCCCCGGGGATTTGCTGACTTTAATTATGCGATTGCATGAGGGCAATTATGCCAAAATTCGATGGGGTGGGTATGGTAATGACACCGCCGAATTCCCCGTTGAGCGCGGGGTTCGGCAAGTATGCTCAATGGCCCATACTTTGTTCACCCTTTTTATTAATGGTATTGTTTCCCGCATGCAATCTCGGGCAGTGGATGCTCCCTTTCTTGCAGGTGAAAAAGTCCCTATTTTAATGTTCGCCGATGATACCTTAATTTTATCTAAAACCCCAAGTGGTCTGCAAAAAGCATTGGCAATATTTGATGAGTTCTGTGTAGATCACGGACTGGAGGTGAACGCTTCCAAAACAAAACTCATGGTTTTTAACCAACACAGAAATTTTAAATCAAAAATTTCCATGAGTGGTCGTATTCTGGAAGTCGTAAAATCCTTTACTTATCTGGGGATCCTTATTTCTAATGATAATAAGTGGCAGCAACATCTTAACATTGCTACGTTAAGGCACAAGCAACTAGCTGGCACTATTATCAAGGAACATAGGAAATCGCTAACTAAACCCATAAAACCACCCCTGATAATATATGAGGCAAAAGCAATTGGGTCTGCTTTGTACGGTGCAGAGCTATGGGGGCATGAAAATCTTCAGGAACTCCAAACATCAGAAAATAAACTTTTAAGGTCATTGACAGGTAACCCACAGAGCAGTCCGCTACTGCCCCTGCGTTATGAGCTAGGTAGGAGAGAAATTTCGGAAATGGCAAAACTACGCCCGATTTTATACTGGCGTAGGCTCTGGACTACGCCAGAGCTCTCCCACTACGCGGATGGGTTCATAGATGTTATTAAAGCTGACTGTTATAATAAAATCAGATGGTTTAAAACATTAAAGATTGCATTGTTCGAACTAGGACTAAATGCTTTATGGACCGATCCAGCTGGGGCTTCATTTCCCACCAAGTCTACTCTAAAAAACATTTTTTGGGAATATGTTGTTAATAGGAGTATGCTCAGTACTACCAGTGGGTCTATGACCACCAGTTTCCTAGAAGTTAAGATGTACCCTATTTATGAAATGTACTGGGACTACATATCGAACCCCATGGACAGAAAACTGCTCTTCCAATTGAGGGTAGGTTCCCTCCCCCTCCGTAACTTAACATCTAAGTGGAAATCAGGGGGTGCAGCAACTTGTCCAGTTTGCGGGGTAGGAAATGAAACTCTTGGCCATTTTCTGTTTTCCTGCCCAGTATACTCTGCCCCAAGGCGAGCTTGGTTGGCTCCTATGTGCAGGAACTTAGGCACAAAAAGTAGCATGGTAGCGCTGCGTATTGTAAAATCCAATTCTGTAAATTGGATCATAATTGCCACTGCAAAGTACTTGGGGTGGGCGTGGGTCATAAGGCAGAGATTGTTGGTGGGTTAACTTTTCATTGCCTAGTTAATCAGAGACTGCTAGACTCTTGTCTATTCTCTGTAATTGCTTATTTATAGTTCAGAGACTGCTAGACTAATGTTTATTCTCTGTAAATGTTTATTTAGCTGATCAGAGACTGCTAGACTAGTGTCTATTCTCTGTAAACGCTCATTTATTGTATCATCGGTATGACATTTTAATGATATGAATTTTTGTGCTTTTTTACAGTAACTGTGATTATCATTTTCTGGCATTTTTGATTGTAATGAACTTTGCATCTGTATCTATGATGAGTTATAGTTTTTAAATCATGCCATGTGCTTGCGTCTAAATGACCTTGTAAATTTAATTGTTTTTTATTATATGTTTGTACGTCTGCTTTTATGAGTAATACTCGAATAAAGCACTTTTTGAATTTGAAATTTGTAATGTTGTGATAATAAATGTGGTGACACTGACTGTGATGTCACCTGGATTGGTAAGGGCAGATGTTCTATTAGAGAAGGGTGGAAGGTTTCCAAGGGATAAATAGTTTAGTTAAGACTAGGGGTTATGAGTCTTATGCATCGGGGTCGCTGGGCTCCAATAAAGATAATATATCTAAATATTCATGCGAGGCTACTCTTCACAGGGAGCAGCACCGCTCTCTAAGTGCTCCGTACACATTGCGTGGAAGACAGCATGTCATCCTTATAGAGCGACTCATAAAATTCTCTGTATGTGCTATTGAGTATTGGGAACTATTGAAACCTGCCGCAGCCAATGCATAGGATATGGTCAGTCATACAGCTGTGCTCATAGATGGGAGTAATTTACAAGATCGTTAATTACACAAGGTGTACAAAGGCTCAAAAACCGGCGGTGCATGAATTACTGAAAAGTGTCTTACACTCCAATGGTTTTCTCTCATATGTCCATGTGGGTGACCCCAGGGATGTGTGTGTGTGGTAAGGGCGGTTGGGGGGGAGACAAGAGAGATGTATTTCAAACGTTTTGCACAGCCACCTAGGTGTAACTTTTTTGGTAATTACAACAATGTGTATTTCCCACTCGCATGTGCATATTTAAGATATAACTGGAAGTTCCAGATGTAATTGCTGCAGATATTGTAGGAAGGGAACCAATCGTCCCAGTTTTAAAGTGAGATATGGAAGAAAATACTTTCAAAATAAATTTAACAATATGTAAATGTGACTTTCCTGATCTGCTGTCTTCTTTTTAGGGAATTTAATGTACTTTGGACTTTCCTAGGACAGTTGTAAGTTGCAGATGTGCCTTAAAGGCAGGCATATGCGTCTTAATTGTGCTGATGAACTTGAATTGTCCGCCAATAGTAATGCCCAAAGAACATGGATTAAATAGCCTCTGCTCTCACATGCACGGCCATTGCTGATAATGGTCGAGCACAGTCATTTAGGTGATTAATCCTGTGGAAGTGAAGTGCACACTACACATGTAACGATTCCTTTTACAGTGTGCACTACACATGTAACATGACCTTTTAGAATGTCTTAAGTTTTATTTAAGTACATGTTTTACCTGCAAGAAAATAAAATATCATCCTTAACTGTGTTGTTCTGAAACTGTAAAAGTGGAACACAATACACAGTGGTCGAAGGGACAGTCCTAAACTGGACGTCTTGTTTGTCTTCACAGACTGGAATGGGTCATCTGCGTGTTACAAGTGAGGGACTTCGTTTGGAAGGAGAGTCGGAATTCCTGTTCCCGCTGTACGCCAAAGAAATCCATTCTAGAACGGTAAGAGTGTGTTTATGGCAGTCATCATTAGGGCTGTTCACATTCAACGGGTCATTGTGGCCCAAACGAGGATGTCCAGTCTGCTGTGGTGAAGTTCTAGTGAGCTTTCAGCATAACGTACATGGCAGTGTGATGAATGTTAAAACTTCACAAAAACGTCAGCATGACTATTTTTTTCAGAAGTGAACTGTACTAAGTAAAAAGAAAATGTTCTTATGTACATACAAATTAATCTCAAATACACCACAGCCTGGACAACCTTTATTTGGGAATCTATCTGATACCATTAACGTGATTTTAAAAAGAGACTTTTGGGACCCAAACCAACAGGTTTTTATAAATTAAATATCAAAAGTTGACTCAATATTCATGTTAACTGTCTGTGTGCGCACAGGCGTGTGTGTTCACCATTCAATATTGATGAAAACAATGTTAGTGTGTGTCAAGCAAACGCCCAGACTCTTAGACCTTGCAGGTCAGGTACTTATTAACAAGCTGAACAGAGACAGAACTTGTCCAGCGGGAGTATATTAAAACTTTACATGTCAAAGCGAAAAAAAACCTGACCTTTCCTGTAATGCAATAGAAGCTGTTTCAAGTTTCAAGAGAGCTTGGAAGTAGAGAATCCCATAGGTAACATCATATTTTAATAAAAAAATACAAACCCTTGATTGTAGGTGGAATCTATTATCCCAAACACTACAAACGCTCCCTTTTAAATCTAAAAGATGCTTGCTAATCAACAAGCCTTTTGTGGTTTGGAATGTAGAACTGACTTAGACATTTGTTTTTTTATTGGACTCGTTACCCCAGAAATCCTTGAATATATTTCTTCAATCGATAGATGTAGAAGAGAGAAAATTATTTTCAGTATTATATTTAAATTACTGTAGACTGCTAATAACGAATGCTGATATTCCAATGTCAGATGCCAAATGATCCTTTTCTGAATTACGAAAATGTGCCTGCATTTTATAAACGTAGGTTTTCTCTGTTCCCTTATTTTTTTTCTTTTTGTTTTGGCAACTAAATACAGGCATGTGCAAACTGAAACCAAGTACAGAGTGAACCACATTTTACAACACATTACACATTTTATAGAAATTGAATATTTTTTTATAACACAAAACTTTTAAAACATCACAATGGGACCAACATACAATCAGCATTCGCATAGGCAATAGGTCTCGCATTTGGGACATTATAAGTGTTTAGCCAAGCAGCGCATTATCCTGGGTGCTGTGCTGCCAGGGATTGAAGAGCTAAACAATTACTACACACTGAGCCATGCAGTGTGATCCAGGAATACACGCTTGCCTAAGGAAACATTTATGGGCCCATCCCAAGGCTTTTTTAACACAGAGACACAAAGACAAGTGTCTCGATGCAAGTCAACAGCACTATAATCTGTGTGCGACTGCATCTCTAGAGTATTGTACAGCCTATGAAACAAAGCAGTGAAGTACTTTCCAAAGGCGGAGACGTCACATCCCTCCTCCCCAGGCCTCTATTTACCAGGCATCTTTCTCCAGAGTTTTCCATTCAAAACACTGCTCGCACCATCCATTTACCAGATAGCCCTGACCCCGCCCTCTGTCCCATCCCCTTGGCTATAGGAGCACTGTAAATAGCAACAACAGCAAAATGCACCCATTTGTCAAGTAGAGGGGAAGTTATGAATAAACGGGGATGGAGTCGGCATCACTCAATCTCCACGCACCTAAAAACAAACAACCTGATCTTGTGTGATGTAACTGGTGCTTTTGCAAAGTGCTCCAATACATTCAAGTCAGTTGAGTTCATGCTCCATAAAAATACAACCAAAAAATTAATCTGACCTTGTGTAATGTAACTAGTGCTTATGTAAAGAACTCCAACACCTTCGGGTCTCTCAAGTTCACATTATATAACCAGCACTGACAATGCAACAGGTCTCGCCTTTGATTAAGTTAAAGCCATTTGCTTTGCTAATGGTATTGTATAGCAAAGCAAATGGCTTTAACTTAATGAAAGGTGAGACCTGTTACATTCCATCTGTAACAATACCCTGTTGTTTCACTCTAGGGAGCCCATTTATAAGGTTTTACACATCCCACATGCTGTGAATGTGGTAATATCCCTTTGGCTACACAATACCACCAGTAGAAGAACAGATCTATGTCTCGGGTCACAGATGCCAGCCACTCCCTGCTAGCGGTGCTACCCCTGAAGATACAATGATCAACAGTAGAACAATAACGCAATCCAAGTGCAAACAGATTTTAGAACACCTTAGATTTCAGGCAGCAGAGCAATGCCATGGGTTGTAAAAGTCTTACAGGATTACACCATAGACCGAAGAGCTTCCCTTGCACACTTTGGAGGTTCACAGCTGAAACAGCATCCCACTGCTTTGATCAGATTGCACATCTCCTCCACAACGCACCTATCCCTAATAAAGCACACCTCTTTCTTTAGAAGTTATCCTTTTGACAGCCAGGCACTCCTCTTATACCACACAAAGTACACACACTACGGCAATGGTATCGGATAGAAGTGCTGCGTGCAACTTGGGTAGCATCATATAGGATGAAGCAATGGCTACATTAGGTAGTACATCGGAGCTATCTCTTAATATTAGTAATGGGGTCAGAGTTCATGTGGCTAAGCTGTCTAGAATACAATTACATGGATGTATTACAAACATAACAGAGGGGCAAAATCTTACTGATAATTGAGCGAGAAAATGGAAAAGAATGCAGGAATAAACAAGTATTGGCCAAACCAATGGGGTTGCTGTGCATCATGCCCTAAGGGCGAAAAAAACGGTGCTTCGAGCGCCCTCGCCCTTTTAGGTTAGGTGGTGGGAGAGAGGGCAAACGAGGAATCGGGAGTGGGTGTCAGGGGCATGCAACACAAATAAAGTAAAAAAAGGCTAGTAGAGGAAAAACAGTCATGAGAGAAAGCAACACCGAGGGGAGCCGACGAGGGAGGGAACAACACGGAGCGGGGTGAATAAGGCACGCTAGGGAGAGACTCACATGCTCTCTTCGAGTGCTTACTACAAGATACACAAGTTGACAAATCCAGCAGGTCTGGCATTAATTGCCTTTTGGATTTGTCAATGACAGAGGACCCAGTTGAGGATAGAAGAGATAGAATACAATGACATTTAAGCATGGAGGGGGTTACACTGAAGCCCCTGTCCTTCGAAAACCCAAGTATTGCATATCTGCTGTGCCACGTCCATAAAAAGTAAAGGGACTCGCAGAGAATAGTTGTTGCTACCAGGAATGGAATACTTTAAGGCACCTGCAGTTTTATAGAAAATAAAGCGTGTAACAAATAGAGTGGGCGCTATATTTTGTAACTTGCAACTCGCTTTTTCCTTATGTAAAGCGCTTTGATACCTTCAGGTCTAGCCAGCGCTATATAAAATTCATAAAATAAAAATAAAATAAAGATATAATACAGTACCTCAAACCTGTGCCAGCTGGGGGTTAATATTGCTAAGACCCTGATGGCACGGAGATGCTAGTGAGCTCAGCGAAGTCCACCCTCCAGGGAGAGCCCTGAGAGACCATCTCCATTGAGCTAGAAAAGCACAGGGGGCAGCGAGAAAAAGAGTCCCGCCCCTCCCTGAGAGACACAAAGCAATCTGAGACCATGGGGAAATTTGCACCTTCGGACTAATGTTAAAGCTCACAAGTACCAGAGGAGCGGGTCTAGAGGGGGCTAGGTCTCCAGCGGGAGCAACTCCTAAAACGGAGCACGTGCTGCAGGGGCAGCTGGGAGCAGAGAGCAGGGGAAGCTAGAGGTGGGGGGACACATCGCGCCAACTTCTAGGGAGGGTGCACTGCGCAAGAACAGGTAGAGTAGGGGCATACGCAGACTGGGCAGCTAAGACAGGCACATGAACAACTGGGATAAGTGTATACATTTCACTCGCAGGTAGGAAGGGGGCGCACACCTTGTGTACAGCTAAAGTGGAACCACACAGTGCACGAGCAGCAACAGTAAAAAAAAACAAGCTGCCACTACGCCCGCTGCTCCACCGTGCCTGGTGCACCGGAAGCAGCACATGGCCTCTGGCCTGCTTCCCCAGCAGTAAACATTCATAATAAGTGTCATTGCTGCGGCCTCATAAAGTATTCGTGGCGGGAACGAGCCCCGCGGTGCTTACCCATGTTGACGTGCACTTTCTTCATCCAGGGGTAGACGATGGCCGGCTGCTTGGGGGCCAGCCCGTTCTGGCTCTTCAGGTCACATGAGCAGGGGCTTGCCAGGGCGGGGTGCTCGGCCGCGCCGGGGAAAAGGCCGTGGGGGGCGGGCAGCTCTTGGCCGTGGTCCGGTGGGGGCACGGTGGGGCCCGGGGCGCAGCCGAAGGCTTGCTGCTGTTGCGGCGGGGTGGCTGCTCGCTGCCGCTGTAACCCGAGCGCGGGTAGAGCTGGTACTCCGCGCCGGGCGTGTCAACTGAATAAAGTTAGGCAGCCACGTGACATGGCCAGCCAATGGGAGCACACTAGATCTGTTCTTTTCTCTGTTTTCAGCAAGCTGCCCAAAGGTTAGCGTGACCTCGTAAGGGTGCCCATAACGAAAAGGCATCGGCTGGCTCAATGCTTGTAAGAGGATCACACAGACTGGCGAGGCCCCCACCAATGACTCTCACAAGGTATTTACCCACCCCCCGTACTATTGAAGGGAGCTGCCCCTATGCCTCTCCCCCTCTGTGGGCAGCACAGAATGCACATCTACACCCAGTACGAGGGGGTGATAAGCTGCTCCACAGTTCGCTAGGCCCAAAGGTTATCCAGGTTGCGCATTCACGTTGCAGCGATATCTTCTTCACTATGACCCTTTAAAATGCTCTCCAGGTGTATTTTTAAATCTAAAATGGTAGCCGGCAGCATTTCTCCCAGCCTCCAGGAGCGCAGATGCAGAGCTGTTTCGCTGTTGTAGTGCCCACCATATTATACTGCCGTCACGGGGCGGTGAGTTGCCATGTCCGCGGCCTTTAGACATTCTTGCGGGCCAGACCTCCGGAAATAACTTCAGTCGCATGCCATGCGCCAGCTGCCTACACCTACTGGAAGCTCAATCAGATTTGAGGACAGAGCTTAGTGCAATGGCAGCGGGGGCTCACCAGAAACACCGCAGACACTTTCGGAGGGGTAGAGGGGTTCCTCAGTCCTCACCCCTGAAGAATGATATGATGCAGCCCCACCGGCACAGCTGGGATCTCTTGCCCTCGCCATGACCCCTGGCGGCACCACGTTGCTCACGGCCGAAGCGAGGGAGAGGGATGCAGACAAAGGAGGGTGAATAGAAATTAGAGTGGCAACATGGAGAGTAGAGGTACTGGCGTAAAAGGTTTATTATGTTCTTCATGGGGCCATCTGTTTCGCCCCATAAAGAAAATAAGAAACCTTTTACCACACACGTAAGTCAAGGAAGCCTCTCCAAGTGGGACGGCTTCAAAAGAGAAAAGAGTACGTCACTGTGACCTCTTTTCCATTGGCTGGCCACAGTTTAGCATGAACGGTGACGCCAGCCAATGGAAAAGAGGGACGGGGCTTAACCTCGCTAGTGAAGCGTACTCAGAAACATTAAATCTCGCCAGCGAGACTGCACATGTGCAGCCATCACAGGCCGAGACCTAATAAAAAAAGTCTCATTGTCCCTGGGGAGCTGCTCTGAATGTGCTTTGAAATTAGAGTTCTGAGAGGAGGAGGACAACAGGAAGAGGCAGTGGGGTGGGCACGGGGTGGGCATGCAGCAAAATGCTTGGCTGGACTGGGAACCGAAACCGACCCAGGCAAACAGCTCGGCCCGCCCAGGGGTAAGGGTGTGTTAGTGGAATGAACCACTCACGGTTTGGTATAGGGTGCAACATTACCAACCCCAGTAACAAAAACGGCTCTCCAGGGTTCCAAAACCGGCCCTCACCCTGGCAGACATGGGAGAGAGGTGGAAGGGATAAATGCTGCTCCCATTTGTCAGGTAGAGGAGAAATAATGAATAAACAGGAGCGGCGTCTTCATCACTTAATCTCTGCGCACCTGAAAACAAAACAATTACCCTGACCTTGAGGGATGTAACTGGTGCTTTTGTAAAGCACTCCAATACCTTCGGGTCAGTTGAGTTCACGCTCTACAAAAATTCCACCCAAAATTATTCTGACCTTGTGTAATGTAAAGCACTCCAAAACCTTCAGGTTGCTCGAGTTCACATTATATAATAAAAATGTCTCACAGTCCCTGGGAGATACCGTGAATGTGCTTTGAAATTAGAGCTCTGAAAGGCGGACGTTGACAAGAAGAGGCAGCAGGTCGAGCATGCAATGACATGAGAGGAGGTGGAAGGGATGAATGTTCCAATTTGTTAGGCAGTGGGGGAGAAAATGAATAAACACGGTCGGCGGAGGCATCATTTATTCTCCGCACACCTAAAAATAAAAAAAATTACCTGACCATGTGTAATGTAACTAGCGCTTTTGCAAAGCTTTTAAATACCTTTGAGTTAGTCGCGTTTGCACTCTCTAAAAATGCTCCCAAAAGTTAACCTGACATTGTGTAATGTAACTAGCGCTCATGTAAAGCACTCCAACACCTTTGGTTCGCTCAAGTTCACATTATATAAACAAGCGTCAGAGAAAATGTGACTGAAGTTGCCCAAGCCTTGTCCTTAACTGTGCTGCAAGATTGAGCTGCTGAACATCAGGTGACCGAGGCTTACTATAGCAACAAGCAGCAAAACAGGAGGGGTTTGAGGGAAATCCTCTCACTTTGAAGTCAGAAAAAATGGAAGAGGTTCCTTCGAAAACAGCGTGCTAAGCCGCTGATATTTCATCCCGGTATTTGAACAGGACAGGGAGATTAAGTGACAGGCATTGGAGTTGAACCACCAAAGACAGGCAAATAGTGAGACGAGCAGGAATCAAAGAAAAAAATAGTCCCCCAAAGGAACACATACACACAGAAATGTAATGTTAACAGTAATTGGGCAGTGTTCTGCGGGAGGAAACCGAACATAAAAAGGAGGGTCAAAGAGGAAGGATTAACCACTAACAAGCAAGCATTTTTGAACGACAATTGAAGGGACAAATAAAAAGGCAATGTGCAGGCTGTAAGCCCACAGAGTGAATAAGGCATGTCTCGAAGAGACAGTGCATGTGCTTCCTAGTCTGTACCAAAAAAATGACTGACAAAAATATAAAGTCTGCTCACATAAGGGTTCTGACTTTTCTGGAGCTACACAAATTATCCTAGGAGTACTCCTGTAATCTATATCAGGATTGTACTTACGCAACCAAAATTCAGTCATGCACATTTTCTGTTGGTTGGGAATTCTGCATGTATGGGTCATGAAGTGAAGTGCGTTCAAATAGTTGTTATTGTTCTTCTCATAGAATTTGTTTCCTGGTAAAGAATCCCTTCCCTTAAACCCTTTATAAATATGGGGTTCCCTCTTTTCCATTCCAATGGGGGTGGATGATACTTTTATTATGCCTGTGCAGTAGGGAAATATTAGCATTTACAATTGCTTACTTCACCTGAATCACCTCTAAGCAAGAACAGTAAATAATCTAAGCCTGCCTCCCTCTGATGATTTCTTGCTCCTGGACGTCCCTTGGGTGAGACTTTTGGAGCAGAAGATTGTCACAGGCTTCAGCCTCATGCACCAACAGGTATGAGGTATTAGGGAAATTTGTAGGGAAGGGTATGGGGCAGGCAAGGATGTCTGATAATGTCAGGGTGGGGTGCTTCTCAGAGCCATGCTTCATCCTTGGATCTTTGTGTGAGTGGGAGCACGAGGGACAGGTGAAGTCTACACAAGGGGCCTGATTATTACTTTAGGTATTATTTATTGCACAAGATAAGTAATGATAGCACAGGTATGTTATTTATTGTGTGTGATAAATAAGACCTATCATACGTTTGAGGGGAATAACATGCAGATTTTGGTGTTTAACGCACCAAAATCTGCATGTTACGTAAATATCACACATTTTCCCCTCTTAACTTTCATCAGATTTCACCTGCTGAAATTTAACAGTTGAGGTATGTGTTGCATCCGATAGTTAACAGATGCATTAAATACAGCCAAACTCATAATTCCGACCCATGTGTAAACAAGTGTTTATGCACAAGTTGGAATTAACCCACCCACTCGTAAACAGGCCCTTAGTGTCTAGAATCCCCCCACGGTGCCTCCCTTTTTTGAAACCTTGTAAAGTTCACACTTTGCAATGCTCAGAGTACCGAGCACTCCTGAGCAGTGCCGGCTCGTGTAGGGCGTTCCACCAGGTGGTGACGTGGGGTGGGGGGAGGGTATGTAAAATACGGGAAACGGACGATTACAGGTAAGTAACGTAAAGAATGAATAAAACGAATTTCGTTGCGCGCGCTACAACGCCAAATGCGATGCAGCACGCGCAACAAAATTAGTTTTATTTACGTTACTTGCCTGTAATCGTCCGTTTCCCATATTTTACACCCCTTCCCTGCCCCTCCCCCGCCCCACATCACCGCCCGGTGGAACGCCCTACACGAGCCAGCACTGCTCCTGAGTATGGCACAGAGACCGCTCTACTCGCTGCCACAGACGACATCCACACCATCCTCGACCAAGGCCACACCGCGGCCCTGATCCCACTCGACCTCTCGTCGTCTCCCACCTCATGCTCACCGCCAGATTCCACGATGTCAGCATACAGGGAACCGCCCTCGACTGCTTCCGCTCCTTCCTCACCGAAAAGAATCAGACTGCCACCCTTCCTGTCCGAACCCATTGAAATCAACTGCGGAGTACCACAAGGATTGTCGCTCAGCCCCACGCTCTTCAACATCTTCATAGCCCCCCTCGCCACCATCGTCAGACAGCACGGACTCAGCATAGTATCCTACGCCGATGACACCCAGCTCATCCTCTCCCTCACCAAGGACCCCATCACCACCAGACTCAATTTCCAGCAAGGAATGAAGGATGGTGCATTCATGGTGAGTAGCAGCTTCCTGAAGCTCAACTTGGAGAAGACAGAGGCCCTCATCCTCGGCCCCTCCCCCTCTGCATGGGACAACACCTGGTGGCCCACCGCCCTCAGCAGCCCTCCCACCCCCACGGACCATGCCCGAAACCTCAGCATCGTACTCAACTCCTCCATCTCCATGCACCGACAGATCGACGCCATTGCCTCCAGCTGCTTCAATAAACACTGCATCCTCCGCAAGACCTTCAAGTGGATCTCCCCCGAATCAAGCAAGACCATCACCCACGCACTCATAACCAGTGGACTGGACTACGGAAAGGCCCTCTACGCTGGGATCAACAAGTCTCTGCTCCGCAAGCTCCAGACCACTCAGAACACCGCAGCCAGACTCGTCCTGGGCATCCCTCGACACAAACACATCACCCAACACCTGCAGAACCTCCACTGGCTCCCCGTTGAGAAGAGAGTAACTCTCAAGATACTCACTCATGCCTACAAATGCCTCCACAACACCGGACCTCAATGTAAGAATCTCCTTCAACCTACACAAGAGAAACCTCCAATCCGCCAACCTCGTCCTCACCGAAACCTCTCGCATCCGCAGAGCCAGAACAGGTGGAAGAGCCTTCTCCTACATTGCGGCCAAGACCTGAAATGAGCTCCTGATCGACATCCGGCACGCACCCTCCCTGAACATCTTCAGGAAGACATTCAAGACTTTGCTCTTCGACTGAATGGAGCTGCTTACCCTCCCTCGCGCCTTGAAACTTTCACGGGTGAGTAGCATGCTTTACAAACCCCCTGATTGATTGATTGAGGAGTTTATTTTAAAGATTGAGAAATATCCAATGTTTAGGACTTCACCAATTCACACATTTCTACTTTTTACCCTGGAAAAGCTCTTACTGTTTATTTAACAAGACTAATTTTATGTATGTTTCCAGGGTGCAGAATTGCCAGCAAAATGCTCTTTAATAGCCTCAATTATATGGGTTTGTGGATGTTATATACATTTTGCAGTCCCACTTTTGCCCTGTAGTAACCGTTTTCACAAGACTAACCCAATATTTGCAATGTTGGAAAATTCATCCATCCAGTGACATAATTGTTGCGGTTTTAAGTGCTTTTATGCTCCAGAAATTCCACTGGTGGTTCTTTGTGATTATCTGGATGTAGAATTTTACAGAACACATTTGTTTTGTAGTGGTGCACCAAATAATGGGGATTCAGGCCCATACAATTGTAAATTTTAGGTTTAATATATAAAAGCTGATGTGAAAAAATCCAGCAAAGAGATCAAAACAGGAGGAAACAACTCTGGACACGAAGGCCTACGTTTACAGATTTTTCATGCAATGAAGTGGAGCAGTTGAATTGTTTGTGTTGCGTTGTGCACTGGGAAAATTATAGTGCAGTGCCATATCTAGAAACATTGTCCTGCTGCCATCACCCGCTGCTCTGGTGCACAAGCATGATGTATAGCATAGTGTACAACCTTGCATCATGGTGCAGAGGCAAGTATATGCTGCCTAGCACAGGATTTGTACTGGAGGCATAATAAAGACTGTACTTATGAATACATTAGCAATTATATGACTGTATTCCAGATGGTTGCCCTCTGGAAAAGCTTATACTCAGAACAGTAGGCGTGAGTTTTATTTATTTATTTAGCGATTTGTATAGCGCCTGGTGACCCAAGGGCATCCCCGCGCTGTAAAAAGGCTGATATCCATTGAGGGAAGGGAAGGGAAGGGAGGAGGGACATGTGAGTTGGTTATGGACTAGCCAATGATAACAGCTATAGGTTTGAGTGGTGTGCAGGGAAATGTTATGCCCTATGTTTGAGGTCTGGTCTCTTTATTATGAAAAGTTATTACAAAGGCAGTAGGCCTGGCTTATTTATTGTGAAAAGCATATAATGAAGCCAGCAGGCCTCTAAAAGTGGATTAATATTTTATTACATTACAGGCTGTAGACTGATATTGGGTTACATGTAATCTCACAGATTACTCTTGTTCGGAAGGGTTATGCTGTTGGTCACCCACTCAGATAAACACGGAGTTGAATTTCAATGTGGTGATCATTGTTAGACCCTATTAAGATGAGGTGTAAATTGTTTTCCCAACTGTAATTTTGTACATATTTCTAATTTTCTGAATTTATGCCTGAGTGTTGGCAGATTCTGAGCACTTCTTTAGGCCTGGGTTATATATAGAGTCGAGCTATTGGTAACCAATATAGGCCTTATCAATTAACTGGGAAAAGTTATGTCCGCTTTCTTGATCTGTTTATAGTGAAACACTAAGCCAAAGCAAATAGGTCTTCCTTATTGTGAAAAGTATATGTTAAAGGCAAACAGCTTTTAAAGTTGGATTTTTATTACATTGATAAAGCCTGTAGGGCAGGTATATTGTAACATCGAATCTTGCAGATTACTTTAGTAGGCAAGGATTTTGGTACTGGTGACCCACCTGAACAAACCATGGGGACAGACAATTTTCACTATGGTAACCCTTATTAGGCTATAATATGAGGGATTGTTTATTGTTTTGATACATGTTTATTGCACATATTTGTAATGTTATTATGGTGCACCTGATAGTTGCCTTCTGGTAAGGCCTATGAACAAACACACTAGGTCTGAGTTGCTTATGTGACTAACCAATGTAAAAAGGTTGTAGGCTTGTTTGTTTATAATGGAAAGTTACAATAAAAGCAATAGGCCTGACATGTTGATTGTGAAAAGCATATGGTAAAGTCAAGAGGGATTGAAGGGTTTAGGTGTAGGTTGTTATTACACTGTACAAAGCCTATAGATAGGAATTTTGTTACATGGAATATCACAGATTACAAAAGTAGGCAAGAATTTTGATGTTGTTCACCCCCTCTCACAAACCATGGGTACAGAAGATTTGTACTGTCACAGTCCTTATAAGGCCCACTTAGTAGAGATAGTATTTTTCTTTGCCAACTGCAATTTTGTATACTGTGTAATTTTATGATTGTACGCCTGATAGTTGACTTCTAAGAAAGTCTATGCTCAGTACAGGAGTCCTCAGTTGGTTATGGTAATAACAGCTAAAGGCCTGATTGGTTGGGGACGCTCTGAACATTTTTACCGGATTCCTGCTTTCCAAGTGACCCCGAGGCAAAGCCCTTGTAGTGCCCAAATCTTCACCATCCTCCTTCCCACGGACCGCGCACTGCCGGGGCACTACAACCCCCAGGAGGCAGTGCGGCCACGCGGGATTTGCCGCAAGAGGAGGTCCAGCGCCACCTACTAAAGCACTGGTGAGCCCCCGCGGCGCGGGACGCGCGCGGGCGAAGCCCGGGCCAAGGTCGGGAACCTTCGAGGCCGGGCTGGGCCACCCCCCTTTCGACATCACCACCCTGTAAAAAGCTGGTGAGTGGGGATACTCTTTGTATTTACTGAACATTTGGGGCTAAACAACAAAATGTTTAAACAGAATATAAGTACTGTAACCCGCAATACTACGTCCATAGATACTATGCTGGAAAGGGCTATGGACTTGGTCTGTACTGAAATTGAGCTGACTGAAAGACGTTTGTCTCTAGGCCCCATAAAATCCCACCCATCTCTGCAAACTGAGATTGGCGATGCTGAAATACAGGTACTTGGTGGAGATGACCCCGATGTACATTTATTAACCAGAGACAATACACTGAATGTGGGAGGGCCTGGTCATATAGAAACAATAGTAGATCCAGAGCCAGCACTTGTACTTGTAAGCAGCCCTAATATTGTACCAGCTCTGCCTACTTTGGCCATATCCCCCCACTCACAAGTGGGGCCAATAAGAAAAGGAAGGCAGCGAAGCCAGTCTATTAAAAAAGGAAACAACCATCACGCCGGAATTCAACATTAAACAACTGGGTAAGGGGCTCAAAGGCTGCAGCAGATCCAACCTACAGTAATGATGCTATTAACCTAGTCTCTGTGGACACTTCAAGTAACTCTGCACACACCCAGACGGAACCTATACAGACTGCCTTTTCTAATTTTACACTTGGGGACACTGCCGTGGACATTATTATTGATACACTGTATGAACGTGTTAAGGGCCTTGTAGATGAAAGTTTTGTAAGATTATGGAAGCGTTTAGATCGCTTGGAATCTTTAATTGCTAAGGTAAAGCCACCTGGTATGGAACCTAAACAACTATTTCAAGAGATTAGTTCCAAGGAAAACATAGTCCCGAGCGGGCAATCAGTGTCTCAAGCTGAAAAAACCCTATTTATTGGAAAAACTAATATCTCTACAATCCCTAAAAATCGCAGTGGGTCCGCCTACACCCACGATATAGCCCCTTATGATGCACAGGCTGGCCTGACAGTCCGCACGAATACAGATGAAATTTGTATTAGTGGGAATGCAGAGCCTAATAAGGATGTTTTAAACCTACCCCCTGCTTCTTGTCCATATGTTTTAATTCTTGCAGGGGTACCGCCATTAAAGAAAAACAAATCAGAATCCTGGGACCAATTACGGAACAAATGCTTGGATTGGTAGACGAAATATAAAGGATACAGGAGATCTGATATAGAGGAAATTATAATGGCACGAAGGGTGGGATGGGTGGGTCCAGCAGAAAAAAACATAAGGGGCGATTGTATTGTAATCAATTTTCGTCGCATCAGTACTGTTAGATCTATACTGAACACCAGAGAGTCTAATTGCCCCTTACCCACAAACTATGGGTACTTTTATAGACCACCGCGTACACAATGCCCATTCAGTAGTCCACCATTCCAACTGACAAACAGGTTTACTGCCATTTCCAACTTAGATACCCTTGATTGACCTTTTTCCCAACCAATTGACTCTGTTCCTACTGATCCTATGGAGATCCCCATAGCTAATATCGACAATGGGATGGAAATTATCACACTCCATGATCACTTTGATCCATCATTATTACGGGTGCTGAGCTGGAATGTGGCCGGTTTGGCCTCTAAATTAGATATTGAAGAATGGGTCAATATGGTTAATAAATTTGATATTCTTATGCTCCAGGAGACTTGGGCAACTAATGAGTTATATATTGAAGGATATGAGTGTTTTAATATTATATCTCCATACCCTAAGCATGGCAGACCTTCAGGTGGTTTATCTATTTGGGTTAGTATTAGTTCAGGTGGCAGAGTGAAAGTAATCCCCACTAACAATGCTAATTTCCAATCATTGATTTATACACGGGGTATCTCTATCTGTTTTATTAATTTTTATAATAATGATTTTTTAACTTCACCTAATGTCAATTTTGTTTATCTTTTTAATTTTATTTTAGGATTGGATAACTTACTGGAAAAATATAACCCGGTAGGGATATGTCTGGGTGGTGACTTTAACGCCAAAATAGCAGTTGGAAATACTGTAAGCCTCACCAAACACATCCCAGTTAAACCTTGCAAGAGAGGTTATGAATTAATATCCTATTTATCGAATAGTAGTTTTTTAAATATCATGGATATCGCAGCCATAAATAATGAGAATAATTTAGTACCAATTTATAGATGCTCTGGACGAGTGTCAATTATAGATTATGTTTTTATATCTACTCAGTTGGAAGATCATTTAGTATCAGCGGAGGTCAGGACTTCAACTTTTGGGGACCACAACCCCATTTTGGTTTCTCTTAAGGCAGCCCCTAGACCCAAAATTAGAAAGGAGCTAGGGTCTGGTAATTTAGTAATCTCCTCCGATAATCTGAGAGTTAAATGGCAGGGTATGGACTGCACGAAGGTGCTCCAACAGATGGTAAAAACGTATCCATCACTTTGTGAGACTTGTTTGATATTTGCAGACCCCAATCCAGGGGTAGTACCTGCTTTTACTTTACTATGTGCAGGAATTAAAGAATTAATTTCTAGACCCATAGCCATATCCAATTCTGACCCTAGGTGGTTTGACAGTATTTGCTCCCGGGCCAATAGGGAACTTAGAGCTGCCCTGTCAGCTTCCCCAAGAGACCCTGACCTAATCAGAGTATTAAGGCATACCTATAAAAGTGAAGTAAAGCATAGGCGGGATGTAGTTTTAAAAGAGCATTGGAGTAACCTGGCTTGTGCTGCCAAGATTAATAATACAAACGGTTTCTGGTCAGCCACTAAATCACTTAGAGCGTTTGGCACTGTTTCTACCCCGTTAAGCTGCAATATTGCAAGCGAAGCGTGGGTAGCACACTTTTCCCAAATATATGCCTCCTCATCTCAATGTGATGACATCCTTGATAATTATAATCCTGTCCAAATTCCAATATCTTTGACAGAAGTTGAGGACGCAATAGACCAGAGCTTGGGAAATAAAGCCCCTGGTCCGGATGGACTCCCAATAGACCTTATAAAATCTAAACCAGAGTTTTGGGTCCCTTTGCTACTTAATATTTTTAACAACTACAAAGATTCCAAATACCTGGTCCATATCTATAATCGTCCCCATTTTTAAAAAGGGAGATAGATCTAAACCAACCTGCTATAAGATAATCTCCTTAATAGACAACACTCTCAAGATATTGGGGAGAGTTTTATTTAACAAAACCAGAAGCTGGGCAGAGGATGCAAACATATTAAATAAATGTCAGTTGGGTTTCTGAAGTCATCTTGGAACAGTGGAACAGTATCTGAACCTAAACTTAATCATAGGGAAATATACCATCGCTCGACACAGTCTCCTCTATCTGGCATTTATGGACCTCACATCCGCTTTCGATTTTGTTAATCGATCCAGGCTTTGGCAATGTCTTTTAGATTACGGGTTGGATAAGGATATGGTGTATTTTTTAGCGTATCTGCACAGGGACCTTAGGGCACGGGTGAGAATAAGTATGGATGGGGCAGTTTCAGGGGACATAGTAGTGGGTAGAGGCGTTAGACAAGGGTGCGTTCTCTCCCCACTTTTATTTATTTTATATATTAATGATTTACATAACGTCCTGTCTAACCAAATAACAGACGTCCCAATAATTAATGGAAATAAATTGCCCTCCCTACTATACGCGGATGACGCTGTTTTAATGGGGCGCACGCCCAATTCCCTGCGAATTTTAGTTAGGGGTTTTGTAGCTTTTATGAGTAGTTTGAATCTTTGTACAAATTTTAAGAAATCGTTTTTTATGTGTTGTGGCCCTAAAAAATGTTCTATCACTACTATTGATTTGGGCACAGATTCCTTGCTTTGCACTCGCACTTTTCCATACTTAGGTTTACAATTCTCAGATAATGGGTCCTGGACACCGCATCTAGCATATGGGCCAACCAAATTTTTAAAAGCAATAAACTCAGTTACTAGCCTCCCCCAACCAAAAAGAATAGAGGTGGTACTATCCTTACTTAAAATCTATAGGACACAATGTGTACCAGTCATGACTTATGGGGCTGAAATTTGGGGCTACATAAACTCGAAAAGTGCCCAAGCAGATCGAAAATAGATTTTGTAGGAGAATCTTAGGCCTATCGATTTCCTCATCTACTTTTATTTGTCATAAAGAGTTAAGTTTACCCTATTTGGAGGACTACATTAGATCCCGCCCTACCTTGTTTTGGTTAAAAGTCTGGCAAAATCCTGCTGCCTCATTAACAAGGGAAATTCTGGCCGATTGCTTAAAATGTGACAGGGGCGGCGAGATACCGTGGATTGCGGAAGTACGGGAGAATCTGATAGCCGTTAACCTTAGTCATATTTTCTATAACCCCGACCAACTAGATAGTATTGATGGAAAGACTATCCGTAAAATATTATACAAACATTACGGGGATTTAAGACATGCCGAGGAGACTGTTAAAGTATCCGTGGGACAATACATAACAATGGCTGAAGAAGGAGGCTCTCAATCTCGTTTACCTGCCAGTTATCTATTAACCACATGAATGCTACAGCAATTCATGCTCTGTGCTGCAGATCCATATTTACCATTGTTCATGACGACCTCAGCTCGTCATGAGCACACAAGCAGTGTGCTGCATGACGAGCTGAGCTCGTCATGAGCATGGAAGGGGTTAAAAGATATTACTCGCTGGGAACTAAGCCTTCTTTTTCGCCTTAGATCAGGGACAATAAAATATTTGTTGTGTTTCCCCTTAGGATATCAATCTAATATTGATAACCTGGCCTGCCCATGTGGCAATATAGGTAAACAGTCCATGCTGCATTTCTTGTTTTTCTGCACTTTTAATCAAAAATATAGTATGCAGTGATTGATACCGTTCTTTAGGTCAAAGGGTATAACGACTTTAAGGTTGCTTATAAAACAATCTTGCAGGTTAATAACGATGATTTAACATATCGGGTAGGCACTTTCTTGAAAATGGCTATTCGCTCACGCTCTTCTATGAACCCATGATTGCACCTCATATATGCCTTTTGATGGTATCCCTAAATGGGGGAATATGTTACACAACTAATATAAGGGTGCACAGAGTTTTCTACTTATTAATTTGCCCATTTCTCGCACATTTGTACATTGCACTTTTGCACCCCAGTATTGAAGTTGCAACTGACTATTTGTTTTTGTACTATGCACATTACACTCTGGCACTTTAGAGTTGAAGCTGAAAATGACTATGTGATCTATTAAGTTGTGTTCTCTTTGCTTATTTGCACATTGTAGTTTTGGCACTTTAGTATTGAAGTTTGCAATTGGCTAAATGATCCATTAATTTGTTAGTCCCCTGCATACTTGCACATTGCATTTTGGCTATGCGTGATATCCTTGTAATATTTTTGACAACTGTTTTAAAATTATATTGATGAAGGTTTATGTAACTGACAACGAATATGCTAAATGTTACGCTTGTAATATAGTCAATGTTTAGTTGCAACCTTATTTATTAAAGAGGGGCATTGTGAAATGTATGTACTTTTATGGATATTATTTATCCGAATAAAGATGAAGATTCAGATTCAAAGGCCTGATTGGTTCACTAGGAAAACATTTCTGTTGTCATAGGCTTGGTATGTTTGGCTTATGATAAACAAGTTGTGCTTAACATATTGATTGTGAAAAGCATGTTAAAATTAAGACTCATTTAAGGGCCTTTAGGGTTATTTTTCTGTATTAAAGCCTAAAGAAAGGTGTAAAACTTTTAGATTACAGTTGTTGGTTACTGCCTATGGCAAGCCCTAAGTGGAGAATATTTGTACTGTAATAATTCTGGCTAGAGTCTCTATTTAGATGTCTGTCATGATCTTGTAATAATAAAAATGCATACATATATAAATATATTTCATCCACAAAGTAGTTCTTAGTACTGTGACGCTCAGCTCTTAATTGCTGTGCCCAGACTCTTGAGGAAATTATTCCCCTTTTGATCATTGGAGCTATGAAGGCAGAACTCCAGGATGTTTATGAAGTCAAAGTTCAGTGTTATTACACCACAGCAAGCAAAAGCCTATATACCCATAAAGATGCATATATAGAGAATCTTTGCCTTTAGTCAGTCTTTCATTTCCATTCTGCTTCCATCCATGACCGCAAACTGCATGAGGTAATGATTCAGTCTGCATCAGTTATTGCCACTTTTGTCCTGTGAATAATTATATTTTCTGATCATGTGTGTACATCCACATGAAAATGAGTGCTCTTCAGTATTAGGCCTGGCGGGCCAGTCCTTTAGTTTTCAATACTCTTATTTTATAGTTTCTCTTACATTTCTTTGCTTCTCCATTTTATTTAAGTGTTTAAGTGAATACTCCAGCTCTCCAGGTAGTGGTAACTGGTTGCTTGCTTGAGGCTCTTTTCATCTGCATTGCAGCACAATCCGTGTGGCCACTTCTTCTAACCTAGGAGATGAATATGAAATGCTGTTGTCCATATTGCATCATTGTTTTAATATTCCAAGATGGCCCTCACAGTGGTTCAAAATGTGTTGGCCATGCTTTAAGTTTATAACAATTATAAACGATTTACAATACCTTTGCAAAACAGACACCCACTGCTATGTTTAATTTTGTCATTGCAAACATATGCTCATCATGTTTAGAATATAGCATTTTATTTCTACTTTTATTCTTTCAATTTAACTTGCATATGTTGTTTAGTTTGGGTGAGTTTTATTGCGGTTGTGTCAGAGGGTGAATGGAAGGATGAGAAAATGGATTAGTGAATGGATGCAAGAGGGCAAAAATGATTGGCAGAGTGCATGCATGATGACTTATTGAATGACTACACCTATCACTAACACAAAAGGCACTTTCATTCACAAGGCAGACCTCTTGGCATTGGCAACGCTTGTTTTGAGAAAATAATGTATTTCCACTTGTTAGCACCTGCCCCAAATAAACATTTATTTTTGACGAAAATCCGGGTCTGGGTACAATGATGAATAAGGATTTGCTTCAGACCCTATAAGTGTTTGTGTTAACTCACCCCGTTATATCCCCCTTAACGTAGTTTTGCATTGTGAAAAGTGTACTCTCTCAGTGCAAAACACCTTTTTGGATCAAAATAGCACCAGTGCAAAGCTTTAGAGAATCTGGGGCTAAATGGATTACTCACCTGTCATGTGTGTCAGGAGTTTCCTGGGTATATGCACATGTTGCACTCAAGCCAGGCCTAATTGTATGCTATAAGAACACACTAAGGAGCCTATTATGATTGCGGTGAATCCGCATCCTCGGGGCCGGCGGGAGCCACCGCCGGCCCCGAGGATGCGGATTCACCGCTGCGGTGATTCACAAGACCCCCGCCAGATTAGGATGGCAGGGGGGTTGGGAAGTCCGTACGCAGCTTTTCCGCCGCGGTCCCGTGGCGGAAAAGCTCTAATATGGTGGGGGTGTCTCTCAGACACCGTCCACCATATTAGGAAATGCCTGAAAAGATGCTTTTCCGCGGCGGATTTTCCGCCATGGAAAAGCATGTGGTACTTCACTGCGGGGCCCCGTTGCGGGCCCCCTAGGTGAAGGGGGGGGTGGGGGGTGCACATGGGGGGGTCCCTATGGTACCCCCCTGCATTTGTATGCAGAGATCGGCAGGCACCGCGCGGTGCCTGCCGCTTTCTGCATACAAATGCAAAGTATGCATTTTTAACATTGCGGCAGGTGCAGCTTGAAGCTGCACCCGCCGCAATGTTAAGGATAGAGGATGTGACCGCCACCCTGGCGGTCACATCCTAATCTTCACGGGGGGAACGCCGCTGCCCATGCGGACGTTCCCCCCTACTCTATGGTGCCATCATAATCGGCCCCTAATTGCTGAGAGTGTGCATATCAAAGGCTTAGGGCCAGGGAAGCTAATTGTTTAATTAGTAATGCTAGCAAATGTGTGCTCAATCATAATTATTTTATTCGCAGCCACATTTTGACATTATTCACGCTAATGAAACATAGAAATGGAAACATTCCACACTCCAAAAGCAGTATCTTGTATGGATGTGAGTTAGATTGAAACAGAAATAGTTACATTCTGAAACAGCAACATGAGATTTATACCGGAGTGCCCCCTCTCACCTCCATACGGAATCATCGGAGACAAGGATATAAAAGAGTACTACAATTAGGGGGGTGGCACATAGGGATCTAATTGCTGAGGGGGACATGTTGAGAGATTGATTTCCAGCCCCAGACATAGTGGCAGCATAAGGTGTGCTGATTCTGACATACATGTCCTAGCATAACAAAGCTTAGTTAAATAACTATATAATCTGTAGAATACTTAAAGAAATTAGGGAGGCTATTTATTAATACAATAGGAATGTGTTGATGAAATATGTTTGGTGCCTTTCCAAACTTTAGGTAGTTATAATCGCTTAATTTGCAGACATATGGTGAATAATAATAACAAATAGTTGTAAAATACAGACTATTGTATGCATTATCTATTTCTTGAACTTAAAGAGAGGTTTCACCTACAATACACCCTACAGGAGAGATCCTCTAACAGATTGTGATTGACTCTTAACACTCCATATGTAATAGGGCTTAGCTCACTAGAGCAAGGAGTGATAAACCTCCTATTGAGATTCGGGTAATCTACAGGGGCTGCCACCTCAAACAGTTGGGAACATTACACAGTGACCTTGTCGATGTAAATTACCATAAGCTCCCACAATAGCCTATTGACAGTACTGCATCGCATTCTGTTTTGATTTGATTGGGGTCGGTGAATGTGAGCTGTTTCGCTTGAAAGCACCATTACTGTATTTATTGCAAAGCTCTGCTTAGGTGTCATCCCTCAAAAACGGTAAAGAAATCTGACAGCAGAAAAAGAATTCCACTTGAAAACTAAAGGGAACATTATGCTCTTGAATGGAGAGTGACCGAGGCATTAAAGATCACAATTATGAAATGGCAGAAAAACTGCCAAGTCGCTTGGGGACAGAAACCCTATAATAATGATAACTTCCTGCTGTTCAAGGGAGTCATTTTCATTGTAAGTACTCTCACCCAGGTGGTGGGAACTTTTTTATGAATGTGTTTGCTGGGTGTGCTGCAATGTCATAGTTGTCCCACTTAGCATGGTTTTCCATTTCAGAAACAGCCCCCAGGGAATTGCTCAGGAAGCAGATAAAAACAAATGCACCTGACACCTAAGGAAAATTTTTGCTTTTCCACCCCGAGTCCGACATTTCTTGATGGATTTGGTAGGAAGAATGAACATTGGAAGGCCCACCCTAGTGGTTCCCTAGTCTCTAAATGAGGAAGGGGAGCAGCGAGTTTGCCAACCTGTAGATTTATGGTGACGCTTCAAGTGCCCCCCAATTTTAGAGAACAACCAAAGTTGAACGGTTACATAGCCAGCTTAGGTTTTATTCAGACTTTTCAATGATTTTGTTTGTCAAATTAAAAAGAAAATCACTGTCCCAATACTTCTACATTCAATTTTAGAACAGCATAGGTACTCTCTAGAAAATGGTTATGTTGCTTTAAAATTCATCAGTTTGCCTCCTAATGCCTGTCAAGAAAGCCATTTAAATTTGGATGATGGATGTTCATTCGCCGGATAATTCTTTGTTATTGTATCTGCAAGGAATATATCTAGTCTGGCCCAGTGTATACTGAATCTTTGAGAGTCCCTTGTTTAGGTTCCAAAAACTTGAGCTGTCTTTTTGTTTTGCTGTACTACAAAAAATAGCATGTTTCCGCATCACCAGAGATGCCATTTTATCAATGGCGATAACAAATAGAGAGGAGGAACCGTGGAGGCATTCTTTTGGGCCACTCTTTGTTCAGTACTTTTTACAACATTATCCTCTTTACCTAATACAAAGCTGTTTTCTCATTAAATTTTACAATAGCCACTCTCCAAGACTTTTAGTCTGTAATTAAGTACTGATTGCCCCTGTCATAGCCTCATATGTGAGTGTCAAATGGAGCAGGTGAATACCTGTTGGCATCAACTTATCTGGATATTTGGCACTTTGTTGATCCTTTCCAGACAGAATTCTTTCCAGCCAAATGCTTTGTCGATTCATTTTACTCTAGACCCTTGCCCAGTTAAGGGGGATCACAATTAGGGCATCTCTGCTGGTAGCCAGTAATGCAAAAAGCTCTACCTCACCTACCAAAGTTTTGCTTTGAAGTGAAAAGATAGCATGCCTTTCGAATTATTGTAAACCGTGGTTGGTAGGCTATCCAAAACAAATCCAGTTGCATATTCATGGCCGCACTTATTTTCCAACTTACGGAGCTGGCCTACCCTCTTTACAGTCATTGAGTATTCTGTTAATTTTGCACAGCTTAACAACTGTTACTTAGGACTCAATTGTCCCATGTTGCTGTCTTCATAGCCTATATTTTCCAAAACACTCTTGGTTGATTCCATGCTCCTACATCATCTATCTTTCATTGCCCGATATATCATCTAATATCACTGAAAAACTTAATTTTCAGTTTGAAGGCTAAGTAAGCTTCTTTCAGGTTTGTCTCCTTCAATACACTATATCACTTTTTTTCATATCCAGGTACATCTGTCCTCAAATTAGTTAATATCTCCCTTTAGCGTTATGATGTACTCCACCAAACTTTTCTTGGCGTATGTTAAGTAGAAATCTGAAGCTCTTGGAACGTTGAGTCTATTTATCTCACACGTGGAGACCCATTTTTGTAATTCAAAAAGACACTTTCATTATAGACATAATCTAAGAACCCATGTTATTGCAACTTTGGATTTTATAGGCACTGTTGATCTTTTTATCGTAAGGGTAGGCTAATCAATATGGTAAGATTTCTTAAAGTAACTCCAGGAGATACTCAGTAAGTTCAATATTTGCTTCACCTTGCTGTATGTCCTGGACAACATAAGTATCCTTGTGTAAAGGTCAAATGACACTGGGAGGAATGAGAACAGCATTTCCTTCTGTAGTACTACCTACTCTATTACTAAATTATACTTTACACATAAACTCTAAAATTATGTTTGTTGAATAAAGAAAACAATGTGAGGTCTGTTTACTTTATAGGTTAAGAGGTATAATAAACCGAATATTGGAATTTGATGAATTAGTTATATGAGAGCACTTTACCCCTAAATTGTTGCAGCGCAATAGCATGACCAGGAGTTGGGTGGATTGAGAATGGTGTTTTTATGTGGAAACGTGTCCTAGAAGCAAGATACAAAACTGCCTTTCAAAATACAGTCAAATAAAGAAGGGAATGACTCAAAAAAGGGAGTTCAATAGTAGAATTTAGAAAAACCATGAAAGTCAAAAGGGTAAAAGAGTGCATTGCTGCAATAGTCTCATTTATTTGCACAAATCGGGCAATGCAGTTTCTCATTTCCTGTTATATGGCACAGGAGTGAACTAGCATTAACCTCTCTTCTTGAGTCTTTTTGTTTAATAAGAGGAAAATAGCTACTTAACAAGGCAAGAGGGTCTCATACAGGTTTTCCCCTAACATTTGTCATGCACATTAGGGAGTGCAACTACCTCTTGTATCTATCACCCTATGAACACGAGTAAGATTACATATGACATGAACTAACTGATGAAAAGCAGTGTAGTGATACATTAGAACTAATGCATATATTGATAAAATAGATACTCACATCTGCAGCAGCCAGTAACAGAAAGTCCCTAGTTATGTTTTTTGTGAATCCCTCAGGAATGTGTACAGAAATAATGGAGAGCATCAATCCTTTGATTTCCACTCTTGTAATTATATAATTGATAATCTGAATAATTCAGAATCTTAGATCTTCAACCCTCCTCAAGAATTTAGAGTGCACTAAGAGCACATCTAGAATACCTAATTGTAAACGTTTTCAATGTTATTCCCCTTTTTGTTACTGTGTGACTACAGAGGACTCCACCCCCTATGTGACCAGGGTGATGGTATCCCCTAAATTATAGGGTAAGAAATAAAAGAAATATCTCCACATAATGTTTTGAGAGGTCGTAATGTTATAGCCTAATGACAGGCTTGAGTAGGCCATTCGATCTTACCACTACAGTTCACACTAAGTTCCCCATAGACTGGAGACAGCGGATAATAAGCTGTTGCGTGATCTCTGCTGTTGATTGCCATGCATATTTCTATAAGACTTGATGCCTCCTGGTTTCTTCCAGGTATTTGTTGAAAGGTCGCTACGATTTTATTGAGTTTAATTTTCCTTCTTTGTCTTCTTGCTTTTGATATATTTCCAATTTAGGGTTTAAGCTCCTACTTATCAACTAACAGGTAGTATGCACTTGAGGCACCTAATCAATTAGCCTCATAACCCAGATAAGATAGTGTAATGTTAAACCCATAACCTAGATAAGATAGTGTAATGTTAGAATTGATTTATACATATGACTAATAGCGATTCACATACCCCGATGAATGCCCCAGAGCATTTAGTCTAATACTAACAGGCAGAAACATGTTAATGGCCTAGAACATTTAGGCTAATACTAACAGGCAGAAACATGTTGGCAGATAGTAAATGAGTATGACCGATTATTCTCTATCCACCAATTCAGCTTTGATTTGTATTCATACGTAGTGTTCTACAGGATAAAGGTATTACCCTAGGAACACTAAGGTATTTTTATGTTTACATCTGGATCCCCACTAACGTCGGTGTTGTCCAGTAAGGTTTATGTAAGAACTCCCTCCTACCTGTACAGTCTTCGAGGAGGTGGAGTCCATCTGGGTGGCACTGCCCTACTGGGATGGGGAGAGGACTCCTATGATGAAGCATTGACACTTAGAAGAGTGTGAGGTTTCCTCTTCCTCCCAGGATGACCTTTCACAGATAGTAGACTAGGGTTTTGTCTCCCCTCAATCTGTAGATGTGTTCTGGGCCAAAAATCTTGAAGCAACTAAGTGCACTGCTCAATTTGCCTAAATAACTGCAACTGTACTAGTTTCTTTGTGTTTATAGCAGTGAGAGCTACAACGCAAGATAAATGTGAAATACTGAAGTTTAGGCTCTTTGTGACTGTGATCAGGCCCATTCGTGCAAAAATTCTGCTGCCTGCAATGACCACCAATGTGAAACTCTGGTGAGACTAGCCCTTCATGCCAAAAGCCTCCTCCTTGCGGCCTCTTCCAACATGAATGGAACTCTTCACACCAGACTTGAGAAAGTAACTCTTCAACAGAATTAACCTGGTCCCTCTATCTAACCTGTGCCCTATCGAGGTTTGCCTGAACTTGTGGCTTTCTGCTTATCTGAGTTATTCTCACTAAAACTTTAACATTCCATATCTCACGTTCTGCTAATTGGATTTATGTCTCTTTTTATTTAAATTTCCTTTATGTTTCCACATTGATTTGTGATTTGTTTTGTGTTGTGTGTTGACAATATTACTGTTTGTGTGCTCCATAAATACTTTAGACATTTCCTCTAAATTAAGCCTGACTGCTTTTGTACCAAGCTACCTGAGGGTTATGTGCAGGTGATCCATTGCTGCTCTAAATCAAACCTCCAAACCATCACTATATATCCCAGGAGCTATCACAGTTTAATCGTCTGTGGGGCCCATAACACCGCGAGTCACTCATTCACACAGATCGCCCTGTTCCCAAGATCAGTAAAAAACCAGAGGATGAGATCCTGGAATAGCGAAGTGTCCTACTTCATCTATTTAATCTAAATTTCATACATTATATACATATGCGTTTTATTAGATCTTACCAAATCTTACCATGGTTTTAATTCTCGAGAAAACATTTAAGACACCCCACTGTTTGGACAATGGATCAGCTAGTGAAAGTTAACTAATAGACACAAAACCAGCTTAATTCTCAGTTTAGTTAATTTTTATTTTAAAATGTTAGATCTCCTAGCATGACCTTAGTTTAATAAAACTTTTGGTTCAATTCAATTAAACATTTTATTTATCACCTAAAGAAAGAGAAAAATGAGTTTAAACAGTTTACATTTATTAGCATAATAGTTCAGAAAAATAAGTCAAATACGAATTATCAATCTTCTCGGCAATGGAAATCAGGGTTAAAACAGCAGAGTTCCCAAAAACAGCCTCTCTATTCTTTCTCGATGTTCAGCACCCATCAGGACTCGGATCCCGTCAAAGTTAAAGTCAGGGACATTTCAAAGTCTTTGCACCAAGGAAAATCGATCAGTCCGGCAGCATGTCGTAGTGGGAAAAGTAATTTAAAAGCAAGCTCTCTTCTCTTTTCCAAACGACCTCTTTTATACCCTTTTTTCCCTAACTATCTAGCTTAAATTTGAAACATTTAGGGTCCACACTCAATTCTCATTGGTCCATTCAAGGGGTGGATGAGGATAACCTCATCTCCTCATTGTCCATATTTCCTCCTAGTCATAGTTCTAAGCACAATAAAGTTCAGATTGTTTTTTATTGCATTCTTTCACCCTTGTCCTTTAACTTGTCAGTTTGCTGAACTTTCCCAGGCTCACAACATGGACATCTTAACTTGGCACCATTCTGCTCTTCAAGCCACGCTGACCTTGACACCAGCCGCACAGGCACAGACCGCTTGCACATTTCTTGAGCGCAGTCGCGCATGCGTAGAAAGACATTCTCTTGGAGTCTCGCAACCCTCCATGTTTTACTAGACCGCCTGGCCCATAGCGGGAACTATCATAGAAACAAACACAATTAAACGTTAGATTTCGAAGTAAAGTCCTTCTGTTTACCTCCCCCATTCTAAGTTTACCCTGTTAGTGGTTACCTAGCTTGGAAGTCACATATATGCGTTGTTTTCTTACCATTCTCTGTTATTTCTGCCACAATTATACTTTTAAGAAGCATACATGCATAACCTTTCATTAGATTATAGCATTTCCGCATTATATTAGTAAAACAGTTTCACATAATTAATGTATTACGGTTTGCTACACAAGCAAATTAGTATCCCATGTGTATTTATGTATGTGCTTTCTATTCTATGTTAGTTAATTCACAAACACACAATTAATACATATTACCATTATGGGAAGGTGACTTCACGAGGGGTATACACATTTTTTTGTTTTCACCCTCGCACCATCAACTCCCGCCTTTGGTGATTTATCACCAAATAACACCCAACATTTTTCATAACATTTTCAAAACATGTTTCAAGCTCTTTTCAATTAGTATGGTTTACACTTTGGTATCTTCCATTTTCTTTCTATCTTGATACAATTTCTCTTTAAACTCTTCCATTTCAGTGTCCCCCATTTCACGTTCTCTTCCTTTGCTTTCTTCAATTTTCTTTTTGATAGACTTTTTAAGGTTTCTTCTTTTTCTAAGTTTACAACCTAATCTTAAAACTAAGAATATTACTATCATTATTGTTACTGGAATTAATACTTTCCCTATTATTGATCTACCAATTTCATAAAACCATTTCTTAACAGCTGAAAAACTCTTACCAAGTTTCTCAAGAACACCCTCAACCTCCAGTGGTATAATTTCTTTATGCAATTCTGTAAGGTTTGTAATATACCTTTCAATGTTTTAACTTTTGTCAGGAATATACTTACAACAGTGATGTACCTTTAAAATTTCACAGACTCCTCCCTCTTTTGCTAAGATCATATCAAGAGCAAGTCGATTTTGCATCACCAGAGCTCTCATAGCGTAGCATAGTAGCATAGCATAGTGGGAGAGGTGTGGCGCCGTGGCCAGGGCGACTGACGCTGGAATCTGGGGACCACGGTTCGATCCCCGGCGGCAGGTTAGCCCAGCACCATGTGACTCTGGGCAATAGCTCGCTTAATCTTCCCGACGGCCCCCAGCGCCTAGAGACCCTTACGGGTGATTGTGCGCTTTACAAATGTGGACTTTACTTTATAGCAACCATTTCTGTGTTTACCAATAAAAATCCCCCTGCAGTGTCTGTCGATAAACGATCTACTATCGTTGACAACTTCCAAATTCTATTTGCATTAAAAGATATACCCACTGCTGTTATCAATGCTCCAAAACCAACACCTATTATTTCTATCACACTTCCCCTTCTTCTACGACTTAAAGGTTTACCTATCTCATGAATTCCATTAGTTCCTCTATCTACATGGAACATTTTCGGAA
This sequence comes from Lissotriton helveticus, assembly GCF_964261635.1. Classification (NCBI taxonomy): domain Eukaryota; kingdom Metazoa; phylum Chordata; class Amphibia; order Caudata; family Salamandridae; genus Lissotriton; species Lissotriton helveticus. The sequence continues at coordinate 322,274,785 of NC_136069.1, forward strand.
AGACCAGGCCTATATAGCAGGACCCATGCCAGTGATCAGGCAATCTATAATAAGCTTTGTTCCCGCACAAGAAATAGATACCAGGAAAAACTGGATCATTACCTCCTTTAAATCCCCAACCCCCTATTATAATATATGTATCTTCACATTGACTCGCTCCCACAAAATAATTACCATACACAGTGTTGTTTCTTCTAATACATTGCTTCCCTAATAGTGGAGTATCTATATTTATGGCCACATTCACATTATGTCCCTCAATATTGTCATCCTCAAATATCCATATTGTAGATTTAGATTTCTTTGCATTTTCTTTTCTTTTATATTGGATTCTCCTTTCCTCTACCATGTCCAAAAAAGCGTTATCCTCTTTTCTCATTTTACAAGTCAAATTATGTTTGAACGCATAATCATAGGTCAGTTCTTGTGTTTCCAGAAAATACTCTCCCAAAACCTTCACAGGTTTGATTCTGTTTAGTTCAGCTACGACTTTCAAATTTGCAAAAACATCATCCAAATTTGAATAATAGTACTCGAATTTACCAGTTTTATAAAACAAACTAGTTAACACACTACAGGTAACCCCATATGTTAATGGAGGTGGTGATATGTCACACCCTCTGATACAGAGGCAGGTAATTTCACACGAACATAACAATCACTGGCATCCATAGTTCTCACATATTCAGACAATAACTTCGAAAATGTGTTTCTAGATTAGTCACTAATGGAATTATCTTGATGTACTTCTGGTTTGTATACGTGTTTCATTTCACCCTTTGACTCATAGGCCTTTACTTTCATACTCTCATTTGCCTTTGCTTTTTCTAAATCAGGCCTGAGCGGAATCACAATAGCTAATATCAACCATACCAACATTAATTACCCTGTGCATATTAACCACATTCTACACCATTTTCTAAAAATTGTACATTTCGATCTTTGTACATCATTAGTAGCCATATTTTCTTTTTTTTTTACACCTTGCATTTATCACAATCTTTTCTGGCCTTATAGGTCTCTTTCAAATCCTTTTGCACCTAAAAAAGTGTCCTCATCAAAAAATCAACAATCTTGTTCCTTTCACCTTTTTATATCTATCTTTGGTTTCCCAGTTTAGGTACTCTTTTGTCTCTTTTAAGTTTCAGTTCATTCACTTTCTTTTTCCTCACTTTGATGTTCCAAGTTCTCTTGAGTGCTATTGACTTCCTTTATTGGAGGCAGTGCAACATATGACCATTCAGGTGACTTGTATTTTTGATTTGGTCTCCTTACTCTTTTTGGCCTTTGCAAAATCTCTCTTTTCTCCCAACTAATCCTTCTGACTGATTATTTTATTTACTTGATCTTCTTGAACTTTAGCCAGTTAACCAGTTTGAATTTCAGTCCATCATTTCCCTAAGGCAAAATATCTCCTTTACATGGTCTTTTGTTTTCAGGTTCGACAGTACCACGTTCCACTCTCCAAGCTCTCTTTCTTGAGCTCCTCCTTAATTGAGTTTCATCCTCACTGTCATTAGGCTCAGTTTCAGATTTCTCATCAGTTTCCTTTATGGTGAACTTTATAATGTCTGTTTCATTGACTGAATCTGTTTTTTCTTTTGTCAGTTCTTTCAGTCTGTTAGGAACCTCTCCATAGCTGGTACTTGGAAGCTCATCCTTATCGTGAGTTGTTTCCTTTTCACCAGTTTCAAGATTTACGTTCCTGCTTCCAGAGCTTTCAAACTGTCCTTCAGCACTTGTCTGTCTACCAGGTTTATCTTTATTTTGATCAGTGTTCACATTGGTATCAGGCCTTGCCAGATCTCGACTTTCAGGTCGATCTTCAGAATCTGGTACTTTAATTACTTCACATTCTCCTTCAAATGCAGAGCTTGTATTTGATATTTCCAGATGTCGACAAACAGGTCGAGCTTCAGTATCTGGAATTCTGTCTGGTTCAGCTTCAGAATCTGAGTCAGTTGTGCTTTCTGCTTCTTCTAGTGGATTCTCAGGCTCAGGTACACGGATTGTGTGGCTGGCATGTACCCATCTCTTTACTCCAGCACACTTAACTGCAGTGGTGCTAACCAGAAGGACGTGTCTTGGTTTCTGCCAACGAGGAACTAGACAGTTTCTTCTCCTGTGTACTTTTATCCAAACTCAATCTCCAGGGACTAGATCATGAGCTGGATGTTTCTCTTTTGAGTTTGCCTCAGTTCCCACCTGATGGAACACAGAAGTTACCACGTCAGACAGGTTCTTGCAGTAATCCAGTATGATATCATCATTAATAGTCAACAATTTATCAACTGGCACAAATGCTTGCCTCATCACTCTTCCCATCAGAATCTCATGAGGACTCAATCCTGTCTTTTATCAGGTGTACTCCTTAGGGACATCAGAACAAGTGGCAAAGCATCGGGCCATTTCAGTCCAATGGCCAAACACATTTTTGCAATTCTGTCCATTTACCAGCTCAACTACCCCAGAAGCCTCTGGTCTGTAAGCACAATGTAATTTCGGACAAATGTCCAGTGCCTCACAAATCATCTGTATTAACTCCTTCTGAAAATGAGTTCCTCGGTCACTCTCAATTGTTATTGGGAAACCAAAACGTGGAATGATCTCTCTTAACAATAGTTTTGCGGCAGTCACTCCATCATTTCGTCTGGTAGGGAAGGCCTCCACCCACCGGGAAAACAGGCAAATAATCACAAGCACATATCAAAGCCTATTACAGGGTGGCAATTCAGTGACTGCATTCTTGTAAATGGACCTCCCTCCCGTCCTATGGTTCCCAAACTCACAACTGTTTTCCTTCTTGGGTTTATCTGCTGACATACAAGATATCACTTAGAAAGGCTCTCAACGATCTTCCTGAATTTGAGATTGTACCAGGTTTGCCTAAACAGTCTTATCATCGCAGTCTTATCGTCTTACCTGACCATGGTACATTCGGGACATGTTAGAGATCATGCTACCAGGCATTACTGGTCTTTCATCTTTGTAAACAAAAATGTCATCCTCCTCGCTTTGTCTACATCATGCTTTTAACCAAATGTCTTTTTCTTCCTCACTTGCTTCTTCTTGCATTTGTTTTACCTCCTGCCAAGTCTCTCAACCACTGTTGTTAACATTAAAGGACTTGAAACATGTTCCTCTTTTCTGTCCCGATTTATAGATGAAAGATTTTAGAACAGTTTTAAGCAATAGAGTCAACAAAGTGGTTGACTCTGGTGACATAATCATCTCCTTCCTTGTGAGCTGCACATTTCACAACAGCAACTTTCTCAGGTAACTGGATTGCATCAATCAACATTTTCACAAAAACTCAGCATTTCTGATGGGGGATCCTGCAGAAGTTAAATAACCTCTTTGGGATCACAATTGACCTTAGTCATGGACAACCCCAAAGCCATACTGACTGTCAGTCACTATGGTAACTCTGATTTCTTTTCCCAGTTCACATGCTCGAATCAAAGCAATCAGCTCCGCGACTTGAGCAGTATGAATTTCTTTCAGACAAGATGCTTCCAGGACATCTGCCACTGTACATACAGCATATGCAGCATTCAGAGCACCCTCATCTGTTGTCAAGCATGAACCACCTACAAACATTACATAAACAGATTTAGGTAATGGCTCATCCTTAATGACAGATCTTGATTTGGTACAATACTCAAGAACATCCAAACACTTATGATCAACTTCATTTTTCACTTCCACATCTATGGAAGTGTGGCTCACTGGTTAGAGGCAGCAGACCTGTAAGCAGAGAATGGCCCGGGACCAGGGTTCGATTCCCGACACGGCAGGGTCGTGGACCAGGGTCAGCGGACTCGATAATTCTCACCTCGGTGCCTACTCTAGTCAGAAACCACACTCGGCAACTCTGGGCATCAGCTTGCCTCATCTTCACAACGGCCCCCCCAGACCGCCAGGGATGCTTGGTCGCACCTTAGAGATACCCATCAGGGACCATCTCTCAGGGTGAGCCAGGACGGGTTCCCCAGCGGTCGAAGCGTGGAGATACTCCTCCGGGAGTCGATTCCTAGCGCTATATAAACCCGCAATTAAATTAAATTAAATTAAATGGCGTCAGGTAGCAATGTAGAAGGATTCACATTTACACATCGTGTTATTGTCCCATTATCTGCACCCAGAATTACCTTTTCATACTTTGTCATCCTGCTATTTGTAAGGAACTGTGTTTTAGTCCTAGTGAGGTGAATTTCCACTGAATGAGGTACATATACCTTCACCGGATATCCCATCACTGTGCCTTCACTCTGTTCCAAACTCATACTTGTAGCAGCTACTGCTTTCAGACATCCTGGCAATGCCTTGGAAACTGGATCAAATACAGCTCAGAAGTATGCAATTGGCTTTCTCAATTTCCCATGTCTCTGAATTAGAACTGATAATGCACATCCCTCTCGTTCACTGCAATACAGTTCAAACTCTTTCTCATAATCAGGCATAGCCAATGCTGGTGCTTCACACAGACTGGTTTTCAGTTGTTCAAAGGCCTCTATTTCTGTCTTTTTTAGCACTATGGGGTCTTTTACATCTGCTCTTGTCAGTCTCTGCAATGGCTTTGCTATCAGGGAAAATCCACTGATCCATAGTCGACAATAACCTACCATTCCTAGGAACATTCTCACCTGTTTCTGAGTTTTAGGAGGTTTCATTCCCTGTATCATTCTGATTCTTTCTATGGTGACTTGTCTTACCCCTTGGGCAATTTTGTGACATAGATACTGCACTTCTTTCTGACAGAATTGTAATTTTGATGGTGACATCTTATGTCCTCCTTCTGCCAAATGGTTCAGTAATGCGATATTATCTGAAACACATGGATCTTTGGTTCTTGATGTAACCAATAGGTCATCAATATATTGAACCAATGGTGAATTTCCATGCATGTTCAAACTTTCCAATGACTTCTTTAACAGCTGAGTAAACACGGAGGAACTCTCAGTATAACCCTTAGGAATTCGGCACCATGCTAAAATACGGTCCCCAATGCGGAATGCAAATATTGGCTGACTATCAGGGTGTAATGGAACTGTAAAGAACGCATTACATGGGTCAATAACTGTATACCATTCTGCTTCATGTGGAATTTGGTACTGGATCACTGCTGGATTTGACACAACAGGACAGCATGGGACAACAATTTTATTAACTTTTCGTAATCCTGTACTATCCTAAATGTTCTGTTAGGCTTTTTCTATCCCATTAGAGGTGAATTACATGGACTGCTTATTATTTTTCTCAAAATTCCTTGTTTAATCGTTTTGTTTATCACAGGACTTATTCCTTCAATTATTTCTGTTGTCAATTTATACTGAGGAATATTTGGGTAGCTCACTCCTTCTTTTACAGATACTTTTACAGGATCCACACCTTTCATTAATCCAATATCTTCTCCTGTGAAATCCCACACGTTGACTGTCTTTTTTAATTCGCCAGGTATCTTTCCTTTGTCAAATACAGGAAACATGCTATTTTGCTCTGAATCTTTCATTGACATGGTCATTTTATACAATCTATCTTCATCTGGAGTTTGGAGTTCAATGCCATCTGGTGAACAATAAATGGTACAGTTCATCTTGCACAGTATGTCCCTACCAAGAAGGTTAACTGGACTACTATCACATACTACAAATCGATGCATATCTTTGAAATTGTCAATTTCAAACTCAACTGGTTCAGTAAGGGATGTTTTAATCTGCCTATTCGGTACACCTACTACTTGGATAAAGTCTCCTGAGAGAGGAAGATTTTGAACTTCTACTGATCTAACAGTAGAACGGGTAGCACCTGTGTCCACTAGGAAATTGACATTTACACGATTCACCTTTCCATTCACAAAAGGACCAGAATTATCTACCTCTAGAGTTGCGCCAAGTATGCGCTCTTCTCCCTCTCCTAGGCACCGTCAATAACTCTCATCTGACTCACTCCCATCTTCCTTCATCCAATACTGTGGACTCACATTCACTCGAGGTGATCTTGTTACCTGCTCTCCTCCGAAGAATCCTGTCTCTGCACTGTATTTCTGTAGATTTACACTTGGTTACAATCAATACCTTGCAAAAACATGTCACGACTCTTGAAACGCTCACTCGGGGATTTGCTACATGTGTTGAGGGGGAAACGTCGTTTACAACGCGGTGTTTACACCGCAGTGCCTTTATAGCGCTGCCATTACAACGCAAGTCGTTACTACGACTTGCGCTGGATGGCGCTGTTGGGCAAGGAATGTTGTAATTTTATATTCCAACACCTTCCCTACTGTTACGTGGACTGGAGTTGGAATATAAAATTATAAGATTCCAAAATCCGTGCCCTCCAACGCGAGTCGTTGTAACGACTTGCGTTGTAAAAACAGCGTTGTCAAGTACCGCGATCTTTTAGATCGCGTTGTACTGACATACATCCGTGTTGAGGATGCGGAGGGGAGAGCACGCCCCAATAACCTACGCTTTGTGGAATTTCTGGAGGGGTGTGAGGGCACCGACATGTGCAAATTGCTGGAATGCTGACTCAAGTCATGGATCCCTGATGGGTAGTTATCCCTATGCTTCATCTTAGAACACGCTAATTGGGCCCTCGCCACCCGGCCACGCCGGGTGCCCGTCCTCGGCCTATAATCGCACAGATACTAAACTATCACAATGGAGACATCATCTTGCGGCAGGCCCAGGTGCAGAAGTTCCTTACGTATTATACCCATCTCATCATGATCTTCCCGGACTACACCAAACTTGTTCAACAGCAGAGACAGTCCTTTACAGTTGCAAAAGCACGTCTTTGAGAACTACAAATCACCTACACGTTACTCTTCCCAGCCCGACTCAGAATCAATTATAAAAACAGCCACATATTTTTTGATACTCCGGAGGAGGTCTTCCAATGGGCAGATTAATTTTGATCAGTCAATCCCCACACACCACCGCCCTGTGACTCCGATTCCTCCTCAGGGGATCCGCGTATGCACCAAGACCAAAATAAAAAAGATAAACGACGACACAGGTTGTGATCCACCTGGTGATCTTGCTTCCACGGTGACAAGAAAACGAAGACACAGGGCAAATGATACATGCTCATCCTTCAATGGACAGCTTATGTTACATCAGGAAATGAACAATTGAGTCAGACTAACATCAACTTTCACCGGCATTAAGAAAGGCTACATATTTGAGAATATGTAGCCTTTCTACACCGCGGGCACCCAATCTCTTGTTGTTGGGGGCTGCGGGGGAAGCCCCAATACCCCTTATCCATGCTGGTTCCCCTACTCCAGCGGGAGACAGCATTGGTCCCGAATATGGGGAGTAACAAATAATGCTGCTTCCTGCATGCGGGGGCAATTTCTTTATTTGTTTCCTTGCCCTCATCACTGCAGGCTTGGAAACAGATGGAGACTTTACTCCCAGCATGTGCAAGCATTTATCCTGCTCCTGCCCCCTGAGAGCGGACTTACTGTTTGCTATCACTTAGCAGGAGCATTAAATTGCTCATGCCAAGCGAGAGCAAAAAGAGGTTTACCTGCCTGCACTAGTGCAGGCAGGGAAACCGCTATGCTCCAAGAGTAGTCACCCCTGGACATGGCAGGGAATCAGATGGACACTCCACTCCCAGCATGCACAAGCATTTATCCTGCTCCTGCCCCCTGAGAGCAGACTTACTGTCTGCTCTCACTTGGTGGGAGCATTAAATTGCTCATGCCAAGCGAGAGCAAAAAGAGGTTTACCTGCCTGCAGGAAACTGCTATGCCCCCAGGGTGGGCACTCCTAGACAGGGCAGGAGCCCGGCTTTGGAGGATGGGGTCCCCAGGGCTATTAATGGGTCGGGGGGCCTTGCAGCCTCCTCTCTTTTCATTGCACAGCTCGGCCCTGGGGTCCATCCCTCTATTTGTGAATGGCCGGGACCCGGAACTGTAGATGGCCCATGGATGTGGACCCATACCCGCCCCTCCACTGTTTGTATATAACTAGACCCCAGAGGGTGGCGGTCCCCGAGGACAAAATCAGCCCGAAGAGGGGGGCTGCATGTCCCCCCACCCCTTATTCATATGTGGCAGGCCCTGGGGGGGGGGCTGTAGTCCCTTGACCCGAAAACATCCCGGGAGGTGGGACCCCACAGCCCCATCCCTCCTTCTATTTACCACGGCCCTGAGGGACGGGGTTCCCAGGGTCTAAATCAGCCTAAGGAGAGGGGGGCAAGTGCGAGTCCCAAGATGGCTGCCAACACTTCCTGGTTGAAGTGTTAGTAGCAAATCAGATCTCATTTTGAGATTTCTGGGATCTTCCACATTCCTAGATGTCTATCAATCTTTTCCCTTTAATGATTCCAAAACTACTGAGTGGATTTACACCAAATTACACAAAGGTCACATTCTGCACCAAGATCTACCTTTATGCCAAATTTGGTGTAATTCCGTTCAGCCCTTTTAACCTGTAGTCGTGTCTAAAATCCCTATAGAAATTTGCATTGGGAAAACATGTTTTGAAACCCCTCTATTTTCTTGGCCCCGCTTGACGATTTCCCTGACATTTCCTACACAGTAGCTGAAGCTAGTTGCGTATTATTTTTGAAAATGTTGTGAAGATTCATCAAACAGCAACAAAGTTATTGACACATCTAAGAAAGTTTTGCCTATGGAAGCTAAGTAATAACTAAATCTACCTACTAGCTACACACAAGGATTCATACAGTCACACAGCCTCTCATATAATATATGTTAGAAGCAGTATCACTCCGTAGTAGTGCACCTTGTATACTAATTTACCTTTTGTAGTAGGTTAGTATACATTTTTAACAATCATTAACTCCTAGAAAATGCTTACACTTACTGGAGGATGTCATCAGTGATGTCATCTGTGATGTCACTGACCATGTGTGAGAAAATGGGGTTCTTTTGAAGTACCCCCCCTCCACCTTTTGTCTGGCTTTGATGCAACTTGGAAGGTTCCCATTGTCAGTATTATTCCCTATAAGCAAACTCCCAATTGGTACTTCTGCCCCCTGTAAGTCCCTAGTAACCTGCAGAAGCAGGCCCCTTTGAACCCCCTCACTTGAACAATGATGCCAATGTGGTGTTTATTGTACCTTGTACCCAGAGATGCCCTCTGAATCCCTACCAACCCTGGTGTGGTCTCTGACCGGCTGTAGGCAGCCAGCCACCCCCAGACATGTTACTGGACCCCTGGGTAGAGAGACCCTGCTCTCTGGGAACAGAAACAATGCCCAACCTGGGCAAAGGAGTCATTCCTCCTCCCCCAGGAAGGGCCAGCATTCGAACAAGGGAAGCTTCAAAGGCCTACCACCTCTGTAATGTGACCACCAGCCGCTGCTGCTAGCAGCAGAAGTCAGCCCCTGGTGTATACCCCCCACTTTATATGGGAAAACTGTTAGGAAAATTCAAAAAGATAGGAAGAGTGCCGACCTCTACCATCCCCACCCCTGAGGTGTGGGGGAAGTGAGGTGAAGCACACTTTTCAGTCACCGTCATCTTGAGGATGGAGCTACCCCTCCAATCAGGGCTAGGCCTATGCCCCCTCCCAGAGGAGGGTGGCATAATAGAGTGTGTGTCACCCCAGGTGTGGTGCCCATTGGCCCTTCCTGTTACTCCCCTAAAACACCTCCTACATTTAGTATTTAGGTGGCTCCCTAGACCTGGACCCCAGATCTGTGACGACCTAAGAAGCAAGAAGACACCCTGCTACAAAAGCCAGAAGACAACAACTGCCTTGGTCCCAGACCTACAGGCCTGTCTCCAGCTTCTACGAAACCTGTCTTGCAGCACAACCTCCAAAACCCCTGGGAGGACTGTTGCCTTGAATAAAGATTCCAATCTCCCGAGGACAGCAGATCTGTCTGAGAAGAACTAAACTCCAAGAACCGCCACAGGGAGGACCGACCATGGTCGACACATCTCCCTGCTGCACAAGAACTCCAAGAACCGACACAGTGGAAGACCGACACTGGTGCCCTCGGCTGACGTCTGAGTGACATGTGGGTGATTAGTCTGAATGAGAGCGGACTTACGTTATTTACAGGGTGCCGCTCGTAGTCGGAATCAGGACTTTGCCGACTTGCTGCCCAGATTGGAGGAGTATCGCGCTTTGGAACAGGGGACCCCACCGGAGACCGGGACTGCGAGGCCCACCAGGCTGTGCGTCTGAAGATCGTGCATACCTGCCGCCTCTTCCCGGGTCTCCTCCCCTCTGTTTGCCAAACCCACTGGCCCTTTAAAGATGACTCGCGGCCCCCGCTTCGCGGGAGCCGCTCGTAGTCGGAATCAGGACTTTGCCGACTTGCTGCCCAGATTAGAGGAGTATCGCGCTTTGGATCAGGGGACCCCACCGGAGACCGGGACTGCGAGGCCCACCAGGCTGTGCGTCTGAAGATCGTGCACACCTGCCGCCTCTTCCCGGGTCTCCTCCCCTCTGTTTGCCAAACCCACTGGCCCTTTAAAGACGACTCGCGGCCCCCGCTTCGCGGGAGCCGCTCGTAGTCGGAATCAGGACTTTGTCGACTTGCTGCCCAGATTGGAGGAGTATCGCGCTTTGGATCAGGGGACCCCACCGGAGACCGGAAATGCGAGGCCCACCAGGCTGTGCGTCTGAAGATCGTGCACACCTGCCGCCTCTTCCCGGGTCTCCTCCCCTCTGTTTGCCAAACCCACTGGCCCTTTAAAGACGACTCGCGGCCCCCTCTTCGCGGGAGCCGCTCGTAGTCGGAATCAGGACTTTGCCGACTTGCTGCCGAGATTGGAGGAGTATCGCGCTTTGGATCAGCGGACCCCACCGGAGACCGGGACTGCAAGGCCCACCAGGCTGTGCGTCTGAAGATCGTGCACACCTGCCGCCTCATCCCGGGTCTCCTCCCCTCTGTTTGCCAAACCCACTGGCCCTTTAAAGACGACTCGCGGCCCCCGCTTCGCGGGAGCTGCTCGTAGTCGGAATCAGGACTTTGCCGACTTGCTGCCCAGATTGGAGGAGTATCGCGCTTTGGATCAGGGGACCCCGCCGGAGACCGGGACTGCGAGGCCCACCAGGCTGTGCGTCTCAAGATAGTGCACACCTGCCGCCTCTTCCCGGGTCTCCTCCCCTCTGTTTGCCAAACCCACTGGCCCTTTAAAGACGACTCGCGGCCCCCGCTTCGCGGGAGCCGCTTGTAGTCGGAATCAGGACTTTGCCGACTTGCTGCCCAGATTGGAGGAGTATCGCGCTTTGGATCAGGGGACCCCACCGGAGACGGGACTGCGAGGCCCACCAGGCTGTGCGTCTGAAGATCGTGCACACCTGCCGCCTCTTCCCGGGTCTCCTCCCCTCTGTTTGCCAAACCCACTGGCCCTTTAAAGAGGACTCGCAGCCCCCGCTTCGGGGGAGCCGCTCGTAGTCGGAATCAGGACTTTGCCGACTTGCTGCCCAGATTGGAGGAGTATCGCGCTTTGGATCAGGGGACCCCACCGGAGACCGGGACTGCGAGGCCCACCAGGCTGTGCGTCTGAAGATCGTGCACACCTGCTGCCTCTTCCCGGGTCTCCTTCCCTCTGTTTGCCAAACCCACTGGCCCTTTATAGACGACTCGCGGCCCCCGCTTCGCGGGAGCCGCTCGTAGTCGGAATCAGGACTTTGCCGACTTGCTGCCCAGATTGGAGGAGTATCGCGCTTTGGATCAGGGGACCCCACCGGAGACCGGGACTTCGAGGCCCACCAGGCTGTGTGTCTGAAGATCGTGCACACCTGCCGCCTCTTCCCGGGTCTCCTCCCCTCTGTTTGCCAAACCCACTGGCCCTTTAAAGACGACTCGCGGCCCCCGCTTCGCGGGAGCCGCTCGTAGTCGGAATCAGGACTTTGCCGATTTGCTGCCCAGATTGGAGGAGTATCGCGCTTTGGATCAGGGGACCCCACCGGAGACCGGGACTGCGAGGCCCACCAGGCTGTGTGTCTGAAGATCGTGCACACCTGCCGCCTCTTCCCGGGTCTCCTCCCCTCTGTTTGCCAAACCCACTGGCCCTTTAAATACGACTAGCGGCCCCCGCTTCGCGGGAGCCGCTCGTAGTCGGAATCAGGACTTTGCCGACTTGCTGCCCAGATTGGAGGAGTATCGCGCTTTGGATCAGGGGACCCCACCGGAGACCGGGACTGCGAGGCCCACCAGGCTGTGCGTCTGAAGATCGTGCACACCTGCCGCCTCTTCCCGGGTCTCCTCCCCTTCAGCCTGTGCTCCATATCAAAGGTGACTCTCCTACGCGTGAGCGGGACGCGTGTGCGGGACGAAGGCCGGGACGAAGCCCGGACAAAGGGCGGACCCTCTGAGGCCCTCCGAGGCTCGAGGAGGCTGGTCTGGGCTCCTCCCCCTGCTGTGTGCCCCATTAAGCCCCCTTAGCACTGCTTGTGTCATTTTGGCGTCACCCTCTTATTTTGTGTATTGGATCACTATTTTGTATTAACCATTTTAAAGCTGCCAATAGGGTTTAACCCCATTTTATCTTTTGTACGCCATTGTTCCCTATTTTAACTTTACCATAAGATGTCTTTATCTACTCCGAAATCTGCAGTAGATGGGGGTGCTAAAAGGGGGACTTTGGACAGTTTTGTTATCAGGGCGGTCCCTTTGGTTGATAGGGATATAACCCTAGCTGAGCGACGCGCGGAAAGGCGCCGCTCTATTGAGCACATCAAGAGCAAAAGGACTTCACTGGGCCCTACTCTTACAGGATTGCCTTTGTTAGATGATAGCTCAGAGGGACCAAAGAGCCCTGAACCTCAGCTGGATTCTAGTATCCCTTTGTTACTTCAGGTTAGAGCTACTCCCCCAGAACTCCCTGTTGCTTCTAATCCCAACCCTGTTATCAATCTCTCCGGCTTGCTGGATAGCATTATTGATGAGGTGCAACTAACGACAGACACTCTGCTTGTAGCGGCTGAGGCAGTCTCAAAGTCCAATATTCAGACTGCAGCTGTGGAAGTAGAACGATGTCATGGACCTCCCCCTAGGAAAAGGAGAAGAAAGGGCCCAGGTACTCCCAGAAATAAGGTTATGCCCTCCCCCCGAAATAAGAAGTCCGCCCATTTTCCTATAGGATCATCCTCCCCGGTTGTCATTTCCACCCAACCCTCGTATTCCTTAGATCAGGAGGTATCAGACTTACTGGGGGCTATAGAAAAACTGATTAGGTCATTCACCTTGCCATTAGTAGAGAGACTCAAGAGGATAACGGCTCAGCTGGAAGACTTAGAGAAGGCCTCTAGGGCTCCCATAGTGAGTCCTACGGGATTAGGTTGGTTATTTCCAGCCCGTACATCTACCACTGTACCTTTGGTCCATGCATCTCGGATCTTGGACAAATCCAAAAAATACCTAAAAAGTACCACGTCCCAGGCTACTGTAGTCTCAAGGCAAGATATTACTAGGATGGACAAGGTCGCTACGGGGGGTGTGACATCCAATTGCCCATCGACCAAACTTATGGGTGTAGATCCTATTGTAAGACCTTACACCTCCAAAAGACATATGGTCAATTTGCCCCCCCGAAGCTGCCCCTTTCGTGGTAATCCTTACTGGAGTCCCAGCCCTGGAGGCGGGCAAGAGGGAAGACCAGGTTCAGCTTAAAAAAAAAGAATATTTATTGGCTAAAACAGAACCGACCTTTACCCCTCTACCTAAATGGGGAAATTCTAATGGTCCGGCGACTTGCGTGGCTGGGGCCTACCTCAAAAAGTATTTCGGGGGACATTGTCATTATTAGCTTTAAAGATAAAAGGGCCGTTAGTCATATTTTAAACTGGTCCTCCCAAACAATTAGTAGTTCAATTACACCTCGAGAACTGCCTTATTTTTACCCAAGAAGTACGGTATGCCCAGCGACCAATTCTGGGCTGCGGGCACCTGCCTTGCATAGTTTAATTAGGCCAGTGCTGTACCCGCAGGCTAACCGCTGGAGGACCCAGCATATCTATCCTGAGGGGCATCATAGTGCTCTCAGACCTTCATTAGCTTCACAATGGGAAAATTCTACATATCCTGCCTATCCTGGTCCTTGGACTCAGTATTCAAATAATCCCCGTGCTCCTGATGACCTTAGGTCTTTGAACTGTTTTCAAATCCCACTTTATAATCACTATGAAGGCTTAAGAGACCTAGAGGGTGTGGACTGACTGAGTTGTAAATCTGTTGTACCAGTCGTTCCGATAGTTCCCACTCCTACAGATTGCAATGCTAGCGACCCAGTTACTGTTCCCAGGCTGCACCATGTCCCTGCCTCTGCTCCTATCCGTAGCCTAGGCCCTGATCATCCTGAAGTTCCTGAACCTTGTACTGTACGGCTGAACTGTGATCTTCTCGATGGATCAAGTAACAGGGTATCAGCCGCCGAGCATAGGACCCACGGGAAGATCGAGTTTTTATTCTGGAACATTTCAGGGATTAAGGATAGGGCGTTAGATTCTTCTTGGCTGGAATTTGTAAGCCCCTTTGGTTGTTTGTGTTTTCAAGAGACTTGGTCTGTTGAGCCTATTCACCTAAATGGGTATAGAACCTTTCATGCTGCAGCCTTACACTCTAAACGCGGGAGGAATATGGGTGGACTTTGTATTTATGTTTCGAATTTGATGGGTGTGGAGGACATCAAGGTAATTAAGATTGGAAACTGTTACCAGATTTTACTTATTCGGCTGGTCTCCAAGGTTGACATCATTCTGATTAATATTTATAACAATCTGCCTAAGTGCCTTGTTTCAGACCTGGTCTCTACCATGATCAATGACATTCATGGGATTATAACCTCGAAGGGGAGGGACTGCATAATTGTTTGCAGGGGGGATTTCAACCACAATCTGTGTGGACAAGATCGGGGGGATGTGGATTCATAGGGGCGGATGTGGATGTTGTGTCCCCACACTTTTCCCATTTGGATGGGGGTGAATCTTTGAATGACATGCTGGCATCTTTTAATTTGGATTTTGTTAATAGGATGTGCACCCCTTGCGTAGAGTTCAGTGCAACCTTTGTGGGGAGAGGGCTTGGTACTATCATTGATTTTATTGTTGCCTCCGTTAGTCATGCCACCTGGTTTGCGGACTATACTACTCATTCTGTAGGTTTTAGTGATCACCTTCCCCTCTCCTTTGCCATTGTTTTACCACATGTGAAACATGGTTCATTGATTGAAAGACTGTCCTGGCTAAAAATTTGTGATATGCCCAGACAAAATGGTTATGCGATCAAGTGGAATCGGATAGATCCGGAGGCTATGCATACCAAGATAGTTTTTTTTTTTTTTTTTTTTTTTTGTATGTTCTTATATAGCGCTCGAATCACCCGGAGGCATCTCAGCGCTTGCCTTGGGAACCCGTCCTGGCTTTTCCCTGTGAGATAGCCCCTACAGGGCATCCCCAAGGTGAAAGCCAGGCATCCCGCCGCAGGGGGGCCATTGTGGAGATTAAGCAAGCTTAATGCCCAGAGTTGCAGAGTGAGAACCCATGATTAGGGCAGGCACCGGAGCGAGAATTATCGAGTCCGTGGACATTTGAGCTCAAGACCCTGCCGCGTCGGGAATTGAACCCTGGTACCGGGTCTGACTCTGCTCCAGGGTCTGCCTGCTCTAACCAGTGAGCCACACTTCTCCACTAACCAGTGAGCCACACTTCACTCGCCTCAATTGAAAGGTGTCTTGAAGTAGAGACTTCTACTGAAGATATCTTGTCAGCCTTCGAGGTCATTTCACGGACCATTCGTGACAGCCTGTCCCGTCCGGGAAGAGGTCGTAATTCCAGGCCGTTTACTAACTCCTGGTTTGATGCTGCCTGTTCTAGGGCGCATTCTCGCCTCAAAGCTGCGCTACATAACAAGGTTAGGGACCCGGCTGAGGTGGCTATGTGCAGGAAAGCTTATCGTCTAGCACGGATTAACTGTAAGAACAACATCAAAGCCACGGCTTGGAATGATCTGGCCAATGCCGCACAATCCAAGGATAGTGCTCTATTCTGGTGCGCAGTCAATGCACCATTTTTTAATGAAGCTAATAATGCAAGGGTGGAGGTTGCTATCAACGAAAACTCCTGGATTGACTTCTTTTCAGAAGTCTACAACCCGGAGGGGATCTCAAAGTTAGCCGATATAGAGGACATGGACAAGTTGGCATCCCGGACTTTTTGTCTGATTAATTTGGGTTTTTCAGTTGAGGAAGTATTCGCTGCAATTGAGCAGAGTAGGGGGGGGTAAAGCTCCAGGTCTAGATGGGGTTCCTATTGACATTTTTAAACATTCTGCCGACTTATGGTCCCCAATTTTGCAGAGAGTACTGGAGGCAATCTGCGAACGGGGTTCCCCAAGACCTGGTCAGATTCGATTATTGTCCCTATCTTCAAGAAGGGAGATAGGGAGAGCCCTTCCTGTTATCGCCCTATCTCCCTTCTTGATTCTTTTATGAAGATAACAGGGAGGGTTGTCCTGAACCAGCTACTATCTTGGGTAGAAGAGGCAAGAGTGTTGTCTCCGGTCCAGTACGGCTTTTGTGAGGGGAAGGGCACCGTCGAACAGGTCCTGAACTTCACACTTCTACAAGGGAAATATGTTCAGGCTAAGGCGGGCAAACTTTATGCAGCATTCGTAGATCTGAGTGCTGCTTTTGACTGCGTCAAGCACGAGTGCCTGTGGAAGGTGTTAGAAGATCTCAACGTGGAGGAGGCCATTATCTCGTTCCTAAGGCAACTCTACGCAGGGGCAAGGGCCAGGGTGAGATTCGGAACTGGGGGCGAGTGCACCAAGCCCTTCTACGTGAAGCGTGGAGTGAGGCAAGGGTGCGTTCTCGCGCCTCTTCTTTTTAACTTATATACCAACGACCTAGACGACGTTTTGGTGTCTAAAGTTACTGATTCACCTAGAATCAATTCTAAACAAGTGGTATCTCTATTATATGCGGATGATGCCGTCACCATGGCCAGGACAGAGAGAGGTCTGCAGACAGCCCTAGATGTCTATATTCATTTCATGGACTCTAGGGGTCTGAAACTGAATGTAAAAAAAACCTTTGTGATGACGTGCGCTAGGGGTAAAACTGAAGCCTGCAAGTTATTTGCATGCAGGGAGAAAGTGAAGGCAACCAAATCTTTTTCATACTTAGGAGTTGTTCTTGAGGGTGGGGGACATTGGGGTCCGGCTATTAGGAGCAGGACCTTGTCCTTTAAAAAAGCGATTGCAGCACTCATGTCTTTTTCACGCAAGATAGGCAGAAGACCCCCCGAAATTTTACTCAAAATTTATTCGGCCAAATGTGTTAGTACGGCCATATATGGTGCTGGTGTCTGGGGCATCCAAGATACCAGGGAAATTCAAATAGTAGAAAATGCTTTTCTTAGGTTCATTTTAGCGGTACCTTCCAGTCAGTCCGTGTACAACTGTCACGCTGAGCTGGGTGTTCGCCATATCAGTGACCTGATAGCGATGCAACCTCTGTTACTCTGGCATAGGGTTTGGACTGCAGCAGATCTGGAGTTGAACAGAGAGATTATCCGCGATGTTATGGCACTGGACAAATCAAATAAAATAGCTTGGCTAACCTATATTCAAAAGTTTTGCCAAGACATGGGGCACCCGGAGTTCTTTACTGCACCAGAGGGCTTATGTAAGGTCACGAGGAAAGATTTAAAGAACATCTGTTGGTTCCATCTGGAATCTCTGCGGCTCGGGCCGAGCTTAACAAGGGCTCGGTCGTGCGGCATCATATGTTGCTAGTATCTGTTAACATGCAACCCTACTTGAATTGGTGTACAAAGGGATTCAACAGGTTTTTACTTACAAGGTTTAGATTTGACATTTTCTTTCGCCTTGTTTCATTTCCCAAAACTAACGACTGGGCAAAAAAGCTTTGTAAGTGCCCCTGTGATGGGGAGGCCGAACAATCAACCCTCCATGTGATTTGCTTTTGTAAATGTTACTGTAAAGAGAGAGCCCAATGGATCAAACCTCTTCTGAAAAGTAGCGGGACATGGTACCAGTGCCGCCCAGCCTTACTGTACCTTCAGTCGTTACATAATGAACTGAGTGTGGCCACTATGGTTGGCTTTTTAAAAAGTATTTTCAGAAAAAGGAAAAGCTTAATGTGTTCTTCAATCACTGTACCTACAGTTTCTTAATTGTAATGATATATATGTGTTAGGTACTGTTTTATTATGCACAATAGGTATTGATTTCTTGGTGTTGCTGCTTTTATGATTTTAAAATTTTGCTAAAATCGAATAAAGCTTTTCTACTACTACTACTACTACAGTGATCAGAAATAGCAAAAGTGCAGAATGCAGTGCCGCACTACCCAAGTAATTGCCAAAAAAAGACTAGCTTCTCCTTTAAAATAAACTAACAGGAAGGAATGCTGTTTTGCTTTTTTGTGTGACATAGAATGCATTTTCAGAACTCATTTTTATTTGTACTTAAAAAGCAAACCAGAAATCTTTCCTGTTAGTATATTTAAAAAAAATAACCTCCCGTCAAGTGAATGTGTTCTGTTTAGAAAGCGCGTTCATTGAAGCTTTAACAAGATTAGTTATCAAGTGCCCGCCCTCCTCCTATGTTCCGCAGAGACAGCATATGGCAACATCGTGTTAAAGGTAAGGTAGAGAGTACGAGGGAAACATGCTTGAGTTGTAGTTAACGATCTCAGGGCTGCAGAACTCAGTTAATAAGCCGATATTGTGTTGCTGTAACCTTTTACACTTGGTGGTTATTATTTTTGTTGCTGCACTTTCTCTGTACATAATGGGGCAGATGTATCAAGCCTTTTGCGAATCGCAAATGGTTGTTTTGCATGTTTTGGCATGCATCAAACATTCTCAAATTAAGGAATCTCAAAGATTTGCGATTCCTTATTTTCCCATATCATTTAAGGAATCGCAATTTTGCGATTCCTTAAATGCTATGTATGTAGCATTTTTGATTTGCGAATTTTGGTTAAGAAATCGCAAATTACCACCAACTTGTAGTTGATGGTAATTTGGGAAGTCTTTAAAAAATGCACAATTTGGCATTTTTGAAGGTGGCATGTGACGCACACACATGCCCATGGGGCATGTATGTGCGCCATATGCACACACATGTACATTACAGGGGTGCAGCAGGGTGTCTTTGAGACATCCCTGCACCCTTGAAATAATTCTCAAATTGCGATTAGCAAATTGCGAATTCGCAATTTGAGAATTACTTCACAATCATTCCTATGGGCCTCCTGGCCCATAGGAATGCATGGGAAATTATTCCTTATTTGCGAATTCGCAAAATGCAAATTCGCAAATAAAGAAGTTTAAGGAATCGCTAAAAAATAGCGATTTTTTACATACATTCCATTTTGCGAATTCTAAATAGCGATTCCTTAAAAATCGCTATTTAGGAATCGCAAATTGGAATCTTGATACATCTGCCCCTTTGTTATCATAATGTGTTCTTTCCATTATATTATCTCATCATTTGCTTTCTGCTGTTATCAGAAAGGTTTTGAGGTCCTATTACTAGCAAATGTACACCTTATCGTACAAAAAGGATAGCAGGTTCCTGCATATTCAGGACCTAGAATACTTAAAATCACAACTTGGGAGCAAAGCCTCACCCTCTTCTTTACAGAAAAATCAAGTAGACCGACTTCTGTAGGCATGCATTTCTCTGTTGTTTGGCATTAACAATAAAAGCGATTGACTAAAACAAAATATGAGTGCATAACCTCACATTCAGTCGGACTCTGCCTTTATACTGCTGTGTACAGGTTGCCTTCCTTCAGTGCTCTTTAGAAACCACAATGCCACATAAAACCAAAGTATACCACATAGCAACAATCCACATAAATACACACACAATTACAATTAGCATGATTTCACTCAGCGCCACACAGTTTCATGCCACACCAGTCACCCCAACACTTTTCCATTACACACCACATAATATAAATCAACAACACAATAACATAACACACCACACATATACAATCCACACCACACAATTCTGCACCACACCACAAAATTAAGCAGCGCTCGACATATTTAAACTCCACTACATAATGCTCCACCACAATACGATACTACATAATTACTCTCCATAACACACACTCATACTTCACATATTTCCTATACACTAAATACCACATAATTTCTATCCACATAATTACTCTCATAAAACACAATCCCACACCAAATAGTTCCTATACACTAAATGCCACATAGTTTCTATCAACATAATTCCACAGCACAACATACCACATAATTCCACTATAAACCACATACATCCACACCACTGCAAAACAAAAAAGTAAAAAACATTCACATTTACAACTCCAATACCTCCAACTCTTGCAAATGCGAGACGTATTGCATTGCAAATGCTTGTTTAACTAGTAGTCGTGTTTGCAGAGTGGTGGAGAAAGGGGGCGGGGCATCCGACCTGCTCTCCAGCATTCTGCTGTTTTAGACTTACTGGAGGTAACAGGAGGGCTTCTTGGCCTCCAAGGACCCTCAGCAACCAAGAGGACTTCCTCTCCCAACCAGTACTGTGCCAGAAAGTGCATTTGCAGAGTGATGGAGAAAGGGGGCGGGCCTCTGATCAGCTTTTAGCAATTCTGCCGTGTGGGACTTACTGCAGGTAACAGGAGAGCTTGTTGGCCCCCAAGAGCTCTCACCATCCAAGGGGACTTCATCCTCAACCAGTAGTGTGCCAGGAGGGGCATTTGCAAAGTGATGGAGAAAGGGGGCGGGCCTCCGATGGCCTCTCAGGAATCCCAATGTGTAGGTCTTACTGGAGGTAACTGGAGGAGTAGTTGGCACCCAGGAATCCTCAGAAGCCAAGGGGACTTTCTCTCCCAACTACTAATGCTCCAGAAGGTGTGTATGCAAAGTGGTGGTGAAAGGGGGCGGGGCCTCCGGTGACTTGCCTGGACCGGTTTTCTTTTCTTTTATTACGGGAGAAGTAGTATGTGGCCCCCTTTCCCTAGGCCTATTTGGGCCCCTGGTAACTCAATGCCCAGCGGCCAGGCCTCCATAAAATGGGGGATGGGCGTGCGCCCCCCCCCCCCAGGCAGATTTCGGCTTCAGGGACCCCATTCCCTGTGGCCTGGCCTTTCCTTTTGACATTCCGACATTTTTAAAGGGGAGGATGGCCTTAGTAACACACCTAAATAAATGTGATAATGATGCACCAAAATTAGCCAACATGAAAGTTCCAACCTTCATGTTTGATGATTACACCATCTGCTTGGCCAAATCACCCATGGGAATCTAGAGAATACTGAATCAATTTAGTACGTTTTGTCTTGACCGGGGGTTGGAAATCAATGTGTATGGATTTCAACTCTTGTAACTCGAACCGATCAAATCCAACACTGTATGGGGTACCATTAAACAGGTACATTTGTTTGAATATTTATGAGTTACTCTTGATGGGAGTTTGGACTGGGTCCAGCATGTCTCAAAGTGGAGATTAAAATTAGAGCAGCATTTAGGAGGATTGCTAAAGATATATATTGGGGCCTTTATTACAAACCATTCTTTCCGGTCCTACAACTCTACTCCTATCAGGCTTTGGGGGTGGCCTTATGTGGCACAGAGCTTTGGGGTCATAAAAATCTAAAAATTCTAGAACTGGTGGAGAGTCGGAATTTGAGGCAGATGTTGCGCCTACCGGCCAGCACCCCTCTGTCTCCACTAAGGCATGATGCCGCCATTAGACCAATTTCAGGTAAAGCGAGGGTCAGACCATTATTTTTCTGGAGGACACTCGGGGACACCCCCAAATTTACATCTTATCATTGTAGCCTTGAGGAAATCCTCAGACATCCATCTGCAGTCCATTTCCCCTGGATTTAGATACATTAAAGACACACTTTTTGTTTTAGGCCTAGCTAATCTGTGGAAAGATCCTGGGGGAAGTTGTCTCTCTATTTCAGTAAAGAAATTGAAAACACAATTAAGAATTCATAGGCTGGGGGGCTTGGCCACGGCGGCAAGCGTAATGGCCGCTCCGCTGTGAAGCTCCTCTGAGCGGGCGCCCGGAAACTGTGAAAAAGAGATGTAATCCGCAGCCACTTCCAACGCCGGGTGCCAGGACCTGTCTACAGATGACCGCGGACTGCCTGGGTGATCTCTCCGAGCCGCGGGAGTGACCGGACGCGGGGAACACGGCGGAGGGGATCTGAGGCCTCCGGACCTCGGCGCCATCTTCCTTCTGCGCTGGAGCGCCGGGTGAGTGCTGCTCGGCCGTTGGCGGTCGCGGCCCCATTCCTCGCCGTCTTCCCTGCTGGTCTCGCATAGGCGCCGCTGTAGCTGCACGGGCCCCGTTTTCCTGGGTTCCCGGTTCCCAAGCGCGGCTGGAGCCTTCGGCCCGGGTGTGTGAGGGAGCCGGGGCCTCGATCGCGGGCCCATGGGGGACTTTAGGTGGTGACTGCGGGGCCTGGCGGAGGACGGGGAGGACGGGGCGCGCGGCTGCTGGGTGGACTGAGAGCGATCTCCGGTAGTGCACAGCGGCCCCGCCGTGAGACCGCGCTGCGGACCCTACGCAGTCCTGCACTGATACCACACGGTCCCTCCATGTTCATCCACGCTTGAGGTGACGACGGCCCGCGTCAGGGAAGCCTCGGAGACACTCCAGTGTGCCGGCTGTGTCTTGCTATTGCCTCCCTGACCTAGCTCCTCTGGTCTGGGGCCTACCTGCTGGACTGCCGCTCCTTCTATATTGCACAGGCTCTGGTGGCTTTTGGAGATAATCACCCGCCTTACCATTGATCCCTGCTCTCCGCCACTGTCGCAGCGTTTGCGGCCTCACCCGCGTCCTCGACGATGGGGAAAAAGGATCCGGCCCAGAGGACGCTCAATTTTGACAAGGCGCCGCTCCCTGCTGCTGACCCCCCTCCTGGGGCGGCTTCGGGCGTGCAGGGGACACAGGACAGTGGCGATGCAACGTCCATGATGGCTGCCATGATGGGTGAGATGCGTGCTGGCTTCAAGGCACTTGACACTCGCTTTGATAGTCTGGAGAAAAAGTTGTCTGACATTGGCTCCAAGGTGCAGGCCCACGACCGGCACCTCGACTTAGCTGAGTCCAGAATATCGGATTTGGAAGACGGGTCCTCCAAGACTCTGAAACGACTGGAGCGAGTCGAGAAAATTCTTAAGGATGTGGCTATCAAGAACGAGGACTTAGAAGCGCGTAGTCGGCGGAATAACATTCGAATCCTCGGCGTGGCGGAGACAACTGCCACAGGCCGGTTCGACACCTTTGTTCAGAACCTCCTTCTTGAACTGTTCGGCAAGGACACCTTCACGGCTGGCTTTGTGGTGGGAAGAGCACATAGGTCCCTGGGGCCTAAACCACGCACGGGGCAATTGCCCCGACCCATCATTGCCAGAATTATGAATTTTCGAAACCGCGACGCCGCACTCCGAGCTGCACGAGAAATGGGGGAGGTGCGGTGGCAGGGGTCCAAGTTGTCCTTTTTTCCGGACTACACTCTGATGGTGCAAGAGGCGTGGCGGAAATTCACCAGTGTCAAAGCGGCTCTTCGCAATCTCGGCCTGAAGTACAGTATGCTTTACCCAGCCCGTCTGAAGGTGGACGTTCACGGCAGATTCCGCATCTTTGATTCTCCAGCTGAGGCCCAAGACTTCTGTCATACATACAAAAAGGGGCCGGGCTCGGCTTCTGGCTCCAGATCTAACTCTCCACAGCAGCCTGACACACAAGCTAGCGCAGACTTATTTGTAGAAACTGGCCTGGGCTGATTACCTATAGACACTCCGGTCATGGCTTATTGTCTACTTGGAGGGATGGTCCGACGTTGCTGGATTTTCTTACTTGCTACCATCTCGCAACTCGCACTACTGGGTTGCCCGCTCGGGGGCTAGCGTTGCTTCCCCCATGGCGTATGCCTGCATGTTTTGCTCCTTTTTTGGGGGTTTGTTACTTTTAGGTTTGCAGATATGTTTAGTCGTTCTGTATCATTGGCTATTGCTATTCTGCATTGTTGTTCAGAAGTTAGTTGGGTTCTGCCTCTCATCGGGTCCTGGGAGGCTGGGTGGCGGGTGGGGGCGGGGATGTGTGTATTTTTAGTGGCTCTTTTTTTTTTTTATTGCCTGATTGCGAGACCTATGGTATCGACTTGTTAAATGACCACTTCTTGCTTCATTTCTTGACCTGACGTTATGGCCCGGATAGGTTTGCAGACTGGACCTTCTAGTCTGACATTGATGACGTGGAATGTCCGTGGCCTGAATTCCACCCGTAAACGGAAGCAAGTTATGCAATATGCTGAGAGACACAAAGCTGATGTACTTTTTCTACAAGAAACGCATATGGTTCAAGCGGACACAGCCTCCTTTGCAAGGGGTTGGGGTGCCCACAGAGTGTTTTCATGCTACAGTAGATATGCGCGTGGAGTGGCGATCCTGATACATAAACGGATTCCCTTTGTCTACGCAAATAGTAAAATTGATGGTGAGGGCAGGTATGCAATGATCTCTGGGGTGTTGTTTGGTTATAAAATTGCATTTGTGGGGGTCTATGGTCCCAATATTGATTCCCCTGCCTGTTTCAACGACCTATACCTATCACTACTGCACTCCGACATTGACTTACTGGCGCTAGGGGGCGACTTTAATCTGCTGATGGACACTAGTAGAGATAGCACATCTCCCTCACCTGATCGCAAACCGCTTGCCCGTGCAGCAGTGGCGGCTATCTGCTCACATTTCTCACTGATGGATATAGAGGCCAAACGGCACACTGACACCCCTGCCTTTACTCACCACTCCAGTTACCACAACACGAGCACCAGAATTGACAAAAAAACAAAAAAAAAAAAAGAATTCATAGGCTAAACAAGCTCATAGTGTCAATGACGACAGGTACGTTAACTGGTCTTTTTGTAACGTTAAATTACTTTTATTGTACTGTACCATTTCTAGATGATATCAAATCAAAATTGGTCAGGAAACGTTACCTGCACCTTAGACACAGCACTTTGCACTTATAATTCAAGATGGTCGAAGTCAGCTAATCCAGCTTCTATTGGTTGCACATCCTGTGGAAATGAAAAGGAATCCGTGGCCCATGTGTTGATTTTTTGTCCAGCTTATAGTAAAGCAAGGGCCATGTGGATAATTCTAATTCCAATCTGTAGACACCTAGGTACCACCAGGTACATGGAGGTGTATAGAATTTTGCAGACTCATCTGACTGCCTCCTTAGTGTTTGCTGTTTCTAGATACCTATTGAGCATGTGGTATGTCAGGAGGAACATAGAAAATAGAAGCAGTTTCTATACCAAATGAACCTTGAATCTTTTTTTAACTGACATTACCTGTTTGATTTTAAGATTTCATGTCAACTGCTTCAATACTGTTTTAGAGGCTGTTATTTTGGGAAATCCTCTTTTTAGTTTTTCACTTTTTAGACTATGAGCTGTATTTATAGATAATTTTAATATACCACATGTATTGTTCGTAATTTATATATTTTTTGCCTCTTTTGTGGCATTTTACCAAAATTAAGCGTATGAAACATAATAACATCAAATTACAGGCCTTTAAAACGTTACACATCCCTACCACCTTAGCACTAACACACTATGTGAATATTAATTGAGCCCCTCTAACCTAATCTCGTCCAGATGTGTCACAACAATTAGTTACATAAACAACAGTAAACCATAGTGAATTAATGCAATACCACGTGCAAGCAGACGGTCTTTGGAAAAATGTTACAATAGTCTTCTGAATCTATGACGATGGATGAAAAGGGTAAAATTAAAGGTTTTGGATTCGGGGAGGAAAGACTGCCCTCCTCCACTACACAATGGTCCAAGCTTTTTGTCAGATAAAAGCTCAAGTCTGCTTCCTGACCCTAACTGGGAGCAAACGTAACAACAGTGAAAGGTATCTACTTCGCATGCCAAGCATGTAGTAAGTTATTGAGCAGGACTAAGACTTCACCTGCACTAATACCAATAGATAGGTGGTCATTTCTGGACCCATAGAGATGAAAAATAATCTCTAGAAGCATGTTCCTTCTGTAAACTGAATCTAATGTGTCCAGATATCTAGAGTCAATTTCCCTCACGAGCAAAACAATCACAGTGTCAGGATGTATGACCATTTCTACAATCTATTGAGGGACGTTCCACAAAGTGGGTATCTCTCACGGAGGGGTGAGGCGGTCCCATCATTACATCAGGACGAATGTGAGAAGAAATGAACACCCCCCACCCACCATGATTGCTCCCAAATGAACAGTCTTCTTTAGTGGTTCAACAAAACTGTGGAATGCATGATTTTTTAGGATAGCAGTTTCCCTAAGAAGCAAAAGGATTCTCCTCCTGCTTGGAGGTGCCCTAAGCAAAAGTAGGACTTGATTCCTCTAAACTTTTAACTATGGCTCTGGAACAATATAAACTGTCCTAGTGGGAGAA
Organism: Lissotriton helveticus; assembly: GCF_964261635.1. NCBI lineage: Eukaryota > Metazoa > Chordata > Amphibia > Caudata > Salamandridae > Lissotriton > Lissotriton helveticus. The sequence goes on from NC_136069.1 coordinate 322,301,225, forward strand.
GAGTGGGAAGGAAACCCCAAACTTTTCAAATGATGTGAAATATATGCCAACCTCAGGTCTAAGATAGTCCTGTGCATAAAAAGGCCTCCAGGAGCTCAGATACCACTTATGAGTTGGTACGGTAATTTGTGTTTCATCAGAGATACAGATAGAATTATTATGAACAATTGTGACTTTCTTATTCTTCGGTGACAGTACCATATCATAATGAATTCTTCAGTTTTGGGTACAGTGTCCACTTTTCTCAAAATAAACTAATTTACAGTGGCTATAAGTATTGAAAGACATTTTCCCTCTAATTGAAATATACGAAAAGATATGTAGCACTGTCATTAAGGAAGAGTGAATTAAATGTCTTCCAAGCATCTACATACAAACTGTTTAACTGCTCTGGTGGCAACTTCCAGTTCTAGCTCCTGGAAACTTGGACGTATACTATTGAATGCACCGGTGTCAGCTGCAGGATGCTATTTGGCCACCATTTACCCACTGGCCTTGCCCTGTGCTGTTGACTCCCTTTAGGTTCTTGCCCGAGTTGTGCATCATTCAAAAGGTTGAAAATCCCAAAGTCTGAAACAAATTCGCTCCACACATTAATCCATTGTAGGTTATGAAGACAGGTAAAAAAAACATGATCATGTTCTCAAGATTACACATATCAGAGTTTCTGTTTTTATGTGTTGCTCTGCTCAACAGAATTTAATATTTTAGTAGTGAATGTTGGAGACAGGTTTCTCGTTTTCTGCCAAAAAATCTAATAAAAAACAGTGACTGTGCCAGTGTTTTCTACTTGTGTTTATTTCATCACCTAATTAGTAACCAATTACCCTGATAAACATTTCTCCCGCTGCCAACACAGCACAATAAGCATCAAGTGTTATTATTTTCAATACTGAAGCACTTACTATTTTGCATTTTTGCTGGATGAAGCTGTAGTGCTTCTCTAGCGCTAGTGATATCCTATATTTTGTCATGTGCAGTCTAAAACATACTCATCATAGCTGCCAAGGGACCTCGTGTCACTTGCAAGCACTTCAGCTGGGTCTAGCTTTTTACCAGCAGCACTTTAAATGCTACTACCTGCGTATAATGGTAAACTCAAAACTACAAGCATGCAAACTTCTGCTAGCTAATGGAACTGATCCTGTTGAATAACTTACCCAAGAAATAATGAAATCCACCCTTCCAGGAGGCAGCTAGAAGGATGATTGCAGGCGCCAGTTTAGTGGCACATGGATGCAGGGCCGGCTTTAGCACTGGTGGCATCCAGTGTGATAATCTTTTTGGCGCCCCCTCCAATGACCTTCTTTACGGCCTCCCTCACTATCACCCTCCACCAGTGCCCCTCATCTCTCCATAGCCCTTCTCTCACAAACACTTTATTTTGTAAAGCACTGGTTAGGGTTGGCTTTACTAATGAGAATATATTTCTGCCCAAATGAAACCTTTTCAGCAACGTTAGGAATAGTTAATGAAAGACTGGGATAAAAAAACATAACGTCATAACATTTACTATGCAATTTGCATGCAGATCTTTAATGAGAGTTGTAGTCTATGTGCTATATTAAGATTGTAATTTAAGAACCGTAAGCAATAAAGGGATCTCTGTGACAAAAGCAGTAACCCACTGGGCTAACCACATAAAATACAGTTCTGTGATCTGCATAGTACACTTTCTTTCTCCGAAGCTTTATGATGAGTCGAGCTGCCACTGGACAAAACTCCTACCTCTCTCCAGAAGTAACTTTAATTATCAGCGTTATCTTGACATTTTTATTGCTGCCTGAAATCTGCTGGACACACTGGAAATTCTGCAGCAGCTGCTTGTAACCCCATAAGTTATTTCTGAACACAGCGCACCCCCAAGCTCCAAGGCCAGTACCAGGTGCGACAGCACCAGTCGCACCATGCTCAAGTCGGCCGTGTATGAATGGCCAGAAACCGTGACACCCATGTGTGTTTTTTTTTTTATTTTGGACATTTTAAGCAACAGCCTGAAAAGAGGAAAGCCTATGCTCCAATATATTGCAGTTTACATGTCTGTGGAAAAGCCGAAGTGCAATTGGTCTGTTTTTCTGGATGCGAAAAATCTCAGCATCATTTATTGAGATATGTACTTCAAATTCTGGTAGTGTTTAGGGTATGTGCCATAAGTACATGCTTGCCTTCACAAAAACCTTTCTGCTACAGAAGCCTCGTTTAAGAATGTTGAAAATAGTTTTTCTAGTGGTAGGCCTGATCTACATCCAGAAACCATTTCTAAATACAATTTGCACAGCAGAAAAGTGCTAGGAGCACTAAAAAAGCAGTCTTTCAACATGCTCTCCTCGGTTGATCGTTATGAAATCTATGAACTGAACAAAGACCACAGGAATGATGCAAAGAATAAGAAGCATTTGTGCTCTAGGAGTGGTATAGAAACCCGAGCAAACTGTGAGCGGCATTGCCAGCACCCCCGAATGTAATTTGCAACTCCCTTCTGAAGAAGGACAAATCTTCTGAAACACAGTTCTAAAGATACATAGCACTGGCTGCACCAACAACGGTGAATACTAACCCCTTTCAACCAATGTGAGAGTTTTCATGCACTGCATTTACCTCAATGTGTGTGGGTGAATTGTGTGCTGGTATGCCAGGCTGTTAGCTTCTGTCTACCTTTTATGACTATTTTTTTTTTAGTTGTTGAGCTGACAAGCTCTGGGATGCACCTGGGTTCTGAGAGTGTTACAAAAACCTGAGCAGATTTTGAGAGGAGTGGCCAGCACCCCCAAATTGAAGCTGTTACTTGCTCTGAAAAAGAACAAATATACTGAAATACATGTCTAGATGTCCAGAGATACACAACACTAGATGACTAAACAATGGTGAATACTGAAGATTGTCAACTAAAGTGATTGTCATCACACAGTGCATTTATCACAAATCATCTGGGCGAATTGTGTGCTAGTGTGCCAGCCAGTATGCTCCCTCCCCCCTTTTGTGATAGGCTCCAATGGAAAATAATTTGTCAAACCATGTGACATCAGCCAGCACCCTCTCCAATATCAGTAAAACAAAACAAGCCTTTGCAATGCAATTGGTCTTACATTTACAAGATTTTGAGGTATTGGCATTGTAAATGACAATAGTTTAAATTCTTGCAAATGAGAGACCTATTGTATTGCAAATACTTTTTTTAAAAGCACCCCATGCCCTGCTTTCACATTAATGGTGGCCACACCCCTTCCTTTAGATGCGCCGCGTCTAATGAAAGGGGCGTGGTCTCAATAAACGTAAAATCTAGGAATGTGTCGCTTTTTCAACAAAAAACATCTGTTTGTCATGTTGACAAATGTTTTTTTGTAAAACCGCCCCATATTGCGGTTTCACTTTAATGTTGACTGCAGGCCTTTCTTTAGACGTGGCTTGTCTAAAGAAAGGGGCGCGGCCTCCATTAACGTGAAAGCGCAGCATAGGGCGTTTGTAAACAAAACAAAAAAAAGTTAATAAATAGAAAAAAAAGCATGCAGCTTCAATCAGCGCCGCAAATAAACCAAAGGCATGGCCGCCACTTTAGCGTGCCGTGCTATAAAAAAAAAATAAGGCATTAGGAGATAGCGTGTCTTGCCTCCAACAGCAGACAGGTGAAAACCATTTAACATAACAGTGCTTGGAGGGTGTAATTAAAGTCTACCGAGTAACAACACACATTAAGAGGGCCAGTCTTTATGGTAGGTTACAAGATGAGACAAAGCGGTACTAAGGAGGGACTATTAAGCCTATTGACCAATGAAAAAGCACAGTTTACAAAGAACAATGCCACAAGCCATTTAAAAATATCGGCGGAGAGTGGATGGAGCTTCAGTTCCATACCTGACTACAGCATGCCTTACAGACCAGTGCATGCGCTGCCCAGACTCGACCTAAAAAAGGGATTTGGTAGTGAAATGATGTGTCTGCCATGGCTGCATGGCCTCTCAAGACCCTATATGTCACACTCCCCTTTGAGCAATTAAGAACACCCCCTCCACCACCAGCACACCACTGCAGTACTGTGAACAGAATGGCAACATTGGCTGCATAAAACCCTAGCTATGCCCAATAAAATCAACAAAAACGTAAACATATTTCAAACCAGTATGCAGTTAGTTACTCACAGCCCTTCCTAGTGATGTGTTTGTTACACTACTGAGAGAGCACAAATCTGAAAAATGTATAAGTGCACCATATTTACAAGCACGTAGTTAGTTTAAATATACTTTGCACAAGAGTGTTGGATATCCAGAAGTGAAATATACAGAGTGTTTAAGTAGTGTGACAATAATCATAGCAATGTGTAGACTAATGTAGAAATGTTAGAAGGGATATGAAAACCTCACGTTCTCATGTTAAGTGATCATGTAAGAGAAAAGCGAAACCTTGCAAACCAGTTACATTGTGTAGGCCTCATGGCAATTCACAGAAAATATAAAAGTGCTGCTAAAATAATGTGAGGTGGGGTTAACATTGTTCTTCCAAAATGTATTATCGAATTTAGTATTGAAATATATGTTTTATAGATGTGTTGCATTATAGAAACGTGTGCTAGCCAAGAATACTGTTTAAATTAAGTTAAATGTTTTCAGAGTGCAGGAACCCGCTTCATGTAAATCAAGTAGGCCTGAACAGATAATGTTGTTTCTTTGATCTGCAATGTGCTCGTTAGAGAAGAAGTCGAGAGGCGCCAAGTACAGAGTTTTACATATGTTTTATGACCTATAGATATGGTGGAGTCTGGAATTTGAGGCCCACTGTAGGACGGTCTGTATGCAGGTGCGAGGGGTCCTAATCAGTCGAAATGAATGGGGCTTTGTTCAGTGGCGCTTGGCGCAGGCCTGGAGGAGGTTTCAGGAATTTCAGGGGGTACCAGCGAACTGGAGAAGAAGCCTGGGAACCAAGGTCAACTTTAACGAGGGTCCCGAAGAGTATCATCATGGAGTTTTGCCGCTGAAATCGATACCACGTGAGGGGCGTCCCGAGGGGCGTGCCTATCGGAAATGTGATTTTGTATTAGGGATAGCACCCCGGGGAGTTTTTAGAGCAGATGATCTGAGAAGCCTAAGAGAGCGGATGGGTAGGCAGATAGAGAACTGACTGGCTTCAATTTGAGACAAAGACTAAGGGAAGTGTGTGATCTTCTTTGGAAGTCACCACGGCTGACACCTTTTTAGGTAAAGATCTTGTTAAGTAGGGATGTCACTTAGTCTAGTGTAGGGACAGATTAATTTGTATTTTCTTTTTCTGTAAATGACTCTCGGGTTGCAACTCACAGCGATTCTTGCAACATTGATGCTCTTTGAAGTAGTTTTGATAATTTCCTTTTGTCGTTTAAGGATATTTAGAGAGTATCTTTTTGTACTAATACCTGTATACCTTTTGAATCTTATTTTGAGATGTTTGTATCTTCAGATACTTTTGACTTTGAATTAAAACTTTTAACCTTTCCCAGTGGTAAGTGATTCTTTAGAGTGGTCTAAGTTCCTAATTAACTAACCTAGTAGTAGATTGTCTTTTACTCAATGACAGGTACCAACGATTCAGTCGACAGGATTAGGGATCTGGTAAGATAACTAGTGACCAGAAACCCCGCATTAACAGTTGGTAGCAGTTTAGGATGGTTATCTTCTTGAGGAAGGTAATCTAGATAGGTTAGTTTACCCCAAGGCCCCTAAGACATCGAGAGACGAGCAGCGGAAGAATCGTGCGCCGAAGGTGCAGACGGTGCGAGAAAAGCAGCAGTATCGGAGGAGAGTGAGTATAACAAGGGTCATGCGTGAACAGATTGCGGTGTTTGTGTGGTAGTTGGATTGTAATGTCTTGCGGAGTTGAATGCCTGTAGTGTGATTGAGAGAAGGTTGTGAGCGCTCGCAACCTGGTAAACTGGTCACCTGGTAAACGGGTGGACTGGAAAATCTTAAGTTCGGGGGAGAGCTTAAGTGGTCCGGGTGTATCGAACATCCATAGTAGTTGTCAACCATAGTACAGGGGTCATGAGGTACCATTGATCGTCCGTGGAACCGAGATAGGGGGAATGTGTGAGTGTGTGTGTGGGCAACGGACGCAGGTCGAAAGTTGCCGGGTGTAAGTAACCTATCAGAGAAGGCGATTGTCTGGACGTAAACGGAAAGACATTTCGCCAGTTAAGGTGACAATTACAGATTGACTGTGGGCGTACAGTCAAAGAAAAGTGATCGCTTGGACGGAAGTAATCATTTTTCGAAGTATGAATGGGACGCATGCATAAACGCGGAGACGAGCCGAAAAAGGAGGGGAACTGCTGCGAAGGGGGACGAGTGACGTCAGCAAGAGCCGCGCTGAGATAGGGTGGCGAGGCAAGAGCCGCGACGCGATTGGGCGGCTGGTGCGACGTCAGTGAGAAGTCGCACTCTGATAGGCCAGTTAGCGAGAACAGTGCTGAGATTGGTGGATTGTCATCAGGAAGTAAACAAACCGGAGAAAACAGAAACTAGTAGATTGAAAATGAAGTGTTTTAAATGTTTGAAGGATATTTTTAAAAGAAAAAGGAGAGAGTCTTTTTACGGGCAAGAGGCACCGCCAGAGGGTACACCAGCTCATTATATGGCAGCGAATGTTGGGCTGCATACGATATTATGGATTGGAGTTTGGAACAAGCTTACGGAAGGGAATGAGGAAATGTCGTTCCCAAAGTATGGGACGTTTAAGCTAGAGGTGTTACATCGGCTGAAAGCAACCATGTCCGCATTGAAACCCCCGCCTAGACCGACACAGTTTGAGGCCCTTAACGCATGGATTAGGGCGGCGCACGATAGGAATCTGAATAGGCGTCAAGAAAGGCTGACGTGATCGGTAAGAGCAGTGCGAGATTCCAAATGGGATGAGGACGCCAAGAGGTGGAGAGTACAGGCTATTGAGGTGGAAAAGTTGTACCCAGTGAGAGAGGTGGCAGGTGAAAAGAACCTCATGTAAGAAGATGAGGAGAGCGACTCGGAGGACAACTTGATAAATAGATTGCTGATAGATAGACCGCCTCCGAGAGTTGGGGAGATTGAAAGTAGAGGACTCGCAAGGGAAGATGGGGCTGCCATAGAGGGGTATGTACCACTTCCTATATCGGAATGGACACCTATCAAAGGTGGGGAGACACCCGAACATAGTACAGCACAGAGTGTAGTTGGAAGGTTCGTGGTACAGAAAACGCCAGCCGCAGAGAGGGCGGAACTTTGTAGATTGCCAGATGCTCTCCAAGTACCCGTTACCATAGGACTCATAGTATCGATTTACAACCCAGAGAATGTGAGAGAGGAAGAACAGATACGGTTAGACAGAGAAAGGGTTGAGATGGAAAGGAGGAATAACACGACAAATGCCTGGAAGCAATTGCCAGGATCGGTAACGTGGAACACACCATTCGAACCAACAGTGAGTCCCGCAACAGAGCAGGGGGGTCAAAGAGGACCGATGGACCTAAGGGGACCACGTCCGAAATCCTTTAAAGAGTTAAGTGTTGACTTGAGAGAATGGGATGGGTCCGCGGAAACGCAGAGTAGTAGATCAAGAGCAGAAGCTGAGTGGGGAAATCGAGGCAATGGGACAGTATCTCACTGCGGGGCTAGGGAAAGCAGTCAGGGACATGAGGGTCAAAGCCAGGAGAACAGAGGAGTAATACGTCCTAATGATGGGAGGGACCAGCAGGAGCGAGATGGTGGAAGCATGGAGTGTGAGGAGATGTCTCGGCTCTTTGAAAAGGGTGGAGACCAAATGGTACTAGCGTACAGAGATAGGTTTAGGTGCACTCATCACGCGCCAGGGGAGAATGTGCAACACTGGAATAGGGGGAACAATGAAAGATCTTGCCATACATCGGGTGATCAGAGGTCACAAACCAATTGTGAAGAAAGGGGGAGTAATGGAATGTCTTACCATGAACCCAGAGAATCCAGGCATAAAGGGGAAGGTGGGACTATGAGGAACAAGGGAGCGTTTCATCATCCACCCAGAGAGGACGGAACAGCATGGGACCTGGAGGGGTGGGAGCATGGGAGGACTCCACATAACTCACCTGAGCCCAGACGTAGGACTCGGAGCTGGGATGGGAAAAATGAGAATGGACCCCCTAGAGCTAGCGTACTGAAAGCTACAATAAAGGCGAAAAGACTTGATGTCACCAGTTTAAAATCTGATTTGGATGAGATTATAGATGGTACGTTGCCATTAGAAAGGATTGAGTTGTATGAACAAGATGAGCTACTGTTCATAGCAAAGGATGTGACCCGAAAGGCAAGGGCAATTCATGAGAAACTGTCTGGACTGGCAGACAAGTACATGGTAGACTTGTCCAAAACGAGGACATTACAGAGTAACCATAGGTTGCAGTATTCAGATCAAGACTTAGATGAGAAGAGAACTACAGGATTAAAAACACACATTAGGGAGTTGATAGCAGGAATAAGAGTGTGGAGAGATCTGGACAAATGGGAAGAGAGGTGGTCCAAAAGGGGCACTGTCAGACGGACCACAAGTGTGATGTCTCCGGAAGGAAGGGTAATGCAGATGGAGGCATTCCCTTTGAAAGAAATATCGAATGGGAATTATGTACATGTACCTTGGAGTAGAGGAGATTTAGCTGCATTTACCAACTCATTTCCGAAGTTAAGGGACAATCCAGTAGAGTGGTATAAGCAGGTAGAAAGGTTCGTAAAGATCTCGAAAGTATTGTGGATTGATTTGAACACTTTGTTTGACATTGTGGTCCCATCTGACTTGTGGACATCGTGCAAGACTAGTGTTGAATGGCCAACTACTGAACCAGTGAGGGATGCTCAGACAAATGGACCGTCTGAAATTGTCATGCAAAAGTATGAAAGGGTAATAGCTTGGCTGAAAGATAAGGTACCACCTCAGGACATAGATTGGGTAAAAATAGATCGAACAAGACAAGAACCAAAGGAGACAGTTCATGAGTTCTATGAAAGGTTGTTGAAAACATTCAACAGTACAGTGGACTCGATGTAATGGATCCCAAAGATATAGGACAGTTTGTGTCAAAGTTTGTTTTGGGGTTGAGACCTGATATTTGTTTGATGATTCAGCAACATTTAATTTGTTGGCAAAACAAACCTCTAGATGAAATTTTAAGGTATGCCAGATACTGTAGCGATGAGATAGATTCCAAGGCAAAGAAAATGAAGGAAAAGCTGATGGTGGTGCAGATGCAGTCAGCCGGAAAGGGCGGACAGCAGAAACAGGGAACGGGGACAATGGGACGGAAGTCGAATGGTCAGAACAAGGATAGTGAAGAAAGTCAGAGACCTAGAATAGATTTTGCCACTTTAAAGAAAACGACAAAGTGCCACCAGTGTCACCAGGTGGGACATTGGAGACGCGAGTGTCCCTTTAACCCTGAAAGTGGAGAACTAGAATTTGAACAAGAAGTTCAGGAGGTTCCAGTTCAAAGGGCGACAGTCCCAGGAAGCAAGGTGGTCAAAGGGGGGACTTCGGCTCCACGAGCTCAGTTTCCACAGCCACCAAAGATCGCGACAGGGGGAAAAGTCTATAAACAAATGCCTCTTTTTATTGAAGAAGAAAAATGTTATTACATTGACCCAATGACCGGTCAACGTGTGAACAAAGAAGAGGACTGTACCCTCGGGGCAGTTCTAGAAGTAGATCAGAGAGGGCCATTTGTTGAGGCTGAAGTGGCAGGATGTCCTACAACGTTCTTGGTGGATACTGGAGCTACTCGATCAACTCTGAGATCAGCGGTGGTTCCAGATTTACCGATGTCAGGGGAAACAATTCAAGTGGTAGGTGTTGCAAACAAAAGGATGACTAGTCCCTTGACTGAACCAGTATCCGTGAAAATAGGAAACCATATGAATGAACATCAGTTTGTGGTATGTGATTCTAGTCCTGTATGTCTGTTAGGAAGGGATTTGTTATGCAAATTGAATTGCACAATATACTGCACCCCTCACGGAGTGGAGGTACAGACTACAGACGATGACGCTACCTTCAAAGTAGCCAATTCAAAATCCTGCATAGAACTATATCCTACTCTGACTGTAGAGGATCTTCCCCAGGACCTACGAGATGCTGTGGCGTCAGGGGTATGGGATTTCACAGGCGAGGAAATAGGATTGATCAAGGGGGTAGAACCAGTGAAAATAATGGTAAAGCCAAATGCCGAGTATCCCAGAACGCCTCAATACAAATTGTCCCAGGAAACGATTGCAGGAATAAAACCTGTGATCGAGTCAATGATTCAACAGGGAATACTACAAGAAATCGTGGGAAGTCCTTGTAACTCCCCGATTATGGGTTTGCAGAAACCTAGTGGGAAATTCAGAATAGTTCAGGACCTTCGAAAAATTAACAATATAGTTGTTTCATGTTGTCCAGTGGTACCGAATCCATCAGTGATACTGTTTCAGATACCATGCCAAGCAGAATGGTTCACAGTGATAGATCTTTGCCAGGCCTTCTTTTCAATCCCATTGGATGAAGAAAGCAGGTATCTTTTCGCTTTTAAAATGGAAAATCGCGTCTTAACATGGTGTCGAATCCCACAAGGATTCACAGACAGCCCATCAATCTTCAACCAGTTGTTGAAGAAGAATCTCGAAAATCTAGTACTGCCGCAGAATTCGGTTCTGGTTCAGTACATAGATGACCTACTTGTTGCGTCAGAGACCGAGGAAGCTTGTAAAACAGATTCCATTGCCTTGTTGAACCATTTAGCTGAAAATGGACATAAGGTATCTCCGAGCAAGGTACAGTACTGTTTGACAGAAGTACAGTATTTGGGGCACCGGTTAGAAAAGGGAAAGCGTAAGGTGTCTCCAGACAGGATTGAGGAGATAATGAAGATGAATGCGCCTACGACACAGAGGGAAGTTAGGATGTTCCTAGGAATGGTTGGTTATTGTCGACAGTGGATAGTTAACTTTTCACTGAAAGCAAAACCCTTACAGAAACTGACGCACAAGGAGGTGAGTGATCCGGTACCATGGGACGATGAATGCCTAGTGGCATTCCTGCAGTTGAGAGACGACTTGTGTCGTGCTCCGGCTCTGGGAATGCCCGATTACGAGAAATCTTTTTCCCTTTACTGCTGTGAGAGAGAGGGATGTGCCTTGTCAGTCCTGGCACAAACCCATGGAAATGCCCGTAGACCAGTTGCCTACTTTTCGGCTACATTAGATCCGGTAGCCGCAGCGTTGCCCGGATGTCTCAAATCCGTTTCTGCAACGGGTGTCAGCATTGAAAGGTGTGAGAGTATTGTCATGGGACACCAGTTAGTGGTGTATGTACCACATTCAGTAGAATTGTTAATGACCAGGACCAAGACGCAGCATCTAACCAATAGTAGGCTCACGCGCTACGAGCAAGTTATCCTTGCTGCGGAGAACGTGACCCTTAAGAGATGCTCTGTCTTGAACCCTGCTACTCTGATGCCACTACCAAGTGTAATAGAAGGCGAAGATTGTGAAGACCACGATTGCCTTGATGTGACTGACCTATGCACGAAGCCCAGACCAGATATCGTGGATGAGCCGTTGACTGACCCTGATGAAATATACTTTGTCGATGGCTCATGTTTAAGAGACGATACTGGTCGGTTGAGAGCAGCCTATGCTGTTTGCACCATTACTGGAGTTGTGGAAGCCGCTTGCCTGGAAGGAGTACATTCCGCACAGGTAGCAGAAATCATTGCATTAACTCGTGCCTGTATAGCAGGTAACGGAAAGAGAGTCACCATATACACTGACAGCCAATATGGTTTCGGTGTGGTTCACGATTTCGGGCAATTGTGGTCTCAGAGAGGTTACATGACCTCTTCTGGTTCGCCCATTCGAAATGGAGAATTTGTGCGACTATTGTTGGAAGCATTACAAGGTCCAGCGGCCATTGCTATTGTAAAGTGTGTAGCTCACACTAAGAATACAGATTTTGTGTTGCAAGGTAACCGTTATGCAGATGAAGTCGCCCGCTATTGTGCGGAGCAGGACTATTCCTTCACAAAGGTAGAAATAGAAGGGGCGGAAGAGAAGACAGAATTGAGCATGATGTTGGAAACAGTAGACACTTGGGAGGATTTAAGAGTGATGCAGGAGAATGCACCTGAAACAGAGAAAAAGGCATGGGAGATAGCAGGTTGCGTGAGAAGCGAGATGGATTTTTGGATTTCAGCAGATGGGAGGGCAGTGTTACCTGAGGAACTAGCGAATCCAATGGCAAGACAAATACATGGTCCAGTACACCTAGGAAGAGATGCTATGCTGAGAGTGTTTAGGCAGACTTGGTATTGCCCTAAATTTAGGATAGCGGCAGAATCAGTATGCAAGCGATGTGTTACCTGCCAACAGTTAAACATAGGGAAAAGAACACCAGTTACACTGAGTCACATTGGGAGGTCTGGGGGGCCTTTCAATAGAATGCAATTGGACTTTATTGAAATGCCAAAAATCAACCGCCTTAGGTATGTTTTGGTGGTTGTATGCATATTTTCCAGATGGGTTGAAGCATACCCCACACGCAGGTGCGATACACTCACAGTAGCCAAACTATTGCTCAGGGAGTTGATACCACGCTTCGGGGTGCCTGCCTCTCTGGAATCGGACAGAGGAACCCATTTTAACAGCGAAATTGTGAAGATGTTGTGCTCTGCATTAAAGATTGATCAAAAACTGCATTGTAGTTATCGACCAGAAGCCTCAGGGATCGTGGAACAAGTAAATGGCACCCTGAAGAGTCGACTAGCTAAAGTCTGTTCATCCACATCTTTGAGTTGGCCAGATGCTCTTCCTTTAGTACTCATGAGCATGCGTAGCACACCTGACAGGAGGACAGGTCTCTCTCCACACGAGGTTCTGATGGGGAGGGCCATGAGACTTCCCACTGTTCCAACTGCTGCCTTATTGAACATTACAGATGATCTGATCTTGGATTACTGTAAGGGACTGTCTGACGCCATCCATTCTGTGTCCCTTCAGGTGCAGGCGGCTGAAGTTCCATCATCAAGGAACCTGTGTCATGATCTGTGCCCAGGGGACTGGGTGCTGGTCAAGAAGCATGTCCGGAAGAACTGCCTAGATGTACGTTGGCGTGGGCCCTTTCAGGTAATCCTGATCACGAATACCGCGGTGAAGTGCGGAGGGCTGCCAAATTGGATCCATGCATCCCATACTCGGAGAGTTTCAGCACCTCTAGAAGAAACAGCTCCTCTCCCAGACGAAAGTCCAGTCGTGGAAGAAGAATCCCAAGAGGGGACCAGATCAGTTGTGGGGGTGTTGGAAGGAGTTGGGAACGCATCCGATCCTGAAGAGGAAGGAAGGCAGGACGGCAGTGAGACCGAAGACGCAACTGAAGGAGAGAGCTGCAGTGAATACGACAAAGACACAGATCAGTACCAGAGTGATCAAGAACCGAGTGTGAGGACGAGAAATAGGAGAACAAGGCGTGAAGCAGCCACCTGGCCGGAAAGAAGGAGGAGGCTAAGCTTAAGGTCAGCTCGGGAAGAAACGCTTGCTCCTATATCTGAAGACTCGGATCCGGAAGAAGATACCCAGGATCAAGTCCAGGAAGGTCCAAGAAGATCAAGGAGGGTGCGAGTACCTAACAGAAGATACTCTACTCCTGATTGGACCTACCTCGTCGCAGATGTCCGTGGGTCACAGAACCGGGAGGGTCAGGGAAGTGAGCCTGATCAGAATTGAACCAATTATCACAATGCAATTAAGGTTTCTGCTACCAGGAGTGGAGGCCGAAAGATTGCTGACACTCAACATCGTCTATCCTCCTCTCCTGAGCGGAATCAGAAAATTGATTTTAGAGACAGTTGATTTTCCGGTTTGTTGTTCACAATATCCAATATTGGAGGGAACTCTTCTTCGTTTGGAAATGCTTGAACGAGTAGTGGAAGTTCTTGGAACACTCATTGTCTTGGATTAATACCGTGTTGCGGATGTCTTCAAAGGGGCGCAGGACTGGGAAGGTGAAGAAAGTAACCCTGATCAGAACAGACCCTTTTGTAACTGTGGATGTAGAGCTGATAGTACCAGGAGTGGAGATTGAAAAACTATTAACTCTTAATTTCGTTTGTCCTCTTGTCCTGAGTGAAATAAGAAGAATAATCCTAGAGACAGTCGAATTTCCATGTTGCTGTACGAAATGCCCAATACTTGAGGGAATCCTTCTTCGTATGGACATTTATGAGGATGTGGTGGCACTTCTTGGAACACGTATAGTTTCAGATTGATAAAAGACTTTTGAAAAGAACTTTGTAAATATTGCTGCAAGATAACCTAGCGCCGAGTGGAAGAAGAAAATGGTAGGGACTTCCTTTTAGTGGATGGAGAAGGGCTAGGGTTGTCTATTACTACAGAACTTAATGACTGTTCTTGCGGAAGAGAATTGTCAGCTTCCAAGTGTGGTTCAAAGAAAGACATTGTGGTTCAAATGAAGAGAGGCTTTGTGCAAAACAAAAAGGACGTTGAGAAGAAGTAAGAGACTTTGCTGAGAACGATAACTAGAGCTACACTGTTTGAGATCATGGAGACTGGCAACCCGAACCGCAGGGCAAAATGTATAGTTGGCACACTTTTAGTGGTAGTGATTTCTCTTATAGTTTTAGTAGTTACTGTATCATATATAGTGGGACATGAAAATGAAACAAAGACAAGATTAGAAACAAAGAAAGCATCAACACAAAAGCCTACCACTATTGCTGAGGTAAAGGGAGAAAACACTGAGAAAGAAAAGGCTTTGCTAGATGATGAGATCAAAAGATTACATGTTGACGAATCAAAGGGGAACTTTAGGTCAAATGCTTATGCCAAGTTGCTTTACGAATACATTGATGTCATGGAGGCGAAGAATTGCTACGTTTGTATGCAATTACCAGCTTCTGTGGATGAGGGTATTAGATACCATCATCTTCCATTGACATATGGAATCACATGTAGTTTGTTGTTAAGCATATTCTATGGACGAGATGGGTTCGAGTATTATTTCTCGAATTTTGACTCGACATTGCCAGAGGTCCCAAATTACAAGCATCTGAACAAGTGGGACTATTACAAGTGTGAAGACAGGTTACAGAAATGGTTCATTCCATGGAAAACGTTAGATACTTCACATGCCCGAAGAAATAATCTGACTTGTCAAGTGTCAGAAATTGAGAAAAAGTTTATAGGGCAGGTGGATACTAGATACAGGAGGCAAAAGATTTTGAAAGCTTCAGGACAACGGGAAACAGATTGGACCAAGGAAGAAAGGATGCAGCAAAGAAAGAGTAGCTTTGGTCCAATTGCTTTAGACAAGGAGAAACGGGGGAAACTGTGCATTCACAGAAGTTACTCCTATTATGAGAATCTGTATGTAGGTCAAGTCAGTTGTGAACATGCTTTCCAATTGGAGTATTACTCCAAAGATTTTTTGAAAGAGATGCAAGCAATCCCAAATGTATATTTTGTATGTGGAAGAAATGCATATGGGAAGCTACCAGATAATTGGTACGGATCATGCTATTTAGCAATTGTCTTCCCCAAAATATACCATGTTGAGAATTTAGACACGACAAAGAGAGGAATACCAACAAGAGGGAGAAGAGGTCTAGGTGCTGAAGAGGTAGTTGGGGATGTATTTGGTGCTGCATTCCCTATCTTGGGATTGATACTGAATGACATCAAAATTAGAAGATTGGCTACAGTCGTAGATAGGTTATCTGCCAGTACTGCTAGATCCTTAATGCTGGTGGAGGGAGAGATGCAATCGATAAGGGCAATGGTTCTTCAGAACCGACTTGCTTTAGATGTTCTGTTAGCCAAAGAGGGCGGAGTCTGTAAGGCCTTGAAGGTCCAGGAATGTTGCACTTACATTCCAGACAATTCAAAACCTCTAGAGAAGTACATACGAAACATTACCGCAATTCACCACGAAATTGAGGATCTGACAAAAATAAATGTGTGGGAAAAGGTAGGTCATGGAATGGGTAAAGTTGGAGGTTGGTTTGCCAACCTAGGAAAGGGTATCATTTGGTACATATGAAACCCATCATCATAATAGTGATTTGTGTAATCACTTTGTGGGGATTGGTGCGACTGTATCAATGGTATAGAGCAAACCGGTTGCAGAGATCTATGAGAGAACAGGAGTGAAGATTAACGGCGATGCAAGATACACAATATAAGAGTCTGAAGGCATTGGAGACAATGAAAAGAAGTGGTACTGCCATGACTTCACTTTGAAGGATTCTACATTTTAGTGATGTTGTTTTGATGGTGATGACTCCTGAAAGTCATCAAAGGGGGGACTGAGAGAGCACAAATCTGAAAAATGTATAAGTGCACCATATTTACAAGCACGTAGTTAGTTTAAATATACTTTGCACAAGAGTGTTGGATATCCAGAAGTGAAATATACAGAGTGTTTAAGTAGTGTGACAATAATCATAGCAATGTGTAGACTAATGTAGAAATGTTAGAAGGGATATGAAAACCTCACGTTCTCATGTTAAGTGATCATGTAAGAGAAAAGCGAAACCTTGCAAACCAGTTACATTGTGTAGGCCTCATGGCAATTCACAGAAAATATAAAAGTGCTGCTAAAATAATGTGAGGTGGGGTTAACATTGTTCTTCCAAAATGTATTATCGAATATAGTATTGAAATATATGTTTTATAGATGTGTTGCATTATAGAAATGTGTGTTTAAATTAAGTTAAATGTTTTCAGAGTGCAGGAACCCGCTTCATGTAAATCAAGTAGGCCTGAACAGATAATGTCGTTTCTTTGATCTGCAATGTGCTCGTTAGAGAAGAAGTCGAGAGGCGCCAAGTACAGAGTTTTACATATGTTTTATGACCTATAGATATGGTGGAGTCTGGAATTTGAGGCCCACTGTAGGACGGTCTGTATGCAGGTGCGAGGGGTCCTAATCAGTCTAAATGAATGGGGCTTTGTTCAGTGGCGCTTGGCGCAGGCCTGGAGGAGGTTTCAGGAATTTCAGGGGGTACCAGCGAACTGGAGAAGAAGCCTGGGAACCAAGGTCAACTTTAACGAGGGTCCCGAAGAGTATCATCATGGAGTTTTGCCACTGAAATCGATACCACGTGAGGGGCGTCCCGAGGGGCGTGCCTATCGGAAATGTGATTTTGTATTAGGGATAGCACCCCGGGGAGTTTTTAGAGCAGATGATCTGAGAAGCCTAAGAGAGCGGATGGGTAGGCAGATAGAGAACTGACTGGCTTCAATTTGAGACAAAGACTAAGGGAAGTGTGTGATCTTCTTTGGAAGTCACCACGGCTGACACCTTTTTAGGTAAAGATCTTGTTAAGTAGGGATGTCACTTAGTTTAGTGTAGGGACAGATTAATTTGTATTTTCTTTTTCTGTAAATGACTCTCAGGTTGCAACTCACAGCGATTCTTGCAACATTGATGCTCTTTGAAGTAGTTTTGATAATTTCCTTTTGTCGTTTAAGGATATTTAGAGAGTATCTTTTTGTACTAATACCTGTATACCTTTTGAATCTTATTTTGAGATGTTTGTATCTTCAGATACTTTTGACTTTGAATTAAAACTTTTAACCTTTCCCAGTGGTAAGTGATTCTTTAGAGTGGTCTAAGTTCCTAATTAACTAACCTAGTAGTAGATTGTCTTTTACTCAATGACAGGTACCAAC
The DNA here is from genome assembly GCF_964261635.1 of Lissotriton helveticus. Classification (NCBI taxonomy): domain Eukaryota; kingdom Metazoa; phylum Chordata; class Amphibia; order Caudata; family Salamandridae; genus Lissotriton; species Lissotriton helveticus. The sequence continues at coordinate 322,318,906 of NC_136069.1, forward strand.
GATTCAGTCGACAGGATTAGGGATCTGGTAAGATAACTAGTGACCAGAAACCCCGCGTTAACACTACTTTACATTAAAATAGTTGTGCCAACACCAAAACAAAATGTTTCCTTTTGAAACCTCTCAAACAGTAAAGGTTTTACTCCAAGGGTGCATTTTAAATTGAAAGCCTCGCTCAATCTGATGAGCAAACAGTAAGAAAGCATTAGAAGTTTATAAAGGTCACTGGAAGCTGTAAGCTGTTTTTAAATGGAATAATGCCGGATTTGGCGCACGGTATCAGGTTTAGTTTAAAAAGGATTAAATGTGGATCTGAAGATTTCATCAAAGCATCGGAGCCCTTTAAGTCTTTCCACTCGTAGCCGGGTAAAGAAAGCAGGCAAGGGAAGCAGTAAGAGGACACACTGAAACGAAGAAAGTACTAACATAGCATGGACCTAGAGTTCAAGTGTCACATTCTTCTGTGAATAAACAAAACATTCCACCATGTTGGAATTTCTTGTATGGCAGGGCTTTCATAGCACAATATTGCATATTACATGCAAGGCAGGCCTGACTGCAGCTTAACATGATTTTGTGTTAAATATTAGAGACTGAATGTAAAGGCATACAACCTATGAAGGTTTGAATGGTTATGTTAGCAAGTGTGTTCTTGATCGCCATGTTTTCAGTTCTAAAATTCTATGCTTTCTGACACGTTCAAACTAACAAGGCAGAGAAAGGACACTTTCCACTTCTCCTGCATGCAGGGCCGGCTTTAGCGGTGGTGGCGCCCTGTGCGACAATATCTGTTGGCGCCCCCCACAATGACCACCCCCTGCCACAGATTCCCTCACTAGCACCATTTGACAATGACCCCTCCGCCCCCAAGTCTCCATAACCTTTGTCTCTTAGATTCATTTAGTTTTATAGCGCCATTCACACCAGTGTAAGGTGTCGGAGCACTTTACATCACACACACATTGCACAGAGACAATCATATGTGTGCAAATCAGTGTATAGGAAATGTTACATCTGACAGGACTACAAGGTGTATTGTAGGACTAACATGTCATTAATAGGTAGGCAATATAGTTTAAGAGTCCTTATTCTGGAAAAGCATACATTCAGAATTTAAAATATAACATCATTGTTAGGGGTTCTTTTTAATAACAAGAATTGTTTTCCACCCAAATGAACCCTTTGGCAAGATTAGTATAATGAAAGACTGGGCAAAAAAACATATAGCTGTAACATATACCTTGCGGTATACACACACCTATTTGACAGTTAATAGCTCAATATTCTATAGTACGATTTTTACTTACAAAGAACAAGTAACAAAAAGAGCTCTCTTACAGAAGCAGTAACCCACTGACCTATTTTCATTACAGGCACTTTGTTATCTGCAGGTACACGTTCTTAGTAGCAGGCATTTTAACCCTCTGCGCTACCTTTGGATGAGTCAAACCTTCCACTAGACAAACCTCCTGTCTCTTTCCTGGAACACGATAAATCACCAGAGTTATCTTGACGTTTTAATTGATGCCTACAAAAATTGCTGAAGACCAGGAACGCTCCAGTAGGTTGGTGCTTTTAAAATGATAATATTACTCGTAAAAATGAGTTGAATTGCATCTGTTGCTCGAATGACAGCATATTGGATGCAATGGCGGCTCCTCCGCTCCTCCAGCATGTGTAGGGTTGGTCGAGGCGGGCCATAAGAGGGAGGAGGAATGAAGTGCTATGTGCATTTCTAAGTGCATATGCCTGTTTCACCGGCCGTCTCAGGCCGTTCAAAAAGAAATGTGCATTCAGGTTTCTTCACCAAGTTGTATTCCACAGCTGGTTGGAGCCACGGCACAGATTCCCTGTGCCTGAGTGTAATGTTGTGCACAGTCTAGTAGTTGGGATGGGAGGAGTTTCGGGATTGGGGGAAGAGGCGGAGTGAGAACAGGAAAGGGGCAGATAGAGTAGGGACAGGCACGAAGAAGGAAGCAGATAATAAAGCTCCTCTAAAGATAATTACTTTGTATGTCGTTATTCATGTCACGACATGACAACTGGCGACGAGGGTGGGATAGAAAGGTAATCATCCCCAGAACCCAAGAAGAAGCGTCCTGTCCCTGGGCACCCCGAAGAAAGGAAAGTTCTTCTGCAGGACACGTGTGCCCCGAGGAAGCCGCCGCCTACAGCACTAGGCCAGCGGTAAATGAGCTGCCCCACGATCTGGCGATCGTGTAGAGCCCCATTGAAACAGCGCGAGTGCAGCGCTGCCTTTCTGGCACCCGACGCGCTAATTCGCGCCATAAGGAATCGCGAGTGCGCCCTGTGGACTGCGCCCCAGGGAAGGTACTGAGAGCCCACCTCAGTCCTCCTGAAGTGTCCTGAAGGAGTGGAGGAGCGCCAGACGAAGCCAGCGACACGTGGAGGCGCCGGAAGAAAGTACCGACATCGGGTCTCACCCCCGATGCGTGAGGGACGGCACGCGGCAGATGAACAAAATCGGAGCTTGCTCCTGGCCTACCTGGACAGTGAAAGTGGCTTGGAAGTGGAAGCTGAGTTGCCAATCCCTGCTGTGTGAACGAGAGACTCTCGGTGAGTGCCCCATGAGACCGAGTGAGCTGCAGAATGACTGAGGAGTCGAACCTCGTGGGTGATGTGTGGCGGCCATCTTAGAGTCAGGCGGCTGTGCAGGACATCCCCTTTGAAGTGCATGAGCGGCCATCTTGAAGTCAGGCATCTCACGTGTGAAGCTAGGACAAGCAGTTCAAAATCCAAACAAGCATTGACCAATACAAAACAAGCACTGGTGAGTGCAAGGACAAGTAATAATTGCCAGATAAGCATTGGCGAGTGCAAAAGCGAGCACCCTTGAAGAACACGAGTGTGTTGTTACCACGTTAGTCCAGCCATGTCAACTTCACCCACTCGAAACGGAGGTGGTGCAGCCGCGGCCGTAGCTGCCCCTGCCGCGCCCATCATCTCGCATTTACGCCCCCCGGAACCATTGACGCTAGTGGCAGGCGGAAGCATGGGACCTCGGTGGCAGGAGTGGCTGGAAGATTTTGAAGATTACCTAGAAGGGTCGAAAGTCACAGGAGACAGAGACAAACTAATTGCACTCCGCAATCTTGTTGGCAAAGAGATTGTGAAGGTGATCAAAGAACTACCGACAGATGATAAAGGGACATATGATAAAGTACGTGATGCACTCAACAGAAAGTTTGTACACAAAAGAAATGTGGACTACGAGAGGTACGTGTTTCATCAGGCACGCCAAGATAAAGAGGAAATGATGAGCACTTTCATCTCACGACTGCGTCAACTATCACAGTATTGCAATTTTGACTCCTTTTCAACTGACGATGCCATCCGATTGAAAGTCATTGATGGTTGTCACTCAGAGACCCTTCGCAGGCGACTGCTGAGAAAGAGTCATAACCTCGACGAGATTGAGGAGATGACGAGAGTGCATGACCAGGCAGAAGAGCACGCGAAGATCATGGAGATAGGACGGGGCGAGAAAAAGGAGCAGGCGTACTGGATTCAAAGCTCTGGCCCTCAGAGAAGATCCGGCGACCATCAGAGAAGGTCTCGTCCAGCGTCTAGACACACACATCGGAGTCATCAACGCCACGAATCAAGAAGGAGAGGAAAGAGATCGAGCTACACCACGAAGCCAGAACGTCCAAGGAAATGCTATTGATGTGGGTACGATTTCCCACATACAGACACCTGTCCAGCGATGGGACAACAGTGCCGGAAATGTGGGCGCATGAACCATTTCGAGGCCATGTGTGGAGTGTACAACACGGAGAGAAAGAGTGAGAAAACCAGATCTCGGACGGATGAAAGGCGACACCACGCAAAGGTCGTGCAAGACAGGGTAGTGTCGTCTTCTGGCTCGTCACATTCCAGCAGAGGGTCTCACAGCTCTCATCGGACCAGAAGATCATTGTCAAGGGAATCGAGGTCAAGTTCTCGAGAGACGACATACACCGACAAATACGTCTGCATGGTGGCTGACCCGGATCAACTAAAAAAATATCCTCCGCTGGATATTGAAGTGGGGACTCATGCCACCAAATTTGTACTTGATAGTGGGGCATCGTTAACCACTTGGATGCTAAGGGTACCTGATGTTCTGCCATGTAATTTCCATTGAAACCAATGGAAACTCCATGACGAGCTGGGCTCGTCATGAGCGTCGAAGGGGTTAAACTACATGCCCGTGACTGAATACAACAAGATGAGACTGCAGCCTGCGTTGAGCCCTGCTCACGTCAGAGTGTTCACCTGGATGGCGAAAAAACCACTTCACTGTCTGGGCAAGTTCGCAACGACGCTCAAACATGAGTCCACAGCAATTCAAGCATATATTCACGTCGTTCATGGACCAGAGGCTGATTGTCTCCTCAGTTTGTCCACGGCGGAGAGACTCAGACTGGTCGAAATATTATACCGAGTACATGACAATCCAGATATTGTCCGGAAGTTTCCCAAGCTCTTCCATGGACTTGGCAAAATGAACAAGTGCCTGATTCGCCTACACATAAACGACCAAGTGCGACCTATTGCTCAACACCCATGGCGAGTACCTTTTCACCTACAGCAGGCAGTGGAGGACGAGATTCAGGAACTGCTTCAGGCGGACATTATTGAGAAAACGGATGGTCCCACACCATGGGTGTCCCCAGTTGTGATCGTTCCCAAAAAGGGTACCCCTGAGAAAGTGAGATTATGTGTGGACATGAGGCTTCCCAACACAGCAATAGAACGGGAACGACATCCAGGGCCTCACCTGAGCGACATGATAGCGGCATTAAATGGAGCCAGGGTGTTCTCAAAGTTAGATCTCAACAAGGGATATCGTCAGTTAGAGTTACATGAAAAATCGAGATACATCACAACATTCGCAACTCATCTGGGCTTATTCCGCTACAAAAGACTAACTTTCAGAATCTCTTTCGCAGCGGAAATTTTTCAAGAAGTGATACGCCAAACCATCAGGCATATCCCGAACTCCCTGAATTACAGTGACGATATACTGGTGTATAATTCAAATACCCAAGAACATGATCAAGCCCTGGATCGAGTATGTCATGCTCTCCTGGAAGCGAATTTAACGTTGAACAAAGACAAGTGCGAGTTCCACAAGTCAACGCTCAAGTTCTTTGGTCATGTCTTTTCAGGGGCTGGAATGAAGCCTGACCCCGAGAAGGTGACTGCGCTCAACACCACCAAGAGCCCTCAAGATGTCAGCGATGTCAGATCATTCCTGGGCATGGCCAGTTACTGCTCCAGATACATCAAGGACTATGCAACTATCAGTCACCCCCTTCGTGCTCTCACGAAACAGGGACAACCGGTTGTGTGGAGCCCCTCGTGCGAGAGGGCCTTCCAAGAAATCAAGCAAGCAGTGGAATCAACGGATAATCTGGCCTATTTCAACACAAAAAGGAAGACGGAAATAACGGTGGATGCCAGTCCTGTAGGTCTGGGCGCCATTTTAGCTCAATATGACAACGACACTGAGCGACGCCACATCGTGGCATACGCCAGCCGCAGCCTCTCTGATACTGAGAAGGCCTATTCTCAGCCTGAGAAAGAGAGCCTAGCGGTCGTGTGGGCATGTGAACATTTCCATGTATTCATCTTTGGCAAACATTTCATCATGATCACGGATCACCAGGCCCTTGTCACCATTTTTGGCAACCCCAAGGCCAAGATGCCACCCCGCATTGAGAGATGAGGTCTGAGATTACAGGAGTACACCTTCACAATCATTCACAAACCCGGGAAGGGTGAGAATCCGGCGGACTACATGTCCAGACACCCACAGGCATCCCATGAATCACGCTCATCGCTGGCTGAAGAGTACATACACTTCGTGGTAGGTGTAGCCCGACCGCCCACAGTTCCTCTAGAAGCAATCAAGGATGCTACGGCCCAAGACAACATCCTCCAGAAAGTAATGCGCCGATTGCGCACACATCGATGGAGACATGAGAGCGAGGACAAAATGAAAGACCCACAAATACGTCAGGAAATGCAAGCCTTCCGTCATGTCAGGGATGAGTTGTCAACCACCTCAGAGGGGCTCTTGCTGAGGGACCATCGGATAGTCATCCCGAGACAGCTACGTCAAGGAGTGGTTAACCTGGCACATGAAGGCCATAGAGGAGTAGTTGCCACCAAGAGAACATTAAGAGAGAGAGTTTGGTTCCCGCAACTAGATCAAATAGTTGAGTCCACTTTGAAAGACTGTCCACAGTGCCAACTGGTAAAGTCAGGCGAGCCTCCAGCTCCTCTTCAGATGACTCCATTGCCGGAAGGGGTATGGCAGGAACTTGCCATGGACTTTTATGGCCCACTCCAATCTGGCCGATATGTGGTGGCAATCATGGATGAATATTCGCGATTCCCCATAGCCCAATTTGTATCGTCCACCAATGCCTCCAGCACAATAGCTGTACTGGACGAAGTGTTTGCTGCATGGGGCGTTCCTAAGGAACTCAAAACAGACAATGGCCCTCCTTTCAACAGCCATGAATTCAGTGACTTTGCGAAGCATCGAACTTTTCGACATAGAAAGGTTACCCCGTTGTGGCCCCAAGCCAATGGCACCATTGAGAGATTCATGTCCACCCTGAAGAAGACTTTTCAACAGGCCACGCTAGAAAAGAAAGACCTACAGGTGGCTCTGAACGAAGTATTAAGGGTGTATCGAACCACTCCACACGCCACCACCGGAAAATGCCCTTCTACACTCATGCTACACTCATGACCCATCAGGACAAGGATCCCTACGTGGGAAGGAGCTCTGGCACCGGTATCCCCGACACGCACTCATCAAGAAACAGCCAGGGCTGACTGTGCGGAGAAGAACAGAATGAAAATATATGCGACGCCAGACGCATGACAAGTCTCCCTCCTTGCAGACAGGAGATTGTGTTGTGGTCAAACAAGAGCAGACCAAGAAAATGGATTGTCATTCAAAGATGAACCCCTCACTGTTACCCAGCACAAAGGCACCATGGTTACTGCTGAGTCTGAGCAGAGAAGAATCACCCGCACCGCATCTCATTTTCAGAAATGCACGCCAGGTATGAAAGAAATACTTGAGAGAGACACAGTGCAACCAGAGGTTGGCGAATCAAGGCAACCAAGCCCAACCTTGAGGCTTGACCGGTCACAGGAAAATGCGCTGACAGACACCGGGACACATCTCAGGCCACGAAGAGACATAATCAAGCCAAAGAGACTGATTGAGGAAATGGACTAGAAGCTGTTCCAGTTATTTGTTAACAAAGGGGGAGATGTAATGTTGTGCACAGTCTAGTAGTTGGGATGGGAGGAGTTTCGGGGCTGGGGTAAGAGGCGGAGTGAGAACAGGAAAGGGGCAGATAGAGTAGGGACAGGCACGAAGAAGGAAGCAGATAATAAAGCTCCTCTAAAGATAATTACTTTGTATGTCGTTATTCATGTCACGACATGACACTGAGCAGAGCGTCAAACTAGTCCACTCAGGCCAATCCCAGCACTGCTCTCATGGTATGAGAGCAGCATCTGGATTGGATGGGGAGTCTGTCCCAGGGACTGCCAGGAGAAGCAGAAGAACAAAGGAGCATCGGAGCGCAAGGCGACCGCAGAATCAGGTATTTAATTCTTTATTTCAACCCTTCCCTCTCCCTGCTGCCAGTGGCTGCTGCCCTGCCATCCCTCCATTGCATATTAGTAGCAGGCACAACTGTATAAATTACACTCTTGCACAAATATGATTTATGTAATCAGCAGATGTGCTCCCCTGAGTAGAAGTCCTGGTGGCGCTAGATGTCTGGTCCCGAGGATTGGATGCACCCAAAGGAGGGAACATTACTCCTTGGGCGATGCTGCTCTGACCGCTGGTGGCTGCCCCGGGCAGCTGAAAGGTGATCTGAAGCAGGAGAAGTGGAAAAGGAGGCAGGCCTAATTGTATAAACTCCCCTAATGAATAGGGAGCCAAAGCTGAACCAACCACAGGGGGGAGAGAACACAAGATGGTCTGCCCAAAGTCAACTAAACCCCTACACAATGAGAGCAACCGCTGGGTAGTGGAGAGCACAATGGAATGGGTGACAACGGCAGATGGCAAACTAATCGAGGCACACACATAGACCATACTGGTGGCTATTAAAGAGACCAAAACAGCCTTAGAACTTAAAATTGATGCTGTGCACAGGAGTTGAAGATTCTGGGAGTTGACCACTGGGAACTGGCGGAAAGGGTCTTGGACATGGAGTCCACTATGGTGAAGGTTGAACCCATGATGGCAGAGACTACGGCCCATGTGCATACATTAGAATTGGAAGTAGCCAATCTGACAGATAAATTAACAATGCGGAGTAAAGATCTCTCTGCAACAGTATCAGACTGCTGGGTATCCCAGAAAAGGTGGAAGACCCAAGCATGGAACTTTTCCTGGATGAGTTGTTATCCTCAGTGGTGTTGTAGGGGAAACATGAAAGTGGTTTACCGTGGAGAGAGCACATAGATTTTGTGGTAGGCCACCGGTGCCTGGGGCGCCTCTGAGGGCGATAGTCGTCAGACTGTTAAACTTTCGAGACTAGGACGCTATCTTGCAAAGGGTGAGGATATACAAGGACACTGGCAGAGATAAGAAAAAGAATTGCCATCTAGTCAGACTACACCACAGTTGTCCAGCACCAACAGGAAACCTTCCTAGTAGTTAAACAGCACCTCAGAAAAATGGACCTTAGATATGCATTGTTTTATCCAGCAAAACTCTGTATCATTGACCAGGAGACCTGGCACTTCTTTACAATTGAGACACAGTCCTGGGATTGGCGAGATTGCCATATACATCTCTCATTGAGAACACAGAGACATGCTGTCTATCAAAATGGTGGGCACTTAAGAGGCAACGCAAGGTGTGGAGCCGCTCGCACACGACCCCGCCAACAATTCAACCAGAGTCTGAGCGAGCCAAAGTTGTGGAAGACATTCGGAGGTCTGGTACATTGGGAACCCCTACCAGATGGAAACCTCTGTTGAGGGAGACTAAGGAATCCAATAACAGAGACTCAGAGCGAGGCGGAGAAGGAGAAGATCCTGACCTGAGGAGATAATCTAATGATTTCCATAGACAAAGAGCTTGATTTAGATCTTAGAAGAGGGGAATACTCTATCACAAAAGTGACGGGTTTCCCGTCCGCCATATTACAATCTCATTATATCCTTTGGAGATCGTAATATGGTGGAAGGGATATCTGTCGCGTTTGTGATGAAGTATTCTATCTGTCGAAATCAAATTAAGGCCCTAAAACCAAAGAGTAGATGGAATCACTCCTCAATGGGCATGGAAGGTGACTGATAATGCATGCTACCCGCGGGCGGCACCCTCACACACTGGGAACATGGCACATGACTGTGCAATGATTCCTCATCAATGATTTAAGTTATATGGGCGACTAACATACTGTGCATTGGGGAGGCTGTCAGTTCGAAGACTGTCACATGATAAAGTAGGGTGGGGGGTTTAGGGAGTTGTTCACAGAGTGATGGCGATACAGGGACACATCAGTCTGAGGAGGATGACACATCACCCGGAGGGACACACTATTCATAGGAGAAGGACTAAATCATTTGGATTGAAATGACGCACATTCTGAAATTGCTTACATGAAATGTTAATGGGTTGGTGAATCCCATAAAAAGAGGACTAGTTGCACAAGCCTTAGAACACGATGTGGCGGATATAGTGTTCCTACAAGAGAAACATATGAAAGGATCCAACTGTACCTATCTAGGGCCATGGAAAATATAAAGTGGCTAGTCACGCAGGCGACACTGCAGAGGGGTAGCTATCCTAATTAAGAAGTCACTCGCCTTCCATGTCTTGCAGACCTGGGTTGAAGACCTGGGAGATATACAGTGGTACTGGGCGAATGGGAAGGGGAGACAGTGGCCCTGGTCAATTTATAAACCCCCTGAGACTGCAATTAGACACACTACAGAAGTAGGGACAGGCGCTCTTGGGCCTCCTCAAAGCTAGACCTATGCTGGGGAGACTTTACTATAGTCTTCCATACACAACTAGATAGCCGTCCCCAAAACATACACACCAATCATTGGCTGGGAAATTAGAGAGCTTTATGCAGGCAATGGGGGATATTTAGAGGTACCTGAACGGGACAAGTAGATCCTACTCCTATTATTCTGGAGCACATAACATGCATTCCCGCATAGACTACCTCTTCACACCAGTTACTAGACTGAGTCGATTTATAGAACCTTAATACAAAGCAAGAGGTATATCTGACCACTCACCTCTTCGTGTCATACTAGAAACTGGAAAGGCAAGGGTGTAGGGAGAATGGAAGATGGCAGCATGGAGATTTATGGGTACAAGGGAAGTAGAGAGATTAGATGATGCCTCAGAGCATAACTTTACTGTAAATGCTGAAACAGCAAAGGATGCTGAAATATTGTGGAAAGCCTAAAGCACCACAATATGGGGAATAATAATTTCAGAAGAGTTGGGGAATAAATGGAAAAGGGAACAAAAGTGCCTTTATCTGGAAAGTGAGATAGTTGACTTAGAAAAAGATCATCTACCAACCTCCTTAAGATGAGATAGAGGCACGCATAACTCTTACAAAGGAAGAATACTGCCAGATAGTACTGAGAAACTCAAAAGTACTTACATGGCGAGACAGAAATGAATATACGAGGCATGGGACAAGGCGGGTAAACGCCTGGCATGGCTTAACGGTACAGACAAGGATAGGAACGATATCAGGGATATCGTGGCTCCGAATGGCAAAAACATTACAGGGAGTAATGAAATAGTGGCAATACTAGGGGACTATTTACAGGAATTCTATTCAACACATATAATGCTGCTCAAACAGGACCTACAGGCTTGTGTACACAACTGCCCTTGCAAGACCTTAGGGAAAGGTAGGGCCCTAACCCTGAAAGAGGATCTCACAAAAGAAAAAGTGCAAATAGCACTCATGCAGCTTCAATCTGGGAAGACACTGAGTGGGATCCCGGTGGAATTCTTTTAATGAAAGGCAAGCAGAATAACTGAACCGATGCACAGATTCCACTTAATAAGGGAGAACTCTCCAAAGACTAGCGCACTGCAATGATAGTGCTCATCTCCAAGACTGGTAAACCAAAAGCCTGATGGGACTCCTATGACCCAAAATCTCTGCTTAATGCAGATACCAAAGTACTGGCTAAAGGGTTAGCAAACTGACTATGGGGGGGATCTCAGTGTGGAAAATGACAATGTATATGTACATAAGCGGCGTTCATATGTGTTCACCATACCCCTCGCTGTAAGCAGAACGAATACCGCGAAGCATTGCCTGCATCATCTCGCCAGAATAGGCCCATGCACGCACGTACACGACAGCCATTTTAGGCACCAAGGCCTCTCTGCCCACTCCCGATAGCCAGCGTCTCTCTCTCTCCCCCTCACTCCCCAGCCTCGCAAGCATCCCCGACAGCCCCCGGTCTCTCATGCATAGGCCATAAAACCCTCTCCCTCCGCGCGACCCCGCTCTAAAAGTGACACCCCTGCCTGACCGACACCCCCTGCATTCCTCCCAGGAACACCCTTCCCCTCTTCTGATGACCCCCCCCCGGCTACACCTGGCCTCTCGACCCGGTCCCAAGTCATAAAACAAAGCCTCATGGATGTACCCCCCCCTGACCCCGCATAGCAAAGCGTGATACACCAACCGAAGTGCCCGATCTTATCGCCTGCCCAACCTTAGATCTGATCACCCCCCCTTGCCCTCGTGTCCTGTTGGAATGTCCGGCTGCAAGATTACAATCACATGTTACATTTGGGAGGGGAAGCGACATCCGAACGACTGGTATGGGAATAGGCCTGAAGCTGGGATTCCAAACATGCCTTTTCGTACTTCAAAGTGCCTTTATTGCAATAAGGAATGTTTGTACATCATAAACCTGTGTATAAAAGACGGAGCCTCAGAGAAACTTGTGAGAGCACCTCTTGAAGACATTGTGCGTGTGTCCGAAATGACAGGCTCTCCTCATGACAAATAAAAATCTGTTCCTGCCTTCCCGCTTCCAGCGCCCGTCTCTTTATTTGGTAACTGTTCAAGATGGGAACTAAGAGGCGTCTTGTGCCAGCAGCCTGGGCATCGGTTGTAATTTGGGCTGTTTTTCCTCAATTGGCGTCCCAACGCGGGGCCCATCAGCGACATAAGGTCCGGTAAGAGAGGTTCAGACGATGGGGTGAACATCTGCCTTGAGAGGGCCCTCGTCCGGCTGCCGATTGAATGAACTTCACCGATTCCGAACGGACCCCTCTCAAGCGACCTACTGTCCTGACTGGGATCCCACAGGAATGCTGTGGTAAAAACATGGAGTAAGAGAACGATCGGGCGCTGGAAAGGGAAGGCGAAGAACTGTCCACACGGTCCGGTCCGGGTAAGGTTAAGTAGGACGTCTTTACGTCTGATTGATTGTTTATATTGGAATCGGTATTTAACCGCTTCAGCGCGGCGCGAACGTTCCATTGGGCTTATGGAACCATGACGGAACGGTTCCGTCATGAGCACAGCTCAACCGACGCTCATGACGGAACCGTTCCGTCATGAGCATGGAAGGGGTTAAATACTGGTATTGTTCATTGATTGGTTCATTTAGCCTTGGTTGCTACTTGAAGTATTGGTTCTCTTTGAGACATTCTCTGTTTGCAAACAGCGACGAATAGGAACGTTCCTCTCTCTTTGCAAATAGTGAAGGATAGGTAATGCGGACTTTTGTGCCCCGTTGTAATCCGTCATGCCTATTTTTCTCCCCACTGATTGATTGGTTGCTCTGTTGCTCTTTGAGACATTCGCTGTCTACAAACGGGGAAGAATAGGAATATTCTGTCTCCCTTTGCAGATAGTGAAGGGTAGGTAATGCGGACTTTTGTGCCCCATTGTAATCCGTCATGCCTATCTTTCTCCCCACTGATTGTTTGTTATCGATTTTTATCGATTATCGCTCTTTTGAGATATTCCCTGTCTACAAACAGAGAAGAATAGGAATATTCTGTCTCCCTTTGCAGATAGCGAAGGATAGGTAATGCGGACTTTTGTCCCCCGTTGTAATCCGTCATGCCTGTTTTTCTCCCCACTGATTGATTGATTGTCTGGACATTTATTGTTCAAGGAATAGTTCTTTTGAGGTATTCTCTGTTTGCAAATAACGTGGAATAGAAATATTCTGTCTAGTCTTTGCAAGTAGTGAAGGGTAGGTAATGCGGACCTTTGACCCCCGTTGTAATCTGACATGCCTATCTACTCCCCACTGATTGGTAAACTAGTTCCACCCGGACCATTTATTAGAGGCAGATCAACTGGCTCAACCGGAGGGCGCCCCTAATAAAAAGGACATATGTAAAATATGAAGTAATCACCGTATCCTGTTAACAGAAACTTTAGCGCAAAAACACACTAGAAAAGGAAGGAAAAAGAAATCGAGCAAAATCAGTAGGCCACTGATGAGTTTTTTTGACTTCACTAGAAATAGGAAACGTTAGAAATAGCCCGCAATAAGAAACATGAAAGTGGTGAGAGAAGCCAAGCTTGACATCACGGCAGCCACGAGGTAGCTAGGCTCCGCCGCCCCTCACTGCTCCAAACATGTCTGTCCCACCGCCCGCCATGCCCAATAACGGTAACATAAGATAGATACAAGTCAGCAGATACCTACCTCCATTCCGGAAGCTCCCGAAGTGCAACAGGTCCACGGTCACGCCCATCCGGAAGACGAGGCCTCGACACGTGCAGGGCGGGGCCCGGCTGCCCGCCATCGGCCGGAGAGGTCGTGGGGTGGATGGCCCGGAATGTACTGGTCTTCCCATCCTCTTCTTCTAGCGCTTTGCAGGCCACGGGGGGATGTCTTGCTTATGCCTCCGACCCCCCCCCCTCTCTCATCGCCTGGTCCGGCCATCACGAATGTCAGTGGCCGGAGAGGTCGTGGGGTGGATGGGCTGGAATGTACTGGTATTCCCATACTCCTCTTCCGGCGCCTTGCAGGCCGTGGGGGGGATGTCTTGCTTATGCCTCCGACCCCCCCCTCTCTCATCGCCTGGTCCGGCCACCACGAATGTCAAGCGTCAGAAGACGGTGTGGGGTGCACTGGGAGGGAGAGGCGGCGCGGACGTGCCTCTCCCACCTCCCCAGGCGGAGGCCCCTCAGCTGCACCCCCAACGCTCCACTCACCCGACAAGGGTTCGTCCACTCTTGCGGTGCAACGCCACGCCCGACAGGCTGGAGTCCGTCTGCCCTTGCGATCCAACGACTGCCGGTTGCCGCAGAACTCGTAAAATGACGGTCGACTCTGCAAGATTGGACCTGGCGTGCAAAGATGGCCAGGTCGCTTGCCAGCTAGAAAATGAGCCCCCCGTCCAGAAGCGTTCTCCTCAGCTTTGAAGATTCTATGAGAGCCGCAGGGGCCCCCGACCCCCGCGGGCCCCCGATGGGGAATGACTGCCATGATTGCCCGCGGAACGACCAAGACGCAGCCACGAGACGTCGGCGCTCTCATGCTGGCGCCAGCCTCAGTTTGAATGACCAAAATCCTGCAGACTACCAATTTGATCAGTTCCGGTGGAACACCAGTATGACCCGGTAGGAAAGATTGTTGCCTCCTTCCCCCTTTGACTGATGGTTCTTATCGACGACCCCTTCTGTTGCCCTTTAACGAAACTTTTGGACTGCCGTAAAGAGGCTCTGGTCCAACCACGAGTTGACGGACACATTTTGACTATACTTGGACCTGCCTGACCTCACCCAAAATGGCGCCGGTACAAATGAAACTCGCAACTCCCTGTTGTGTTCCGGTTGCTCAGCCTTGATATCATGAGATATGTATGCAATGTTTGAAGCGCATGGTGGGAGGGGATGGGTACTGATCGAACATTCGGACAATGAATTGATATTAAGTTCTGACGCGTCACTGTTTACCGTATTATTGAAAGTTCGAATTTTCGACACTTATGGTACTTGCCCACAATGAATTTTCGATATGATTTCTATTGCACTTGTCGCACCTTTATGAAATTAACGACCACCGACTCCGTTACGTTTTCCTCATATAAATATCCCCTCATGTACAGTTCCAGTCTGCTCCGTGGCTGGCCCACGTGGTTGTAGACCCGTATTTGTGCGCCAACATTTTTAAATAAAGGTTTTTGAAAAGCAAACATAGTTGTAGCGCTTAGATTGGTAAGTTTCGAATAAATGGCCACTGTTTCCGATATAAGTAAAATACAGGTGAAATGAAGCAACTCGATTACTTAAAGGTTAAAAAGCAAAGTACACAGAAATATTGCAAATGTGAATGGTCCAGGTTTGTTGTGTGTGTGTGTGTTTTTATATATATATATATATATATTTTTGTGCAACGTAAAAGCAATCGATAAAGGTTCCGGTATTTAGCCTTTACTTTATGTGCCACGTGTATCAGGGAAATCGTTTCAGATGCCCCTAAGCCACTCCGAAGGAATGCCACCTAGCCCCTCTAGTTTCCGTGCCTGATGAACAAAAACGACCCTGTACCACTGTAGACCTTCCCTCCTCCCCGAAGGAGAGCACGAGTTCACCCCCACTTTACACTGACTGCCCTTCGTTTTGACCCTTCCCTACACACCATCCGTAATACCACACTTGGGCGATCTATGCAAATACACAGTCCATCAATGATTATCTCTCCCGCACTACCGGTCCCCCTGGGCTTAAACGCCGAGATGAAAGGGACTGCATCCCGCGGAGATAGGTCGAGTATGTGGTAAGTAAAAGCATTTTCGGGTTTATGCGCGCTGATGTGTGTCTAAAACGCCGCCCCCACCCCTTCTTTTTCCCTTCTTTCTGCAGGACACATCGGAACGTCGACCAAAGTATGGAGAAGGCCTAAGCAACACGCCATGGTTCCGCACGGGAAAATTGTATATTGTCTATGGGGACTGCCCCTGAGAACGTGACGAATTTGTGTGATATGAATGCACGCGTGTATGCCCTGATGTGTATAGCTCGACTGAATACGCGTTGCACACGTTTGGATTGATAAGAGAAATGTTTTATGTATGACTTAAGTGATGATCGAACGGCCGATGGAATGGGGAAAAGGGGTCTGAACATGAGTCCTGTACACGACGAACAAACAAAGATATAGCCCTCCCCTGCTTAGAAACGACTCTCTCTCTCTCTCTCTCTCTGAACCCAGCGACTGGGAGGGTGGCCTGAAGCAGAAACTTGGCGGGTCATTGCAGTATGACAAAATATGACTCCAACCAGCACCCCAAATAATGCAACCAAGAATGACGTGCACCCATGAGTAAATTCATACGGTAACTAAATAGGGAAAGGTTCAGGAATATTCCGGGGTGAGGTTTGCCCAAGTACCCTCCTCCTGGAAAACTAGGAATATTGTAAATGTTTAAGATTTACCACCTCCTTCTTACACCCTCATAGACATGAAACTCAAAGCTGCCCCATTGTTCTCCCGACTGACACCCTCCGTTGCCTCAGCCTGGATACCCATTCGCTAAAAATGATTCGAAGATCCCACCGTGAGTATTAGCCCGACCAGGTTAGTTCCCGAACAATTGACAAAGGTGTAAGTATTTGCAACCGAGGCCTCCAGCAAAGGCAGCCAGATGAATTAAGTAGGATACTAAGGATGCGCAGCATGCAGGAAGAAATCTTTTTGGCCAAGTACTGTTCTATGTTTTGTCTTGGATTCTAGTATATAATGCATGTACTACCCCCCCCGCCTGAATTCATGTGTACGTAATGTATGGATCTACGTCGTCCCTCAGCCTGTGTTTCTATATAACTTGACCCCTGCTGTTCTGTGTTATGTGCGCACTAAATGACCTATTATTGTACACGTTTCTCTCTCTCTCTTTTTCTCTCTCTCCATGTCGTACGTGTACTGAATAGCTCGTTTAGAATGCGGACGACTCTCTCTCTCTCTGAGGGTCCCCCTGTTCCCTCTTCCTTTGTGTGGTAACGTTGTGCCCCGCCGGCACAAGCCTAATTGGTTTTCGAACACAAAGGTGTTCGGCAAAATTGACAGAAACTAAAACAATTGTAATTTGCCATATTACTACCTCTCCTTTCTGTAAAATGATGAAACTTGAATTGGCTAAGGAGGAAAGGACAGGTAAGACGACTGATGTCCCCTAATCTGGCCTTTTTTTTTTAAGGGGGACTATATGTCAGTGGCCTCCTGTTCTCAGTTCGTTAGAAACACAATCCCCAATGCCCAGATTGCCCCACCTCTCTGCACCCAAGTACGGATGTCCAAAGCGTCCTCGTTTCTCCCGATTGACCCCAGCTCCATATCCCGAAGTATAACTGATGACCCTGATTAACCGTTGCTCCCCGAAAAAAGAATGTTTAGCCTCTGTCCCTCTCTCATGACGATAGAAGATTGCCAGGGCTTGGGTTAGAAAGACGGGTCTCTACCGAAGGATCCGATTTCGAGTTTGATGGAATACGCAGTTGATAGGAGTCTGACCTCTCTCCACATACGTCATGAATGAACGCCAAATAGACTTAGTACAAACTCAGTAGAAATGCCCGCATACATACTCCATAGTGATAACTTCTGACCGTGACCGATGAACGTATCCCCAACTACTTAAGATTGGGGGCGGAATTGAAATGTATGAATGTCTTCTCCTGCCAGTTCTCTAAAGCTTGTTTTGTACCCATTCAAAGATACACAATCACCGGAGGAGAGGGGCCGGATGTGACGCACAGCCTAGCCGCAGATCATGAAGCACATGTGACCTCGACCAAAGGTGGAGCCGCAGAGCAACGAGACGCGGGACAAGGCACCACTCTCAAACACGGAAAATGAAAGGATGGAGGGCTGCCTTGAAGCCCTCTGCTTGCTGACCCATGCGTGCCAGAAATCCCCGCCCCTTTGAGCCCGATTGATGGGCCTGCCTGCTCGTTATCCTTTGCTCCCTTGGTTTGTCTCAAAGATCTGATCCCACTCCGCCCTCTCTTCCCTCGATTATCCGACAATCCCCCCTTTTTTCACATGGATTTTGACTCAGAAAAGAAGAATAGCATTTAGGTAGAATAGGGTTTGCCACGGAAGGAGAAAGAAATGCAGGTGCCCAGCATGAGGCACCCTTAAAAAGATTAGTTAGGAAACAGGACTGTGGTCTAACAGCAGAGGACAGATCGCACCCTGCGACGTGTAAGGATGGATCCGAGCTGGACCTATAGCTCCACCGCCGGTGCTCAACAGCGCCAACGGAAGAAAACGAACTACTAGAACCTACCAGTGATGGCTCGCTGCTAAAAAGACACTGTGGCGAAGACCCCCCCCCTCCCCTTTTTGGACTTTCTACCCCCCCCCCGGACTAATTGCTTGTATTGAACTGAATTCCTCCCTCAACCAGTTTGTATTGCTTTCAAAATGTTTCATCGGTCACTTTTAACTGTACATTGATACCGCCGGAGAGAGAGTCAGAACATGGTTCCATAATGTGTATATAACACGACAAATGTAAATTCATCTGTATTGCACCTCGTCTATCGCATCAACTGCACATGGTTATAATCCGCCAGTATTGACAAACGCTATTTCATTGACCACCCATGGCTATATGTACACCCCGTCAGTTATGATAAACACGGAAATGAACTAACTTATGTTAAAAAGCGGCGACTGTGGAAAATGACAATGTATATGTACATAAGCGGCGTTCATTTGTGTTCACCATACCCCTCGCTGTAAGCAGAACGAATACCGCGAAGCATTGCCCACATCATCTCGCCAGAATAGGCCCATGCACGCACGTACACGACAGCCATTTTAGGCACCAAGGCCTCTCTGCCCACTCCCGATAGCCAGCGTCTCTCTCTCTCCCCCTCACTCCCCAGCCTCGCAAGCATCCCCGACAGCCCCCGGTCTCTCATGCATAGGCCATAAAACCCTCTCCCTCCGCGCGACCCCGCTCTAAAAGTGACACCCCTGCCTGACCGACACCCCCTGCATTCCTCCCTGGAACACCCTTCCCCTCTTCTGATGACCCCCCCCCCCCGGCTACACCTGGCCTCTCGACCCGGTCCCAAGTCATAAAACAAAGCCTCATGGATGTACCCCCCCCTGACCCCGCATAGCAAAGCGTGATACACCAACCGAAGTGCCCGATCTTATCGCCTGCCCAACCTTAGATCTGATCACCCCCTCTTGCCCTCGTGTCCTGTTGGAATGTCCGGCTGCAAGATTACAATCACATGTTACATTTGGGAGGGGAAACAACATCCGAACGACAGGTATGGGAATAGGCCTGAAGCTGGGATTCCAAACATGCCTTTTCGTACTTCAAAGTGCCTTTATTGCAATAAGGAATGTTTGTGCATCATAAACCTGTGTATAAAAGACGGAGCCTCAGAGAAACTTGTGAGAGCACCTCTTGAAGACATTGTGCGTGTGTCCGAAATGACAGGCTCTCCTCATGAGAAATAAAAATCTGTTCCTGCCTTCCCGCTTCCAGCGCCCGTCTCTTTATTTGGTAACTGTTCAAGATGGGAACTAAGAGGCGTCTTGTGCCAGCAGCCTGGGCATCGGTTGTAATTTGGGCTGTTTTTCCTCATCAGATCTTGTACATCCGGAACAGAATGGCTTCATACCTCACAGATCTATTAAAATAAATTTTTGTCACCTCTATAATAATAATAAAGTGGCTGAGGGGCTGGCAGTGCCTATTGAAGTGACCCTTCCTGTTTGTCACTCTAAGGAAGATGGGGTTCGGATCTAAATTTATCATTCCTATATACCAACCCCAGAGCCTTGTTAAGAACCAATCAGAAACTCTCCAGTGGCATCTGCATCCAGAGGGACTTTAGGCAGGGTTGCTCGGTGTCGCCAATGCTCTTTGCTTTGGTGATAGACACTCTGGTGGAGTGGGTACAGTTCGATCCTCAAGTGTGGAGATGGAGACAGGGAGCCTCCTGGGAAGAGAGCATATCCCTAAATGCAGTTAAATATTATTGTATGTGTTGGACCCATAAGTATCCCTGAGAAGACTAGGAGAGATTTTCCAGGTGTACGAAGTGTTCTCCGGCCTGAGAGTAAATTGTGAGAAATCCCTAATACTCCCCATGGGCGATTCCACACCATAGGGAGAATTTCCTCTGTCACTAAAAATCACTACCCAACATTTTAAATACCTAGGACTGTAGGTATCCCTGGGGGACTGATTACACAATGGACAAAATCTGGCACCATTGCTTCACAGGCTGCAACAGGATATTGCACGCTGGTAGGCACTGCCACTCTCTATTCTTGGCAGAGTGGCGCTTCTTAAAATGATCAAATTTCCTCATTTTGCATACATACTGTAAAATAGCCCATACACAATCCCGGTGACCTTCTCCCGGACGATGGATAGATTGCTCTGCACCCGTCTATGGAGGAACAGCTCATCCTGAATAGCGATGGCTACCCTCCAGAGATCGGGGCAAAGCATGACTAAATGTTTGTAGATAGTACTATGAGGTCTAATATGGGACAGAAGGGAATCTACACATACCATATGGAGGGAAGATAAGTGCGGATGCCCCTCCAGTCACAGCCATAGTGATATCAAAGTGGAATACGGTAACGTGGGAACTAGGATGGGACAACAGATTCTTCCCTAAAATCCCGCTATTCATGGGAATGAGACTTGACACAGTGACTGCGCTACCAGGGTTTCGAAAATGGGATGTGATTGGCCTCTCAACACTAGGAGTTGTGTGGGATGCAAATAACACAGTGGCCTTGGAGTACCTACAAACAAAATGCAAAATGGCACCAATGCAGACATTTAAGTATCTTCAGCTACAACACGCCCTACAATGATTGCTCCCGACAAGGAGAGCAAAGAGGATTCCCCGCTGGGAAGATTACTGAACAGACGTCTGACAGTGAAGGCTATCTCCCTTATATATCCTACTTAAATGAACAGCAGACAGGATGACCTTGTGAGGTTGAGGACCCAATTGCAGGCAGATATTGGAGAATTGGATGCTACATAGAATGTACTGTACAAGAGCTCTTCTGTATATAGAATGCCTGAAAACTGTGGACAAAGGGGGACTTTCAAGCATACTTTAGGGTGCTGTCCAGCACAAGGAGTATTCTGTGAAGGGGTCCGAGGTAGATTGGAAGAGGCCTTGGGAGCAACTGTTGAAGCACAGGCCTCTCTGACACTTTTTGGAACTTGGAGGGATTCAGAGGCAATGTCATATAAAAGATTACTGATTAACTTAGGATTTCTTTTGGCAAAAAGGGAGATCACCAGGAAATCGGGTAGCCAGATATGCCCGACACTTCGATACAGGACAATGGAAATGTATGTATGTAGAATAACAGAAAAATGGTGTATGAGGGAAGAGGCTGCCCCGAAATTATGAAAAGTGTGGGGAAGATGGCTCATCCATGACTACTGTTGCAGAACTTTAGAACCAATACACTGTGAATGCAGGGTGGTATTCACTGAGTATATTTGAAAGGCTTCAAGATGTACGGAGGGTGGCACAGCCCTAGGAACAGGGAGGATATGGGAGGAGATCACTACTGTACTGTATGTTTTGCTTTTTTGTTTGACATGCCTACTTAATTCGTAGACAAAATCATGTCCATCGAAAGCCCAATAAAAT
This sequence comes from Lissotriton helveticus, assembly GCF_964261635.1. NCBI lineage: Eukaryota > Metazoa > Chordata > Amphibia > Caudata > Salamandridae > Lissotriton > Lissotriton helveticus. The sequence goes on from NC_136069.1 coordinate 322,340,595, forward strand.
ATAATTAAGAAAAATATATGTACATCAATACAGGCTCGACAATATTGATGCAGCTCACTATTGGAACTTAAATTATTTGGGTCTGAAACTTAATTTGCTTTTACTTTACTTTTCAGTTGTCACTCCATTTTCAGTATTGTATGATTAATCAATGATTACAGTTATACACTATATATATATATATATATATATATATATATATATATATATATATATATATATATATATATATATATATATACATACATACATGAACATTAACCATACCACTAATGACCAATAGTTCATTGTCAGCCCTGGTTATGTATAGACTATACCTTTCCAGGGTCTTGCAGCATCTCCAGCAGTTCCTATACCTGACACTAAGGGACAGGTGGTCCCTCTCATCCAAAGGACAGACCAGCAGTTGCTTTAGATGGATTAAGCTGGTTTCACTTGTAGGAACAGGTACAGGTACAGGCTCTCTGTACTTGAAGTCAGCCTGCTGGGGGGGGGGGGGATTGGGGGCGGGTACTTTGGATTAAATCAACCATACATCCTTGGTATTGGCAACCCCGATATTTGGCAGCAGCGCCCGCAGGCTTCTGAGAAAATTTCGGGCTCCGGCACTTATGTTTTTCTTTTTTTTACCAATTAATCACTGGGTGCAACTTCGACCTATAGTCATTTGTGGCATATTCATTTCTTGGCTGTAAGGGCAGGCCGCAACACAAAGTACCTTTCCCTGGGAATGTATTTGACATGATGGAGCATCCAGCAAGGGAACATGCCTTCGCTTTTACCCGTTCAATTCACTTTAACTGTTTACTGCAATTTTTCAACAGCAGAGCTTGTTGCTAAAAGCGGCAAAGTGTCCATGGAAAAAAGTCAGTACCGGCGATAGCACAAGTGGCGCCCCGTGCGGCAATTCCTTTGGCACCCTCCCCCAATGACCTCTCTTTCCACGAATTCCATCTATACCCACCCGCCCCCAAAAGTGTCCCTCGACTCTCCATAGCCTCTCTCTCACGTGCATGTCATTTGCTTTATTGCACTACTCATTCTAGTGTAGGGTGTCAGAGCACTGCACATCACTCACATCAAGAGACAATCAATTATTACTGTGTCAATCAGTCTAAAGGAAATGTTACTTCAAACGATGAGGATACAAAGTATAGGAGTCACAAAACATCCATAATTGTAGGCAGGTTATTTTAACAGTGTTTGGTTTGGTGAAGCACAAACTCCGGATTCAAAACGTACCACAGTGGTTGGGGCTAGTTTTACTTATAAGAATACATTCCTACCTAAACGCACCCTTCTGTTTTTTGAAAGATTAGGATAATAAAAGACTGAAGAAAAAAAATAACGTTCTATCTTATACCATGCAGTTTGCAAGCAGCTCTTAGATGACAGTTCATAGGTGACTGTGCTATATTTTGATTGTAACATGCAACAGAAGGAGCTCTGTGACAAAAACAGTTACCCGCTGAGCATTCCACTTAAAATACAGGCCTGTGAGCTGGCTGGTAGGCGTTCTTTGCAGCAGATATATTAACCCTTTACGATGTCACAACTGCCACTAGACAAAACTCTAATCTCTCTCCAGCAGGAACATTAATCAGCAGCAGGGTTATCTTGGCATTGTAATTGTTGCCTAAAAACTGCTGGACAAACAAGGAACTCTGCGGCAGGTACTTTTAAAGTCATAAGTTATTTCTAAACACAGCATCCCATGACTCAGCACCAGGTGTGGCTGCACGGCCCTAAAGTCGGCCGTGAGTAGAAAAGCAGCAATGCTTGGTGGGTGCAAACACATTTTTACACTGCATTATGAACGAGAGTTCTGAAAGTTGAAGTGTGTTATATGTTTGCGCATATTTGCAGTGCAGCATTTTGCTAGGGTGACATGCTCTGTTGATTTTTGTGCTGCAGGTCCTTTTGTGCAATGTGGTGTTATGCTGTACTGTGGCTGTTGTGTTGCATAGTTGTAATGTTTGTTGTGTTTTGCCCTGTTATGTTTTAGTTGTGTTATGTTTCTTTGTATAGATTATTGTGTTATGTTCTTTTGTTTAGTTAGACGTGTTAACAAAAATGCTGCTTCATTTGCAGCCAAAAGCTTGACATGCCTTTAATTTCCCTTTACAAGGAACCATTTACTACTGTCCGAGGTGGAAAAACAGCACTGCTCCAGCTCCTCAACTATTTAAGACAACAGTTAGCCCAAATTTGCGATAGAGACCGCATCCTAAACTAGTCCTTGTAATGGTCGCTTTGTGACAGGCTATCTCATTGTTAACAGTCAACCTTAAAGATTCTAACACATTTGACTTCTATTTTATTAAAAGCTTTGGGGAATTAGTCCCTGTGATTTATGTTGGCCAATGTTTTAAGCTAGATTGAAATCAAATGACTAACTTAAGTCTTAGACTTAAGTCTAAAACTTAATTCTTAAGTAACGTACCTCATTGGCTTCTTCAAAATAATCTTTCTGGTGCTTACTGACTGCGATTTGACCATTTTGGATACGTGTACACTACAAAGGAAGGCATGCGTGTACTTCCATTTTAAGTGTAGAAGTGGTTGTGCTGATTTAGTTCTAATTTGTCTGCAAGCTATCCCAGCAAATTATACAGCAACCTAGTAACATAATCAGTAGTCTGATCGGGTAAACGGTGAAGTGTGTGATTGTGACGAACCTTACAGGATTGTTACAAACATCATCATAAAGGCCTATCTTCGTGTGTTTAAATATTGTAACATAAGGCATAATCCAAGTTACGTTAAGCAGTTCAGAAAGTTCATAAATCACTGACAGTCAATTCACACTTGCTCATCCAAATGCTTTTTTGAAATTTCCATAGAAGATCTGATTGATAAACAGATTAAACATTGTGTTCCATTGGAGGCCTGAGACATGATCGTTTAAGTAGCTGGTAATGTCTGCTCATTAGTGGGTGGGGCTAACTGCAAGGAGAAATATCATCCAGTAGACAAATGTGACCACAGATCAGTGGTGTCTCACAACTGCCAGCAGAAGTCATTGCATATTTTTGCCAATGTACTGTTGGGGGTCTCTTTTACATGAGTACATGCCCCACACAAATGGGGGCCTGCCTTCTTCTATCATTGAGCAAAAAAATTACATAAATTACATGGTAGAGCTGTTAGTGGAGCACTGCATACTTCTAAAGTGTACATTGCAGTGCTTAATTTGTACCAGGGCCCTTATCAGGAGGCCTCTGCAGTTTGCTTCACCTACTGACCCATCCAGGTCTGCCAATGGTAGTATCATCACAACTACTAACAACCCCGAGATGCTAATGGGGGCCACGAGATCCTGACAATCCGGAACTTAATTGTGGAACAGCAGAGTAGCGTAATTACTGCTTTTTACTGGTTGGGGGCCCACTAAGGGTAATGTACTATTGCTTATTGCACGATGTTACGCAGACTCTACTATAGAACTACTTACTGAAATGCACTATTTTTCCCAACAGGCAACACAAGTTTACTCACCTGAAACCCACTTAAGGAGAACTTTTTGCAGGGAAATATGCCTTTCAGCACACTGCGAACATCATGGCAGCCTGTGAACAAGGAGCCATGCTCCGAAACGTGTCAGGCCAGATGAAACATCCACGAATAAAAATCTGGCTGATCTTAAGTAATCTGCTGTGGAGTGCGTTTTCAAAATGAGGGTGTTTTGGTTGAACATATGTATATGGATATGTGTATATATATATATATATATATATATATATATATATATATATATATATATATTTATATATATATATGTTCTCATTTAACAGCGCTTTCTTTTCACTCAGCACGGCATCCACAGCACCGTAATGAAAGGAAGTCATTATATATGCATACCAGCTTACAGATTGCTCTCACAACTATAATAAGCATTGGCAAATCCAATATAAATAGCTCCTTTATAAGCGAAAGTGCTTCTTCAGTGATAGACTTGTCTGTGTCATAATTGCATAAATGGATATTATAATGAGTCAGTGGTTTAATGGATGAGCAAGTTTCTAACTGCTTAATAATCGGGTTCATGAATTGGTGGGAACATCAATGAATAACAAATCAGTGAGAGTATGCATGAATAGATATGGGTGTATGCATGAATGGGTAAATGAGTGCATGGATGGATGCAGACAGGTTAACCACACTAACAGAATGAGGCCTCGGATAGCAGTTGTGAAGTTTTGAAATTCCAAGAATTGCAAATAAAATGCCTTTGCAAAAAAGCACACAAGGACCGGGCACTATCATACCGATGTGCCTAAATTATGTGAATAATTGCTACTTTTAATTGCTACTTTTACGAATGTTTAGATTCTCTAGTCACCCAAAAATCCCAATGCATTTTAAGATTTGCAGTAGGTTCTCGTTAGTGCCATCACCTATTACACTATCAGTCAGAACTCTTGGCTGCATGGCAACAACTGCAACGCTATTTGATAACCTTTACTGCATGCCCAGATTTGCACCACCACTCAATAATAATACAAATGGGTTCTGATTTGGTTAATCATTCAGTATTAGTATATGGTCATATTTGCAACCTCTTTAACTTCACTCCAGAATATATCCTCAAATTGAAAGAAGAAGCACAAAAAATATAAGTGATTCATATAACCAATACAATTTCCACAAGTATTATCAGCATCAGAGTCGACTAGGGCGTCTGAGGAATACAAACTCACTGAACGATTCACAAGAGCCCTGATGATGTCCCATGTGGGGCCGAAACGCGTTGGCTGTTAATGATATTTGTATTGGAATATGGTTGGATGCTGACTGACACCAACAAGATATTCCGAATAAAAATCTAAAAGAACTGAACAAATTCGTTGGAAAACTATTTTCTGGGATAAATATCTCCTAATATTACTTGTGGAAATTGTATTGGTTATATGTATCACTTATTTTTTTTGTGCTCCTTCTTTCAATTTGAGGATGTATAGCATGGTGAGGGACTTTTAGACAGTGTGTCCCTAAGAGGCTGAGCACAACAATATTCTTTTGAGCTATCAGAGCATATAAGGGTGGAGAATCTCTCTGTGCACACATCAGTACCAGACATTGTCTAACTTACCTTTAATCACTCCAGAATATACCCTCCGTTCATAATAATCAGGGGCATGTTCACATTTACACCATATCAGACACAATATTCATTCATCTACTCTGTCAAGGTTCGCAGTTAGGTGTGTGGATACTATGCGCACATATATGCTAGAGTTGGGTCTTCTGTTCACTGTCCTCCCGACAACAGAGCCAATTATTAGTTAAAAAAATGCTGTCTGTGTAGTCGAGTCCAGCATCTGGCCCTCTACCGCAACACCCAACCAGAGATAGTGTGAGTATTGACTCTCTAACAGTGCATTGTGCAGCCTCACACTGGTTACAAGGCTGATGAGTGAGTGAAGATTAAAAAACATGGTCAGTGCCTCCAGGCCCTGCAGCATGCAGGGTTTCCAGGATGCAGGGCTGTGTGCAATATACAGGGCTTCCAGGATGGCCAGTCTGACCCAGCCGACTCTGTTCTCTGCCATCGAAGAGACTGGCTCTTTTGCCTTGCAGCTTCCTAGAGGAAACGAGTAAAATGCCTTAACTCCAGTCCTGACCTTGAGTTCCAGTCCTAAAGAGCTGTAATGTGGGCTACTCCCAAATTCAAATGAAACATAGGAAAAGCAGAGGATGAGGGCTGTCACTTTGTGTAATAATATTAGTATTATGTAATGACTTCAAAAGATGTGACTGACATGTGAAGGTGTCTGTGTCAAACCTAAAATCCACTTCAATGTGACTTGTACCCCAGCATTATTCGGTTCCTTCATCGGTGAGTTGACCTACATTTGATCACTCACACACAAATGGTATTTCACAGGTTCTGCACTCTACTGACCGGAGCCAACAAAAGTCTCAACTTCACCCTGCCAACTTATGTGTGTTTTTGATAATTCAATCCATTGGCATCTGGGCAAGATTTCTCTGGATCCAAAATCTTATACACCTATCTTTTACTTTAGTGCAATGTTTGTGTTGCGCCACTAAGAGACTCCGCTTATCCACAGAGGATGTATTTCTCTAATAAAAATGATAATGAAACTTCATTTTCTGTTTACAGTGAAAAGTACGATTTTTATTGAGCATGCTTGAACCACTGGGGTACTAATAATTTAACATTTTGTTGTTCTGTTTAGGATTCACCTCTGCTCCTTCACTCTACTCACAATGTAACTGTAAATGCTCGAAATCCCGAAGGGCAGGTTACGGGTAGATTACTTATCGGTGAGTATCCATCATTTTTCTAGTCCTATAAACTGTTCCTTAAAGATTATTGATAATGTAGTTAATGCTGAAGAAAGAATTAAATGTGATCTTTCATTGGATACAGTGAACCAATATTTTGGTATCTTTATCAAGGTGTCCCCTGCTTCTGCTTTTCATTTTAAATGCTTTTCTATTTATACATTTCAAAGGCCTAAAAAGCATTTAGACATAAAATATATTTGACACCTGCAGTGTAATTTATGGCCTATGACACGTTTTACAATATCGGATGAGTAAGATTGTTCCCTTCAAGCGCCTGGGGAAGCAACATATGACAGTGATGTATCATGTATGTGAATTAATGGAAGATGGAAAACTGAGAAAACACACTGGAGGAAAACAAGTCATGGAAAACCAATTTTAAGAATTACATCGAAAATCAAATTGCAAAAAAAACAGGAATAACTAAACAATATTACTTTATTATACTTAATAAGTCGGACGTTTATTATATCTGCAACTGAATATACGTTACCAATGGGAAAAAGTAGTGTACCGCATATCAACCCCACTTAGGGAATATAGTTTTCAGAATTTCAAAATAGACCACTTTCTACTATGATAAGAAATGCATGGCTTCTCAGTAATACATTTCTAATGAAATAATTTGCAAAGCCAATAGTCTATGAAACTACTAGCTCTGCTATTGCCCTTTTCCCTTCTGTACAGCATGGTTATTGCCTTTTTTCCTTCTGTACAGCATGGCCATTGGCGACTCTGTCAGTGATTTGTATCAGCGTGACTGCTATACAGCAGGGCTAAAAATAATAATTAACAAAGGACTATGACTCATCCAGCACTACAGCACTCTAAAAAACAAAATGTAATTGCATTTGTCCTCACTGCATCCTATAGCTTTTTTTTTTTAATTCGTTGTAGCCACCCTGCAAAGATTCTGCGCTGTTGACAGCATGGCTTAACCCCTTCGACGCTCATGACGAGCTGGGCTCGTCATGGCGTAGCCTCCTCGCACGCTCATGACGAGCCCAGTTCGTCACGTAACATGCGTTTCCGCAAAACCCAGCGTACGGGCGGAATTCCGCCCGCACGCATGCGGTTAAAAATACTGCCAAAGCCAATAGCTCTTGTAGGCAAGAAATATTTGGTTTGCCAATGCTTGTTGAATATTGCTGCGGGCGAAGGGCCACACTGTCTTCCTTTCCACAAAGTCTAACTGCAATCTCACTTGTTTCTTATGTTCTGGGATCAGTTGGGGTGGTTTCATAACAAAGTTGCAGTTTGTTTGGAATTCCATACAGGTGAGGCTTGATTAATATATAATATATATATAATATTCACTGAAAAAACCATAGGTTATAGACCATATATAGTTAGGAATTAGCATTTACAAAACCTTGAAAATTCACTGAAAAAACCATAGGTTATAGACCATATATAGTTAGGAATTAGCATT